>NC_056538.1:33351921-33991921 GCF_910596095.1 Thunnus maccoyii | reverse complement strand
AAGCTTTTATTCTGGTTTTGTCTTCAGGTGGAAATCAAGAGACGACATATTTGTACTTTGTTGCCTTAAATAATAATTTATAGTCACATATTTAAGAAAATACAAGAAGCCGTCTCATGTTTTATTTACTTATTGGCTAAAAAAAAACACTTTTAAGACTTTTCTGGCTGTTAGGAACCGTTTTATTCTAGAGGCAGAACTGCAAAAAGGTTTGAAATGACGGTCAGGTCCAGAAAACTGATGGAATTTGTTTATTTTTTAGTAAATGATTGTCTTTAATGTTTGTGTGTGTGCAGGTTAAGTTATATAAGTTGTTCATTATCTCTGTTATTAATTATTTTGATGAATCTAATAACCTCATTCCTTCTGACAGATCATGTGACCCGTCGCAGTAAAGACGAACCGCTCTTCACCTTCTTTACGTTCTTTATCTTCTTGTCCATCTCCGGGTCGCCGCAGGTCGGCTCTGATTGGCTGTTTCTGACAGGGGCGGGGTTAGATGGAGGTTCAGGTTCAGGCTTCGCCTCCTGCAGAATGAAAGAAATGAGTCACAACATATAAATATCTTTATATTATAATCATTTAAAAAAAACGTTTCTATGAAGGCTGAGTCTGTGAGATACTGTCACATGTGACAAGCAGGAAGTAACCTCCTGTCTTATAAATATATTTTAATCCTGACAGCAACAGTTGGGAAGCAGAGAAACAGGTGAGCGCAGCGGTTCACCTGTTTAGCTGCTTTCTTGGCTTCTCGCTTCCTCTGGTTCTTCAGAGCAGTTTTAGAAAGATTCTTCTCTCCTGAAACACCCGGTCGCATGTTCTGTGGCGGCTCCTCCTCGTGCTGACGGACAGAAACACATTGAGTAAATAAGTAAGTAAAACTTTATTTATATAGCACCTTTTTTTTAAACACAGGTTACAAAGTGCTTTACAGTGACGTCGGGACACATTCAGACATCTCACACATACGAACGCAGCGAGCATACAGTCATCACCCAGAGCACACACTTGGATTTATCAAATGTTATGAGGAAGCCCTTCTAAAAAAAAAAAGGAGGTTTTTAGGTGTTTTTTTTGAAACAGTCAACAGATTCAGCTGATCTGATGGAAGTAGGGAGATTGTTCCAAAGTCTGGTTGCCAGGGCAACAAAAGCACAGTCGCCTTTGGTTTGTAGTTTGGCGCGTGGTACGGCCAACAGGTTTTGGTTGGAAGACCTACATGACCGCATGGTAGTAAACGGGCTTAGTAGCTGGGATATATATGCAGGAGCTAAACCGTGTAAGACTTTATAAGACTTCACTGGCAGCCGATGCAGTGAGGCTAAAACAGTTTTATACAAGCTGAAGACGTGACAGGTCAGCTCGGCTACGGCGAGTGAAAAGGGAGTTACAGTAACCGAGGCATGAACGATGTGCTCTAGGTCAGAGGCTGGCAGTAATGGTCTGATTTTTGTGATGTTCCTGAGTTAAAAAAAGCAGGATTGAACCATTTTATTGACATGGCGTCATTATTATAAATATCCTGTGTTTTATTCTTCAGGTGAGATAAACCTGTCAGGTATTAACCGTCTCCTCACCAGTTTGGAGCTGGGCGTGGCCGGCAGGTGTCTCAGAGCAGGTGGGCGGTAGGCCTGTGTGGGCGTGGCCTGTGTGCTTCCCAGCTCGCTGGGCGCCGCCTGGTACTTGATGGCCCGCTCAGGGAAGCTGCCGTCTGGGAACGGCTGCCAGCGGACCTCCCATAACTCGGAGCCGGACGCCACGTCCCACTTGTGCAGCACGGAACCGGTGTAGTGCCAGATCTTATAACCGTTGCTGACACGCAGCCGTGGTGAACACGTCGCCGTGACGACGTGCTCGCCATCGGGGCACCAGGAGAAGTGTGTAGCGTCTGGAGCCTGAGGTTTGGACACCTGAGTGGAAAGAAAAGGTTAGACTAACTTGTACCTCGTCCTGCTGGATCTCTGACACAGCTGACCAGTAAAGACGTTCAGGTCCAATCAGGGACAGGAACTCCTTCTCTCATTGTGGTGTATTTTCATTAAATGTCATTGGTGTGCTTAAAGGCAATATTAAGCTATGCAGATTGATTTTATAAGTTTATAAGCAATAAGGGCTAGTGTGATACAATTTGTATTGGTGTAGTTATAATCTCATGAACCATATTTAACCACACTGTACGTATAGAGGCACGGTAGAAGAATCATAATCATATACTGGAGAAATTTGAGTGTGTTTGTATTACATGTCACTTTGCTTGGGTCTGCTAAAGTCTTCACCTTCTAAAAAAATACTCTCTGGAGGAGATCAAGAAATAAGGGTGTAAAATGACTAGAATAACTTATAAAAAATAAAAGGCCAGAAGACAACTTGGCAATAATGGTGTAAAATGATTCCCAATACTTATATAAAAATTGGATATAATCAGGTAGAATTGAATATGCCAGTACATATCCTCAAACAGCTCAAAACCTGTTTTGAAGAGTTTTGACCAACAACGAGTGACGGAGATAAAAGATAATAATTGGTCTCTTTCATTTAAATGCCTCCATCAGGCCAAACTACGCAAAGCAGTAAAAGAAACGATCAATATGCAGATGACACTCAGACTTATCTCTCTCTGTCCTGTAGATTCTCTCTGGAAATGCACTGAACAAATCAATGATTAGATGAGTGGTTTACGACTCAACTGCTGAAAATGTTGAAGTTCTTTAAACTTTGCGTCACAAGAAGAGAGTTTTATACCATGAGGAAAGTTGTTTGGCACAGAGAGCTTACAAACTGTCCGTCTGATGGAAGATCTGACGAGACTCAGAGGGAAGGACATGTTCTCACACTCAACATGTGCATCAGCATCATTGGGGTCTTTGGTTTTAAAGCCTTTTGGTGCATTTTAAACAAACTCTGATGCTTCAGTTTAGGGTAGAATTTATAAAAGGCCTGCTCCACTCAAAAACATGTTTTTCTTCTGGTTCCTTCAGTTGGATGTTTGTTCTCTGTGCAGAGTTTGTTTTCATTCATCTGCTGAAGGAGGAAAGTTTCTCTGAGCTCATTGAAAGTCTGATTATAAAGTGTGACGAGAAAACTTGAAGCCTCCAGAGCACAAAGACTTTACAGTGAAGCAGGAGACATCTGGTGTCCTGCAGGAAAACATCACATATTTATAGAGTTTGTAGATTTAATGAGGCAGAAGGAGATTTTAACAAGATAATTTAACTTTTTTTGCGGAAAAACCTAATCAGACACACATTATCATCCAAAGTAGAGTATTATATATTATATACACATCTTAAACATGTCTGGAGGAGACTGTGTTCCTTCAGTGCACAAAGAAGAAAAACATTGGATGTAGTTGTTTAAAGGAGGCAATTATGTGATTTGTCGATCCTTGACTCAGACTGTGAGGACAGTGACTGAGACGTCAGTCTGATGTTCTGATTCAGTACTTTGTTAAACGTGAGTCGTGTGTTCTGGTCGTTTAAAGCTCCTCTCGGATGGTCTTTTTCCTAACGTGCCATCAGATCAGGGGACAAAATCAGTCTGTAGACTAAAAACAGCTCTTGTGTTTGTTTGTGCTACTGTTCTTCACCTGTTTGTACTTCTTCACGTCCCAGACCTCCATCTGGCCCCGCAGGTTCCCGAAGCCGGCCAGGACCAGGATGTGGCCCTGAGGACTGGAAACAGGAAAGACGATACAGAAGACCTTTATCAAACTGGCTACCGATCACTGACATCCAGCAGCTGTCGATTCATGAACGGAAAGTCAAACACGTCAGTAAACCTGAGCATCGGGTTCAGTTTCTCACCTGTAGTAGGCGGCGTTTCGCGGTCCAGTCCCAAAGTCGAACACCGGGTCACATTTGAGGTTGAAGATGGTGGCCTTGGCTGGCATGAAGCCGTACACCACACAGAACTCCGTAGAGTTCGGACTCCACGACACGTCGTAGATCGGCCCGTTTTTCACTGTTTCCAACATGAAAACAGAGAAACGTTGAGTCGAGCGGCGAGACGTTTCCTGCCTCACTTACAGTTTGTTCCTCAGAGGTTTTTCTCATTTTGTTCCTCCGTCTTTATTAAAAGCTAAAACATGTTTTTGGAGATATGAGAGTCAACAGTTATTTTGCTTGAATTCAATATTTACTCCTCTTATAAAGTTTTAATGGCTTTTCTTACCCTAATAGTCCAACGATGTTCTGTCTAATATGTTGTTCGTGTTGCAGGTTCAGTTTCCTTCTTGTGATGGGAGTCCAGCCTACAGAGCTCTGATTGGCTACGTTCTTTATTTAATGTAATTCTGTTTAACTTGTCTTGACTCTCTGTATAAACATTTCCTGCACAAGCAAGTTTGTTTACTTTAAATTCATATTTAGCTGATGGTAAAGATGTCTTTGTGTGCATATCACATCTTTAAATCTTTTATAAAATGTATTTTTTTTAATGTACAAACAAATACATAAAGGAGGGAGCAATTAGATTCAACCTGGTGCAGTGGAAACACAGGTCTATACTTCTTTTATTTATTATTATTTCTTCTCATTCATTTCAGAATAAAACTGATTTAAAACGCTGTTAAGGATTGTATCTGAGGGGGAAACGGCATCAACACACCGATTCTGTTTGACTGAAATGTGGGTTTGTGAAGAACAAACCTGTTCTGGTCAAACAGACTAAAGTTGTGGAATCCACACTTTAATTTCTGGTTTATTCGTCTTAATTTCAACACCACATTGTTCAAACAGCATAGAGCAACTATAGTTTTAATGCCTCTCCTCGTGTCTGATGTATTTCATAATAAACATTAGTGTGTGATATGTATAATAAAGGGTCCTTACGCAGTTGAACCAGAGCTGTCTCTCCGTTAACCGCCAGGTAATGCAACGTCTGCTCGCCATAATATGAAGCTCCGGTTTTATCGACTTCAGTGCTCGCCGTCACCAACACGGCCGAGGCTGTGAGAGAGGAGGAGGTGATTAATGTTTACGTCTGGTGAGATTATAAACGGCTTCGTATCTGGGCTCTCACACCTTTCTTGTTCCACTGCATGGTGACTCTGTCGGCCTTGAAGAAGCTCTTGTTGGCGAGCGCGGCGGTGGGTCCGCCCAGCACCGGGTACTGATACAGACGGACGAATGACGGGGCTCCTTTACTGCCCGGCACGTAGACGGCTACCTGCAGGGGACAAACAGGACCGAGACAGACTAGGAGAGTAGAAACCGGAGCTCACACACACACTGCTGGTTGAAGGTTTTTGGTTTTTTCTCACCTTGCTGGGCTGACCTCCGGGTGACAACGCAAAGTCTGACACTTTCTGCATGTGAAGCTTGTTGGCGATGGTGTCTGAGGACAGAAACACACTCAGGACCTCAGATACCTGCTGTCAAACAAGATCTAATAACAGCTGATCTGATCAGATCTTAATATTAACGGAGAAGGGGAGGCAACCATCCACAAAGTTCAAGCTGCATTCACATCAATCAGGCGTTGTGGGGAAAATTCCAGTCCTCTCATTGATTTGAATGGGAATTAGTGTGTTTAAGGGTGCAGGAGTGTGAACCGAATAGGGTGCTGCAAAAAACCTCAGTGGCCCTGCGGGAAGAAGTTGAACCAGAATCAACTTTTGCAGAAACGCAACCCGACGTCTCACTGCGGTGGCCAATAACGTGAGCCGGCGATCAGCGGTACAAAGACGTCACTAGGACAAGGGGAGGACATTTCTCTTAACGTTACAAGTATAGTTAAGCTTTGCTGTCGGCTTCCTGACTCATTTTAACAAAGACGAGAGAAAAAGAGAGAGAGAGCAGCGGTGGTCGAGCGAGCTAGAGAGTGAATGGAGAGAGGGAGCGTAGCGAGAACAAAGCAGTGAACCGGATAAATAAAATATTATTTTCTGATTGTTTCACAGCTGTTACGTTCTGTGTCTGTGCTGTACATTTACTGCCAGACTGACAACTTACTACTAACCTTTTCCTCTGCTCCGCTCGCATCCACCGTCACTTCTCTGCTCCTCGCTCTTTCCCGCTCGCTACGCAAACATACTCCTTAACGGAGCCGCGCGACCAGTGGTTTCCCAGGCAACGACGCAGAGGTTGACTCACGTACCGGAGCAGCGCAGCACAGAGACTCCCAAACGCTGTCGGATATCAAATATTAAAAAAATATTTTTTTTTGGCCTGGCGGGGGTTCTCGTTGTGTCATTCTGGAGAAACACAGATTCAGTAACCGTTCAGTAAACGTTGAGTACAGTTAGACCCAGCAGGCTCCATCAGGTTGGGCGAGTTCAAAGTTGTGAAAACAACGGGGGTGTTTTGAATACACCCCCGTTGTTTTCACAGGTAATTTGTTAGTCTGTCCCTCCCGCCGCAGGAAATAATGGATTAATCCTGGAAAGCTGTTGATGTAGCACTTTTCTCCTTATGAAAATAACACGGAGATTATTCGACCAATGAGAATTTAGTTGGATGAGAGCATATCGACCAACTAATCGACCAGCGGACTACAGCACTAGTGTGAATGCAGCTTTATAAATAACAGCAGAGCTCTCTGAGATGCCGATGGCTTTATGGCAGCAGATTCACCACTAAATGTAATGTAATGCTGCTGTCATCACTTATTTAGATTAATATAATTTATTTAAACAATTTTCACTCAGTCAGCAGCTTAGTTTTATGTAGAATACATGTTAACTAAAGCTCGCTAACAGCTGAGCTAACGCTATTTAGCCTCAATTCAGACTTTAAACTCTTACTGAAGTCGTTCTTCTCAAAGAAGTGCAGCTCATTGTTGACGCTCCTCACAGCGATGTGCTCGTCTTCAGACCAGCTGGGACACCTGCAGCCAATCACAGACACTGAACACTGAAGCTTTAATTTAAGACTTTTTAAAAGTTTATAGGATTTAGTGGCATCTAGTGTTTGAATGTAACAAACGTTCATTTATATGTAAAAGTTCCACAATACAAGTTTAAAAACATTTCATAATAATTCAATGTAGGACTTCTATTTCTTTGAGGAAACTGGGTTCAGTGGTTTTTAAGACTTTTAACGTGTGATCTGCTGTGAGCTGAAACTGACCAGCTGTCGACCTTCTTCTGGTACAAAGCTTTGATCAGCCGGCCGCTCGGCAGCTCCCACAGCTGGAGGTTAGCTTCACCCTGAGGACAGTCCTGAGACTCTGACACACACACACACACACACACACACACACACACACACACACACAGATTAACTTCTAGCTCATCTTGATTTTCTAGAATACAATAAATGTGATTTTAGAATCTCAGGATTTAACTTCAGTTGTCGTCTAATCTCATTTTATCTCAACGTTGTTCTATTTTATTTCGTCTCATATCCGCAAATCTAATCTTTGCTGTGTCTCAAATCTCATATTTCTTTACTTACACTTAACAATTGAGTGCATAAGTGCGTTCACACTGAGAAGTATGGGAAATGCACTGTGAGAACCCAGATGGTGCACTCAATACGGCCAAAAAGCTGAGTGTGGAACTATGGACACTTCTCGCCCTCAATGGTCGCCATCTTGGCTACGTAGCGGAAGGGGAGGGATCACTTTTCAAACTGGAAATGGCGGCCGAGTACGTTGTAACTACGGTGAACATCACCGCATTATATAAATGTGAGTTATACATGTGTTTTTTTAGCACTAAGCACCACTATACTGTTGTCGGATATAAGCCATCAGTATGTTTTTTGGGTTAATTTAGCAGTCTGTAATGATTTGATAGCGCGAACGATAACGCGAATGCTAACGTTAGCTAATGCTAATTTGCGATCGTCATTTCCGGTAAGTGCACAACAGCTGTGTTTGATTTGAGACGACACTAGCCTGTCCACAGCTCTTGTTTTGTCGTCTCCTCTCCAGCTCATTTTGCAGTTTATCCAGATAATCTCATCTAATATTCTTGTTTCTTCTTTTGTCATCCTAATTAATACTAATCTCGTGTCGCCTGTTTCATTTCACTAAATCTCGTCTTGTCTCATCTAATTTTATCTTGTCGTCCCCAATTTATCTCGTACAATTTTGTCTAATCTCATCTTTTCTTGTGTCATTTAGTCTCATTTGATCTCATGTTGACTCCTGTAATTTCATCTAATCTCATCTCGTTTTATCTCGTCATTTTGTGTCGTTGTTACTTATCTCGTCCCATCTAATCTTATTTTTTCTCTTTCATCTTGTGTTTTCTATCTAATCTTGTTTAGTCTCTGGTCTTACTGCTGTAGGGCTGCCAGGTGACCAGAACGCTGCTGAGAGGAGAGAATGCCAGCAGAGCCGTCTTAGGGAGGTCAAGGGTCGTCACGATGGAGCCGTCTGAAGATTTCACCACAGAGACGCTGATGGACGGACAGAGAGGACAGATTTAAACCATAAGAACACTCCGAGTCTGTAAAGGTCCGATTTGATATCTGACAAACACAGAATGTTTGTTTTTGTAATTTTGTTTGAATTGGTCCTTTAATGATTTTGTAATAATTAATTACCTCTGTCCGTTGCACCAACCAAACAGCGTCCCATCTCTGCTGAAGGTGACGCACCTGCTGATCCGAGAGTCCCTGAGACACACACACACACACACACACACACACACAGTGTTTCCATCACTTCAGAGGACATTACATTGACTTACATTCATTTCATGGAGACTTACCCTAATCTTAACATAACCATAAACTAACCTTAACTTAACAAAGTCTTCACTCTTAAATTAATGATTTACATTAAGTGAACTTTTGCTTTTTGTCCCCATAAGGGAGGCGAGTCCCCAAAATATCAGGAATACCTGGACCACACACACACACACATACTGATGAATGTGCTTTATGGGGACGTTACTGTGAAGCTGTATGATGATGATGATGATGATGATGATGTCGTCAGGTGTTTTACCTCTGGAAGGCTGAATGCTGTTCACAGCCTGGAGGACCGCAGAGCAGAGACGTACCGTCTGATCCACGTACTGAAACACACACACACAGTAAATCTTCTATTTTCTATAATCATCAATCGATCAATAATCTTGTTTTTTTTTTTTTACAGATTTATGGCCAAAACACTCAAACTGTTTAATTTAGTAAGAGAGGAAAGCAGCAGATCACACTGGAAAAACTGGAACCAGTTCAGAGATTTTACTGGAGAAGTGATATAAAACACCTCATTATCAAACTGATCAATTAATATTCTGCTTTAATGAGTAATTCATTATTTCAGCATCAATTCAATCAGTGTTAATCACTGCTTCTTTCACTCTCAGCGGGTTTGGATCTTTTTACCAACATGTAATGTAACAATAATAACAATACATTTTATTAGTTAAAAAAAAAACAACTTTAAATGTAAAACACAACATAACTGCAGAGCACAGCACGTAAGATATTAGATTAATAGAGAGAGAAGCTTAGAGCTCTTATTTGGAATCTGACGGCCAAATTTCATTAAGAAATCTGTTAATTTAAAGTTTCTGTGTTTATCGGCTCAGAAGTTCAGCACATTAAATTATACTGAAAACTGCCTGCGACACCTAAAATGTCACTTTTTAATTCTGCATAAATGTAATTTCTCATTCAACAGTTACATCAGTGTTTTTTGAACGTTCATGTTCAGCTCGTCAGTTACTTTAATGATCGTGAAATGTTGACAGCAGGTTTGATCAGTTATTGGAGAGACACTTGTGGGTTTTATTTATGCCAAATGAACCAAAAATCTATTCTGAATTAAATCTGAAGCTTTTTAAAAAATTTTTATTTTATGTTAAACCAGTTTGCCAAATTCAAATCAACAGGAAATTACCAGATCTTGAACTGAGTTTGGCACATTGAATCAAGGTCTCTTACAATGACGATGGAGGCCAAACTTCATTGAGAAATCTATGAATTTGAGGTGTCCACGTTCACCGGTTGAGCAGCTCAGCACATATTATTATACTCAAGACAGTTTGTGAAACTACAGGTGTCACTTTGCAGTTCGGCTGATATATTATCTCTCAAACAGCCGTTAACTTGGTGCATTTTAACAGTTTCTGACCGGATCATCAGTTATTCCCACAATGAAGAAGAGTCTCTGATACCGCGTGAACAAGCTTCACAACTTGATTAATTTCACCTGAGAGACACTGATCGGTTTAAATTTATGCCGAAAATCAACAAATAAACTGCTGATTTAAGACAAGTGTGTATTTATTTTTCTTTATGGACGAACATGTGTTTGCTAAAAGCAAATCATCAAAACATCGGAAGATTTAAACGGAATTTGGCGCAAAACTGGAGCCGATCGGACGGGTGAGCGCGGGATTTTTAACCGCCGGTGCTGCAGCTGGTCGGTAACATGTCGGTAACACGTCGGTGTAAATATTTAAACACAGTTCACACAAATCTGAAATTACCCACCTGCTAACAGCGGGATGGGGGGCGCCATGTTTACGTGTGCAGGAAGAAGGAATCCAGTTGGCCGGAAATGCGTCACGGCAGCGGAAGGCGGGGCGTGCAGTGCCACATCAGCACACTCCTTTGATTCACCACGTATTTAAACAAAGACACGTGTTTAATTCGTTAACCAGAAATCACCTGTGTCGTTATATTGTTAATAGGATGTATTATTATCAATAAATAAGATAAAATTTGTTTTTATTCATTTTTCAGGTTGGAGTTGAGTTTTAAAGCTGCGTCAAGCTGCCGGAGAGCAGCGCGGAGGGAGAAGACTTCCGTTTTCAAAGTGTGTGTACAGATCAATAAAGATCACATCTTCATATTAAATATCAAATTAAACCCTGTTGTGGCAATGAATCCTCTAGATATTGATTTGTGTTCTGTGTCCCTTCAATTCCCCAAAACTTCACTCAACAAAACACAACAAAAAACATTAAAGAATAAAAACAGCAGACAGAAAATAAAGAGTAAAAAGGACAAAAACAGCAGAGACAAAAATAGAGGGGGTTAAATATTAGAATAAAATTCAAAATAAAAACAACAAATCAAACTACTGCAAATGAAATAATAATAATGAAATAGTAGTAGTGATCATAATAATAATAATAAAGTAGAAAAATAACTATAATGAATAAGTCAAATAATAATGAACTGGCAAATAAATAAATAAATAAAATTAAACTAAACAAAGAGCAACAGAGATGTTATGTTATGTTTTGTGCAGGTTATTACTTTCAATGAGTCCTTAAAATTAGACAATTTCAACAAACAAAACTTTTAATTTATATATACAGATTTGCTCTAACAGTAAAATCCAATCAAAAATAGTTTTTGGAGTTAATAAAAGATTTGTCATAGCTTAATAAAACATTAAATACTTATGGTTGTGAAACGTTCTTTGGGTGTTGCCCACAGACGGACACTGTCATGTCCGTAGCTTACATGAATTATGGGTGCTGTAGTTTTTTTCACCATGTACAGTAGTGATGATGTTGTTGAATTAAAACATTTACGGAGGGAAATCAAACCATCCTGATGAAATGAATAAAATCAAATGAATTTTATATAACAGATTGTGATTTACACACTAGTCTGAAAAGTGGAAGTGCTTTAAACCTTCATTCTCTCTCCAGCAGGGGGCGACTCCACTGGCTCCAAAAAGCAGTCTGATTGTATAGAAGTCTATGAGAAAATGACCTCACTTCTCACTGGATTTATTACCTCAGTAAACACTTTCCTAATGAGTTTATGGTCTCAGTTGCTAGTTTCAAATCTTCTTTAATACAGCATGATGTTTATTTTACAAATTATGGTCCCATTCCGTGTACAATAGATGATAAAGTAGCGTATGCTTTATGGTGTGGCTACGTTGTGATTGACAAGTCGCTACCATGCCAGTGCGTCAGGTGCTGTGGTTGGACCCCGAGGAGCTTCTCCACGCTCTCATCCAAATATGGTCACTTCAAAAACACAAGATGGCGACGATGGAGATGCCTGGACGCCTCAAAACCAAACGGGACTCCACAAACCAATGGGTGACATCATGCTGGCTACGGTCTATGTATCCGACAGAGTCATCACGTTTCTACTGACAGTCAGCTGACTTCAGGAACAAAAATAATACATTTTAGCATAAAGTTTTACCTTTCACGTGTTTACTGTTCATTGACAATGAATGTTACGTATTGGGAGCCACGCCCTCCGTGAACACGCCCCCAACTCCCCTGTCCGAATTTCACCAAATTTAACTTTGAAAGAGCGTACCGGAAGTCTTATTTTGACACGCGGTAACTTGACGCGGGAAGCGGCAGTTCCGGCAGCGGTCGGGGGGGGCGGGGCTTGATCTTTGTGAGTACGTAGACAAGAGAGAGCCGCTGCCAGACCGACAGGAAACATCTGAGAGACGCTCAAACTCTCCTCAAACTGACCAACCAGCGAAATAAATCTGATAAAAACCCTCCAGAGAAGAAGACAAGATGGTGGCCAAACAGAGGATCCGCATGGCGAACGAGAAGCACAGCAAGAACATCACTCAGCGGGGGAACGTGGCCAAGTCAACGGTAACAGCTGCTTCTCTCTCTACTGCTTAAAACCCGCAGAAAACTGTCCAAACCAGCATCAAGAGACACATTCAGAGTCCTGCTGAGACCCACGTTAAACTGAGCAGGTTTGGTTCTGGTTCCGGACCAGTTAGAAGCCCGAAAACCCAGAAACCAGCCGCAGAGAGCCGGTGTTTCGGTTTAACGGGCGACCGTGTTAACTGGTGACTATCGGCTGAAAGTCAGCAGTTAAAGTTCATTAACATGTTTTCACGATTAAATATTTAAATGTTCTGTGATCGATTGACAGGAATCTTTCAGTTAATCAATAGTCATTCAGACCAGAGCTGGTGGATATGGAGAAAATCAAATATCACCATATATTTGATCAAATACCTCGATATCAATACTGTGATAATATTGTAGAGATGACGGTTTTGATTACTAATCATCAATAATGTGGATATAATGAGTAAAAGGTTAAAGGCCAGTCTCACTTCAGCCTTTAAAAGCAGGAACAGACAACACGTATACGCCACATCACACTCTCATATCACCACATTCATATAATATCAATATATTGACCTAATTCAGATCAATCAAATCTGATCAACAAGCTGTTCATATTCAGATTAATGAAGCTGTTCCTGGGTAGTAAATGTTATTCTCTAATCGCTCTTGTGACCAGGACGGTGATATTTTGACAAAGGCAAATTTACACATTTTCATTCACGTAAAGTCAGAAAAGACAACATATGAATCACCGGATACGATGATGGGAGATGAAAGTGATTCGCAGTATCATCGTAAATCTGAATAAAACCCGCTCGCTTCTAAATCTGTTGTGTAACTTTAGTATAAAAACATGCTGCTTCTGATTCATGTGTTGCTTTTCTGTCTTTATGTGAATGAAAACGAGCAAATTCGCCTGTTTTTCCCTTCAGAAATAGTTAAATGTGAAAATATTAATGTCCTGGTCTCAAAAGCAAAGTTTGAAGGGAATAATAGACCTTTTAATACTTTGTAGGCATAAGAAATTAGGAAATAAATCCTCCTTATTGATTAGTCTGCTGTCTATAAATTCATATAACTGATTGATTGTTTGCTTGATAAAACATCTGAGAATGTTTTGTTCAACCAACAGTTTAAAAACCCCAAAATATTCAGTTTATTGTGATAGAAACCAACTACTGAATGTATCTATAATCATCTCAACAGATCAATCAGTTTGATTAGATTCACTCAGTAACTCTCACTGTTTCAACAGTCCAGCAAAAGTCAATTTACAGATAAAACTTCAAAATACATAAATACAAAATGAAATAATAAAGTTTGAGATGAAAGAAAAGAAAAAAAAAACCAAATTACTTCCAACTAAACGGTAAAAAAATAAACAGACTTGAAACAACTTTAACAATGAAACTCGTTAATGTGAACTGTCGTTGATTGTTTTATGACTGCGTGTTTCAGAGGAACGTGATGGAGGAGAAAGGCGTCGGTCCCTGGCTGCTCGCGCTCTTCATCTTCGTCGTCTGTGGATCAGGTGAGTCTTCCTCTTCTTCTTCTTCTTCTTCTTCTTCTTCTTCTTCTTCTTTAACGTCCACAAACACACACCGACCATAAAACTCAACATTCTTCTTCTCTGCTGCTTCGTTCTGTTAAACTTCAGTTTAACAGCTTAAATCTAATATTTGATCAAATTATTTTAAAATGTACATTTATGTATTTATTTCTTTAATATTTTGTGTTGTAATTCCTGACTGGCACACAACTAGTTCATATATCATCTGTAATATCATCTAATTATTACAGCAGGTTTATATGTTTACTGAAAAGAGAGATTTTAAAAGTTTTAAAGAATTAAAGTATCAATAACCAAATTAAATAACAGGAACAAATAAAATAAATATATAGACAATAATGAATCAATAGAAAAATCATATGTAAAAGATAGAAAAACCAGTTTATGTGGTGAAACTTGATACTCTGAGTTTGAACAGAAGCCCCGCCCCCGATGACATCAGAGGACAAGGGGCGGGGCTTATTGCCCGCTCTAAATGTCAGTCTGACTCTGACAAACTGATTGATTGATGGGGGGGGGGGGGGAGGGGACTTCAGATAACCTGGACTTTGTTTGAGTGACAAAGATCAATTATTGAGCAAACGTGATTACATCACCTTTATGAAGGCTTTACACATTATTATAATAATAATATTTATATATATAATAAATGATTCACTAAAGAAATAAACTCAATGAATCAAAAATATAAAAGTGAAAACAAAGTAATAAACAAATAAATATAAAGAGTAACACTACAGATTTATTTATTAATGGTTAATAAGTTGTTTATCAATGTTTTATTGATCAGTTATGAATATCAATAAGAGCTGTTGCTCAGGTTATTATTTCACCTGTTAGAAAACTGAAGTTACTCGTCTTGTTCCTGCTGTTTTACCGTCATAAACACGTCATTTCATATTTACTTCTTACATTTTGTAATTCAAACATTTAATTTCTTTATTGATCAGAACTAAAGACTTATGTAAAGTCATATGTTTGATTTATGAAAATAAGATAAACATTGATCCCATAAAGGGAGATAAAAGTGAACAGAAACAGAGACGATAACAGATTCAATCATCGACTACAAACATGAGGATTATCGTGTTGTAACGACGTCATAAACATTTAAATACAGCTGACGTTAACGAGGAGTTGAAGACCGACTGCGTTTATGATCCATATTCAACTGAAGCAGCTGTTCAGCAGCATCATAATAAGAAGTCAAATATGTTTATTATTGAGCTTCAGCACGATATTCATTTACTTTTTAATCAAACTGATTAAAAATATAGCATGTTATAATTAATTTAATATGTGAGTTTGGAGTAAAATAAAAATGATGAAGATGATAATAGTTAATAAAAGTTTACTCGTACAAAAGATGCAACAAGTAGAAACATAAAAACATAAAAACATCTGTCTGACTTTGCTCTCACTCGTCTTTTCTTGTTTTTGTTTTGCAGCCATCTTCCAGATCATCCAGAGCATCAGGATGGGCATGTAGTGATGTCACCAGCAGGGGGCGGGGCTACCACAGCGAGTGGCTGCAGCACACCGACGTGTTCCCGCCCCCAAACTGAACCAACCAAAACATTCCTGAACTTTGACCTCTGCCAGCTGACATTCCCGACCAGAAACGACCCCCCCCCCCCCTCAGCGTTTATTCCTTTATCTGTGTTGATTTAATGTGTCGCCGCCCGCTGACCTTCTCACAGTTTCTGCCTGTAAACAAGCCATACGTGTCGGCTCGGCCTTGTGCCTTTCTCTGTTCACCTGCCGTGCCTAAACCCCGCCCCCACCGATTACACCTTATCAGTATACACAGGAGAGGAGGAGGAGGAGGAGGAGGGGGGGGCGGGGGGGGCTCATAGTCCAACCTGCTCCTGTAAACAGCTCCAGTGTTCCCAAACTGATTTTCTTGGTTTTCTAAATATCTGATGAGTCTTTACTGGCTTCACATTCCTGATGTGAGTCTGTCCGCCGCTGTGGAGATGAGATGAGATGAGATGAGATGAGATGAGATGAGATGAGATGAAGGTCTTTTGAATCAGAAGGTTTGCAGGTGCTGACAGGTGTGTCTGCACTGTGTGCAGCGTCGCCTGAAGAATCGTGTTCACATAATAAAGTTTCATTTTGAAGATGGACTTTTGTGTTTGTGTTTTCATGTCTGAAGATGAATATTGTTGATCAAACCTGTTTTTCCTGATCTGTTTGTCTTACATTAGAACTCAACTGAAGATAAACCAGTTTTATACTGGTCCAGTTGAAGATAAACCAGTTTTATACTGGTCCAGTTGAAGATAAACCAGTTTTATACTGGTCCAGTTGAATATAAACCAGTTTTATACTGGTCCAGTTGAAGATAAGCCAGTTTTATACTGGTCCAGTTGAATATAAACCAGTTTTATACTGGTCCAATTGAAGATAAACCAGTTTTAGACTGGTCCAATTGAAGATAAACCAGTTTTATACTGGTCCAGTTGAATATAAACCAGTTTTATACTGGTCCAGTTGAAGATAAACCAGTTTCGCTCCTTGCCTGCTGTAGAAACCGTCTGTTGATTCTGATGGTATCTTCTGTCCACAGCTGGTTATTCTGGATGAGAAGCTGAGTCTCTGAAGGCAGCAGGACTGATGTGTTGATAATCTGCAGCACGGTTACACATCACCGTTCGAGCCATGAGAGCAGCGATGTGATTGGTTAAGAGAGTATTTAATAATCACAACACCTGCTGATCTATATTCACCTTCACTCAGCCTTTCTGCGCTCGCTGCTGCGCTTGTTTGGTTAAAACTGGACCCTCACAGCAGTTTCCCTCCTTAACTACGAGCCAAGATTCTGTCCAAAATCCTCACAAACAAGCTCCAAATAGCAAAGACTCCTCCAGCTCATGAAGACAAGTATTTATAACTAATTCTACACATGAGACGTTTTATTTCACTTCATATCAAGCATCTTGGGCACAAAAATTGCCTTCATTAAATATTCTTTCCTATAATTAATTTAGTTTGTTTTCCTCTCATCTGAGGTCCTCGAGTGCTTCTTTTTAAAACCGTCTCCTCTCTTCTGTCCTCTGCTGTCCTTCAGTCTGGACCGGATCCAGATCTGGAGTCCCTGTGTGGACGGAGCCGGTTTGACCCACATCAGTGGATGCAGTCAGACAGAAAACATCAGATCTGGGTCAGCGGTTAAAACCAGGCCACTCTTTGTTCTGCTCCCTTTTGTCTTCATCTGGAGGAAGATCAGTGTTCCCTCCATCATGTCTCATTCTGTTCACTGCTGTGATGTTTGATCTGCTCTCTGTGCAGCAAACACTTCTTCTCTTTTTTATTTCTTATTTATCCCATTTTAGTTTTATTCTCTTTTTTTTGGTATTTCTGTATTTTTATAATTTAAATCTATATTTTATTATAATTATTTTTCATTGTAAAACATTTATCTTCATTATATCTTTTGTTTTAATATGATGATGCACTTCAACACCTTTTCATTGTCTTTATCTTGTTAATTTGACAGCATTTGAAAATCGACGTCTACATATGAAATAACATGAAACCACAGAACAGACGCTCACATTGTTACATGTTTTATATGATGTGATTCAGCTTGAACATATATTTAATGAATGTATTTGAGTTCTATTTCAAGACTAATGAAATAATTAAATAACATTTAAATTGACAAACTTGTTTGTCTCTAAGATCATTTAAAAATTAATTTATTACATTAATGAGAAATCATCATAACAAACAAAAACATTTTCATCAGTGCAGGTTAAAACCACAGGATTTAAAAGAATCATTTTATTTGTATCACAAAACTCAAAGTGTTTAAAGAAAAAGACAGGAGGACAGAAACAGCGATGCATTATGGGTAAAACCCTTTCACAGAAGGTAGATTTTGGATGTAAAAGCCCAGATTACGTCCAGTGAATCTTTAAAGTTCTCATCTTCTACAATATCTGCATGTTAACTACAGTGAGGTTAATAAAAAAGACAAACAAACCCGTTTCCAGCTCTCACATAACAAACACACGACACACAACGTCGGGTCTCGACGTGAATTATGAGGTGCTGAATGGTCCAGTGTGGATGTAATTCCTGGATACTGGAGTCAGGGGAAAACTAAACGACTGAGCTGTTTTTATTGGATTATTTGTAATAATAGTAACAGCAGCTGCAGCCTGAAAACAAACTGAACACAAACACAGAAACGTAGTTATGATCAATCCAACACAACTTCTACCTGAATGTTTCTACATGAATCTTTGCTGGTGACAAAGAGAGAAGAGAGATTAAAGGTTTGCTGAGTTTAGTGAGTTCAACCCTCGTTACACAGAATTATGTCACACCGTACTGAAACGTACTGTAGCGTACTTTATTTTAACACAGTGGAATGTAAAAAAACTACGTGAAAATGACGTGTATGTTGTAAACAAAAGGTCACAGATTCTGTCCAATCAGCAGCAAAACAGTCAACAAGCACCTGAAATACTCCTGAAATACTCCTGAAATACTTCTGAAATACTCCTGAAACACTCCCGAAATACTCCTGAAATACTCCCGAAATACTCCTGAAATACTCCTGAAATACTCCCGAAATACTCCCGAAACACTCCTGAAATACTCCCGAAATACTCCCGAAATACTCCTGAAATATTACTGAAATACTCCTGAAATACTCCAGCAGAGTCAGACTATGAAATCTGAAAAATCTGAACACAGACAATCTGAAAACAGAGAATCTGAATATCTGTGTTCAGACAACCAGCAGATATCAGATCTGTTTTTATGACTGAAACACAAAGATGAGTGTTGAGTGACTGCTGGTAACCAAAACAGTGAAAAGTCAAACAGTCTGATCAATACATTTGTTTTTGAGATAATATTTCATTGTTTTTTTAATCACATTTATCTTTTTTTTGGCAAAGCAGGAGGCCTAAAGTTTACACTTTTATCAGCTGATTAACCTGAAAATAAAAACAAGCAAGTTTCTGGTTGTTTTTGCAGTAAAGGGTCTATTGTGTATTACGGGGACATCATCATGTCATACAGGATTATGAGGACATGACATCAGGCCATGATTCATACAAGACGTTCTACAGGATTGTGGGTACATGGCATCATGTCATGTTGTGATAATATTGAGCTGATCATATTTTGCTGAGATGACTACAGGGTCATGACGTCCTACAGGTCATCCCGTCAGGAGATCTGTCATGACGCCATTTAAAGTCTGTTTTCACAGTTTAACACCTTTGTTCTTGTGCACCTGAACAGATCCACTCAGAGTTCATGTGGTTGTCGTTCCACAAACAAACACTTTCCTGTCATCACATCGTGTGTTGTTTTGTCCTCCATCTTTCCGTCACTGTCGACGTCCTCAGCTGTTAGACGGCTGCTCTGGTTTCAGTCGGATGGCCCAGGAGTTAGCGGACACGATGTCACCGCGGCGATGGATGCGGCAGGTGTAAACACCCTCGTTGAACTCGTTGGCGACGATGCGGAGGTCTCGGTCCTTCATGACGATATAGCCGGGGATGGAGGTCAGGATCTGCTCGCCGTCTTTATACCAGCTGCAGAAAACAGAGATGAAAGAAAAGAGATATTTTTGGGCTTATGCCACCTTCAGGACAAATGTTACTGTTTTACGTTACTAAAATGCAATTTTTAGTTCCACCACTGGTAAAGCTAAGAATAAATAAATCATCGGGATGTTTGTTCTATCCAGCACATTTTTACTGAGACTGTAATGAACACTGCAGCCTCTAGAGGGCGCTAGCAGCCCCCCTTTACTCCTCATGTCTCTGGTTAACAATCGTAATGTTTTTGTTCACTAATTAATTCCAGTTGCTTCTACTTTGCCGTTTTTTTAAATCACTGTTCAGCTATTATCAATAAAACTCAACATTTCCTGCACAGATGTTTCAAATTAAAAGCCTTAATCCTTCCCTTTCTTTGTTGGCTTTTAATGTGACAGCAAAGTAGAACCAACAGGAAACAATGAGTGAACAAAAACAGGAAGCTATTACCACTACTGTGCAGATAATAACAATAAATATTGATCAACTGTGTTCTGACCTGACTTTGGGCGGTGACCGGGGGTTTTTGGTTCCACAGCGGAAACCCACCACCTTCCCTCGGGGAACCATCTTGATCTTGACGTTGGCCGGAGGCGGTGTTGGCGTGGAAACAGCTTCTAGGGGCTCTGCGGCAGGAACGAGAGACGGGCAGGAAATGAGTGTCATACCGGAGACGGTTAGACAAACCCACAAACCTCAGAGAGAGAGTCGGGTTTCTGTTTGAGCAGTAAAAAGACATGTGAACTGACTCAACTGTCCAACATCAACCATGTGTTTATTTTCTGACTTCCACCACTGATGCTAGATGACACGTCTCAGTGTGTCAGAGGTCAGAGGTCACCTATTAACTGTCTCACCGTAGCAGAGGTCACAGCGCTGAGGACAGTTCTTCTTCATGAAAGTCTTCCTCCTCTCACAGAAGCCGAGTCGAGCCCAAGGATCACAGACGCGCTTCTTATCCAGACAACCTGGAGAAAAACAGGTTAACAACCGTCAGCAGCGCTGGATTTTCTTTACTGTGTCATTTTCTTGTTATTTTACTTCACCGTCACTCAGTTTATGTTGTTTGTAAAGATTTCTGTTTATAAAAACTCTGTTTCACCAACAACTCGACTAGTTGTGTAGTCGACTTCTAAATCAACCAGTCGGCACTGTGGTCAGTAGTTGACATGATTTTAACCAGCATGCAGTGGTAGAAAGTAACTAAGTACATTTACTCAAGTAGTGTACTTAAGTACAGTTTTGAGGTACTTGTACTTTACTTGAGTATTTCCATGTGATGCTACTTTCTACATTTCAGAGGGAAATATTGTACTTTCTACTCCACTACATTTATTTGACAGCTTTAGTTACTTTTCAGATGAAGATTTGACACAATGGATAATATAACAAGCTTTTAAAATACAACACATTGTTAAAGATGAAACCAGTGGTTTCCAACCTTTTTGGCTTTTGACGTCTTACAAAAAGCAGTGTGTAGTCGGGGTCACATTTCACATGTCTATGAGTTGTTAACAGCTCCACCAAATAGTGATTTTTCCCTCTAAACTTCTCACATGCTTTCATTTCAATAAATGTTCAAATGATCCAATATTTCAGCAAAAATCAAAGATTAGAGAAAAAGTCCAAAAACTGAAAACAGATTTGTGTATCAGAACTTTGTTTTTTCTTCTTTCCTCTCCCATTAATCATCTCACCACCCCTCAGATTTATCTGCTGACCCTTTGGAGGGGCCCGACCCCTAGGTTGGGAACCACTGGACTAAACTAGCTAACTGTATATAAAGTAGTGTAAACTAGCTCCACCTCCAGCAGCTACAACAGTAACATGCTGCTCTAACTCTGATGCTTCACTATTAATAATCTAATGATGTCATATATAATAATATATCAGTCAGAGGGACCAAACCACTACTTTTACTGCAATACTTTAACTACATCAAGCTCATAATACTTATGTACTTTTACTATAGTAGGATTTTTCACGCAGGAGTTTTACTTGTAACAGAGTATTTTTACATCACTATATTGGCACTTTTACTGCAGTAAAAGATCTGAATACTCTTTCCACCACTGCCAGCGTCACCAGATTTACAGTATTTACTGTATAAATCATCAATTCCTGGATGTATTTATGTAGTTTCTGGTAAATTAAATCAGATGTTGTTCCACTGTGATGTTTAATATTGTCCAATTTATCAGTATTTACTTGACAGTGTGTTTTTGTAGTCACATTGTGAATGCTGTGGTTATTACATGTGTTTACAAAGTACCGTAGAGTCTCTGGATACCCCAGACGTCATCCTGGGCGATGTTCCTCTGGCCAGTGTAGGTGGCATTGGGATGCATCAGAGCCTGAGGGTCTCTGGAGTGCCACAGACCGAGAGCGTGACCGATCTCATGAGCCGCCACCTGGACAAGGTCGTTCAGCCACACACCTGCAGTGGTACAATGTCTAGAGTCTACAACAACTGACTAAAATACTACAGCTCCCCCCTGAGGCTGTAATGGTCATCACACAACAGAAAACTAAACTATGATGAAGAGACTTTACCACTACTAGGGAGAAAACTGTAAAATTTATCCTGAAGGTGGCACCAGAGGAAAGGTCATGTTGTTACCTAAGTCTAAAGAATTTATCCTCTGTATTGTGGCCTTTTTAGGACATTTCAGGATCAGACTGTCAGGCTCAGCTCTACACTGTCAAACTGGATGAACTTTCATTAGACAAGTAAATCCGAAAGAAATTTTCATGTCGATTTTAACTTTGGTGAAGTTTGACTTGTAAATTTAGGCCATCGCCTAATAGACAATCATCTTGATCGTGCTGACCTTTGAGGCAGCAAAGAGTTAGACGCTATCAAGACGTCCTCTTTGGACTACACCACAACAGAGACATGGTTTGATGACAGTCTTTGAATTAACTGTGACAGTATTGTTCCATTAGCTGCCGTGTTAAGCTAACCAACTGTGCAATAGCAAGCTTCATCTTCCCTTTTAAATACATTTTTATTGAATGAAATGCTGTACAATGGAGAACTAAATATCTGGTTGAAGTAAACAGTAGAGAGAATATATAGAGGATATTGGAGAGGTGTTGTGACTGACTAGCACTAGCTTGGCTGGCTAGCATGTTAGTGACCAAACCACCAAACTTCTACAACCAAATATTTCACAAAGACGAATGGATTCATTTTGCTGCACCACTTTCTGGTATTAACCGCTTAAACTGGACTTTGTCACCTCAACTGTACAGTCTCTTGTCCCAGTGTTCATATTAGAGGTGTTATTAGAGCTATATCAGTGCTGTTTACTGTGTTTACTGAATATACTGAAGATATACACCAGTTATAGCAGTCTGAGGTTTTTGTCGGACCAGCAATGTTCAGAACTGCAAACTCTGCACAGATAGTTCCTGAGCCATTGGAAAGTACTACTATTAAACCAGGAACTGTTTTGGCACCAGGAACTAAATTAAAATTTAAAAATTGATTAAATTGACTTTATTTCTTTATATATTGACTTAATTCTCACCATACATGCTGCCACTTGGTGACATCATCAAAAAGCACAATGTAAGTTTCAATAGTTATGCAGATGACAAACAACTGTACATCTCCGCTGAACCAAATGATGCTCCAGCTATAAATTTCATTACTACCTGTCTTCTAGCAATAAATAAATGGATGAGAAATCATTTCTTAAAGTTAAATAGGGACAAAACTGAAATCCCTCTAGTCGCCAAAAACAAAAAGAGGAAAGATGTTAATCTGGGGAAATTAACTCCCTGGATTAAATCTGAGGTTACAAATCTTGGCGTTATTTTAGACTCAGATGTAAGCCTCAGGTCCCACATTAACAAGGTGATGAAAACATCATTTTTCCACCTTAGAAACAGCTAAAGTACAACCATTTATAAATCAACAAGATGCTGAAAAACTGAGTCATGACTTCATTTCAAGCCGACTTGATTACTGTAATGCACTTTTTACTGGCCTCCAGAAAAAAAAAACACTGAGAGACTTCAGCTCATTCAAAACTCTGCAGCTTGACTATTAACCAGAAGCAAGAGGAGAGAACACATTAGTCCAGTTTTCGCTGCTCTGTGCTGGCTTCCTGTAACATTTAGAACTGACTTTAAGGTCCTCTTTTTTATATACAAAGCCCTTAATGGGCTATGACCAAGCTACATTACTAACTCCCTTCTTAACTATCTGCCCTCAAGCACACTGCGGTCATCTGCTGCTGGTTTATTGGAGATTCCAGCAACAGCCGAAAGAAAATCAGGAATGCAGCCTTTGTCAATTATGCCCCAAAACTAACGCCTGGGACACACAGGATGTGTGAACAGTGTGTTTGCGTCGCTGAACCTCTTGCTTTTCATTTCGGCGCCCATGTTGACAGGTTAGAGCAGCCACACACCCATGCGTGAGATGTGTGTCTCACGTGTGGCTGCTGCATATATTACTATTATTATTATTATTATTATTATTAAATTTAGACCCTGGTTCCTGTGATTTAAAGCTTAGGTGAAGTTCCTAAAATACTTAGGTTCTTGGAAAAGTTCCTGCATTGGAAATGGACTAAAAGTCTTTGGCAGTCTTAGTGTGAATTTGTCTTTATGTTGTTTATTGAAGCTTCTTTTTTTAGCAGCAATAAAACCATGTGCCATTTGTATGATGATGATATATCCTGTTGTCCATCTGTTTCCCCGACTGCAACACCTGCAGTATGTCTGTATTTTCAATAGTGATCAGTTTTAAACTCTGACAGAGAAAAAACTCACAGAACACCCAACACATGGACTACAGACCATCTCACTGGACTACAGACCATCTCACTGGACAACAGATCATCTCACTGGACTACAGACCATCTCACTGGACTACAGATCATCTCACTGGACTACAGACCATCTCATTGGACTAAAGATCATCTCACTGGACTACAGATCATCTCATTAGACTACAGATCATCTCACTGGACTACAGACCATCTCACTGGACTACAGACCATCTCACTGGACAACAGATCATCTCATTGAACTAAAGATCATCTCACTGGACTACAGATCATCTCATTAGACTACAGACCATCTCACTGGACTACAGACCATCTCACTGGACTACAGATCATCTCATTAGACCACAGATCATCTCACTGGACTACAGACCATCTCACTGGACTACAGACCATCTCACTGGACAACAGATCATCTCATTGAACTAAAGATCATCTCACTGGACTACAGATCATCTCATTAGACTACAGACCATCTCACTGGACTACAGACCATCTCACTGGACTACAGACCATCTCACTGGACAACAGATCATCTCATTGAACTAAAGATCATCTCACTGGACTACAGATCATCTCATTAGACTACAGACCATCTCACTGGACTACAGACCATCTCACTGGACTACAGACCATCTCATTGAACTAAAGATCATCTCATTGGACTACAGACCATCTCACTGGACTACAGATCATCTCACTGGACTACAGACCATCTCACTGGACTACAGACCATCTCGCTGGACTACAGACCATCTCGCTGGACTACAGACCATCTCGCTGGACTATAGATCATAAATTTAACTGGGAGTCTGTTTCAGAGGAATGAGGTCTACTTCCTGTACTGCTGCTTGTAGTACTCTCATTAATGTTACTGCAGTACTGTTACCTTGTTTCCAACTGAACCTGGACTTGCCGAGAATCCAGAACTCGTGGTTGTCAAAGTGGATTTCCCCTCGTGGCGGCAGGAAGGCGTGAGCTAGCTCGCCGTTCAGTCCATCAAAACACGGGTGGAGAGGAGACCACCAGCAGTCAGTGTGGTTGAAGGTGTAGAAACCTAACACACACACACACACATTTTCAAGGCAAACTCTTTTTCTTTTCGTTTTTTTGTTGGCGGTGAGTTAAACCCCTCCCCTTGTCTTCTGCCCCTACCAATAGTGATGTCAACGGTGGCATTGCCGTCGGTGACCTCGGTGAAGGTCAGTGGAGAAACGTCACTCCACTTTGTGAAGGCGATGCTGATAGCCTTCCTGGTGTCTTCAACGTTCAGAGTGTTTGGAAACTTTGTGATCCTGAGACAGAAAGACAGTTTGTTAAATAAAGCTCTAGTTGGTGGGTTCTGTAGCCCCGAGTGAAGCCTCTCAGGCTGCACAGAGTTTGACAGACAGCCTCTGTTCTCAGGTGTTTTATTGGTCGGGCCCGAGTTGATGGTAAACGTCTTTGGAGGATGATCCCTGAGTTCAGGGAAAAAAATACCTCCAACTAAAAAGCAGACAAGCCAATCAGAGAACATTCAGTGGAACAATTCAGCCCAATCAGTTCGATTCAACACAGCCGCTCACTCAACCTCAGTGTCTCTCAGTTTTATTCAAAACACACACACACAAACACACACACACACACACACACACATACACAAAAGATATAAAAACTAGAATCACCTGTGTGACTCATCACCAGGTGTTCAGTAGAATACGAACATATAAAACACATAATGTGTTAATTCAAAGTATTCACAGGGCTAGCTGGTGAACCGCTAATGCTAGTCAGCTTTTCTCTATTTTCTCTCTACTGTTCTGTTTACTTCCCCTTGACATTAGCTCACCATTACACATCATTTAATTCAATAAAAGGTTACTGAAAAGGGAAAATGAAGCTCTCTGGGCTTATCAATTCGCTAACGCCATTAGCTTAGCTCTCTTGCTAACAGGGCATTATTTCACTTCACATGTTACGGTAATATTATTATTTTTTCAGTAACAGTAGTGTAAGGGATTAAATTTGAAATTCAATTACACTGAGGAACCCAGTTTTATATGTTCTGAAGTGATCTACCTGCTTCGATGTCTCCTGAATATAAACAGACGCACATCTCTACCTGTATGTGATGTTGTGATGTGTCCACTTGTGACCCAGAGGGTTGATGGCGTAGCGTTTGTGTCTCATCCCTCCATGAATCAAACCATCTGCGAGCAGCTCCGTCGCTCTGCTGCCAGACGGCTGAAAGAGACGAAACATAACAACCAGGATCTTTAACCAATCAGGGGCCACCAGGTGTGTTCAGTTCCTCTAATGTCCTCTAGATGCTGCTGTGATAAAAACTCTGACTGTAATTGAAGTGAAGAGGAAACAAGTACGGCTCTCAGGAGATCGCTGGGCTTGTTCTCAAATGTGTTTGACTTAACAAACGAGAGGAGAAATTAAAGTGTTTAATTTAAATCTAGAAAAAACACTGGGTGTCAAGTTTTGACTCTATTTTTTTAGGCAGATTTTTACCCATTGTCACAGACCTTACATAAGACCTGAAACAATCAAGATACTTTTATGTTTGTCCAGTTACATAATTTAAAGGACAGCTATGTAAGATTTAGTGGCATGAAGCGGTGAGGCTACAGACTCCAAGCAGCTGAGTACGGCGGGAAAATGGAAGATTTTACGGGCACAAGTGAGTGTGGCTTATATCAATGTGCTCTTCTTAATTCAAGGAATCCAAAACCAGAATTTTTCTTCTACGCGTCACATATATGAAAACATAAAACATTTCATAACTGACCACATGTTGGTGCTACTGACATCATGTGTCCCCGTGATTACTTTAGCACAGTGATTCCCACAGTTGGCACACTGGGTTTTGTTTTTTTTTAATTTTATACCCAAATGTTCAATAATGTCCTTTGGCTGTTACTTGGGAAGTTGCATATTAGCCTATCAGCGATCTGTACAGTGTGCAGAAGCAGTGACACTTGATTTCGGCTAAAGGTTCACGTACAACTGATCTGCACAGGGCTGCTTTGACTGGATTTTTCTCTTGGCAAAGATGAGTGAGGACAGCAAACGTCGAACAATTGACAATGAAAACAGGCAATTCAATGAAAAATGGACAGATAATTTGCCTTTATTTTGCCACCTCATACCAATTCTAAACCACTGTTTAATTTGCCAAATGACAATTGCTGTTTGCAAGGTTGCTAATATCAGGCGCCATCATGAGCCAAAACACGCTAGCTTCAGTGCATCGTTCCCGCCTAGTAGTACCGCAAGAGAAAAAACGATTATGACTTTGAAGTCGTCTTATTCTGCCACATCAACGATCCTGACAGCTGCACAAACTGCTGCTGAGCAACAACGGCTGCTTCGCTTCATGTAACTTGGGAACTGGCCAAAAAGGGGAAGCCATTTGTGGATGCTGAACTTGTGAAAGTGCGCACGTTGGGAATCGTGGAGGAGTTGCTTGCAGGAGCCAAGAACAAAGATGACATCATCAACTGCGTGAAACAAGTTCAACTATCGGATTCAACAGCAGCACAGAGGCTGGGAAATGTGTACGAGGAAACCTTTCAGCTTTACTCTCTGAACTGAAATCTGTGGATTACATGTCAATCGCTGTCGACGCGTCAACTGATGCAACTGATCTTGCGCAACTGTCGGTATTTGTGAGATACTTAAACAGGGAAATTTTCAAAGAGTTGCTGTTCCTTTTGCCACTGAAGACCAACACAACGGGTGGGAGCATGTCTACTACTGTGAAAGGTTTCTTTGAAAAGAATTATCTGGAGCCGGGTAAAATCAACCTCCTTGTTAGTGACAGGATGTTGCATCACGTCTTATAGCAGAACACCCGACAGTCAACTCGCTACACTGCATCACTCATCAGACTGTGTTATGTGCCAAACTGTCCAGTGAAATCTCAACCCTACAGCACCGGCGCTTCAAAATGTTGCTCCAGGAGCAGGAGGCCCGACACTGTGACCTACTGCAGCGTAATGATGAACGATGGTTGAGGAGGAGGAGAGTTCTACAGCGATTCTAGTTACTGCGGAAAGAAGTATCAGAATTTCTTTTCGGCCAGAAATCGAACAAAGTGGAGGAGCCGTCCAGGTTCATGCAAGATCACGAGTCCACGGTCCATGTCGTGTTTCTATGTGACATCACCGATGACTTGAACCAACTCAACCTGCAACTCAAAGGTGGGGTTGCGAACGTGGGAGAGTTGTGTGAAAAGGTGAAAGCTTTTCAGGTAAATTTGGACCTATTCCTGGCTGACATAGAGGGAAAAAAACTGCGTCCTATAAATATCACTGTGCTGTCACCAGTGATATTATTGCTGAAAAGTCTGGCAGACAACTTCAGCACCCGGGCGAATGCAGCTGTTTGTACGCAACCCGTTGGCCGTCGCTGTCACCGGGAGCTGTCCAGCGGAAGCAAAGGCTGCCTGCAATCGACGAGGGCAGATTCCAGCTGGAAATGTTCCCGCTGCAGACCAACGATGTCCTGAGAGCCAAGTTCAGGGAGGAGAGACTGTGTGCATTTTTCACTCTGTCCATCGGTATCCAAACTGTAAAAGACTCGCTATATACATTTTGACAATTTGCAGATCAACGTACATATAAGAGTCCGGGTTTTCAAGGATGAATCTAATTAAGGACAAGAAACACAAAAGATTCACAGACTGGCATCTCAACCAGTGCATACTGCCTGGTCATGTCTCATTAACTGTAGTTCCTGCAAATTTTATATGCTGTTTTATAACAATTTATTATACAGTAAAGTCTCAAAAAGTCAGAGTCATGGTTTCAGTGACATGTTGGAGCAGATATAGTTGCTGCAGTTTGTTTCTGTAGAGTGGTACAGTTCTAGAAAAACAATGTAAAAACAGACTTTTGTACACATGAACAGTGTTTCAGGGCAGATTTACAGAGAGACGTGGCAGCGGACTGATTCCATACAGATGTGAAACACTTCTGCCTTTCTTTCTTTCTTTCTTTCTTTCTCTTTCATGTGTTCCTCCTTTGATCCTTCTATCTTTCCTGCTCTCAGATATCTGTCACCCACATGTGAACTCGACCATGAACTTCCTCTGTTCCCGCACATCCATCTTCCAACAAAAACTAAAGCAGATTTCACTCATCTGAACTGAGACAGTTTATTAAACAGTCCACTGTTTACTGTTTCTCACAATAAAGCTTTATTTAAAACAGAGTTTAGCACATAAAGAACATGTCCTGTCTCTAAACACACAGACACCACAGAGGAAAAAACAAATTTATTGTAACTAAAATAGGTGAACAAACTACAGTGCAGCTTTAACACATCGAAAATAGAAAACTCAGGGATTCAGTTACATAAAACTAAAGAGACAAAAGTAGTCCCGTCTACCCTCTGCAGCAGGCCGCTGAGGTCATGTCCTTGGTATTTTTTCTGTGAATTTTAAGACCTGAAGTGCAGTTTATGTACGTCATAATTTGAAGTTACACATTGCATTGCATTGAGTTTTTATTGACTGATGCTAATATTTTTTTAAGACTTTTAAAATCTGCTTTTTTTCCAGGTTAATAAAATAAAGAAACACATGAATTAATCAATACAAACAATTTCCTGGCTAAAATATTCTAAAGCTCTCAATTTTTTAGTGATAAAATACTGAGATTAATAGAACATTTTTAGGTCTTGTCACAGTTATCTGCAGGGGTTGTTTGGAGATGGATGGATAGATGATAGAAAGATAGATAGATAGATAGATAGATAGATAGATAGATAGATCGATAGATAGAGTACATTATTAATCTCATGGGGAAATTAAAGAGTTACAACAGTCACTTGACATAAAACAGTGAGGTTGGTAAAAGAAATGAATAATATACAATAACTAAACTCAAATATAAAAAAATAAACAGCATAAATAAAAATAGAATAGAGACTAGAGATATGACCATAACTATAATATGAAATGACAGTTTATTAAACTCAGTCATGAACAACAGACTCACTGACCTGCGGCCTCAGAGCTGCTCCGCTCACCTTCATCATCATCATCATCATCATCATCACCATCAGTAGCGGCAGCAGCAGCAGCGGGGAGTCCATGATCAGAGCTGGACTCCACAGATCTACACAGTCCGACACATGACCCCGAAACCAGCCTGACAATCAATCAATCGATCGATCAATAAGCCTCAGTCAGTCTGTGCGTCAACAGAAGAGACGCGTCTCTAAGCGCAAAGCTGTTCACCTTCTTGGACCAAAAAAACCGACTCTGACGCGTAAAACCAACCGCGATGAAAAGAGAAAATCATCCAGAACCAGAGAAGACCCGGACCGTGAGTCTCCTCTCAGTCCGCTGTCCCCTGTCTCAGGATCGCATGACCCGGGTGGGACAGTCTGGAGTCTGGACCCGGTTCCTCCTGCTGCTCGGCTCGGGAACAAACTGAGGAACTTCCCGGACAGTGCGCTCGCTGCTGCAGTGGGGCAGGTCCGGAGGGGCGGGGTCAGGTGTGTGTGTGTGTGTGTGTGTGTGTGTGTGTGTGTGTGTGTGTGTGTGTGTGTGTGTGTGTGTGTGTGTGTGTGTATGAGTGGTGTCCTTTTACACAAAGACTATAAATGTGGATTTTAACCCTTTTGGTTCAGGTTTACTCACGCGCTCTGACTTCTGAATATCAGCAAATATAACAAGCATTTTATGAGCAGAACATCCACTAAGAAACGTTTCTAAACTTATTATTTTATTGTTTATTATATTTTATTTTTCCTGTGTTGAAGCTGAAGCTATTTCTGGATCTGAGCTGCGGATAAACAAACTCAGACCTGGTCTGGAGGGCCTGGGGGCCCTCAGGGTTAAGGGCCGCAGGTAGGGCCACCCCGAGGTGTTTTCCTACTAACAGCAGTCCAGATGTGCAGCGTTTGTCTTGTCTCTGTTCAGACCATCTGTCCAAACAGCCGCCGCTGCAGATCATCCACCTTCAGCTTCCTGTTGCTGTGGATTCAACTGGAACACAGAGAGAAAGTCGACCAACAAGAGAGAAACTCTAAAAAACAGGCTGAGAGTAGAGACAAAACTACTTCATCTCTAACTTTTTGTTGTATGTTTTTATTTTCTCTACATTGACTTTAGTATAACATACGTCATAAGTCCCGCCACCTCCATGTTAGCAGATGGGACATGAGCCAAACTAAAAAATCAAAGTACACGTCAAATACATTTTTCCCAAAGATGGTTTCTGTCATCTTAGGTCGTTCTTATCTCGCCGATTTTTCTGATAAGTTTGTTTTTAATTAGTTATTTGACGATATAAAAAGAGGGTTTGATGTCATGATTGACAGCTGTGACAGCCGCTCTCAAACCTCCGTCAGGCTGAGGGGGCGTGTCCCGCTGGCCTTAACCCCGACTTTACTGCGCAAGACTCTGGGTCCAAATGACGTCACACCAGGAAATATTTTGGCTTCATTTTGCGTAGCGGTAGGAAGTGGAGACGCATCGTCCATATTTATACACAGTCAAGGATCGATTCTAAGACAATGGACATGATGTTTTTTTAAACTGTGAACTTTTACACATTCCCACTCAATTTCTTGTACAATTTCATAGCTCGTCTCACTTAGAATATATTTTCACTATATTTACGATATTTCACATTTTAATGGTACAATTTTATTTACACACACACACATATGTACAGTTTATGTATATTTTATTTATATAGTTATATCACCAGTTATATAATTTATATAAGTTATATCTTTGTGGTAGTGGTATTTTTCTCTACCTGTTTTTTGACTGTTATGTGCCACTACACCAAGGCAAACTCCTTGTATATGTAAACCTACTTGGCTATATACTTGCCTCTGATTCTGATTTCTGCAGCTGCTGTTTTAGATTCTCCACCAGGTGTCACCAGAAACCTGTATCTTTTTATGTATGTTGTTTATTAGATAGCAACAGTAAAGTCACAACAAGATATGAGGGGAGAGAGACAGGTAACGTCATGAAACGGCTAAAATAGCGGCTAAAATGGAATTGTGTATTTTGGGGTTATGTGACGTGTGTCATTACCAGTAGGTTACTGGGGCGCACTACAGATCTGTTTCGTTTAAGCTCAAATCCGCATTCACATAGCCACAAGAAAAACATGACTCAGAGTCACTTTGAACTTGAATCTGAACTTGAGTGTTATGAGGCTGTCTGAATCTTGTACAAACCTTCCTGGAAAACAGATCAATACAGACAGACTACAGGAAACGCTACACAACATCATAGGCAAGCTCACAATATACAACAAAAATTAATTATTATGTGACAGAAGAAAAATCCTGCAACTTCCTCGGCCACCTGTGGCAGCAGGTTTCTCAGTAGTGCTCTTGCATGTTTTGGTGTCGCAGGGGAACTGGCTTTAAATGTTCTGCTTGCAAGTCGACCAACTCAACCTCCGACATGGCCTCCTCCACAGACAGCATCAGTCAGGTTTAGGAGTTCTTCAAATTGTTCCTTTCATCATCCAATAGTATCCCCAGTCAAGGAAAGCAGATTTCCAAATCTTACTGTTTTTCAGAAGTAGAAGTAGAAGGTTAGGTTATCCAAAATGTTGGACCTGATCTGAAGAAGATCCATAGACAACCTGCTCAAACCTGACTTGCATTAAGTAAATTTCAAAAAAGAGGGAAGACTTAACCAGGACTCAAGGGAAGCCTTACTCAGAACTTAGGGAAGCTTTACCCAGCTCTCTGGTCACTGAGGTCATCAATAAGCTCTGCAACACAGCATCAGGATGACATTCTTGAAATAGTTGGACTGTTTTGGTTGAAACATTTTTTCAATGTCATCAGGAGGTTGGTACCTGTGGACTGGCAGACTCTCGGTTGCAAGGAACTAGGGCGACCCATGAAGACCTCTAGTCAGACCCAATTTGAGGTCCACCAAACATTCATGGCTTCCAAACTCCTTCCCCACTTTAGTTTTTGTTCCTACTACAGGAGCTGCAGTCCTTCTGGCCATCTGGTATCTGCTTGCTGATTCAGGAGCCCAGACCTCCCGCTCGGACCTCCTTCATTCTTCCTTCACATCGCTCCACCAGCTGGTATTTTCTGTTTTTAACCTGCCAATGTAATATTAGTAATGACAACTTTGATTATTGATTTGTCACAGGAACATTAATAGATTTTGGGGCATTCTATCAGCTTATAGAGGGCATTGGTGGCCTAATGGTTCTCTCTGCTTTTAGCTCTGATTTGGTCTCCACCAACTCCTGAGAAAAATATCTGCCTCTTTAGCTGCTTGATGTTTGTCTTTCTTCACAAGCTAGTCCCTGACTTTGTGTGTCTGCAGTTTGCTGCTGGGCAGGTAGTGTACAGTGAGTTTATCAGAAAACATTGAGACTGAACTTGACCAGAAATTGGCTAAAAGAGGAGCTAAAAGAAGCTAAAAAGCTCCGTAGAGCTGCAGACATGGTCACTACCAGATACTCTTTTAATTACAGTCATTTCATTCACTGTTAATATAAAATATTGACTAGTACAGCTTTAAAAGGGACCTGTTATGCTCATTTGCAGCTCTATATTTTTATTCTTGGACTCCACTAGAGCAGCTGTGCATGATTCACAGTTTAAAAAAACTCTTTATTTATCTTATACTGGCCCTTTATGCAGCCCCTCAGTTCAGCCTCTGTTTCTAACGGGCAGTCTTAGCTGAGCCCACTCTGTTCTGATTGGCCAGCTTCAGGAAGCCTGCCAAGGAGCAGCTGTATGAGAGTTGTGTTAAGTTACCATTGATGGAAACCTAACATTTCCTGCTTTACTGCTTCATAATAAAAGCTCTGAAATGACTAAATAACAGGAGACTTTTATTGTGAAGAATTTACAGGAAATTAAACCTGTTCCTCACTGAATTAGTGGAGCTTCGTTAGCGGCGCTAAAAACCAGTCGAAACAACAACACATATTTGGAGCTGTTGGTTGAGCAGATCAGTTGGAAATAATGCAGGGAGGAATAGTACAAGCAGAAACAGTCACAGTGATGATGATGTTTGATGAAGAGCTGTAGACGACCAGCACACCTCAAACAGGTTAACTACTTATTTTACTTTGCTGCTGGGTAATGGAGTCATGGCTCGGCATGGAAAAACACTGTAATGTTAACGGACCGGAGCAGTAAACTGGCGCGCTGTGCATAGAGCAGATGACCATATAAAGAAATCCATCACCAGCCGACGTCGGCTCAGGCTGAAAGTAGTAGAAAAGTAGTGGAAAGTAGTGTTGAGAGCAGTCTGAAGCCAGTGGTTTTTGCTAACAGGGATTACTGCTGCATATGTTTACCTCATTATTTGACACTTAAGCCATGTTTAATATGAACATCCAACATTGCAACATTATATATATATGACATAAAATAAGAAAATCATCACAAGTCCCCTTTAAGTAAATTCTCCAGTACAATATGAGAACACCAAGCTCTGGAGACTGCTAATGGAGATTTATTTTGGGCATTTTATAGATTAAACTAATCAGAAAACAACAAAAGATCAATGTGAAAACAATCATTATTTGCAGCCTCATCAGTGACATTGATCCCCCCCACCCACCCCCCTCCACAGTTTTCTTGGCAGATTTCTTATTGTCTATGTTGTCTGTATTGTTGTATTGTTGCCTTGTTTATCTGTCCGCCCACACTCTGCGTCTCCATCCAGCTCCGGTCACCTTCACACTCTCAAACTGCCTGTGGTGCATCTTTCAGAGGAAGTCATCATATGGTGCATGTTAAGCAGCCCGGCGCTCATTAAAGCTGCATTGTGTGCTGACTGAGGTTTGAATGTTGGCAGCTGAGCAGCCTGGCAGACTCCCATCATGCACCGCAACAATGCTCTGACCTCACTCTCTCTGTGCGTTGGCAGAGCGGAGCCTCAGATCGATAACTCGACAGAAATATGAGACCAGATTCACAGTTAAGTTTTACTGTCATCCTCTCCTACAAGCGCAGGTGCAACAAAACAAATGAAAGCAGCTGGCTGCCATCAGGACAGCAGTGGAAGAAGTACTCAGATACTTTATTGCAGTAAAAGTACCAGTACAGCAATGTAGTAATACTCCATTACAAGTAAAAGTCCTGCATGAAAAATCCTATTACATTAAAAGTACATAAGTATTATGAGCTTGATGTAGTTAAAGTATTGCAGTAAAAGTACATAAGTATTATGAGCTTGATGTAGTTAAAGTATTGCAGTAAAAGTACATAAGTATTATGAGCTTGATGTAGTTAAAGTATTGCAGTAAAAGTAGTGGTTTGGTCCCTCTGACTGATATATTATTATATATGACATCATTAGATTATTAATAGTGAAGCATCAGTGTTAGAGCAGCATGTTACTGTTGTAGCTGCTGGAGGTGGAGCTAGTTTACACTACTTTATATACAGTTAGCTAGTTTAGTCCAGTGGTTCCCAACCTAGGGGTCGGGCCCCTCCAAAGGGTCAGCAGATAAATCTGAGGGGTGGTGAGATGATTAATGGGAGAGGAAAGAAGAAAAAACAAAGTTCTGATACACAAATCTGTTTTCAGTTTTTGGACTTTTTCTCTAAACTTTGATTTTTGCTGAAATATTGGATCATTTGAACATTTATTGAAATGAAAGCATGTGAGAAGTTTAGAGGGAAAAATCACTATTTGGTGGAGCTGTTAACAACTCATAGACATGTGAAATGTGACCCCGACTACACACTGCTTTTTGTAAGACGTCAAAAGCCAAAAAGGTTGGAAACCACTGGTTTCATCTTTAACAATGTGTTGTATTTTAAAAGCTTGTTATATTATCCATTGTGTCAAATCTTCATCTGAAAAGTAACTAAAGCTGTCAAATAAATGTAGTGGAGTAGAAAGTACAATATTTCCCTCTGAAATGTAGAAAGTAGCATCACATGGAAATACTCAAGTAAAATACAAGTACCTCTAAACTGTACTTCAGTACAGTACTTGAGTAAATGTACTTTGCTTACTAACCACTGCACCTGGAAGCCCAAAGGAAGGCAGAAGGACCAGCGTTAGTCTTATTTTTAAAATGTTGAAACCAGATAACATTAAGAAACACCATAAAAACCTGGTGGATGAGAATCAGCTCTTGACTGAAATTAAAAAAGGCAAAGACAGACAATTAAACTGGAGCACAAAACCAATGTAAAAGAATGTAAATGTCACATGGTCTTCATCAGCCAACCAGAATTTAGTGTATACAGTCTTCATCAGCATTTCATGATGTACATCAGCAGAAAATACTTTTTCAGCTTCAGGATTCTCAGCAACTCCGTTCAGTTTCACTTAAACTGGGAGGGATATTATTTTCAGAGTAGGCATTTCTGGCACAACTTCACCTACTTCCAAGGTACATGAAGAAAGAAAGAAGCCTGAAGGGGTCAAGACTTCAGCAGCACTTATAGTATAAAGAACTTTATTATGAGACGAACACGTTTCGTCTTGTGACCTTTATCAGGGTCAGGGTACAACACACTACAGAGAACATTTAAATAGGATGGGTGTTATTATATTCATAGTCAATATAATGACATTTTAGCAGATGACATCATTTTGTCTTTTACAAGACAAAGTGTAAAAGAAACACAGGACATTTAAATACACTTAAAAAATATAACAGCAAACACTCTGTTCACTAACTGTGAGATCTGAAGGAAGATAAATGGAAAACATGGAGGCTACACAGGACAAAATTATACACAGGTTCAATTCAAGAGGACACAGAGATGCAGAAACAACAACAACAACAACAACAACAACAATAACAATAGATACATGACTAGCAACAACAAACAGCAGCAACAGCAGGAGAAGGACATCAACACGTCGGCACAGTTTATGTAGTTTCCTGCGGATGAGAAAGCACAAAGAACTCCGGGGAAGAAGTCAAGTTAGTAACATGCAGTAATGGTAAATGAATGCATACAGATGGAGAGGAGGAGGAGGAGAGAGGAGCTCAGTGCATCATGGGAAGTCCCACGGCAGTCTAGGCCTATAGCAGCATAACTAAGGGCTGATCCAAGGTGAGCCTGGTCGGCCCTAACTATAAGCTTTATCAAAAAGGAAAGTTTTAAGCCTACTCTTAAACATAGAGAGGGTGTCTGCACCCCAGACTGAATCTGGAAGATGGTTCCACAGGAGAGGAGCCTGATAGCTGAAGGCTCTGCCTCCCATTCTACTTTTAAAGACTGTAGGAACCACCAGTAAGCTGCATTCTGGGAGCGCAGTGTTCTAGTGGGATAATACGGTATTATGAGCTCTTTAAGATATGATGGTGCCTGACCATTAAGGGCTTTGTAAGTTAGGAGAAGGATTTTAAATTCTATTCTAGATTTTACAGGAAGCCAATGTAGTGAAGCTAAAATGGGAGAAATGTGGTCTCTTTGTCTAGTTTTAGTCAGAACACGTGCAGCTGCATTCTGGACCAGCTGGAGAGTCTTTAGAGACTTGTTTCCAGCCTGGAAATAATCCAGATGTTGTTATATCAGGTAAACTTCACAGAATGGGACTCATGGATGGTAATTATATAAAGAAGCAGGTACTTTTCTTCATTTAATGCGGGAATTTTCTTTTGTTTCTCCTTTTTGGAAACAAGTAATTAAAAGTGTTGATGAGTCACTTCAGGTTTCTCCTCCATCGTTGGAAGAGTCAGATAAAGCTGGATTATACTGAATTGTTCAAATAAATAAATGTCTTTCTAATCTCTAATGACAATGACGAATAACTACAGAGGGAAGATTTATGAAGTTTTGTTTTCTCTTGTTTTACTTTTTGTTTATATTTATTTTGCTTTGTTCGGTTACTTTTCGTCATTGATTTACTATAAAATGTGGTCTGTGTATGTCTGGTCAGAGCAGCAGAGAGAAAGAACCAGCAGGAGGAAGTGAAGTGGAGAAAGTTAAAGCGATGAGGTCTGATCTTAATATGAAGCAGATTATAATATGAAGCCAGACTTTAATATGAAGCAGAGGCTCTCTACTGTCAGCTTCTCATGAAAATCCAGTGGACATATTTGAAGAAATGTTTAAGAAAATGGTGACCGAAAGTAAAAGTCTGACTTCAAATATCCTTTAGTTCAGAGGTGGAGGACAGAGTCAGAAACGATTAGAAACCTACACGAGGAAGTTTCAGTCGACAACCTGAAGAATCTTATCTTCTGGATAATTCTAAAATGATCACTTTAATAACTTTATTTATAAAACGCCTTTTAAAACAAATTTACAAAGTGTTTTACAGTAAAAAAAAAAACAAATGAATAAAAAAGTAAATAAAATCCAAAACCCAGAGGACAAGATAACATCTGTTAGTACATCAGTCTGTGGCTTCAGTTTATTCTGGATATTCTTTGTGTATTTGAGTTTTACTTTGTTTTAATTTGCAGAGGTTCAATCATCTCATATTTCACACTTAACACCTGCACAATTTAAAAAAAGCCATAAAAGGTTTATTTGATCTCTGCAGTGTTATCCTTATGGGCTATCTTTGTAAACTGCCAACCAATAATAAGTCATTTTAATTTAATTTACTTTGTGTATTTGTATATATGGATGACTGCTACTGTGCTCAGTTTTATCTTTTATCTTTTGTTGTCTCTCTTTCCCTTTTTAATATTTCTTCTCCTTTTCTAATTAAGTTGCACTGGACAATCACACCTCTCCATCTCATTCTTCTGTTGTTTCTGTGTATATCAATTTGTATCTTTTGCATATGTGTAAACAAATCAAAATCACAAGTGATTTGGTCACAGAGACAGAGGCTGACCTGGTCTGTCTGTCGGACAGACGAAAAGGATGAAAAAGCCTCATTTCTGATTCCAACATGGTTTCCAGATGGCTGATTTAAGACACTGTGAGAACTCAGAACTACCTGACTCATGTCTGTGATTGACGTCTCTGTGACCTTTCACCTCCTGTAGAAGTTGCTCTTTGTATCCCATCATGCCTCAGGGTTTCTGGCCGGGGCTCCCAGGGGCCTCTTGGCAGCCGTCCAGCCGACCTTCAGGACGGAGCGTCGGGCTCCGGGCGGCGTGTCACCCCCGAGACGGAGGGAGGAGACGGACTTTCAGACGGAGCTGAAGGATGAGGATTTAATTACACCTCTGTCCATTCATCTGTCCATCCACACACACACACACACACACACACACTGAACACACACACACACACACACTGAACACACACACACACACTGAACACACACACACACACACACACACACACACACACACTGAACACACACACACACACACTGAACACACACACACACACACACACACACACACACACTGAACACACACACACACACACACACACACTGAACACACACACACACACACACACACTGAACACACACACACACACACACACACACACACACTGAACACACACACACACACTGAATACACACACACACACACACACACTGAACACACACACACACACACACACACACACACACACACACACACACACACTGAACACACACACACACACACACTGAACACACACACACACACACACACACACACACTGAACACACACACACACACACACACACACATAACACACTGAACACACACACACACACACACACACACACACACACACACACACTGGTCGCTCAGCAGCAGTTTCCCACATCTCAGAGAAAGTCACCTCGTCTTGTTTTTTGCGGAGCTCTGAAAAGAAACCGCTCACTGTCTGTTTTTACAGGCTGCAGGTCGTCACGGCAACCACCGGCAGTCCCCCCCTCCCAAAAAGAAAATGTCCTCCAGATCGCTACTGATGTTTCAAAACACAACAGAGACTCAAACTATTAACTGTGACTTCCTGCAGATTAACCACCAAAAGAACTGTAAAATTCTAAAGTCAAACTGTTTTTGAGTCTATTCATGTTGAAAACAATGAGAGTGATTCCTGCACACCGTCTCGCTTACTGCTGGAATATTATTAGATCACAGCGTTTCGGTCCATCCGACCTTTATCAGGTACACTTGATTTCAAGTTGCACCTTCCTCCGATGCACCTGTCAGGTGTGCAGAGACTTTTTGGGGAAAAAAAATTGAGTCCATTTATGTTACATTTTTCAAGGATGGCAAATCAGCGTGTTTATATTTTGTTAATAACTTTCTGCTGATCACATGGACAAAGAAAAGGCCTTCTGGAGGAAAGTTCTGTGGTCAGATGAAACAAAAGTTGGGCTTTTTGGCCACAATGACCAGAACTATGTTTGGAGGAGAGAAGGCGAGGCCTTTAACATCAAGAACACCGTCAGGCATGGTGGTTCTAGTGTTACACTCTGGGGCTGTTTTGCTGCCAGTGCTTTGAAGAAAGTAAATGGAATAATGAAGAAGGAAGATTATCTCCAAATTCTTCAGGAAAACCTGAAATCATCAGCCAGAAGGTTGGGTCTTGGACGCAGTTGGGTGTTCTAACAGGACAATGACCCTAAACACACATCAGTAGTGGTAAAGGAACGGCTAACTCTAAAGTCCTGACTTAAACCCCATCGAGAACATGTGGACTGTGTTGAACTGTTCTATCAAGTGGAGTGGTCAAAGATTCAACCAGAAGCTTGTGGATGGCTACCAAAAGCACCGAACTGAGGTGAAAATGGCCAAGGGTTCTGTAACCACAGCCAACTGTACAGACCGACAGACTTCATCTCAACCTACACGGGGCAAGGCTGCTCTCTGCAAACATTGACTATGTGCTGGTTAACCACTGCCACCGTAAATCTACTGGTAGACAATCTTACCACCATTAAACACATTATGATTCCACCCTCGCTGCCACCTCCCTCCAAATTTGGTCTGCCGAATGTGAGATCGCTGTCAACAAGTCATTTATCTGTCAAGATTGTATCATATCCCAAAATGTAAACTGTTTTTTCATCACTGAGTCATGGCTGAGCCCTGATGACTTCTCTCCTCTCACTGAAGCCAGTCCTTCAGGCTGCTCTCACTTTCATCAACCCAGGTCACATGCATGAGGTGGCGGGGTTGCTGAACTTCACAAAAATGCCATCAAGTGCTCCATTATCTCCATCAGCCCCTTTTTCATATTTTGAATTTCTGGCTTTTGTGATAGATAGCACCTCACCAGTCTTTTCCCTTCTAGTACACAGACCTCCTAAACCCAATAGTGACTTTATCGGTGAATTTTCTGATCCCCCACAATGCTCCGAAATACGACAATATTCTCCTTCTCTGAGATTTTGACATCCACATTTGCTGTCCCTCTGAAGCCATGACCTGTGATTTTATAAATTTACTTAAATCCTTTGATCTTCAACAAACTGCAAACAGCCCAACCCATGTTAAAGGACACACCCTAGATTTAGTTCTTTCCTCAGGTCTCTCTATCTCCAACCCTGTGATAGAAGATTTTCACCAATCTGATCAAAGGGCGATCATTATTGATCTCAATATGCCACACGCTTCTCCTGTCCGCCCTGTGCTTCTACGCTCCCACATCCTAAATTATACCACTGCCACTAGGTTTGCAGAAGCCTATAGAGATGCTCCCATCACCACCAGTATCGTGACTGCACCATCCCATGTGAGCACAGAGGAGCTTGTCTCACTTTTTAAGAGCACTGTCTCAGCCACCCTTGACTCTGTCGCATCAGTCAAAACTAAAATACGAAAGCCTTTGGCCTCACCATGGCTTAATAACAGTAATAGTAGAGAAATAAGGAGAGCATGCAGAAGAGCAGAGCAGAGTTGGAAACGGGATAAACTGCAGATCTCATTTCAAAATTCTGTAGGATCTCTTGGATAAATACCAACTGGCTGTCAGAAATGCCAGGGACAAAAACTGTCATAATCCCAGAGTACCATTTAGTGTGTTAAAGTCTGTTACCTCCTCCAAACTCACCTCCTGTCTAGAAGCATCTGTCTGACCCGCTGCTTCTTCCCACTTTAACCTGAATAATAAACCGGGGCTCAGTGCTCCGGTTGGATCCACCCTAACCCTCCGCTAGCCTCTCAGCTAACGTTAGTCCCGGCTCTCCATGTGGATCCGACCGGAGGACCGAGCAGCGGTTTGTTATTCAGGTTAAAGTGGGAAGAAGCAGCGGGTCTGACGGGCAGCTGAGTGAAGTGCAGCCTGCGGAGGAAACACCGGGACCGTCAGGGAGAAACAGTCCATCGAGGGAAGCACAGTCAGGCAGCGGAGGGGAAGGCGACATATCGGCCTCCAATAATCTGCAGAATTTGCTGATGCCGATATTTAATTTTAGAGCTTTTATCGGCCGATACCGATGACGTGCTGATGATATCGTGCATCCCTACCAGAAAGTCTTGTATTTTTATTGAAGAGGCTTCAGTGTTCAAAGGTTTGCTAAAATTTGACCACTGGGGGGCAGTGTTGGTAAACGTAATGAGTGATAATTTAATCTAAACATGAGTATCTTAGCTATATTTTATCACAGAAAATACAGAGTTAGACCATTTTAATCAGCGTTACTTTGACCAATAATATATAAGTTACAAGACGGTTATATCCTTAATACACACTGAATCAAACTTTGGCTGAAGAAGCACAAGAAACTCAAGCCAAACCTTCCCTTGATTAATGACTGGCGTCTGGCAAATGTTTTTATCTGAAGTCACACTGGAGAGACAAACAAATGGGGAAGAATAAGTGTGTGTGTGTGTGTGTGTGTGTTTGTGTGTGTGTGTGTGTGTGTGTTTGTATGTGTGTGTGTGTGTGTGTGTGTTTGTGTGTGTATGTGTGTGTGTTTGTATGTGTGTGTTTGTATGTGTGTGTGTGTGTGTGTTTGTATGTGTGTGTGTGTGTGTGTGTTTGTGTGTGTATGTGTGTGTGTTTGTATGTGTGTGTTTGTATGTGTGTGTGTGTGTGTGTTTGTGTGTGTGTGTGTGTATGTGTGTGTGTGTGTGTGTATGTGTATGTGTGTGTGTGTGTGTTTGTATGTGTGTGTGTGTGTGTGTATGTGTGTGTTTGTGTGTGTATGTGTGTGTGTGTGTGTGAGAGAGAGATTAAATTGTTGTAAAACAGTCTCTCTCTTTTAATCCAGTGTTTCTGACTTGAGGAGTTGATGACGAATGTAACTACTCTTTTAGTCCGTCATAAATCTCACTTGGGAGGTCTCTGGAGGTAGGATGGGAGGGGATTATCCTGGGAAGAGTCAAAACTGACACATTAATGTTGAGACAGGACTCTCAGTTTACCTTTGAAGGAATTTCCAAACTGAAGTTGAATATACATCCATATTCTTGAAGTTCGAGGTTATCGTTGATTGAGCCTGGACCTTCCTTGGCTTTCATAGGAATTAGCAGTTGAAAATTAAGGTACGGCACTGGTTCTCCTACAGGGTCCAGCATGTCTGAGGAATGGAGAGCTACTTCTCCTTGGTCAGGGTGGAGTCAGGTCACTGCAGGTGTCCAACTCCAGAGTAGACAACCCCCCCCCCCCCAGACTTGAATATTCCCACCACCATATTTGACTGTGGGTTTGATAGACTGAAATTTTGTTCTCTCTACTGTTTGTCTCCTTAAATTCACCTTCACCTGTACCTCTCCAAGCTCTAGCAATTAGAGAGGCAGAGGCTGATGAGGCTGTCGATGAAACAGGATGAGAGAATGTCCATCTGTTTCATCCAAGAGGCTGATTCTTCTGTTAGCCTTCTGCAGCAGCTGGTCATCTTTACACGGCATCCCTCATATGTGGTGTTTACTTTCCATCCTTTATCTCTTCATCAGCTTCATGTGTTTATGTCTAACGTCAGTCTCACCTCTCTGACAGGATGCTGCTAGCAGTAACCACCCTGACCTGCTTCATCATGTGACTGACAGATAAAGCAAACTGTCATCATGCTGATGGGTTTTTTGGACACAGTTACAGCAGTATTATGTGAATTAGACACTTTCTCATCATGAAACCTTTCTCATTCTCTTAATTCTACGAAGCTGTTCCTTACAATCAGAGTTAATATTTTTTAGGAGAAACACATCCTGCTGTATGTTTGTCTCTGTGGATTATAGGACTCATCCCCACCTGCTGTTAACATGTGATCTGTATGTGGATATTGTTGGGCCTCAAACCATGAGGTCACACAAAGAAGGCCTACATGTAACCTGTGAGGCCTGACCACGAGGTGCTTTATTCCTTTGTTTTCCCCGAGATAAAGGAATAGCGCCAAAAATGCTGCTTACAGACAATGGGAGCCCATTGCAAACTCCATTTCCAAGGATGCTTTGCGATTTTCACACCTCAGCAGGGAGCAGTCAGCATACAATCTCATTGGCGGAGATGCTCCTGCACAGCGGAGCGTCCTGATGACGCAGCCCTGACATCACCGCCCCTTTAAAAACTGAACGGGTCCTGAAGCACCCGCCTTTCCCATGTCACTGAGCTAGGGGTAACTCCTGTTCCTCTGTGAGTCAGCTGACTAAAGGGGGTACCCCACGCATGTGTTTTCCCCTCATCGAAGACTCCCCTCGCCGGACAAGACAAGACTTCACCCGTGTTCACCCGAACACATTCAAGGATCCGAGACAGACCGCTGCTGCAACCAGCGTCCTCAATTTCCTCGAGACGGAAGAAACGCTTCTTCACCGAGTCGACTCTGCTGTTCTCTCCGCCACGCCGCCGAGAGCCAGCTGCCGTGCTTTTCGCCGACCGTGCGAGAACGGCCACTGTCTGCATCCGAGCCCAGGACAAAGCCAGACATAACGACGGATTACACACAAACCCTGCTCGCTTTCTGAAGCGACCCAAGTAAGAGGCATAAGTCTGGGAAGAGGCAGTGTTAATTGTGTGTTTCTATCAGCATCAGTTGCTGTTGTATAGCATTTAGCTTTTAGCTTTATTGCTATTGTTTTGTTGTGCTGTTGACGGACCGCCGAGTCCATTTTTCTCTGTTTACTCTTAGGAGTATTTTAAGTTTGCTGCCTGTTTAGTTGTGTACACCACGCTAGACTGTTTTGTGTTTGTCCTGATTGGGACTACCACTGTGTTTGTGCCATCGTGAGTCAGAAAGTAAGTTGCTTTATCGATTAGAAACCAGACAACGTGCGTTACAGACTGCCATCCGTACGCGCACTGTCTGTGGACAAAGCCGCTTCTCTTCCTCTCACGATTGTTTTCTTCCCTTCTTCCCTCTCTCTTCCGACTAACACATACACGCGCGCGCACACACACATACACGCACCGACATCTTTTGCACATCTGATGGTCAGATAACGTCGGACAAAGCTTCGCTTTGTCTTTCCTTATCCGCCATCAGACACGTGTGTTTTTCACAGAAGTGGGTGAGTGCGAGAAGCCGTCCACCAGGCGGCGCCGTCTTGCTTCTGTCTAACCAAAACACCGCCACATTTCTGCCATCCGGTTCTCGCGCGTCGTGACTTCCTCCCATAGTCACGTCCGCGTCGCAGACCGACGACGTCATCACGTCAGGCCCCGTCGCCATCTTGTCACACGCACGCTCACACACACACACGCACGCACATGCATTCCCCTGCATGTGTCCAACCCTGTACATAGCTGTTGTGTTTGTTTGGTAGGATTAGATTTTAGGATAGTTGTTTATTGAATGAAGCATTTGTTAACTTTGTTAATTTTGCTAAGTTTAATAAACACTGTTATATCTTTAAAGAGAAGTTCTTCTGTCATTATTGTGTGTAATATTGTGAAAAGTGGCTGATTGAAGGAGTCAGAGCTCGAATTCACCCTTCTTTGTTCATCCTTGAATGTTGACATCTCTCAGATATTAACATTCTAGGTGAACTCCCATTTATGAGACTACCTTGTTTGGTTATTGGTCCCGGTTTCCGGGTGGTGCCCCGTATTTGTTAATTCATATTAATAATTGTATTAATTGTCATAATTAGTTAATTATCCTTGATAATTGATGATTATTGCCAATAATCATCTGTGTTCCTCACAGATCCAACAGTTGGTGCCCAAATTATTGATTAAGGTTAACAATATCTTATTTTCATAATTCATAATTATCTATGATAATTATGAATTATTGCTAATAACCAAATGCACTACTGCCCGTCCCAACAATATATTATCTGTGACAAAAAACCCACGTTCATATAGATACAAATGCAACAGAAACAGCTATTGCAGACTCAAAGTAATGTGAGGATGTTGAAGAAATAGCTGATATCTTAAAATCTGTGACTTTGCCCTTTAGTCTGCACGTTACTAGTGGCATCAGTTCTGAGAAGAGGCTGATCAGTTAGTTTGTTTGCTGGATGATGAGGAGATAAAAGATGAAACAACATTTTATTAGTTGACGAGTCCGTCAGACAGAGACAGACGGTCTACCTGGTCATGGATCACCTGCTGATGGTGTTGGTGTTGCACACACACACACACACACACACACACACACACACACACACACATATACACACACACATGTTTTAATCTTCTCAGTGTTTCTTAAAATCAGCTGCACAAACATCCAAACAACAAAAAACAGTTTGTTTTAATGTGAATAAAATGAAGTTGAGATGTTTTTTCTGTCACAGGAAAGTGTCTGAGGATAAACTAACTGATGAGTATCTGATGTGAGATTAGAGATTATACTTCTGTTACCATGGCAACAGCAGAGCATTGCTTCTCAAGTACAGGGCTGATGGTTGCGAAACACTTTTTTCTCTTATCAAATATACGTGTTTGAGCCGCTTCCTGTAACTCTGTCAAACTGTTTCTCACACTTAACCCCTTAAAATCCAGTTCCTCCTTTTCATCGCTTAAAGAGTGTTAAAATAATCAAACTTCTTAAGATTTAATGATTTGTTATGGGGACTTGATTTTTGTCCCCATAACAACAGGAATACAAGTACACACACACACACACACACACACACACACACACACACACACACACACACACACACACACACACAGTCCTAAAACAGCACAGTGGTCATGTGATGTCACCACACAGGATTTCTGGGTATTGAAGTCATTCGGAGCTGCTGTGTTGCATTAACTCTATCTGAACCAGTCTGTTGCACTAAAACATAATTCTGGTTTATTTTCATATATTTGTCCATCATTTCTATCAGTAATAACAACATATTACTCAGCAAGTTAATATCTGAGATCTGTGAACATGGTGACATCACTGAAAAGACGTCTGATAGGTCAGAAACACGAGCAGTCAGATGATCAGACAGGAAACAAACATGTTAGACAAACAGCAGTTTTAATGAAACCGTAGTTTTCCTTTAAGTCTGTATGAAGCGTCTGTTGAGCTTGTGTTCATGTGTTCGTCTCATCTGCTGCTCTTCAAAGAAGAAGCAGAAAGTAGAAGCAGTGAGGTCGAGAGAAAAGGTTTTAAAGTTTCAGACTGACCAGGCAAAAAGAGATGTTTGTTTTTCCTTCATTTCTTTTGTCTTTTTACGAGGATTATTTTCACCCCAAAATAAACGAGAGTATCTCAAACTGCAGTCTACCTTTACACAATCTGCAGGAATGTGAGGGACACATGTAATATCTACGAAAACATGTTTCTGCTCCCTTTGTTAGGGAAAAATGAACATCATTGTATTTATATTTCTTATCATATTGACTCTGTTTGTGTCTGTCTGTTCATGAACTATTTGTGATATTACATTGAAACAGGTTTAATGAATTTATATTTTAATGCATTCATGTAATTAACTTAACAAGAACAAAATCATATGAATTTCCACTTGAGTCATAAGCTCAGATGAGAGCTACTGGTACTCTGCTAAACTAAATTAAGTTAAGCTAAGTTAAGCTAAGATAAACTAGCTTCAGCAGGAGTTTAGCTGTTTGGTTTTTTTCCCAGGGTTGGATTCAGCTAATGCCTTATTAATGTGGAATAACAAACTTATTTCCAGATGTTGGTTCAAATTAATTTTCACAGCTCATGGGGAAAAAGTAACTACATTTAACTTTAGCTGATTAACTGATTCAGACCAGAGCAAACCAACTATAGGTTTGAAAACAGGATTACTTTAGATGTCCAGCTGACTGTCTCTCTCTTCCAGAGTCTCCAGGTTTCCAAGCCAGAGAGCAAACACTTTAGTCTGACTTGGTTTTTAGCTCCGTTTTCTAGTTGCTGAAGATTTAACCTGTTATTTCCACTCACAAATTATACTTGTCTGGAGCATATTTGGTAAAACAAATGTAAAAGTCAGATTCTGGTCCACATATGTTGTTTGTGGCTTTGCAGGTTAGTGGTAAACTGGTCACATGATTCCTGAGTGAGTTCAATAATCTGTGTGTTTTCACTGAGATGAGCTCTGAGCTGCTGGAAATCCTCACAGTGTTTGTTCAGTTCACAGCTCTGCACCAATATAAATACTGACTTTCTGATTTTCTCTGCAGGACTCCAGGCTGAAGATAAACACCAACCAACAGGTAAAAAGAGAGAATATATCTCATCTGGTCTGGGAACGCCTCTGATCCCCCAGGAGGAGTTGGAGGACGTTACCCGCACCTCCATCAGGACAATGAATCCACTTTGGTTTATGACCAAATACCCTCAAAGCTAATAACTAATAAAATATGCTAATGTTAGCATTGAAAAGTGAAAATCTAGATTTTGGAAACTCACAAATCACAATTTTATGTCATCACTGTCCGCTGTAGAGTTGCACATCACTAGTTTTTGTCTATAATATCTATAAAATGCAACGCATGGCATTGTGGGATTGTTTGCAGAAAGTAGTGCCTTCATGCCATGAACATCACTTTTTTGTTCCATTGTATAACATCTGAGTGTTCTACATACAGAGCATCAGAGGAAAGGAGAGGAGAGGAGAGTTCCCGCTCTGGGTTTCAGATCAACATATCTGAAGCACAGTTCACTGCAAACTACCAGTAGTTTCAGACACTTTTTATTCCCAAGCAAAATATGGCACTGCTTTTGTTGTTAATTTGAGAGAATTGTTTGAGCTGTTTTTATGTCAGCTGATACACAACAAAGAGGGGTAAGGCCTCACATTAGCTGTTGAAATGAGCTCCTAGATCAGGGGTATTCAACTAACATTTAAAGAGGTCCAGTTAGAGAAAATTTCTTGAAGCAAAGGTCCGGAAGATCATAATGTCTAACTATTTAGTGTGATATATATTTCAGTAGCCTAGTAGTTGTATCAACATCTGCATGTACTCAATACCTGACTGTCAAATCAAATGAATTCAGTACAATTCAAAAACTTTGACAATATTTATTGTCACGAAACATAGAACTGAACATATATGTATGACTGCTGATATGTTTAATGTAATAATAATAATCTCATTTACTAAATAAAATAGGGCTGCATTGGAAAATAAGAGAAAATAAATAAAATGTTCAATAAAGTGCTTAACTTCAGAAAAATAAAATAAAAGGAGGAAAAGCTTGAATTTCCCCTTTTCTGTTTCACATCTTGACTTCCTCTCCCTTTCTCCGTCTCACTCGTCTTGCCTCTAACTCTCTCTCATCTGTCTGCGCTGTGGAGTCGCAATGTTTCCTGCATCGAACCCACAAACTTGATTGGCTGCGTGGTATCACATGCTATGGCTTAACTCGCATGCAATTGGTCTGTGCGTTTCCTCATCCACTAAACCGCTACCGTAAAGACTACAAAAGCTGCGCCAGTTAAAATAGAAGCGCCCCGTCAGGTTTTAAATCATAACCTTCTGTCTCGGCTGTAGGTCCGGGTCTGTATGGGACTGCTTCTGGGTCCGGACCCGGACCGCGGTCCGCCAGTTAGTGACCTCTGTCCTAAATGCTTAAAGCTGTCACTGCCGTGCTGGATACTGTTTCATCTCCCCTAAATCAACTGGAAGCAAAGAGTGAAACTGGCTGGACTAAACAGTCAGGTAGCTCTACATAGCAATTAGAGAGGCAGAGGCTGATGAGGCTGTCGATGAAACAGGATGAGAGAATGTCCATCTGTTTCATCCAAGAGGCTGATTCTTCTGTTAGCTTTCTGCAGCAGCTGGTCATCTTTACACGGCATCCCATAATATCAAAACTTTTAACTGAATAACATGAGGATGAACCTGCAGCCTCGTCTCTCTCTACATCTTAATTTAGTCTTTTTCTGTCCAGTTTAACACATTCAGTATTAATCAACATGGATTTGATGAGGTCAGAGGCTTTTCCACTAAAATTGCTTCCCATTAATTTCTCCAACAAGACTTTCTGGACGTCAACAAAATTAAACATTTTTTCAGAATATTTTTTAAAAAGGTCAGTTAAAGTCATCAGTGTGGTCTGCAGCAGTTTCACAGAAACTCTTATCTGACTTGAACATGTTTTTTAAGGAAATGTATTATCAGTCATTTCATCTTCAGTTAATCATATGTGGTGTTCACTCTTCATCCTTTATCTCCTCATCAGCTTCATGTGTTTATGTCTAAAGTCAGGACATTAGTATCAGTGGCTTCAGTTCTGAGAAGAGGCTGCTCAGTTAGTTTGTTTCCTGGGTGATGAGGAGATAAAAAAAGGCACAACATTTTATTAGCTGAGGAGAGCTGACAAGTCCGTTAGACAGAGACAGACGGTCTACCTGGTCATGGATCACCTGCTGATGGTGTTGGTGTTGCTGTGGAGTTCAGGTAGGACTCTGCTTTCATGATGAACATGTTAAAGGTTGAAAACTCCTTTTAAAAATAATGATTTTAAATCAAAAACCTACAATCCAAACTTCACTGATGTAAAATGTATCAGTAAAAAGTAGTGAAGTATCAGTTCAGTCCTGATAGTTTCACATCGGTTCTTTTCACAGAGTTTAATGACTGATGTGTTTACATGTATGTTGTAATAAGTTGGATTTGATGATTCTCCATGAGTTAAGATCATTTTTCATCACTTCAAACTCATAAAACCATTTTCTAAACCTTTTGTATGATGACAAAAATGCATCCAGTCATCCAGTTAAAACAAGTTTGTTTCACTGAGTTTCTGGAAAAATGTTTTGTCTGTAAAATCTACAAAGTAAGAAGTAACTGCAGCTGTCAGAAACTGTAAATGTAGTCGAGTTAACCTCAAGTAAAGTAGCAAAATATCTGAACTGTACTTGCAGCTGTGTTTCCATCACTTATGAGGACATTACATTAACTTACATTCATTTCATGTAGACTTAACCTAACATTAACTTAAACCAAACATTGGCATAACCTGAACCTAATGTCATCTTAACCGGACCCTAACCTAACCTTAACTTTAAACCAAGTCTTCACTTTAGGATTTAATGATCCACGGTTTGGGGACTTGAGTTTTTTACCCAAGTACTCACACACACACACACTTTTAATAATAAAGGCTATTAACATGCTTTAATGTGAGCCAAATGAAGTTGAGATGTTTTTTCTGTCACAGGAAAGTGTCTGAGGACAAACTAACTGATGAGTATCTGATGTGAGATTAGAGATTATACTTCTGTTGCCATGGCAACAGCAGAGCATTGCTTCTCAAGTACAGGGCTGATGGTTGCGAAACACTTTTTTCTCTTATCAAATACACGTGTTTGAGCCGCTTCCTGTAACTCTGTCAAACTGTTTCTTACACTTAACCCCTTAAAATCCAGTTTCTCCTTTTCATCGCTTAAAGAGTGTTAAAATAATCAAACTTCTTCATTTTAAGATTTAATTTCAACAATTTGACTGTGAAGATTTTTGTCCCCACAATGACAGGAATACAGACACACACACAGTCCTTAAACAGCACAGTGGTCATGTGATGTCACCACACAGGATTTCTGGGTATTGAAGTCATTCAGAGCTGCTGTGTTGCATTACTCTATCTGAACCAGTCTGTTGCACTAAAACATAATTCTGGTTTATTTTCATATATTTGTCCATCATCTCTATCAGTAATAACAACATATTACTCAGCAAGTTAATATCTGAGATCTGTGAACATGGTCACATCACTGAAAAGACGTCTGATAGGTCAGAAACACGAGCAGTCAGATGATCAGACAGGAAACAAACATGTTAGACAAACAGCAGTTTTAATGAAACCGTACTTTTCCTTTAAGTCTGTATGAAGCGTCTGTTGAGCTTGTGTTCATGTGTTCGTCTCATCTGCTGCTCTTCAAAGAAGAAGCAGAAAGTAGAAGCAGTGAGGTCGAGAGAAAAGGTTTTAAAGTTTCAGACTGACCAGGCAAAGAGAGATGTTTGTTTTTCCTTCATTTCTTTTGTCTTTTTACGAGGATTATTTTCACCCCAAAATAAACGAGAGTATCTCAAACTGCAGTCTACCTTTACACAATCTGCAGGAATGTGAGGGACACATGTAATATCTACGAAAACATGTTTCTGCTCCCTTTGTTAGGGAAAAATGAACATCATTGTATTTATATTTCTTATCATATTGACTCTGTTTGTGTCTGTCTGTTCATGAACCATTTGTGATATTACATTGAAACAGGTTTAATGAATTTATATTTTAATGCATTCATGTAATTAACTTAACAAGAACAAAATCATATGAATTTCCACTTGAGTCATAAGCTCAGATGAGAGCTACTGGTACTCTGCTAAACTAAATTAAGTTAAGCTAAGTTAAGCTAAGCTAAACTAGCTTCAGCAGGAGTTTAGCTGTTTGGTTTTTTCCCAGGGTTGGATTCAGCTAATGCCTTATTAATGTGGAATAACAAACTTATTTCCAGATGTTGGTTCAAATTAATTTTCACAGCTCATGGGGAAAAAGTAACTACATTTAACTTTAGCTGATTAACTGATTCAGACCAGAGCAAACCAACTATAGGTTTGAAAACAGGATTACTTTAGATGTCCAGCTGACTGTCTCTCTCTTCCAGAGTCTCCAGGTTTCCAAGCCAGAGAGCAAACACTTTAGTCTGACTTGGTTTTTAGCTCCGTTTTCTAGTTGCTGAAGATTTAACCTGTTATTTCCACTCACAAATTATACTTGTCTGGAGCATATTTGGTTAAACAAATGTAAAAGTCAGATTCTGGTCCACATATGTTGTTTGTGGCTTTGCAGGTTAGTGGTAAACTGGTCACATGATTCCTGAGTGAGTTCAATAATCTGTGTGTTTTCACTGAGATGAGCTCTGAGCTGCTGGAAATCCTCACAGTGTTTGTTCAGTTCACAGCTCTGCACCAATATAAATACTGACTTTCTGATTTTCTCTGCAGGACTCCAGGCTGAAGATAAACACCAACTAACAGGTAAAAAGAGAAAATATATCTCATCTGGTCTGGGAACGCCTCTGATCCCCCAGGAGGAGCTGGAGGACGTTACCCGCACCTCCATCAGGACAATGAATCCACTTTGGTTTATGACCAAATACCCTCAAAGCTAATAACTAATAAAATATGCTAATGTTAGCATTGTGAGCAATGAGAGCAAGGAAGGGTGAGGAGGAGAGAAAGGGGAGTATAATAACTAGGACATAAATAAAAATGAGTAAAAATAAATAATAAATACAATTCTGCCCCGGCCCAACTGTCCCGACGCATCCTAGTTTCACCCTGGTGCCCCTTTATCCTTGAGACCCAACCAGAGATGCCCCCCAACAGCCCTGTAGACACACACACACACACACACACACACACACACACACACACACATTATTTCTTGTTCATGTTGTTGTTTTGTTTGGGTTATTGTCTGCTTCTGTTGCTTGTACTGTCCCATGTCATGTTGTTAAACAATCATCTTGCACAAATTTAATAAAAAAAGCTGAGTAATTATCTGTCCAAGAGACATTTCCATTTCTATCCAGCAGCTCTGAGTCCATCAGACATCAGAGGTTTTTCCACCAAAACCGCTTTCCATTCATTTCTACAACAAGACTTTCTGGATGTCAACAAAGCTAAAAAGATGTTTAAGTCCAGATGAAATGGCATTTCCAAAGTGTCTAACTTCCATATCGTGACATATCACAAGTGAAACAGGATAAACAGGCGGGACGCAATGTTTGGAGGAATTTGATTTGAACATTAAAAAGTAGGCGTTTCGTAGTGAATCTTAGCTCTGTGCTGATTGGTTGAAAGATAGATGTCATGATATTATTGGTTGAAACTGTTTGGTCAAGCCTATGTAAGCACACGTTATATTTTCTTTCACAGGAAGAAAACATGATTTGATTTTCACATAAGAATACAAAGAAATTGTTTTTTTAATGTTCTTTTTTGGTATATTGTTGAATAGGTGTACAATATGACTGGGGATGTGATCTAAAAGGGTTAAAAAGGCAATTTTCATTTCATCTCTACTTTAAGTATATTTTTTAAAAAGGTCAGTTAAAGTCATCAGTGTGGTCTGCAGCAGTTTCACAGAAACTCTTATCTGACTTGAACATGTTTTTTAAGGAAATGTCATCATTTCATCTTCACTTAATCATATGTGGTGTTTACTTTCCGTCCTTTATCTCTTCATCAGCTTCATGTGTTTATGTCTAACGTCAGTCTCACCTCTCTGACAGGATGCTGCTAGCAGTAACCACTCTGACCTGCTTCATCATGTGACTGACAGATAAAGCAAACTGTCATCATGCAGATGGGTTTTTTTTGGACACAGTTACAGCAGTATTATGTGAATTAGACACTTTCTCATCATGAAACCTCCATTTCTCATTCTCTTAATTCTCCGAAGCTGTTCCTTACAATCAGAGTTAATATTTTTTAGGAGAAACACATCCTGCTGTGTATTTGTCTCTGTGGATTATAGGACTCATCCCCACCTGCTGTTAACATGTGATCTGTATGTGGATATATTATCTGTGACAGAAAACCCACGTTCATACAGATACAAATGCAACAGAGGCTGATCAGTTAGTTTGTTTGCTGGATGATGAGGAGATAAAAGATGAAACAACATTTTATTAGTTGACGAGTCCGTCAACTAATAAAATGTTGCACTGGTACTGCTGCCACTCTTGTTTTAAATTACATGATTTCAACTTTGAATAATAAGAAAAAACTGTGCAGCTATTTTTAGGACTTTCCCCTTTAGTCTGCAGGTTATTAGTAGCTTCAGTTCTGAGAAGAGGCTGAGTGTGTTTCCGTGTTGATGAGGAGATAAAAGATGAAGCAACATTTTATTAGCGGAAGAGAGCTGACGAGTCCGTCAGACAGAGACAGACGGTCTACCTGGTCATGGATCACCTGCTGATGGTGTTGGTGTTGCTGTGGAGTTCAGGTAGGACTCTGCTTTAATGATGAACATGTTAAAGGTTGAAAACTCCTTTGTAAAAATAATGATTTTAAATCAAAAACCTACAATCCAAACTTCACTGATGTAAAATTTATCAGTAAAAAGTAGTGAAGTATCAGTTCAGTCCTGATAGTTTCACATCGGTTCTTTTCACAGAGTTTAATGACTGATGTGTTTACATGTATGTTGTAATAAGTTGGATTTTGATGATTCTCCATGAGTTAAGATCATTTTTCATCACTTCAAACTCATAAAACCATTTTCTAAACCTTTTGTATGATGACAAAAATGCATCCAGTCATCCAGTTAAAACAAGTTTGTTTCACTGAGTTTCTGGAAAAATGTTTTGTCTGTAAAATCTACAAAGTAAGAAGTAACTGCAGCTGTCAGAAACTGTAAATGTAGTCGAGTTAACCTCAAGTAAAGTAGCAAAATATCTGAACTGTACTTGCAGCTGTGTTTCCATCACTTATGAGGACATTACATTAACTTACATTCATTTCATGTAGACTTAACCTAACATTAACTTAAACCAAACATTGGCATAACCTGAACCTAATGTCATCTTAACCGGACCCTAACCTAACCTTAACTTTAAACCAAGTCTTCACTTTAGGATTTAATGATCCACGGTTTGGGGACTTGAGTTTTTTACCCAAGTACTCACACATACACACACTTTTAATAATAAAGGCTATTAACATGCTTTAATGTGAGCCAAATGAAGTTGAGATGTTTTTTCTGTCACAGGAAAGTGTCTGAGGACAAACTAACTGATGAGTATCTGATGTGAGATTAGAGATTATACTTTTGTTACCATGGCAACAGCAGAGCATTGCTTCTCAAGTACAGGACTGATGGTTGCGAAACACTTTTTTGTCACCACACAGGATTTCTGGGTATTGAAGTCATTCAGAGCTGCTGTGTTGCATTAACTCTATCTGAACCGGTCTGTTGCACTAAAACATAATTCTGGCTTATTTTCATATATTTGTCCATCATTTCTATCAGTAATAACAAAATATTACTCAGCAAGTTAATATCTGAGATCTGTGAACACGGTGACATCACTAAAATGACATCTGATAGGTCAGAAACAAGAGCAGTCAGATGATCAGAGAGGAAACAACCGTAGTTTTCCTTTAACTGTGATGAAGCGTCTGTTGAGCTTGTGTTCATGAGTTCATCTCATCTGCTGCTCTTCAAAGAAGAAGCAGAAAGTAGAAGCAGTGAGATAGTGAAGGATTGTCATTTTAATAGTGGCTATTCTGCCCAAAATGGAGAGTGGTAGGTTCATCCAGCGGCGGAGGTCATCATCTGTTGTTTTGAGTAGTGGAGTGAAGTTGAGTCTGAACAGCTCTGACATCCTCGGGGAAACATTAATACCTAAATACATGATGTGACTCGTGCATAAAGGGATAGTTGGTGTATGGGCTGCTACATCCCAGCTGTTACTATGTAACGGAAGGATTGAAGATTTGTTCCAGTTAATGGAGTAGTCAGAGATATTGGAGTATGATTCAATGAGCTTAATTGTTTCCTGTAGTGATGAGTGAGGCTTTTGTAGGAACAGCAATATATCATCCACATATAAACTGATCTTATGATGTATTTTGGGTATTTGGATTCCTTTTATGTAGATGTTCTGATGAATGGCTGCTGCTAAAGGTTCAAAAATGGTGAATTGAGAGGGAGAGAGTTGGCATCCTTACTGAGCTATTGTTGATTGATATGTTTATGATGATAAAATGACCTTCAGGATCTGTGATGGTGGTATTATGGACAAATGGGACTTTCTTGTTTATTAAAATACATACACCTTTTTGTTTTGTGTTGTAATGAGCCAAACATAAGTGACCAAACTGTGATGATTTTAATTTGTTACAGTCTGATTCTGAGAGGTGTGTTTCTTGTAATAAGCATATATCTGCTTGTAGTTTGGTGAAGTGATTCAATACTTTTATTGTTTTTGCCTGAGTGATGACATGTTGAAGAGATTATTATGAGAAACTGGACATTAATGCTGATATAGAAGTGTGTGTGTGTGTGTGTGTGTATGTGTGTGTGTGTGTGCGTGTGTGTGTGTGTGCGTGTGTGTGTGTGTGGGTAATGGGGAGGGGGATTGTCTAGGAGAGCCAGGGGGTTGTGTCTTTATCTCGGTACGACTGTCCATCAATACATAATTTGTCCACTGAGATTATTGCTTTTTTCCTTCCTTCATCCTGTTTTCAGATTTGAAATAGTTGTTTGTGTCTCTGTGGGATTTCTCTTGGATACTGGTCATTGAGTCTATAGTCCGTTACTTTTAGCTGCCTGCCTTGTCGTTGCACTATGTGAGAGATGTTCAATTTATGGAAATGTTCAATTTATGAGCTATATCTTTTCAAAAGAACGTGCTAATCAAAGCCTTGACGTGATGATTTAATCTACAGGGCCTCACTCTGGCCTCCAAGGTCTCATACAAGAGATGTTTTATGTTCATGGCGCCAGGATGGGAGATAAGATGGTAACCTTGGATGGGCAACAACAGCTGCCTGCATTATTTTCTAATGAGAGTTCATTCTGACATCAAGTGTCCCTGTTTCTCCCCTCCATGGTAGCGTGACCTGAGCAACTCTATAAGAAGTGATTGTTTTCCTGTTTGTGCAGTTTTTGGTGCGACTGTATTCATGTATACACTGTGCCAATGGCTTCTCTGAGCTCAGATATCCATGCTTAATTAAACTTCATATATTCAAGTAAGATTCAACTGGAGCCTGTGGAGTTTCTTCAGCTTTATGTTTCATCAAAGTATTATTCAACAATTATTCAACAAGTATCAGATTTTCCGTATCACACTAGTTCTTTTTGTTATTGGTGTTCTTTGATCCCATACGCTGTACGCAGTGTAATGTGATGTTGTTGATGGTTTTTGCAGGTAGTTTAAAGACACTGTTTTCATTGTTTGTTTGATCTAACACACAAGTGCATTTCTGTAATGCAAGTTCAATGATAACGAAACTGGAGAAAACCCTGATCAAAATACTGTAAATACATCTATTTGTATGCAACGTTTCATATTACTAACGTTTGTTAAATGGGAAATTAAACATTAAATTCTGCTGCTGTGATCTTTAAAGCATCCTTAAAGCTACATCATTTATCTGTGACTTCTGTCATCCTCTATAGGAGACTGATTTTAATGTCTCTTTTCAAATCATATCATCTGATAAAGTCACATCTACGACCAAATAACACGGACCATTTAAAAGAAATGAAAGTACTCTTTCAGTACTTTAATGTAAGATGTTCAGAGCTGCAGGTTGTATCAACAAATTCCAAAAGGTTCCTCTCAGGTCATGTTGTTGATGGTTTCTGCAGGTAGTTTGAGCTGTTTGGTCATGAAATCTTTGACTGTTTTTTCAGGATCATCTGTGGGTTGTTCAGGAATGCAGGTGAAAACTAATTTGTCCTTCATGCTGCGCGCTTGTAAGTCAAGAATAGTTTCTTTCATGGTTTTGTTTTCAGCGATAACAGAAGTGAGCTGGGTGGTGATAATGTTGACAGAGTGTTGTAGTGATTTGTTTTCTTTAGTGAGTCTCTCTGTTTGTCTTTGTTCATGGTACAGCAGAGTCTGTTGAAACTCTCGTCTATGTGTTCTTCTAGATGGTCCAGGTCGCTTCATATTATCGTCCGGTTTTTAGGTGGAAAAAAGTAGAGAGTGAGAGTTACGTTCACAGCATCTTCAGCCTCCCGTTCCCGGTTGGATTCAGCTAATGCCTTATTAATGTGGAATAACAAACTTATTTCCAGATGTTGGTTCAAATTAATTTTCACAGCTCATGGGGAAAAAGTAACTACATTTAACTTTAGCTGATTAACTGATTCAGACCAGAGCAAACCAACTATAGGTTTGAAAACAGGATTACTTTAGATGTCCAGCTGACTGTCTCTGTGGTGTAGCCTGACCGGAGTGGCTGGTCACTTGGTAGGAGGCAGACACAGGAAACCTTATCCCGGTATCACAAGGTGGTTTATTTACAAAAAAAAGTGGCACCATGCTACACATGTAACAAAAACAACAAAAAAAGTTATGTACAAAACAAAAAAACAACTAAATAGTTAACTTGGCCTAACTGATCAAAACTCAACTCATATCAACTGAACTTATATTAACTTATCATCATGTGCACACAGCTACACACTGATGTACTAACCCCCCGACAGCCAAAAAGCAACTGCTTAAATAGACCCTTCCATCAGCAGTCCATCAGAGTCAATCTGGGCTGTACCATTGCTCCAGGTACATCCCATGTCTCTGCTAAAACAGGTCAGAAATAAAGTTATTCAATCTTACCAACCTCCATGGTGAAACACTTTACCATAGCTTACCATATAACACACTTGCAACCATACATAAACTGATCAAAGTCACAGTAAATAACTCACTTAACATAATTAACTACCACCCCCGCCACATTATCCAACCCAGTGACATCACCAATGATGTCACCCATAAATAAATAAATAGATAAATACAGGCCATTGTTGGGTGCCTCCTCCTTTTGTCTGTGGAGCACATGGTGGGTATGGTAATTAGTGCAGAAAGAATAGGATTGAATTATGAAATGCAGACTTAACCCAATAAACAATAACTAAACTTAACAATACTTGTTGGTCTTTTACTTTAACCAAAAATGTTGCTGGTATGTGAACTGTAACCAAACATAATGCAAACCACAAACAAACCCAGGATAGTATGTGTCTGCAAGTTACAGATTGATCATGAACATATGGCTAAACAAACAATTACCAAGCATGGTTAAATTTGTAAGCTATGTGGCATTGATGGTGAAAGTAGGGACAAATGGTGTATTCTCACCCACTTTGTCACAGTCTCTCTCTTCCAGAGTCTCCAGGTTTCCAAGCCAGAGAGCAAACACTTTAGTCTGACTTGGTTTTTAGCTCCGTTTTGTTGGACCTCAAACCATGAGGTCACACAGAGAGGGCCTACATGTAACCTGTGAGGCCTGACCATGAGGTGCTTTATTCCTTTGTTTTCCCCGAGACAAAGGAATAGCGCCAAAAATGCTTCTTACAGACAATGGGAGTCCATTGCAAACTCCATTTCCAAGGATGCTTTGCGATTTTCACACCTCAGCAGGGAGCAGTCAACATACAATCTCATTGGCAGAGACGCTCCTGCACAGCGGAGCGTCCTGATGACGCAGCCGTGACATCACCGCCCCTTTAAAAGCTGAACGTGCCCTGAAGCACACGCCTTTCCCATGTCACTGAGCTAGGGGTAACTTCTGTTCCCCTGTGAGTCAGCTGACTAAAGGGGGTACCCCACGCACATGTTTTCCCCTCATCAAAGACTCCCCTCGCCGGACGAGACAAGACTTCGCCCGTGTTAACCCGAACACATTCCCGGATCCGTGAGAGACCGCTGCTGCAACCGGCGCCCTCAAATTCCCTCGAGACAGAAGAAACGCTTCTTCACCGAGTCGACTCTGCTGTTCTCTCCGCCACGCAGCTGAGAGCCAGCTGCCGTGTTTTTTGCCGACCGTGCGAGAACGGCCACCATCTGCATCCGAGCCCAGGACAAAGCCGGACATAACGTCGGACTACACACAAACCCTGCTCGCTTTCTGAAGCGACCAAGTAAGAGGCATAAGGCTGGGCAGAGGCAGTGTTAATTGTGTGTTCTTATCAGCATCAGTTGCTGTTGTATAGCATTTAGCTTTTAGCTTTATTGCTATTGTTTGTTGTGTTGTTGACGGGCCACCGAGTCCATTTTTCCTGCTTTACTCTGAGGAGTATTTTAAGTTTGCTGCCTGTTTAGTTGTGTTCACCACGCTAAACTGTTTTGTGTTTGTCCCACTCGGGACTACCGCTGTGTTTGTGCCATCGTGAGTCAGGAAGTAAGTTGCTTTGTCGGTCAGAAACCAGACAACGTGCGTTACAGACTGCCGTCCATACTCGCACTGTCTGTGGACAAAGGAACAGCTTCTCTTCCTCTCATGATCGCTTTCTCTCCTTCTTCCTTCTCTCTTCTGACTAACACACACACGCGCGCACACACACACATACACGCACCGACATCTTTTGCACATCTGATGGTCAGATAACGTCGGACAAAGCTTCGCTTTGTCTTTCCTTATCCGCCATCAGACATGTGTGTTTTTCACAGAAGTGGGTGAGTGCGAGACGCCGTCCACCAGGCGGCGCCGCCTTGCTTCTGTCTAACCAAGACACCGCCACATTTCTGCCATCTGGTTCTCCGCGTCGCAGACCGACGACGTCATCACGTCAGGCCTCGTTGCCATCTTGTCTTACACGCACACACACACACACACACGCACATACACATGCACACACACACACACATGCATTCCCCTGCATGTGTCCAACCCTGTACATAGCTGTTGTGTTTTTGGTAGGATTAGATTTTAGAATAGCTGTTTATTGAATGAAGCATTTGTTAACTTTGTTAATTTTGCTAAGTTTAATAAACACTGTTATATCTTTAAAGAGAAGTTCTTCTGTCATTATTGTGTGTAATATTGTGAAAAGTGGCTGATTGAAGGAGTCAGAGCTCGAATTCACCCTTCTTTGTTCACCCTTGAATGTTGATATCTCTCAGATATTAACATCCTAGGTGAACTCCCATTTATGAGACTACCTTGTTTGGTTATTGGTCCTGGTTTCCGGGTGGTGCCCCGTATTCGTTAATTCATATTGATAATTCTATTAATTGTCATAATTAGTTAATTATCCTTAATAATTATTGCAAACAATCAACTGTGCTCCTCACAGATCCAACTGTTGGTGCCCGAATTATTGAGTAAGGTTAACAATATCTTATTTTCATAATTCATAATTATGATAATTATGAATTATTGCTAATAACCAAACGCACTACTGCCCGTCCCAACAGTTTTCTAGTTGCTGAAGATTTAACCTGTTATTTCCACTCACAAATTATACTTGTCTGGAGCATATTTGGTAAAACAAATGTAAAAGTCAGATTCTGGTCCACATATGTTGTTTGTGGCTTTGCAGGTTAGTGGTAAACTGGTCACATGATTCCTGAGTGAGTTCAATAATCTGTGTGTTTTCACTGAGATGAGCTCTGAGCTGCTGGAAATCCTCACAGTGTTTGTTCAGTTCACAGCTCTGCACCAATATAAATACTGACTTTCTGATTTTCTCTGCAGGACTCCAGGCTGAAGATAAACACCAACCAACAGGTAAAAAGAGAGAATATATCTCATCTGGTCTGGGAACGCCTCTGATCCCCCAGGAGGAGCTGGAGGACGTTACCCGCACCTCCATCAGGACAATGAATCCACTTTGGTTTATGACCAAATACCCTCAAAGCTAATAACTAATAAAATATGCCAATGTTAGCATTGAAAAGTGAAAATCCAGATTTTGGAAACTCACAAATCACAATTTTATGTCATCACTGTCCGCTGTAGAGTTGCACATCACTAGTTTTTGTCTATAATATCTATAAAATGCAACGCATAGCATTGTGGGATTGTTTGCAGAAAGTAGTGCCTTCATGCCATGAACACCACTTTTTTGTTCCATTGTGGAACATCTGAGGGCTCTACATGTTGGATAAATTTACACTCAAATAAAATGGAGGGTAAATTTTGTGCACTTTGTAGTAAAAAGGGAGTCATTTCAGATACACGGTGCTTTTCATTTGGCTAACGTGTCTCCTCTTGTCTCCTCGTGTCTCCTCGTGTCTCTTCGTGTCTCAGCTCCTCACAGTGAGGATGTGACAGATGTGAAGAAGAGACACGAGGACGGAGAAATTTAATTCATCAAAGGAGACATCCTCGCTCACTGCAGCGTCACTCTGAGGAGACGACGACTACTCATGAAACACATCAATCAACTGATCAATATGTAGAAGTCAGAGATCAATATGTAGAAATGATTATTTAACAGTTTAAACTCTAAAGTTTAAAGTTAAAATTCATGTAGAAATGAATTAACACTTTAAACTGTTACTTAATCATTTCTACATATTTATAGCTGGAAGGAAAATACCTGATAACTGCTCCAATATGTTTTATTTGATTATAGATGTCCAGCAGCGTCTGTCTGTCACAGAATAAAACACAAATAGACAATTTAAATCTGTTAATTACTGAAAGAACAGAATTGATGTAAAGGAGCAATAAAAACAGCTGCAGCCTGCAGAATATTTAATGTTTAAATAAAATATTGCTTATTTAGTTTGTGACAGTCTGACGTTGTTTTCAGGCTCAGGATGATTTTATAGGAGACGCAGCTGTGTGATGTCATATTTTCCTGAGAGAGCTGAGACGAAGAAGAAAGGAGAAGCCTTTTGGCTCTTGAAGAAAAAAAAATAAAGTTACAAGAGTGTTTTTATGATGGATTCATGATTCAGTAAATCTTATTTTATGAATAAATATGATCAGCTGCTGCTGGTGGCGTCATTCCTGCTCCACAGGTCGTTTTCATGATCTGCTGTATTACAACAACAGCCCGACTGTTTACTGTCCCGTCAGATCAGCTGATTGATCAATAACCAATCATTAAACACATTGATCAAAGGAGTGTTTCCATCCACTGGAAAACTTCCACAGAGGATACACCTGTGGTTCCTCGCTCTAAGCTCCTCCAGGAGCCTCCTTGCTCCTCGTCTCCTCTGAGGAGCATTTAAGGGTTTCAGGTCACAGCTGGAGGAAGGATGAGCGAGGACGCGAGAAAGCATAACTTAGCCAAATGAAAAGCACCCACAGCTTCAGTCTTGCTTCTATATTTGGTCTCTTGTGTATTGTATTCCACAATCCTCTGTTTTCCTCCAGGTTCTCAGTGTGAAAGCACAGCCAAGGCTGACATCATGCTGGCGTTGGTCTACAGATACGAGAACATCAGCCTTGAAGACTACAGATACATGAAGTCCTTTCTAACTAAGATAGTCAGCTACTTCGACATCGGCCCTGACAAAGTCCAGATCGGTAATATTTTCACTACTTCTACTATTCACACTACTGCTCCTGGTACTATTACTACTACTGTGTGTAAAAAGTACTCAAAATACTAAAATCTTTACATCAAAATGTAAAAAAGCAGCAAAATAGGACATGATAACAAGAGTAGTCAGGGGTATGTCTGATGTGAGGATGAAAGGAGCAGACCAGTGGTTTTACATGTTTAAGTAAAATAACTGTTATCTGCATACAGCCTTCGTTACTGCCAGTTATTTCCCAAAACATGCAGACATATTTTAGCTTTGTAATAACTTACAGAAATGAAATGTTCAGGTGATACACCTACCTTCAAATTCAGTGCTTCACCCACCCAAACACGCATTTATAACTCATGGTAATTACGATTCAGCTTATAAAACAATCTTTTATCTGGACACTGTTTTCCATGGTGGAGATATACTGTACATTCCTTCTGTGTAGGTCTGTGTTGGATCAGTTAGCAGGACAGATGTTCTGACAACTTTGTCTCTCTACTAATACTCTGCTTTTATATGTTTCCAGATTAGCTGCCAGTGATAAAACTGGAAGCATTACAACGTTAAACTGTATTAAAAACTCACTTGAGTTCTGTGTGACAACATTTAGTTCACTGTAAGCAGTGCAGGTGGTGCCTGACTGACATGTTTTTATTGTAGGCAGGGGCGTCGCAGCCGTGGGTGTTACGGGTGTTGTGACACCCGCACTTTCACAGAAACATAATTCCATCCCTCCCACTTTTTCCTGAGGTAGTCATTGATGAAACGAAACTGAGGTTCCCGTACATGAAAAACCTATTGGTCTAGTTAGATTAATTGAAGAGCCATCCAGCCAATCACAGCCGTTTGACCAACCCACCAGGTCAGGGAAGAGTAAACAGTTGAAGTCCAGTAAAGTTACGTTTGTGCATTCAGCAACGGTGCTTCTGTTACTCCCTGCTGGCTGTGATAACAGATCAGAGAATAAGAGATCAGAGGTATGAAACAGATATTTAACTAGTTAGTAATGTAGAATTTTCTTTTGTAACTTTGTCTTGTTATGTGATGTGTCAGCTCAGCTAACATCATTGAACATAAATGAAATAGGCTAACTTATCCTAAATGTAAACCAGGTGGCAAATTTGGTTTTTAGTCACTTCTATTGTCGTTTTTAAATAGTCATAGACAAAGGTGAGCATTCATATTTAAGATGTGTAACATCTGTCTGTCTTATGGCAATGTGTTGCCTGCCTGAACTGACGCCTGCTGATACAAAACCTCCTGGACAACTTTTGGTATTTAATTTCCCAATTAAAGACAATTAAAGGTCCCCTTTGGATTCCTACTAAAAGAGACACTTTTTAAAACAATTGAAGAAAGTTTAGGTTGTACTCGTCCATGGACTCAGAAATGACTCTTTACTGATACTGATTTGTTACTAGGGTTCAATTTGTTATGCATCTATAACCATATCCATTTCATTTTAATGGAAGTGTAAGTTTCCTTTAATTTCATGTCTATAAGGTATGTAAGGAAGTAGGATAAAGATGCTCTGTGATTATCTTAAGTATAATAAGGATAACTATGCTCCAGTACAGCAATTCATACAAATAACTGGATGTAAGTAGTAAACTGCTATGAGACCCTAAATGAATTCTGCTGAGTTGTTACACTCATATGGTCTCAGTAATTATTTGATGGTAAGCTGAAGCAGTGGTTACAACTACAGTAGTAGAAGTTGTTTAAATGTGTGGCGGCGAGTCGCCGTGCTCATGTCCCACCTCTAGAATCCCCACACTTTCAAAATCGCTGCTCCAACCCTGATTGTAGGTGTCTGTGCTCGCTGCTGACCGTTCAGTAGCATCAACCTGCATACTAGACTCAACTCAACCCGACTGCTGACTACAAACTAAACTTTCTGCACTAAAATAACTACAAATAACTTTGTTGGCCAGATGAAACTACTCAAAGTTACAAAAACAAAAGAACGTTAAAACTGAAGTTGGCTTCTCATTAAAGTTAAACTCTTCTGCACAAACTGGACAAAAAGAAATAAAACGTTTATTTAAAAGTTGAAGTTTATACTAAGAGATGTGCACCGGCTTAAAAAGGTCCGACGAGGAACAACAAGGAGACGCTGCAGACGTCTTTCTGAGGACAACAGAAAGATAGAAAAAGCTTTAAAAAGAGCCAAACGGTGTCATCTGGTTGTGTCTGTTTGGGGAAGTTTTGGGATGAAGAATCGATTTTCACGCTGAAACTGAAGATCTGAAGACCTAAGATTGATTCAAACCCACTTTGAGGATTAATTTAAAGTTGAATTAATCACAAACTTCATTATTACTCAAAGACCTGAATGAATTGATAACACATATCACACATTCAACACATTACTCCAACATTCAGAGACAACACATGTGCAATATAAATCAATCATTTCAATTCCTGGAATAAAGTTATAATATGTTACCTATTAACATAATACTCACTACTTTTAACTATCAAAATTAATTCTTCATACAAAAGGTTAAACATCCATTAGTTCAGCTTCAATAAAACACACATTTATTTAAACAAACCTACTTTTTAATGTTAAAAAAACTCTATTTTATGACCACTGAATATTAATTCCTCACTTATCAAAAATATAAATGTCTAATACTTAGTAAATATGAGGTTAGAACAGCACAATAAAATAACAGCAGATACATAAACATACATACTGTTTGTTGTTCAAAAATTCTACCTCTACTGACCACTGGAGGGTCGTATGATCACACTGTAATTTACAACATTTAACCTATAAATGAATAACTAAGTCAATTTATATCACACAGACTTCAGGGTTAGACTATAATATTGTGAAGCATCTCCAGATCAACAGTTTCCTGCTTACAAAATGATCATATCTTTACTTCACAGTTATTACAAACTTTGGCTTAAACACACTGGATATAATGAACTCAAATTGAGGAATGCAGCATAATTGATGGTTTTGTTCTGGCAAGTGTCCTTATCTTGAGATAGCAGCAGGTTGAGAAGGACAGACAGACGCTTCTTCATCAACTGTGTGTAATGTCTTTACTTAAAGTCCTTTTCAAGGAAGATTCCTCTTGATGTTTCCTTGAATTTGGGTGAATCCATGAAGAAATGAACATTCCAAAGAGTGTTGTTAAATCCGGATCTCAAGAGTTCAGAGAGAGACCCAGTTTGAGTCTGCAGGGTGTCAGTTAATACAAAAAACAACAAAACAAACAAACAAAAACTTGCTTCTATGCACTCTATGCATTGCCTTGGTGCACTGCCTGTTGGCATCTATGTCCTATAGGACTCAAACTTAAGCTTTATGGCACAGATCCTTGCTTGTGTTGTATCAGTCTCAGATGTACATCGCTTTGGATAAAAGCGTCTGCTAAATGAAAAATGTAATGTAATGTAGTTGCACATCTTTACCTGGGAGGTGTAAAAGTCAGTTTATCTTGAGGGAAGTTCAAAAACAAAGTTGTCCATTTCCTGACACTCCTTATTTAAGAGGTTAGAAGTCAGTTTACCTTGAAAGGTTCCTGCCAGTAACACAAAGTCTTCTACATTCCTGAGGAGATAGCAAAGAGGACCATCTTGGACCCCTACGAGTCCTTTGGTCCCTCTATATGCAGATTAGTACAGGCATGAGTGTGTGTGAGACATGCGACGTGTGTAGATGAGTGTTGGGGTGATGATGACAACAAGATAATAACCACAATAATAGTAATAAACCAATGCATCTGTTCAAGAACACTCAGTGCAACTATTACTCTCATTCTCATTATTATCATTGTTATTTTCATTATTATTTAAAAACAAAGGCTGAGTCAGTTTTACACATTTCTGTGTTTCCTGCAGGTCTGGTTCAGGGCAGTGGATACCCAGAGATTGAATGGAAGCTGAACACCCACCAGACCAAACAATCCCTGCTGGAGGCCATAACCCACCTGCAACAGAGAAGAGACTCAGGTGATTTAACAGCAGGCTGTCTGATCCACACCAGCTTTACACTGTGAGGGACTGAGGCAGAGACTCTGATTAGATCCAAATATATTTACTTTCTGTATTTAGGTCTGTCAGCGGTGGAAAGAGAAGCTGTTAGTGATCCATATTTTATATCTTAAAGTATTTATAGTAGAATTTATTGTATATATTGAATATATATTTGTGAATGAAATTCACTCCCCTGACAGATCAAGAAAACTGTGTATCTGCTAACAAATAACATCTTCAGAACAGACTTCAGATAAAGTTACTAAACAGCATATTCATTCATACTGATTCCAGAAATAGTAGGTTTACAATAAAAATGAGATGAATGATGATGGTAATTTGTATTATTGTTGCTGTCATAATATTAAAGGAAAATTACAGTTGATTTGAACCTGATGTATTTCCTATAAATGTGGCCGTTGTGTCTCTATGTGTCAGGTTAACTTTGTTCTCTCAGCTGTTATAGAGATTCTGGTGATTCACAAACAGATGTTTATCACACACACAAAGATTTTTACATGAATCATTTCAAAAGTTTGTTTGTGAGTCTGAATGAAAGTAAACACAGAAACTAGCCGCCTGCAGCAACATTATGGCTAACTGCATAGAGATCTATATCCAGGCAGCTTGCCCATGTATACCTGGCTGCTGCCTGCAGAGCGGGGCGGGGTTAATGTTTATTATACAACACGTAGTTCTGACCAAGCAATCTGATTGGTCAACTAGACATTTAAAATGTGCTCAAATCAGTATGACAGCACACCTAGCCGTGCTCAAATGAAAAAAGCCTCATCACTATTCATTACGCCGGGGACACACTGGATGCGTGAACCTCAGCAGTGCGTGTGCGTCGCTAAACTGCTGCGTCTCGCACGCTTGCAGCGTCCACACAGGAAGGAGATTCGAGGTCTCGCCTATTTTCTCCGCGTGACGCGCGCGGTTCTCAGCAGAAATAGACAGGGAACACAATAGAAAGATAGGGCTGCCAGTGGCAGAAGCGCCGCAGCAGACACGCTTCCTGTGTGAACGCTGCAAGCGTGCGAGACACAGCAGTTCAGCGACGCACACGCGCTGCTCACGCCAGCGCCTCGTTCCTGACCGCATCACTGTCGCGCCAACAATGACAGTAAAGCATCCTCGAGTGTAATATTGTTTAAATCCGAGCCCACTGTGATTTGATTGGTTTGAGTGTGGAATGTGGGCGGGGTTAAAGAACACAGTCAATTCATAAATGAAAAGGACCTACCGGTATACGTTACTCAGGCTAATGTCATGAGGGGAACTGCTCCTCTGTAAACTCTCTGTTTCATATTTGAAACATAATGATCACTTTGAAGCATGAGTTGACCAGTTAAACATCCATAATATTCACCTCATAAAATGAGAAAGTGTTGCTGCTCGTCTTCATGTGGTTCCAGTGATTTTTATCGCTTTGTGGCCGCAACGTAGGCTCATTGTTACAAGACTATCAACAGTGGTGGAATATAACTAAAGTACATTTACTCAAGTACTGTACTCAAGTACATACTTTACTGGAGTATTTCTATTTTATACAACTTTATACTTCTTCTCCACTACAAGACAGCTATAGTTACTTCTTAGTTATAAATTACTTCTCAGATCACAATTTTTCAAACTCTTCCTGTCCAGTGAAAAATTCTGTGATTCTTAATGTTTGTGATAAACTGAAGGATTAAGTGATCCTTTATGAGTTGAGAAAATTCTGATTCTACTTCTTAAGCTAAATAAAATATTATTTCATAGTGGTAGTTTATTAAATAGTTTATTGTACTCTTGGATTAGCTGGAAAATGCATTGTCACAAAGCAGAAAACAGGCTGTTTTTCTGAGCTCATGAAAAGTTGACTTTTTAGAGATACGTGGTTCTCACGGGACAGAGACGCTACAAACATATGATGATCTTATAGAATATGATGCATCGCTGTAGATGAAACTACCCAACACTATATAAAGTAAATAAAATGATCACCTTAAACATCTACAACAGTAAAATGCAACACACACATGAATGCAGCAGTAATATTAAAAACATCATATATAGTAAAACACTGACAGGGACAATTGTTCTGCAGAATGAATACTTTTATTGTTCATACTTAAAGTAAATTTAGCTGATACCATTTACATACTTTTACTAAAGTAAGGTTTTATTTATTTTATGATGGGGTTGGGTAGTAGTCCTGGGTAAAGAAAGGTTTCTGGTCTTGACTTGAAGAGATGGGAGGATACGTATGTCAGTGATCAGTGAAGTGAGTTCCACAGTTCGGTGGCATAGAAGAGGGGGGCAGTTATGGAGGACATGAGTTATGATCATCAGATCTGTGCAGGCAGCAAGTAGAGGTGTGAACCTGTTGTAGATGTTTGTCTGGTGAGGGTGTTGCACAGGTGGAAGAAAGATCTTGACCGTCTTGTTGACTCAGAGGTTGCAGGATAGTGATGAAGGAGAGACAGCGGTGTTATCGACAGTCAGAGATGGTACCATGTTTCTATAGGTTTGTAAAAGGAACTATTTACATTTACAAGTGTATAAATCTATGGAGAGGTGCGCTGTACCCCTGCGGCCCTGCTGGGCTCACAGGGAAGCAGGTGGCTGTGGTCCTTCCATGGAGGGACGCTGTCCATCAACATGTTTAAGTAGCTGTAACTGGTTCACAACACTGACTTCACAGTAGCAGCAGTGAAAATGTGCCGTTGTGCGACATGACTGCACACACTTCACAATGATGAAATGTGAAAGTGAACAGAAGTGTCAACTTTTCTAAATAACTTCATTTGAACAATATCAAACCAGTTAACAGGAAAACCAGTTGATTTGTAACACTGGATACAGATCTCTATGCAGTTCACCATAATGCTGCTACAGACGGACAGTTTCTGTGTTTACTATCGTTCAGACTCACTTCATGTGAGAATCCTGTTTATTTGGGAAGCTGTAGGAGTCTCAGCAGCTCACCCTGATCATCATTGATTTGTGTGATAAACGTCTGTTTGTGAATCACCAGAATCTCTAGAACAGCTGAGAGAACAGAGTTAACCTGACACATAGAGACACAATGCTCACATTTATAGCAAATACATCAGCTTCAAATAAACCAGAATTTTACTTTATAATAATGTTATTGTAAAAATCTTATGATCATTAATATTGTGATATAATATTATTGGTATAATGTTACATATCAAAGACTGCTGATGCTGTTATAGTCATTATAATAATTATAATAATACAATAACAGCATTAAAAATCATAATGATGTGAGCATCTCACAATAGAGTTTGAAGCTCTGTGATTGGATGTTTCTGACTGAAATGCATCTTGGGAGTCGTAGTTAACTTCTCTCTTTCAGTTTTTATGTCTACAGGCTTCTAGCTTTGACTTTTTATCGAAGACCCAGATATTTTATTACACAGTTGTTGAAGTGAGGAACTGTCAGTCACCTCACAGTCTATGAGCAAAGTAATGGGACTTTATATCTGGAACAAGGGACACATGAAAGAAAGTCTCTGTACCTTTTAAAACCTCTTTATTCTGTCATACAGGAATATTTCTGGGCAGCAGCCTAGATAGGCTCTTTAAACCCACAGCAGGAATGCGTGCAGACTCCCAAAGAATTGCTGTCCTGATTATTGATGGAAAGTTCAACTCCGACTTATACGAAGCCTCGCAGCTCCTGAGACACATCGGCATTGAGATCTACGCTATTGGTGATTGATTTTCTCTGCAACTCTGAAACTACATTATTTTATAATGAAAGAATAACATGACATTAACATGAATTAAACATGATATTTTATCACAATGAAAATGTTAGCTAGCAAGACTCTTAAGATGTCTGTATGACTACATTTATATTTTATATTAGTTAATGTCTGACATTATTAAATCAAGTTTTTTAATCGTGGGCTGAAATGAATTAAACCACTTTGCTGCTCAACTCCTCAGGAGGAAAGTCAAACTAAAAATGTGGTATGCTTTAGCAGTGAAATAAAGTTCATATGATTTTAACACTACATTTTTCTCTCAGGTGTAAAGGATGTAAACGAGGGTCGGCTGAGGGACATCGCCTCAGATCCTGCTGAATCTCACATGTTCAGAGTCAGCGACTCCTCGTTCCTCCTGGACATCGTTGACCACGTCACCATCAACCTCTGTAACAGTGCCAACAGTTTAGGCAGGCAAAGAGTCTGTTATCATCAAACAGCAATACATGTTAACACCACACTGATCCACTGCTGTCAGAATCAATCTTAAGATATCAGGTTTTAAAAGCTGTTAAACATCACTTAAATGTTGGATTCTACAGTTAGATATAAAGTTATTCTATTGCTTTTAATCTCTTTTAATCTATTGTGTAAGAAAATCTGAATATTATCAGACTCAGGTATGATCACAGAGAAAACATCAGAAAATTCATCTATAAAACCAACAATGGACTTTGGTGTCCTATATATTTAATATGAAGCTTTATTTATTCGGAAGTCTTTGACATTATAGGGGTGAAATCCAGTGTTTTTACATTCTCTTTAGAAAGCCAACCAGGAACAACGTTTTGATGTGTATTTGTGTAGTTGTTAATAATCCATAAACTCCACAGAAGGGCAGAGATCCAATCATCTTTTGACAGTTTATTAACATCCATTACACAGTTAATACGTTTACACGGTCAAAAACCTTTTTTGTTCCACTCTTAACTTTCTTCTGACTTTCTTCTAACTTCAGTGTCGTTTCTTAAAGCGAGCGTTGGCTTTGTAACCTTTTGCACATGTGCAGTAGCCATGTGTCAATATGAGCTCACTATTCAAACAAATTACTCATTTCAATAAACAATTAACATAATTAACATAGTAATAAATAAATGCAATAATATTCAATATAACCAAAGTCAATTCTACTTACAGAGATCAAGATCTGTTTTGCAAGAGAGACCTGAGAACAGGTTACATATACACAGGATCACAATAAGACGGTTCATTAACATCACAGTCACAAAACACCATCATACATACTGACAGACACACTACTTAAAACAATCACACATTTAGAGAATAGCAGCTAGTAAAACCTTTAAGTCCCTCAGAGGAACATGTTTCTCTGGCTGTGTTGCAGTTCATTCCAGTAGTGAAGAAACTGGAAACCAGTCTTCCCCAGTTCAGAGTTTGTATGAAGAACTTTTAAAGCCAACCTGCTCTGTGATCTGGTGTCATGGTTATCAGCTCAGAGTTCAATTAAAGATGTTAAATAACTCGACAACTTAGATAGCAAGGCCTTATAAATGAAGACACAGGTCTGCTGGTGCCTTCCAGATGCCAGTAACAACCATCCTTTTATTCTTTTTCTTTTCTTTCTTTATTAGGATCCCCATTAGCACCAGCATAAGCTATTCTTCCCGGGGTCCACCACACATACACACTCATACACATTATAGGCACATAAACTGCTGCATTTGATACTGTTGACCACATTATTCTGCTGGACAGACTTGAACACTGGTTCAGTCTCTCTGGCACAGTTCTTAAATGGTTCAGGTCTGACTTAACTGGTCGACAATTCTTTGCGTCCGTGGACGACCGCTCCTCTGATAAAATAGACAACTTAGATAGCAAGGCCTTATAAATGAAGACATGTCTGCTGATGCCTTCTAGATGCCAGTGACAACCACTCCTCTGGTAAAATAGACCTGACATGTGGTGTCCCACAGGGCTTTATCTTGGGCCCAATTCTTATCAGTCTGTATATGTTTCCATTCGGCAATATTATAAGAAATCACAACATCGATTTCCATAATTACACAGATGATTCCCAGCTATCTCTGTGAGTTCAATGACTACAGTTCTATTAAGGACTTGATTGCATCACTGACATAGGTCAGTGGATGACTCAGAACTTCTTAAAGTTGAATCAAGACAAAACTGAGATCCTTGTTATTGGAGGTTGAAAACAGGTTGAAAACCTCGGTGTTATCACAGACTCTGAATGTCACATTAGAAACATGACTAAAGTGTCCTTCTATCATTTGAGGAATATTGCCAGAGTCAGACCGTTTCTCTTCCAGATAGATACAGAAAAGTTAACACATGCTTTTATCTCCAGCAGGTTGGACTATTGTAACGCTCTTCTGTCTGGTGTCTAAAAGACCTATTGGTCAGTTACAGCTCGCACAGAACGCAGCTGCATGTGCAGCGGTGCCAGAATGAACATCCAGCTATAGATAACATAATAGTCATCATTTAGGCCATAACTCTAATGTCTCTCTAATCTCACCTCGTAAATGCTCACATAGTTTAGTAATTAATGTTACACAACAGCGTTGCACTGCAATGTCTCTGGAGAATAAAACATGAGACGCTACTTTTGCTGAAAAGAAAGTTGTAAAAGAGGCTATGATGAGCCCCGCTAACCCGACGTCTCCTTCATAAAAAGGCAGAATATCGAGTTATAACCGACCAGTCTGATGTGTGTAGAGGTGTGTGGTTCTTCTGCAGAAGCCTGAGGCCAGATGCATAAAACTCTGTGTAGATCCATGACTAAAACTGTGTGTACGCACAAAGCCAGAGATATGCAGACACATTCTTCTCATCAGATTTATAAGGCTGAGTGTTCGCATGGTTCTGTTTTATAAATCTCAGTCATTGTGGAACTGGGCAGATGTGCACGAGCCTCATTTCCACTCCCACAATGAGCCATAAATGGATGAAGACACACACTGAACCAGCTGTTTTCATATCAACATGATGCCTGCTCCACCAGTCTGTACAGCTGAACAAACTGGAAATAAAAAGTGCACTTTAGGTTCTCCAACAGTGGAACAGCTGTCATTACGCGCAACCATTACGCAGCTGTGCGGCTCTTTATAGCGTCCATATCATTAATTCATCACATGGACTGTAAGCCAACGTCAGCACTGATATCTCAGAAATGTCATCATATTTTACAAACCAACTTTACAAGATGTGACACAACTAAGGATAAAATAAAAAGAATATTAACAGCAAAATAAAATGTTGAATCTTATGTAAATTCAAAGAATGATACAATTAATCACACAAAGTAGTTAATCAATGTTACCTTAATAAAGGCGCCTTTGATTGGCATTTTACAAATCTGTGTGTAAACACAAAAACAATCAGACAATCAGTGCAGCTGGTTATCAACATAAACCATGTTTTACTAAAAGATTCTGTCTCAGCTTATATTTCATCTCCACCTCATCACATCAGCCTCAGATCGCTTTAGAAAAACATGTACGTCAGGTCTGAGGAATGTGTGAGTTACGCACATTCTGCTTTCATAAATACCAGTTTATGTGTGGGGAATGGCGTATGCATCATTTATGCATCTGGCCCCAGGTGTCGTTACAGCAGATCTAATGAAGGTAAACACAGTGAATGAATGTGCGTAACAACACTGTGCTCTGTCGCAGCGTCTCACAGGCTGCAGATTTATTAAAATATCTGTCCTGCTGCCTTCAGATGCTGCAGGAATTTAATGAACTGGAGGAGAAGTGTTTCATACAATATAAACAGCTGTGGACAGCAGATACTGTAAGAATCACTCACATTCATTTATAGATCAGTACAGATGCTTTAACCACATTAAATCTTATTTTCTGTGCTGATTTTGGTCGGAGAGTGTTTAATTCAATAACTTCTTTATATTTGGAGCATTAATCCGTTATTGCAGCACATTTACAGCAAGTATTTAGTTTGCTCTTGTTGATAAAATCAAGAAGTGGCAGCAGAGTGACTTTGCTCCTGAAACAGACGTGGTTCTCAGACGTCTAAGACCCATTTTCCACCAAAACACCAACAACTTGCTTTGCGCTGCCTATTTGAACAGTTCACTGTGCATGCAGCGCTGGCCACCACAACACCACACAGATGGGCAAAGCAAATTTCAAGGAAAATACCAAACTGTCTGTGCTGCCTGCGCTCGTCATTGCACTATCATGAAAAATAGGCTCAATGTTGTATTTGGTAGTCAGATTATTTAAACTAGTCTTAACTGGCAGCCATAATAGACTACTCACAGTCCCCCGTGCTCTGATTATGATTGGACTTAAAGATCCAACATGTTAGAGTAGGCTTAGACATTATGGCTGTGACTGTAATACCTGGCTTAGACATTACCACTTTATTACCATGACACCTGAAAGTGGGGGGACAAAAAGTCTCGCTGTCCCCCCTATTCCAGCACCAGTGACCTGCAGCTTCTCTTTAAGTGCACAGTGCAACATATTCCAGTCGATGTTTAAACCTCCTAAAAAATTAATCTCATTATCAAGATCACACACTTTATCTAACATTTCACACAATTTATCCAAATACATGAACTTTTCATTTGGAGGTCTGTAGGAAGATCCTGCCAGCAGAGGTTTCCAATGTGATCAATTCATTTGCAACCAGAGAATTTCGATATCAGCAGGCATTAAATCATATCTCACTGTGGCTGCTATTTTGAATATATACTGCTACACCCCACATGTACAATGAATACCACATGAAAATATTTGTTATCTCAGTCACTTTGTTTCTTAGGCTGCAGATATTTATGTGAGCCAATTTTAGCCCTTTCCTTAATAACTTAGTTGAAATTAAGATGGTGACTTGAATTGTATTGTCAGTTTGGCTCATGTCCCATCTGCTAACATCGAGGGGGCAGGACTTATGACCTATACTACAGCCAGCCACCAAAGGGCCATCAAGATGTTATGGCTTCATTTTTGGGCAGCTGTCATGACGTCCATCTTTTATATACAGTCAGTGGTTGTTACCTTCAACTTCAGAGAAAGCTTTATTGGTATGAATGTTGCAGGTAAATATTCCCAAAACTAATGATGGTTCTCTCTCTCCAGACCCTGTCAGGCTGGTGAATGGGAATAGTCTGTGTTCAGGCAGACTGGAGGTGAAGTCTGAGCAGTCGTGGTCCTCAGTGTGTGAAGCTGACTTTGACCAGCAGGATGCAGAGGTGGTCTGTAGGGAGCTCGGCTGTGGGGCTCCTTCAGTTCTCCAGGGGGCACTCTATGGAGAAGTGGAGGCTCCGATGTGGACCAAAGAGTTCCAGTGTGGAGGCCATGAGTCTGCTCTCCTGGACTGTGGAAGATCAGACTCAGCTAGAAGCACCTGCTCACCTGGCAAAGCTGTTGGACTCACCTGCTCAGGTAGAAGAGGAGCTGCAGCTTTGATTTGGCTTCATTTCTGTTCTAATGAAACTCACTTTATTCTTTTACTGATGACTCTCTTGTTTCTGTTCAGAGCCTGTCAGGTTGGTGGGAGGAGCTAGTCGCTGTGCAGGTACACTGAAGGTGAAACAGGGAGAGTGGAGACCAGTGGGTGACTCTTACTGGACCATGAAGGAAGCAGCTGTAATCTGCAGAGTTCTGGACTGTGGCTCTGCTGTTTCAACAGGAAACAGAAAGGAGCCCTCATACAGATCTGTATGGTGGATCGATCCTGACTGTGTTCAGTCTGGATCTACACTGAGGGACTGTGTATCATCATTATATTTCTCTTCCTCCATCATAGAGCTCACCTGCTCAGGTAAATCCATCAGTGACATCATCTATGACAGTAATATTTTCCTTCCTCTGTTGCAGTCAGTCTTGGGGAGTAACAGAATATATGGAACAGTGTTACGTAATTAGGATCCAAAAAAAGGTAACTGTATTCTGTTAAAGTGACAGAAAAAAAGAAATAATCAATTAGCCATATATTTAGTAAAAATGTGGATTATTAGCAGGATTACAATTTTAAAAGACATTTCAGAATAAAGAAGGATATACTACCATGCATGCGTACACATAGGCGTCCTGCACATCTGTATCCAGCTACTGGACACACTGAGCTGGGGGACCCACAGCAACACTGTCCCGTCCTGCAGTCTGCTGCTGGGGCTTCTCTGGCTTGTTCTTGCAGCTCATGATTGTGATGTTTCTCGGTGGGGAGCAGCAACATGTGCACCTGTGTGGTGTGAAGTGTGACACAGTTTTAAGGTCACATTTCTCTCAGATACGCCAAGTACCCGACATTACGGTGCACCTTGTGTAATAAGTACATGAGTTTATATCTCTACTTCAGAATAGACAGCTCATTCTCTCCTGTGTACCTCTGGTGTGTTTTATCACAGGAAGAAAACCTCTATTCAATATACTGAGCATCTGATTTGCTGAAGGTTTCCAGGCAGTTATGAGCAACAGTAACTGTGACAGACATAACATGTGCATGGTACTATATCACTTGTGTTTTCTTTTTAATTCAGTAGGTGGACAGCAGATTTGTTCATAAATAGTATGTGTGGTCTTATTCTATGTATTAATCTAAAACAGAGCATTTTCTGTTTGCCTTGTAAAAGGAACAGATTTTATTTTTGCTTTATAAACTGCACTATGTGGTCATGTGCTGTGCCTTTTCATTGTAGGTCCATAGTCTACTGTCTGATACTGATAGGGATGTGCAGACGGTCCAGTATTTTCTATTTGTATTTGAATAAAAGTGGAGATAAGCTATTAATGTGCCTCCACATTAACTGATTATTGCCTTATTGCTACCGGGGACGCCTGCCGCAAACCTCGCTAGCTCCTGTCCTAAAAGAAAAGAAACAAACTTATAATACCGCTCATAGAGGGACACTCAGATACAGTAAATTACACAGTTAAAACAGGAGGGTTATACTAAACAAACACAGCATCCACATACACACAAACAAAGAAAATAATAAGCTAAATAACTAATTCAGTAACTGACACTGACTAAAAATATACAAACAAAGAAAACAAAGTAGCAGATAAAAAATTAACCCAAACTCAGCTGTGGGCAGAGACCAGGAGTGGTAGCAGCAACCCCGACAGCTAATATTAAACTAAATAAACAAAAAGAAAATTTATTAACTCACAACAAATAAATCAATAAGCAAAAAGAAGAGAACTGAATCAAAACAGGAGTTGTGATGGGATGGAGAACCAAAGCTGCAGAAGCACACTGTGCACTTTAAGCCGCGTGTGTAAATACTGGCAGCAGCAGCAGCAAAGAAGAGGGAGAGAGACGGAGCGGCTGCACCGGGGCTGGAGGCCGTGGAAAGCCGTCCTTCACGATGCCCAGCTGGCGGCACGATGCAGCCCCACACAGAGCGCAGGAGGAGAGGAGGCACAAACTGTGGCCTTAACAGCTACAGCAGACAGAGAGCACGACTGTTTGAATATACAGCAATTACACCTAGCATATAATAGTTATAAATACTGTCAGTCTTACCCAAGCGAAGAGAGCTTAACACCCGGCCCAACATACAATCACCACCTCACGATGCAGGCAGAGAGCAGATGCCACGCTCCCTCAAATCCTCACAGCTGCACACCAAACCGGCTCGGCCAACACCGCTGTAAAGTGGTCACACCATAATGTCCCATAAAACATGCATAGCAGCGCCAGTGATTACTTACAAGTTGTTTTGCGCCGTCAGCTGGAGCACGCCAGACAGTCCGCACCCGGTTGATGCACATCTGAGCGCTGGAGTGAAAGCAGGACTAATTAACCAGGTGGCACCGCGGCGCAATCAGCCGCAGGTGAGACTAATTGGGACTAATTGCAGTGGAGGTGGAGCAGCACTCAACCTGCCACACTAGGTTAATTTACTACTCTGTTGCAGTGGTCATTAAAGAGACACATATCTGTATCAAGGCCAGATTTCAACACCGTCTTGAGCAGATAGTCTCTTTTCTTCATCAGAGTCCAGATATGTTCTGTCAACCAGGGAAGGTTCGCCTTTTTGTGCCTGTTACACGATTTCTTAACAAATGTGTCCTTAATGTTATTAACAATTATTAACATTCTTACAAAACATTACGCAAGGCAAGTTTATTTGTATAGCACATTTCAACAAGGCAATTCAAAGTGCTTTACATAGAGAATAAAAGGCATCAAAACTGAATATAAAAGCAACACAAGTAAAAAGACAAAAACAATTAAAAAATGTTAAGTTTGGAAATAAAAAGAAGCTAAAAGGGAATAAGACAGATAAAACAGGAGAATAAAAGTTACAGTGCAGTGTAAGATATTAACCCTCAAATTTGGTTTAATAAAAGGCAGCAAACAGAAAAGTCTTCAGCTGTGATTTAAAAGAACTGAGAGTTGCAGCAGACCTGCAGTTTTCTGGGAATTTGTTCAGATATGTGGAGCATAAAAACTGAACACTGCTTCTCCAGGTTTAGTTTTGACTCTGGAGACAAAAAGCAGACCCGATCCAGACCACCTGAGAGGTCTGGATGGTTCATAATGTAGCAGCAGATCAGAAATGTATTTCAGCTCTAAACCACTCAGTGCTTTATAAACCAACAGCAGTATTTCAAAATCAATTCTCTGACAGACAGGAAGCCAGTGTAAAGATCTGAGAACTGGAGTGATATGATCCACTTTCTTGGTCTTAGTGAGGACTCGAGCAGCAGCGTCTGAATCAGCTGCAGCTGTCTGATCTATTTTTTAGGGAGACCTGTGAAGACAGCGTTACAGTAGTCGAGTCTACTGAAGATAAACAAGTTTTTCCAAATCCTGCTGAGACATAAGTCCTTTAATTCTTGATATATTCTTCAGGTGATAGTAGGCTGACTTTGTAATTGTCTTAATGTGGCTGTTGAAATTCAGGTCTGAGTCCATGACGACGCCAAGATTTCTGGCTTGGTTTGTAGTTTTTAACATTATTGATTGAAGCTGAGTGCTGACTTTTAAATGTTCTTCCTTGGCTCAAAAAACAATTACTTCAGTTTTGTCTTCGTTTAATTGAAGAAAATTCTGACAAATCCAATCGTTGATTTGTTCAATGCACTTACTCAGTGCTTGTATTGGACCATAGTCCCCTGGTGATATGGTTATGTAAATTTGTGTGTCATCTGCATAACTGTGGTAGCATATTTTATTGTTTCCCATAATCTGAGCTGACTCACAGGCTTTAGTCCACTGCCGTTTGGCATGGAGACCATACATCCCTCTAGAAAACAAAATTAGAGGGAAACATTTTGGATATAGGAAGAAAGTCATGGCTGCCACTGAGATCAGACGCAACATCATGTCTGACGTTGCTTCTTTTACTTCTCTAGTATTTCGTATTTCTAACTAACATAATCTACTGAAATGTCCGTCAGAATAGACTACAGCTATTAATGTGACTCAGGCAGGTCTGAAACGTGTCAGATTAATGTGTGAATTTTACATTAATGTTGTTCGGGTGTCATTAAATGTTTCACAGAAACATCAGTACTGATGTTCTATTTCTTGCTCACCGCTGCTGTGTGTCAGGTTCTTTGACGATGAAATATGATCTTGCAATTGACAGGAGCGTATGGCGGTGTGAGTGCAAACACCGCGATAGTCGGACATCGGAGGTGAGATCTAACATGGCGGCGCCCTGTTGCTGGATGAACTGAGTAAACACGTTAACTTTACAGGATTTACAAAAGATTTAAACACCTCCTGATTCATTCAATTCAATTACATTCACCGATCATTTGTCACCACCAACCCGGACCAGTACATCTTTACAGTGGAGGACATAACGGATCTTGAAGCATTCATCGACGACTACTACAACCGGCAGATCAACATGGAGCCAGACTCAGCCAAACCCAGCACCAAAAGACGAAAGACAGACTCTTCAACGGACACAGACGATCTACAAACCACCGAAGTTGAGGTTAGTGTGCTAGCAAGCATAAACTAAAAACTGGACTTATTAGTATCACTGCACGAAGAGATTAAAGACATACACAATAGCCTGGAGTTTGCCCACCACAACATGGTCACACTACAAAAAACCAACCAGGACTTACAAACCACCATTAAAACTCTCGACGAACAAATACATGCCATCTCCAAAGAAAATAAGACTCTGAAAGAAACTATGTTGGATTTACAAACCCGTTCTATGCGCGACAATCTCATCTTCTCTGGCATCTCCGAACAAACACCCGACAACCCAGAAAACCTCAAAAAACTTCATGAAAACTCAACTGAAAATCCCCCCGACACTGTACAAAACATCACTTTCCACAGAGTACACCGCCTCGGAAAACCATCAACCAAAGGACCCCGGCCCAACACTTCAAACAAAAAGAACTGGTCAGAAGCAGAGGAAGGGAACTCAAAGGAACATCATTTGGACTCAACGAACAATACCCACATGAAATAAACCAACGCCGGAAAGTACTGTAGCCCATTCTCAAAGAAAACAGAAAAAACAACAGACGTGCATCAATCATAGTGGACAAACTGTATAACAACGGACAATTATTTCGCAACTCCAAAATCACACCATGGCTCTTCTGAAAAAACAGTAATAGACTCATACATCTAACTGTAACAACCCTGATCTGACCGAAAGCCTCACTCCCGACTTCACTCCTCTGTAATAAGGAAACCGCCTGCGTTCCCCTACAGAGGAGTTAAAAAATCTACCTCTTTCTCGTAATTTTCATTTTTTTTGTGTGCGTTTGTGTGTGTTAATGTTTACATGTTATGTTGTTGTCACCATTCACCGTTATGTCTAGACAGTCTAAGGCAGTTATAGCAACCACCCTCCTCCTCCCCCCTCCTTCACTGGCTTCTTCTTTACGCTTGATTCAAAACAAGATAAACCAAACACATAACCATGCAGACACTCAACCTGGTAACGTGGAATGTACGTGGCTATCGTACACAGACTAAAAGAATCAAAATCATCAATCATCTCATAAAATTAAAGGCTGATATATGTTTTATGCAAGAAACCCACCTTATAAACTCTGAATTACAATATATTAGACTCAAACAATTTGATAAAATATTCTCATCCACACTCAACACAAAACAAAGAGGAGTTTCGATCTTAGTCAATAAAAACATCCCATTCATCCATAACTCATCCATTACTGACCCACAAGGAAGATTTATCATTGTTAATGCATCTATTAATCACACAACATTCACATTTGCAAACATTTACGGCCCTAACAATGATGACCCATCCTTTTTCCATAATTTTTTCTCCTTACTATACAATTCAGCAAACATCATAATAGCCGGAGATTTCAACACTGTTATCAATCCTACAATCGACCGCTCTAGCACACCCGGTAACACAAGATTAAACAATACATGAAGGAACTTGGACTTGGCGATAGTTGGAGAATGAAAAATCCATCATCCAGACAATATTCATATTTTTCCTCTCTCCATCAATCTTTCTCCAGAATTGAGTTCTTTCTTGTAAGTAATTCACTCTCCCAGCACATCAAAGGAAACACAATCCATCCAATAATACTCAGTGATCACGCTCCAGTTTCCTTATCAATAAAAACTCAAACACATATCAAGTCTCCCACAAGATGGCGTTTCAATACATCACTCTTGGAGGATCCAGATTTCATCACATTCAGAAAGAGTGGGCAAACTTTCTGGAGATGAATGACTCTCCAGAGATCTCAGCATCACTCTTATGAGAAACAGGAAAAACAGTCACCAGAGGAATAATCATTTCATATTCATCACATAAGGGCGGCTGTGGCTCAGGAGGTAGAGCGAGTCGTCCGCTAATCGGAAGAGCGGCGGTTCGATTCCTGGCTCCTCCAGTCCACATGCCGATGTGTCCTTGGGCAAGACACTTAACCCCAAATTGCGCCTGATGGCTGTGCCATCAGTGTATGAATGTGTGTGAATGCTTAGCTTCCTCTGATGGGCAGGTTGGGACCTTGCATGGTAGCCCCTGTACCCATTCAGCGTATGAATGTGTGTGAATGGGTGAATGTGATTCGTAGTGTAAAAAGCGCTTTGAGTGATTGGAAGACTAGAAAGGCGCTATACAAGTACAGTCCATTTACCATAAGAAACGACAGCAACAGGAACAAGAAACTAGCTTAGAAACAAAAATCAAACACCTAACACACCAACTAACCAGCAATCCCTGTGAACAAAAACAAAATGAATTAGCTCAACTTAAAACTCAATTGGAAAGCATCATATACAAGAAAACACAATTCATTATCCAACAGCTCAAATATGAAAACTTTCAGTACAGTAATAAATCAAGTAAATAATTGGCTAATCTATTACAACACAAAAAAGAAAAAGCAATAATCCCATCTATACTCAATTCCACAGGTACAGTCACACATAATGCACAAGAAATCAATAATATATTTCATAAATTTTATAGCAACCTTTATTCCTCAAATTACAAACCCAGTCAATCAGAAATAGACACTTTTTTAAGTAATCTGGACCTACCAACAATACCATCAGATTTAGCCCGTCTTTTAGATTCACCACTAATCACAGGGCGGCCTAGAAGCACCAAACTTCCTTCATTACTTCTTGTCAAATCAGCTAATATTTACTCAAATGGATCCATAAAGATAATTACAGTACACCATGGTTACAGACAGAACAAAACCAATGTAAAACCACTTCACTCACAGACCTCCCATTCTTACCACAATTAATCAAGAAACAAGATTACTACAAGAACATCACAATCTCCTCAACTCTGACAGCCTGGTGGAAAGCCCACAAAAATCACCAAATCATCACTGGCACCATGTAGGTTCACCCCGATTTGGCACAATCCGGACTTCCAACTGTACAACACTTCTGTTCACTTTCCATCATGGCACCAAAAAGGAATCACTCACCTCCACCACTTATTTGAAAACAACCAGTTCATATCATTCAATACACTTATCCAGAGGTATGGGGTTGGGAGAGACCAATTCCTCCAATACCAACAACTAAAATCCATTATTAAATCCAAAATCAACATATCCAATAACACATTACAGCCTTCCAAATTAAGCAAGAAATCTTTAAAATTGTAAACCCCAAAAGAATAATTTCAAAAATTTATAAACTTCTTTCATTGTCAGACACCTCCATAACACTCCCAGCCACAAAATGGGAAAAGGACCTGGCTCTATCTCCCAACCCCGATTTCTGGATACAAATCAATAAAAACATCTTCTCCATGACTACCAATACAAATTTACAACTAATACAATATAAAACCATCCACAGAATACACATCACTCAAGGAAAAATGTTTAAAATGGGATTGATCGATACAGATATCTGTTCACAATGCACCTTGGGTCACATAGATGATTATTTTCATGCCACTTGGTCTTGCCAGCCAGTTCTTTCATTTTGGATAACAGTCACAGAAAAACTCTCGAGTATCTTGGGCTGCAGAATCTCAGCATCCCCATCGCTCTGCTTGCTGGGAGACTTGACACATATCACAATCCCAACTAAACACAAAAACCCGTTATTGATTTCTTTAACTATCGCCAAGAAAATAATATTTCAAAACTGGAAATCCAAACATTCCTGCCATATCACTCACTGGACCAATTTACTCTCAGAACACATCTCAATAGAAAAAATAACAGCTTGCAAAACAAACAATATATCAGCCTTTGAGGAAACATGGACCATATTCATTAATCACCTAAAACTCCACCCAGAATCCAATCCAAATCAATAACCAAAACCAGAGCCACGTACATGACCACATATCAGACCACATGCCCAACCAATAACGGACAAATTTTTATTTTATTTTATTTATGTTTTAATTTAATTCACTTTTCCTTTCCGTCCTTTTTTTGTTTTGTTTTGTTTGTTTGTTTTTGTTTTTCAACCTGCTCAGGTAAGTCCATCAGTGACATCATCTATGACAGTAATATTTTCCCTCCTCTGTCACAGTGATAGTCGGTGGTTTCCATTGGACTGAACTGTAAACTTATCCAGGATGACGGCATCCTAAAGGGTAGAGAAGTTAGCTTGTTCCTGGAGGCTCATTGCTTCAAACTGAGACAATCTGCAGCTTTAAGCAACTTGCTGTGGTTCACTCACACACCCTGCAGTTCTCCTGAGCAGCTCAGTCACATCCACCTTACAAGCAACAACTACATTACAAATTAATATAGTTGTTGCTTGCTGCCTGAACAAATAAGCAACTGTTTGCTAACAAGTTCAATATATCAACTTAAAGCTGATGATATGTCAGTGTCGTGTTCACTACTTGTTCCTGTTGGAAACTATTGTGCCTGCAGTGTTGTATGAATGTCTTATTAACATGTTGATCAGCTGTTTTCTGTCTGATCTGAAGGCAGCTGAGGATGTTAATCTGTTTCCTCCTCTGCTCTCTGACTCCTCTGTATTACACATGAATGTAGGAGTTCTCTGTGTTGTGTGATCACCTCACTGATCAGCGTTCATTTATTTGAAAGTTTCTGTTTGATGAGAGCTGTTGTGAGGAGAAGACAGCTCAATGCACCTCACTACAGTCACTGGGGCAAAGAACTGCTACAGCAGACCAATTACTCTGCTTTTAAACCAGTTTACTCATATAAAAAAGGAACGACAGTATAAAAATAAAATGCAGATACTCTCTCAAACACAAGAAAACCAAACAATTACATTTTCCCAAATGTGATCACACTTTAGTGGGCGTCACAGATGCTCAGGCTTAAAACACAAAGTTTGCAGGAAACCTAAAAGTTTATAATACTAAGATTACAGGTGCAAACCCCTGTTCTCAAGCACACCTTTTTACATGATATAATATTCCACAATCCCTGTGGATGGTGGGTCCACAGAGCGACTCCATGTTGCTTCTTCAGGCTGTGTCCGACCAGGCTCCATGAGCCAAGACCCGACCACCAGAGACTCCTCAGCTGGGCTCCAGGAGGAGACCTCCTGAGATGAATTATATTTCTGTTTGTATTGAGATGAATTATATTTGTTATAGTATATAAAAAGGTGGTAAATAAAGATCAGTATTAAGTTGTAAATCCTCTCTCTCTCCAGACTCTGTCAGGCTGGTGAATGGGAATAGTCTGTGTTCAGGCAGACTGGAGGTGAAGTCTGAGCAGTCGTGGTCCTCAGTGTGTGAAGCTGACTTTGACCAGCAGAATGCAGAGGTGGTCTGTAGGGAGCTCGGCTGTGGGGCTCCTTCAGTCCTCCAGGGGGCGCTCTATGGAGAAGTGGAGGCTCCAATGTGGACCAAAGAGTTCCAGTGTGGAGGTAATGAGTCTGCTCTCCTGGACTGTGGAAGATCAGACTCAGCTAGAAGCACCTGCTCACCTGGCAAAGCTGTTGGACTCACCTGCTCAGGTAGAAGAGGAGCTGCAGCTTTGATTTGGCTTCATTTCTGTTCTAATGAAACTCACTTTATTCTTTTACTGATGACTCTCTTGTTTCTGTTCAGAGCCTGTCAGGTTGGTGGGAGGAGCCAGTCGCTGTGCAGGTACACTGGAGGTGAAACTGGGAGAGTGGAGACCAGTGGATGACTCTGACTGGACCATGAAGGAAGCAGCTGTAATCTGCAGAGTTCTGGACTGTGGCTCTGCTGTTTCAACAGGAATCAGAAATGAGCCCTCATACAGATCTGTATGGAGGATCAATCGTAACTGTGTTCAGTCTGGATCTTCACTGAGGGACTGTATATCATCATCATCATATTCCTCTTCCATCGTGGAGCTCACCTGCTCAGGTAAGTCCATCAGTGACATCATCTATGACAGTAATATTTTCCTTCCTCTGTTGCAGTCAGTCTTGGGGAGTAACAGAATATATGGAACAGTGTTACGTAATTAGGATCCAAAAAAAAGGTAACTGTATTCTGTTGAAGTGAAAAAAAGAAATAATCAGATTATCCATGTATTTAGTAAAAATGTGGATTATTAGCAGGGTTACAATTTTAAAAGACATTTTAAAATAAAGAAGGATATACTACCATGCATGCGTACACATAGGCGTCCTGCACATCTGTATCCAGCTACTGGACACATTGAGCCGGGGGACCCACAGCAACACTGTCCCGTCCTGCAGTCTGCTGCTGGGGCTTCTCTGGCTTGTTCTTGCAGCTCATGATTGTGATGTTTCTCGGTGGGGAGCAGCAACATGTGCACCTGTGTGGTGTGAAGTGTGACACAGTTTTAAGGTCACATTTCTCTCAGATACGCCAAGTACCCGACATTACGGTGCCTTGTGTAATAAGTACATGAGTTTATATCTCTACTTCAGAATAGACAGCTCATTCTCTCCTGTGTACCTCTGGTGTGTTTTATCACAGGAAGAAAACCTCTATTCAATATACTGAGCATCTGATTTGCTGAAGGTTTCCAGGCAGTTATGAGCAACAGTAACTGTGACAGACATAACATGTGCATGGTACTATATCACTTGTGTTTTCTTTTTAATTCAGTAGGTGGAGAGCAGATTTGGTTAAAAATAGTATGTGTGGTCTTACTCTATGTATTAATCTAAAACAGAGCATTTTCTGTTTACCTTGTAAAAGGAACAGATTTTATTTTAGTATTGTAAACTTTACTATGTGGTCATGTGCTGTGCCTTTTCATTGTAGGTCCTTAGGCTACTGTCTGAATTTGCTTAATGAAAAGCAAGTTTTTCTTTAAAAATACACTGAGCAGAGGAAACATTTTTGATGCTAAAAATCTTGGTTTCCCCATTTTATTTTCTAAGGTTACATTGTTCTGTTGTCATACAGAATACACTTAAGTAAAAGTCTTATTGATATTTCTTTTCTTGTCTTTATTTGCATATTTGGTATTGAGGTAAATCCAAAAGTAACAGAAAAAAAATAAATTATGTTACTTTAATATTGTGATACTTGGATCAGGTTACTGACTACATTCTTTAAAGGTAATTAGTAATTGTATCTGAATACATTTTTAAAGTAATCCTCCCAACCCTGATGACAGTGATAGTCGGTGGCAGAATCTGATGAAGGAACTGTAAACTGTTTCCTTCTCGGCTTATTTAATGTTATTGAACCATAACAACTGTGTTGTAGTGAAAAGTAAAAGACAGCAAACGATTCAGTGAAGCCAGATAAGCACTATAATGATAATAAACAGGACTTTACATGATGAGCTGAATGTCATCAGGAGAACTCAGAGCTTCACCAGGATCACATTTGATTTAACTGCATGTAAAGATGTTGATTGTTAACAATCAGTTGAATCATTTCAACCAGACAGGAGCTTTAGGGAGACAATCAGCACACTTTCATTCATTCTTTCAAACCAGCTGTAAACAGAGTTGTTTTTGTCCAACATCATCAGCATACAGAGGAGATCAGATGATCTTATTCTCTAAGAGCTCAATCAAAAAGCTGCTTCACACTTCAGTGATTTTAGGAGATTTAACGTCACTAAAGTTTCTGTTTGATGGGAGCTGTTGTTCTCATGATGTCATGTGATCTAATGTGATGACTGAATGTGTCTCGTCAGATCCAACAGTTCATATCATCAGACTGGTCGTCCTGCCGGTGACTCTGCTGTTGGTCGTCGCTGTCGTCGTTTTCATCCTGAAGGTACTGAACACATGTTTGTTGTTTAGAGGATTGGTTGAAATGAAGCACTCAGCCTGTTTATATTGACCTGAAGAGAGGAGTGATGCAGTAACTTAGATCTGTGTTGTCATGTCTCTCCAGGCCAGCAGGGGGCAGAAGTCAGGCCCACAGGAGAACATTGAGCTGGATTAATATAACCTCGGTGTTTCCAGAGCTGAAGGAGAGCCGGCTGAAGAGGAAGGAGCCCAGGGAGCAGAGTAGGACCTCCAAGGAGCCACAAACCACCGAAGAAGAAAATCATCTTTGGCTTCATCTCTCCTCTCAGTCTCAGCCAGGTTTTTGCAGCCCAGTACGGCGAGGAATGACGTCCATACTGGTCGATTCCACAGCTTCTGATTTACATCCAGCACCAACGCTCAGTGCCACAACAGGAAGTAGTGAGACCTTTATTAAGACCAGTAGAAGAAGAGCAGAGAGGAGATCTGATTGGACCATTTGTAACATGATTATCTGTATATAGTTATATTTTATCATCATTAACTTCTCTCATGTGAACAGCTGTAACTGTTTTTTACTTAAATATTTTTAAGAATCCAGAGTTTTATGGTCTCATCTGGATAAATGTTGAGTCAACAAATCATTTAAAAATCCATCCAGTTGTTTGATGGTTTATATCTTTTTTCTTCACTGCCTTTTAGATACTATATACTACTTATTCAGCTGAAATGTGTTATTGCTTTTTTTTCAGAATATTTGCTTTTTGAGTTAAAGAAACAGAATAAAAGAAAAAGTTATTGAGTGAAATCAAATGTTTTATCTTTGTTTTGCTGTTTTCAGGGGAAAATTCTTTTGTTTGACAGAATTTAAAGCACATGTGTTTCTGCTGAATGTTCACTCAGCCTGCATTTATTGGATGTGACAGTTTCATACAAATAAATCAGTTTCTAATGTATCAATAACACTTTTATACTTTGCTGGTTTCATTTTGAAGGTTAGATCCCCAAAAGAATTTAGGAATGTCATGATATTCTGGCCTCTCTCCACTGAAAATCAAATAATACAATTATTATTTATTTGTTTCAGCGCAGACTTAGACTGCTTCTATATTAAAAGGACAGTTCACAGTTTTTCAAGTGTGTTAAACCAGCAGTCAGGTGTCCATATGAACAGTGAAAGAGGTTTTCCTCGCTGTAATCATTCCTCCTGTTCATACTGGATATTAAAAGATCCTTCAAATGTGCTTTCAATGGAAGTGATGGAGGCCAAAATCCACAGTGTGTCCACACAGTCATTTAAAAGTCTCTGTGAAGCTCATATTCAGCTTCAGCAGTCTGAGTTAGTCATATCAAGTGGATATCTGACACATTTACAGTCTTGTTAGCATCAAATTCCCTCTTTGTGTTTCCTCGGACAGTGTTTCCTTGTTGAGCTGCAGGTGGAAGTATAGTAACAAAAAGAGGAACTTTGGTACTAAAAAGACTAACGTTGAAAGATATCTACTTGATTTGACTCATTTGAACGCTGAAGCTTCATATTAGCTTCAGCTAAACTTTTAAATCCATTTTTGCACAGGAGGAGGACTGTGGATTTTGTCCCCCATCACTTCCATTGTAAGTGCATTATGAAGGGATCTTCTAATATCTTGTGTTTTGGTGCATAACAGTAAAAAAATAGAAGGTAAAGAGAAAAATACCACTATCATGAAACATAGGTGATATAAGTATAAAAACAAAAAACATTAAAATGTAAAATATTGTAAATATATTAGAAAATATATTCTAAGTGAAAAGAGTTATAGAACTGTACAAGATATTGATGGGAATGTGTAAAAGTTCACAATAGTTTTAACAGTTTTAACCCAACACAGCACTGAAGCTCTATATGGGTGACACCCATCAGCACAACAGCAACAATACATATCACAGTCTTAACGTCAATCTTTTAAATAATAAAAAAAAGCTAACGTTCGCGTGCTAGCCAAATAAGCCACCGAGGCTAACAGTTTAGCTAGCTAGCGAGCGGATAAGGTAATGCGGGAAATGCAAAGGTATAATGACAGAATGAGGAAAAACCACAGACAGTGAAAAATATGGACGTAGCCACTGTGACGTCACCCACTGGTTTCTGAAGAGTAATTTTGAAGCTCAAAGTGGGCAACTCCCGCCGTCGCCATCTTGGCGGTGCCTGACTCTGTCTAACTCACGGCTAATCCAAAATGGGCAAAGAGGTGGAGTCAAATGAGGCCTGGTTGCTGAAACAAGCCACCTAGCAGCTGGCAACCTGTCACTCAAAGCAGCCATGTCCTTAATTATGCAGAACTTTACAGCTTAATAAAGTTTAAAGAATAAATATTAGAAAAATTCACCCCCATACAGTCATGAACAGGGAAACCTAGGTGTCTATGGGGATCGACTCGCTTTTGGAGCCTCAAGTGGCCATTCAAGGAACTGTTTTTGGTACTTCAGCATTGGCTTAATTTTTCAGCCCCGGAGATTGTCGCTTGGGAAAAACATGAGGCTGCTGGGAATATCGACATTTTCCTCAGACATATTATAAAATTACTAAGAGAACTCTATATGACAAAAATTATAATATATTGACTTACCAACCACCAAAAAATGAACTTCCATGGCCTCCGCCATTTCTGAAAATGTCAGCAACACGTCACAACTTGTGAACTCTGAGCTTTTCAGGAGATTTCCACCTCAAAGTTGTGAATATCACAACAGGGGGGCGTTCATGGACTCTTCTCATGAACACAGTAAACACACATTTGAAGATTCTGCTTTACCATAACATTTGGGATGGAACCAAGGTGGAACATTACAAATAAACCTTACTGGTAAGACCAAGAGGGAATGCCCCATGAAGGTTAATACACCTGCCGTTATTGATCAAGTCAATTATCCCTTCATAGCTAAAGGGTTAATAGAGTTCATAGTCATAATAGTAAAATTATGTTTTCCTGTTAAAGTGCACCTCGAGGAAAAACTAGAGTTGTAGTTTTTATTTATTATTTGTCTTTACTTTACAGGTTGTTTTTGTTACCAGAACGACATTCACCTGTAAGGCTCATTATGAACATTATGACCAGTGTTACATATCTAATTGTTGCTGGCTTGTTACTGGTCAAAGTCACGAGTCTCTGATCCTTTGCTTTAGTTTCATTTTCATAGTTAGGATACAGATTTTATTGTTTCAGTGCACACAAAAACAAACTGGGTCACATGGACTTCTCACTGGTTTTACTGGTATCAGGTATCATCTCCACAACCCACACAGGTAAAGTTTCATCATACTCTTCCTGTTTGTTGGTTTTTGTGTAAAGTTTCTTAAATCTCTGGTTCCAGTCTTCTACTCCAGAGGCAGAAGAATTACAGACTTCATTCCACTTCCAGTGTTTTCTGCTTCCCGCAAAATGATTCATTTTTCAATGAGGAGCTTCATTAGTGTTTTGTGGTCATTTAAGGAGTTTGTATTGTACAGTAGATCAGAGGTGCCCAGCTGCCACCAGCCTGCAAGGAAACAACATGATTCTTCAAAGAAATAAGATAATAATTGTAACCCAGGTCCCATGTAGCTGTGTTATAATTATCTTGTGTAGTACAATGGGACAGGGCGTGAGTTCGTTGTTGAACTGTTACATGTATGATTATCCTTCAATTTATCTCTTTTGAGTTTTACCACAAATATTTATTTTCTAATCTTACTCAACAAAATTAATAAGGACACCACACCACTGTACTTTAAATGCAATAATCTTGATACAGGTATTTATTTACAAACTGAGATGATAAAATTTGGTAACTCTGTCTTTGTAAAATAAAATAGAAAAAAAAAAATACTCAAAATGTTATAAATAGAAGTGTATAAAATAAAATTTAAAACAAGTTTCTTTAGTTTTAATCCTTTCCTTTAAATTAAAAAAAAAAAATCAATTTTATACCTTTATACCTCTTTTAATCAGAATAAATACCTTTTAATTACTCTTAATAAAATTATCTTTTAACTTTCTTTTAATCAGAATAACCCTTTAAACCTGTAAAGCCCAAATATAGAAAAAAATGAGTACATTTTTTCCACCTTTCAGATGTTGTAGGAGGCCTCTGATGCAGAAATTAAAGGGTTTTTTGATTTTTTTTACGTTTTAGTAGGTTTTTACAGAAATGTTGTAATATTACAACATCAGGCCTTGCTGGGAGCAGAATTTCTGTATTCTTACTCACATTCTCTGAACAAATATACAGAACTAAGGGTAATTTGCAGAGTTGACTTCTTCTGTAGCCCCATAACAGCATATACCATGAATAATAATCACACAACAGTCATATTTTTATGAATAGTCATTTATTAATAAAAAAAAAAAAACAGAATAAAATTGTATTTACAAAACTGAATTTCATCTCCATCCCAGTGTTCAGCCATGTTCATTTGCAGTGATGGTCCCAAAGACACTTCTTTTCTTCTGAGAAGTAAAGATGAACATCACACTTGCTGCATAGCTTGTTGGTTTATCCTTTAATGCAGTGTCTGCAGCGTCCTCTCCTCGTCTTCACTGGAAAATGTGCGATTTTTTTTCAGCGAGTGATACCTTGTCACAGGGCACGGTGTGTTTGTTTGGTTGGGGCTCGATGATAATCACTGGCTGGGAAGTCAGTGGGTTGTTGGGTTTTTCCGTCCACTTCACTGGCATCTTCATCTGCCTCTTTGTCACTTGCATCAGTGTTGTCTGATTTCATTTCAAAATCACTCTCTCCATTTTGGCAACAGTCACATCCTGCACACTGTATAGAAGACCTCTCTTTGCTGGTTGCATTCAGAAATGGAAAAAGTCAAAACAAATAATAACTATATGTATTAATGATACATAAGTATAAGTATTATACTGTATGAGATAACCTGAAGGAATAACTAGGGTGGTGGACCAAGTGTTCAGGATTGAGAGCTAAGTACTTTCCAGGCTAAATAATATCAATGCAAATTAATCCTAATTCATTTATACATTTCACACAATACTGTCCAACGGGCCTATTATGCTCTCTACTTATCATACTTAAAGGAGTACTTGCCTTACCCCAAAACATTTACATCCCCACACCAGGACCATTCACACCTGTCCCTTAACAATGCAACAACCATCCCCCAAAACATTCAGAACAGTCAGAACCTGTTTCTAACTAATGTAACAGGCAACTATTTGGGCAAACAAACAAAGCCCAGAAAAAGCCCAGGATAAGATACAGTTTCTGCTACAGATAGAGCTTCAAATACTGCAACCAGAAACAGTTTATTCATTGTTCAATTCTTGTCTAAACTCAACATTTTAACAGAAAAAACAAATTTAGAACCTAGTTATTGTAAATCATCAAAGAAATTATATTTCTATTAGTATTTTTTCCATATGTGAACATGTGAGAAGTGCAGTGTCCCCATGTCATGTGTAAGGTGCACATGCTATTTTGACTACTACTCTAACCCAGCGTTGTAAAACATCTCAGCTCAAAATCAATTTGATGAATGTATTCCACAATAACTAAGTATCTACATGTTCTAGGTATTGTAATTATCACAAAAAAAATATTCAAGGCATGTTACTTACTTATTTCTTGACAAATCCAGTCCAATAAAAGATGATGAGCTTGACAGAAAGTTTGCAAGTAGTGTGAGTTCACTGCCAGATGGCTGGACCTATAAACACATTGACCCATTGACTATGTATATGTGGTCTTTAGAAAAAAACATTTACAGATTTTTTTTTAGGAGAGCTAAAAGTGATTGTAATATTGCAACAGTGGGCTTTACAGGGTTAAACAGTGCTTATATGAAAAAAAAACCCTTTTAAATACCTTAAATCAAAAATAGTTACCTCTCAAATGCCTCTTGAACAGAAAATTACCCTTTGAATATGGTTAATGTTAACAAAACAAAATTTTTAATTTCATACACAACCCAAAATCACTCAATGTTTACCTGTGGGCCCACACACACGCACACCTTCCCTCTTTAATCAATAATTTCACCCTGTTGCAGGCCTGATTTGAAGCTGGCGTGCGGTGAGGCCTAAAAACTTTAATGGCCGCTTCACTCCGACATGAGCAGAAAACAAAAAGCACGTGCAAGTTCAGTTAGTTCAGTTAATTTCAGTTAGTACTCACGAATCCCAAGCGGGCTGTTAGTGGGGGATGGCAGTCACAGGGGCAATGGCAGTCACCGTTGAGCAGTTAGTGGACAGGAATCACAGGACGAAAATACAGCGTCCGTCTCCTGGAAAGACCGGGAAAAACCGCTCCGACCTCTCTCTCTCCATCTCGCCACATATCCTTTCAGCATTTTAACTCAGTTGAGCCATAATATCAAACGCTAGTTCATGGCGAATTAACATGAAGTCTGTTTTAACTGGGAAACATTACAATGCCACAGTAACAGTATGATATCAAGGCACATGTACATGGTATGCTAAGCTAACTAGCAGGCCGCTAACTAACATCATGTATTATCGCTACAACGGTTAGTTACAGCACCAAACAAAAGGCATATGCTTATTTGCCTTTTTTCGAGTTAAAATCAAGTTATTATCAGGACCACGAGTCGTCGACCTTGTAGATAAAACTTGTAATACTCTCAGCAACACGCTGCTCGTCTCTCCTTTCTCGGACAACAGTACTTCTGCTCGTGAAACGCAACACTACCCTGACATGCGCCACTTGTCCCGCCCCTTCTCGAGGGAACAACTTGGATTGGCTGTTAATTTGTTAAAGACCCAACAACAACACAAACAGGTTAGGTTGCACAGCTGATTACACAGACTTTGGATTTAAAAAAAACTAGTCTTCTCCTACATGAATTTTCAAAAAACATTACTCTTTTTTACCAGTACTTAACATTTTAAATTTTACATATATTTAAGCATTTTTCCAGTACATATTTAAACCAGTTTTAGTGTTATGAACTTTTGTGTGTTATACAACTATTTACATGCTGTGTTACTGCTTTTTATGAACTGTAGGATTTTAGACAGGGCTACATAATCATAACCTATTACAGGTTCTTTATGCTGTAATAACCTTGAACTGGTGCTGAATTTTTCCTCATCACTTCCTCAACTCAGCAGAACGTTACATCTGTGTGACAACACTCCCTGACAGCTGCTGAGTCTGTATGTTTTAATTAAGTAACCGCAAGGAAATACAGAGCAAATAAGGTTTAGGTTTCTATTCAGTTTGTTTTTATGCTCCCCCACTAGCTTGAGTGAATTATGAGACAATAACAACAAGGTGGTCAGACTGAAAGAGACACAAATCAACCAGAACTCTCAGGTGCTGCTGTTGCGTCACAAACTGCATCTGAGCTTCAGTATTTAGTTGATGCTGGAGATGAAGAGCAGCTGTCGGACTCCTCAGATCCACACTGACTCTCCTCTGCTCAGATATTACACTAAATACTGCAGCACACTGTACAAACATTACAGGAAAGTCTGGGATGCTGGTTCCACTTTCAGCAAAGCTTCTCTGTTGTCAAACTGATTCAAATTTGATTGTACAGATTTTTCTGCATTTTAATGAAATGTTACTGTATCCTGAGTCAGCTGTGCAGCTGCAATATGAAGGAAAATAAAGAAAAAATAATATAATATTGGATTGGATACAGGTGCTGATACCAAATATTAAAGGACTGACCAGGATCAGGAGCAAAAAACACAATCAGGACGAGTCTGCTTTTAACTAAACTGAGCTCTGAGACTTTTTAACAGTCACTTCAAACTGAGGCTGCAGGGCCCCTATGACCCCCTGGTTCTGTGCCTCATAGGCTCAGTAATCCCTCCATGGTTACAATCAGACAGAAATTACATTTCATTATTATCATATTATTATTAACAGTATTATCTTCATTTGAGTGTGTTTACGAATAGCTGCCCCATTTTAGAAATAGTCCTCCAATTTTAGAGGACCAGAAGTAATCTGACAAATGAAAGTTAACTTTAATCCAGTCCTGATGTTTGATATTCAGCATCAAATCATTGACGGGATCAGCTGGTACTTGCCAGGTAGCTACAGGCTGGTCTGATAATTGGTAAAGAGCTCCTCCTGGTGGAGAGAATCAGCCTGATGGGTGAAACTTCTGTAAGACACCTCATATCACATCTACAAGATGAAACTTGCTTTTTGTTGCTTGCTCATCAAGAAGGGACAATGTTGTACAGCTGCTTTGAGTCATGTGACGGCCAGGTTCAGTCTCACTGGGGTGGAGACCAGGTGATGTACGCTGACTTCAAGAGTGGACAAACAGTGTGGATGGCGCCGCTGCTGTCAGAGGTGAAAACACAATGTCGGCTGGATTTTACATACTGGCTGCAGTTAGTAAGGAGAGATTGTGTAAATACTGTCTCCCTACAGATGTGCAGATCCACAAGAATCCCACTGAGGAAAAAGGTGAAGAGATGATATATTCGTTACTCTCCTGATCAACCTATTTAGACAGGAGGAGCCAATAATACGGACTGCAGAGGGCAGAGTCACACTGGCAATAAACCAGTTCAACAAAGCAGATGTTCCAATCAGTTCTTCCTCTGGAGGCTCAGCTGTAATGAATGTAAACCTGCAGTCAGACTTCAGGTCAAAACATTGAACGTGATTCTGATTGAAAACATAACAACATTCAACTTAATGTAAATGTAACCCCCATAAATTTAACAGACTCTAAACTCTGCTATTTAACTCCACTTGTTTATAGTTTATAGTGGCATAAGAAAGTTAGTTAAACCTTCATTGATTTTTGTATACACACTGACTCATATGTCACCCTCATTTACCCACATTTAACAGATATTCAGTCAAATTTATTGCTAGAGTTTTTGTTGTAGTTTGACTAAATGTCCAGCAGGTGGCGGTAAGCGCCTGCAGAAGAGCTGTTTTCAGTAGTGAAACAGATGAACCGAGTCCAGCATGTGTACAAGCGAGCGAGTAAAAGAGAGAAAAAGTTGTTTATATTTGTTGAAATCAGTGTAAAAGTTGTCCAGAGGAGATTCAGCTTGTTCCGGGATATTATTGAATACCAGAGGATGAAGCAGGATCGCTATTAGACGTTTTTTGATGACGATTGTCCGGTGAGTGTGTTTACCTTTCAGTGCTAGCTTAAAAATCTTAAAAAATGTTAGCTCACTTTATGACGGTGGATGTAAATAAAAACAAACGGATTAATGTGTTGTCTGTAACTAAAACAGAACCACTATAAAGATTTGTGATGTGTGCATTTTCAAAGAAATGATATGAGATGTGAGATATTATTGCTGGCAGAAATTATTGTCTTGTGAATTTTATTTTCCATTTATGTGCATGTTTTTATGTTCATTTTGTGAGCATTTAAGCCAGTAACAAGCTGGTAAAAGGCTAGAAAATAACCATAAAATCTTGATATTAATCTGCATACTAAAAGCAGAATTTGGACATCAACAGAAGTTAATTTCTTCGGTATGCAGGTTGGTTTTTTTGATGATCGATTTTCTGAGAGGACTCCAGCGAGCGGGAAGTTTATCAATGACCACGAGAGAATCAGAGCCAAGACGCTGCTGGACCTGGACGATCCAGATCTCCATCTGGATTACAGATAAACTTGAGCAAAATACCGAAAATAAAATAAAAGGGGCCCCTGAACTGAACTAAACTTTCAGGGAAACTAAACTATTCGCATCTGAGGAGGAAATAAAGGACTATATTATATTGAACTGACTGTGATGATATCTGGGTATTAACAAAAGGACTGAAGGGTGGACAATTTCATTTCATTTATTTATTGATTTATTTTTTTGGTTTAATTTTTGAAGAGCTCTGAAAAAAGAGGAATACATTTAAATTGGTCTATTTTATTTTAAAGGGGTGCATATACGCACGAGCACGAAGTGATTTAGCGAAGTAGGACGTGATCCTGGATCAACATCCACATCGCGGTCCTGGATCAACATCGCGATCAACCAATCACAGCCCTCTGACATCATCAGTGTGCTGCTTCTGTGCTTCTGTCGAAATTTCTTTGTGGCCCCAGAGACAATTGTGTTTTCTTCAGAGGTAAGCTAAGTTTTCCTAATTGGATTTATTAATTTATTAATAGTCAGAAAACTGAACAAAATCCTTAACTGCATGTCTTTAATATTTAATATTTATCTTTACAGTCTAGTACCTACCCAGAGGTGTGGCTGTATGAGCTACTACAGGGTTAGCTAGAATATTGTTCACTAACAATAAAGGGGGTAAAGATAATAAAAGAGCCCTAATTTTGCTGTGGTCAGAATAATTCATCAATAAAATGAACATGAACATTGTAGTTTTTCTGGAAACAACTTATGATGTGAACTACCCCTGTTGATGGCTAGTTAAACCATACTTATTCATAAGAGAAACTCATTTTTGCTCTTTTCAAAGAGGCCATGCTGACAATAACAAAAAAAAACAAACAATAAAAAATACATCAGACTTATCCTTGACTTGTTTACCATTGTGAGTCACACAAAGATCTGTGATGAACACATTTTCCCTCCTTTATTTTCACACAAACATCTGTGATTCTTATAGATTCCTTTTAGTGAAAAATGATCCAACCCTTTGCCAAAAGTCCAGCTGCTTTGTTAAGTGTTTCTTCAGATTTTCTTTTGACCCTGTTAGCCGTCCTTCCGGCTAATTGCAGGTTTTTTATGACCTGAAAATAAGTCTCTGTTTTGCAGAGAAGAACAGTCAGTAAGTCTTCCATATGACGATTTCTTACTCCAGATAAAAACTGATATTTGAGTCGATGAAAGAACCTAAAAAACAGGAGATCAGTGTTAAAGATTATAAAAATCTCTCTCTCTCAATACATTGGTGCAGCATTATTGACACAAGTTTAATAGGAGATAAGGCATTTAAGCTTTTTAAAACATACAGTACAAATAAATCATCTGAACCTTCAGCAAAATAGTGCTATAATATGTAAGTGCACATTTGAAGTAAAATGTCTTATTTCTATTCTATTTGTTGGGAATGTTATATAGGTTGGAATAATGCTTTTTTTTACATAAAGAAATGACCTTTCCCGAAAGTTGTTGGTCTCTGAATCCCCACGGTCATAACATCGTCCAAAATCAGCCCATGTATGACCGACTGGTTCCCAGTACTTCTTGAAGTAATTGCACACCTCTGGATAGTCAGAAAAATCCTAAAGAAAGGTCTGAGCAACTCTGTCAAAATCAGTCTTCTGCATATTAAAAGAATGTAATTCTCATTCTGCAGTGTACCAAACTCAAACATTCTACCAATATCCAAAACATTTTGAGTAAAATAAAACATATCATGTATTCTCTCTCTTTACTGTGTGTGCCGCAAATAACTCATTCACTCACCAAAAAGCCATGCACACATGCACATTTCTAAAAATGCTATTGAATTATTAAATAATTGTATTTACATTGTTTAAAAAACTACAATGTTCATGTTTATTTTATTGATGAATTATTCTGACAACAGCAAAATAGGGCTCTTTTATTATCTTTACCCCCTTTATTGTTATTCTAGCTAACCCTGTAGCAGCTCATCCAGCCACACCTCTGGGTAGGTACTTAGCTTACCTCTGAAGAAAAGAAGCACAAATGTCTCTGGGGCCACAAAGAAATTTTGACAGAAGCACAGAGGCAGCACACTGATGATGTCAGAGGGCTGTGATTGGTTGATCGCGATGTTGATCCAGGACCGCAATGTGGATGTTGATCCAGGATCACGTCCTACTTGGCTAAATCACGTTGTGCGCCCGTTCAACGCTGCTTGCAGCTTTAATTCATTTCAGAGCTTTTATCAGCAGATACCGATGACGTGCCGCTAATATTGTGCATCCCTAATCTGAACGCTGCGATGGAAGAGACACAACTCAAGGAAATCTGACCTTAGGTACAAAGAAGTTAAGTTGGTCTTAAATTTGATCGCTGACCTGGAAATCTGAAATATTCCTTCTTCATTTTACACGTCATAAAATGAACAATTTTACCTGCACTGAGGAGGAAACACCAGAGTCAGTCTGACTGATTTTATTGAGAAAACAGAAAATTTGGCAAAATGACGTCAGACATTGAAACAAACTGCAGCTTTAACTCAACATGAAATATTGATCTGCTATTGAACACACACACACAAACTTACTATACACACACACACACACACACACAGTCACGCGCACACACTGATATTCTTATAACATGACTGAGTTCATTCAGAACTTCTTTTCACTGAACACAAATCACTTATTAGACTCTTATTAGTATTGATCGTCAATCAGCTGACAGGTTTGGATACAAAAACAGTAAAAAAAAAACAAAACAAAAATTAAAAAAAACAAACATCTGTTGAGTGACTGAGGCATGCTGGGTAATCACAGGAGGACTCACAGAGCTTCAAACATGACATTTAAAGGGCCGCACCGATCAATTAACGGGTCCTGTTGGTCCTCAGCCTCTATGATGTCATCTGTCACCTGATGATGTCACAGCGACGTCATCAGGCTTCTAACAGAAGTTACAAACTGGAGGTGTGCAGTTTGAAAGATGAAGCTGTTTACTTAATGACAGACCCTGTCCAGGTGCATTATGGGAAATGTAGTGTGGGTGATCCACAGAAACACAGACACACGTTTCTAACTCAGCTGCTCTTTGAATTAAACACACAAATGTTGTATTTGATGAATAAACGCGTCGTCGTCGTCAGAAGAAGAAGTCGAGTCATCAGCAGCGAGTCTCGTAGATGCCGCTGCGACCGATGTAACGAACCCATTTGATGACATCATGATCGCTGTAGTTCAACTTCGGCTCGAAGACCTTCAGATATCGAACCTTCAACCCCGATGGAGCGAAGGGAACCTGAGGAAGAGGAGGAGGAGGAGGAGGAGGAGGAGGAGGAGGAATTTTATAGTGTTAGCATTTAAAAAGTAAAGTTAGCGTAACTCTGTAGCTCCTCCTCTCAGCTCCAGGCTACATTAGCTGCTACTAGCACAACACACCACAATCTCCCACCCAGCTGTTGGTGCATCATGGGTAATGTAGGCAGCAGGTTTTGAGAAAGAAGAAGAATGTGTTGAGTAAAAGAGACGATATCTCTGGTTCTGCTGCATCAGTTTTCATCTTTTTTTAAAAAAATGAGAAACACTGAAGAACTTTAAATAAAGATTTTTTAAATCATGCAGATATATTCCAGTAGAGAATATAAATATAGAGCTGGAAATGTCTCTGCAGGTTTATTTTAAATAAAAATATAAATATAAAATGATCAGTGGTGATGAGGACAGTAGTTTAACAGCTGTGTGTACTGACCTCAAAGTTCATGGAGATGGGGGGTCGAGCCCACTTCTTCTTGTCGTTGGTGGGCAGCAGCTCGATCTCTGCACTGATCTGAGACTCCTTCATCCCCGCCATCCTCTTAATCCTGACGGCACAAATACACACACGTTACTAACGTCTCTTCTTCTACAGAAACAACACGGAAGAGAAAATACATCCAGTAAATCTTTTAAATGTCCTGCTTGGAATTAATTTCTAAGACTAAAAAATCAATGTTTGTGATGGAAAATATGATTATGATAAAAAAAAGTAAACAAATAGTGTTCGAGATCACACATGATGTTTGTACACGATGACATCATCAGACATAAGTCAACACTAGTCAGTTAAAGCTGCAACTAACCGTTATTCACATTATTGATTATTTTTTAATTAATTTTTGTCTATAAAATATCAAAATAGTGAAAAACATCTGTTATCAAAATAGTTGGTGATTAATTTTCTGTCGATCGACTAATCGATTAATTGACTAATTGTTGCAACATGTTCAGCTTCTGCATTAAAGGATCAGTTTAGAGGAACAGGAGGTCCGCGGGCCGCTGTTTGCCCACCGCTGCTGTAACACCTTGATGCAGATCAATAAATCCATCTCAGAGATTTGACTTGAGCTGATGATGTAATGCAGCAGCAGCAGTGTTAGCGTTAGCGTTAGCGCCGATGCCCTCTCTGTCAGCACAGACGCGTTTGATTGCAGCTCAGAGGTCAAACTATCGGATCTGTTCAGGATGAATTGATCAACTTCACGGAGAGACAGACAGAGTTTCAGTCAGCTGAAACAACTAATGGATCAATAGATTAGTTGATCCATCAGCAGACAGACTATTGTGATGGCTGATTAATAGCGATGGGTACAAATAACAGACTGATTACTAATCAGACGTGTACCTGGCAGATATTGATTATTTGATCTGGAATCGAGTAGATGACACGACTTACATCTGTGAACATCAACATCCTTATTGATTCATCGTTGACGTCGTTTTTCCAAGTAAACACTGATCGTTTAAAGCTTCTTTGTCGCACGTTAGTAAACTGAATATTTTGGGGTTTTGGAAAATTAATCAAACAAAACAAGTTATCTGAAGACGAGTCAAAATGATGAATAGATTATTGAGGAACAGATTAACTGATGATGTAATAACTGTTGGTAGCAGCCGGATGTCGACTAAGATAATAATCAATATCTGACGACTGGCCGTGGTATATTTGATATCATGACACGTAGTGCGTCTTTGTCTCGTTTGTTTCATGTGAACAAAAAGTGATCAGTTCGTCATCTGTTTGTCCGCTGACGGAGGAAGTTCATGAACTTCCTGTATTTATCTTAAATAAAGTCGAAGCAGACAGGAAGCAGCGCTTACTTCCAGACGATGGCGTTCTCGCTGGCTTTATATTTGGCTTTTCCCTTCATACAGATGAGTTGAACCCCGCTGGTGTTGAGGGGGGTCGGCACACGAACCTGCAGAGGAGGAGGAGGAGGAGGAGGAGGAGGAAGGTTCAACGTAATCAATCATTTATTTTACTGTGTTTTAAAAATGTTATTTATCTAGTTTTTTTATTTTAAAATCGGTTTTATTACATTTTAATGTGTATTAGTCTCAAATTGTTTGAACTGTTTACATTGTGAAGCGTTAACATGTACGAAAGCTGCTGTACAAATAAAGTTTAATTGATTGACAGTGCAGATCAATCTCTGCTCATACAGGTTTTATATGAAAACGTGTCTCTGTCACATCTTTTATCTTCTCTAATCATTCATGGTGGTTTTTGCCAAGAAGAATATTTTAGAAACGTGGATCCAAACTATCAAGAAACTAAATTATTTGATCATTTTGAAGAAAAATGAAATGAAAATAAAAGACTAAAGAATAAATCATCTAATTTATTTACAACATGTTTTATCTGTTTCATTACTACTGTTGTTTATATTTCTAATAATCAGTTATCCCGACCAGCGCTGGCTGTGGGAGCAGAAGTTTCCTCGTCACCAGAGGAGCGAATGTTTGGTGCAAATTAGACCTAAAACACAGCCGAGTTTCCATCAACGTACTTTATGTTCATGTTGAAGCTTTGCAGTAGAAAAGGTTGCTGAATCAGATCTGACGTAGTGAACGTTTAACTGACATGACTGATGTTGGAGCTTTATTCTGATGTTTTCTTTTGATACCGTGAACGTCAACAGTTTGAAATAAAGAACTGAAGAGACGCAACAGTAGATCAGTAAAGATGAACACTCCTTTTTAACGCTACTGTTACGTTTTTAATGCTAATGTTACGTTTTTAACGCTAATGTTACATTTTTAACGCTAATGTTAGGTTTTCAAACGCTAATGTTAAGTTTTTAACGCTAATGTTACGTTTCTCACACTACTGTTACGTTTTTAATGCTAATGTTATGTTTTTAATGCTAATGTTACATTTTTAACGCTAATGTTACATTTTTAACGCTAATGTTAAGTTTTTAACGCTAATGTTACATTTTTAATGCTAATGTTACGTTTTTAACGCTAATGTTACGTTTTTAACGCTAGTGTTACATTTTTAACGCTAATGTTACATTTTTAACGCTAATGTTAAGTTTTAAAGCTAATGTTACATTTTTAATGCTAATGTTAAGTTTTTAACGCTAATGTTACATTTTTAACGCTAATGTTACATTTTTAATGCTAATGTTAGGTTTTCAAACGCTAATGTTAAGTTTTTAACGCTAATGTTACGTTTTTAATGCTAATGTTACGTTTTTAACGCTAATGTTACATTTTTAACGCTAATGTTACATTTTTAACGCTAAGGTTACGTTTTTAACGCTGGCTGTCTACCTCGATCTTCTGGGCCAACAGCGATGACTTGAAGTTGGACTTGATAACGACTTTGACCTCCAGTTTGGTGCGACCGACTTCTCTGACCAGAGGAATGACTCTGAAGGGCAGGATGATGTCTTTGGTGGTTCGATATCTGCAGACACACACACACACACAAATACACACACACTCTGTAAAACACACACACACTGGCTCATTCTTTAATTAATCATGTGACGGAGATGCGTGACCTCTGACCTCATGAGCTCATAATCTCCGTCGGGCGGGATGAAGCTGATGCTGCGCTCCGAGTCGAACTTGCTGAGACGAACACACTGGTGGAAGGTGCAGTCATCGATCGCTATCGACTGTTTCCCACTGAGGACAGAGACGTCGGCTCAGTTCACAATTACTACTGATAATCTATTAATCGACAGGATATGATCAAATACATCGATCACAATCAGAATCTGTGTTTGTGTCAGCTTCAGATACGTTTTAAACAGCTTTAAAGAAGCAGAAAAACAAACAAGAACAGATCATCAACCATCTAATCTGCTGCGAGCAGGACTCAGGTGAAGGTGAGGCGGTGCAGGTGGTGCAGCGTGACCTCTGACCTCTTGCCGGCTTCCTCAGAGCTCCCTCCCTTCCCCTGCTTGTCGATGACGATCTTGTCGTTCATCCCGAACTTGCACTCAGGCATCCCGCTCAGGTAACTCTTCATCACCACCCGGCCGGACACGTGAGCACTGAGCACCTGACCTGTACACACACACACACACACACACACACACACACACACACACACACACACACACACACACACACACACACACACACACACACACACACACGTTGGTGTGATGGCGCCCTCTTGTGGCTCAGTGATATAAACACACAGTCTCTCACCATCATATCTGTTCATGTTTTAATTATTTACTCTATTTTTACTAAATACTACAATACCCATGAGCCTCAGCGGCTGTTGCTATTGATTGAATTCATCCAAAATGGACCCAGAGTTCAAAAGTTAATTGATTTCAGCTTCAGCTCATCATCAATCACAGAACATGACGCTCTGTGATTGGATGTTTCCTGCTGAAATGCATCTTGGGAGTTGTAGTTAACTTCTCTCCTTCAGTTTTTCTGTCCACAGTGTTGAAGCTTCGACGTTTTATCAAAGATATTTTCTAATACAGTTGTTCATCTTTTGTTCTGATGATTTCAGTCACACAGCTGCTCTAAACCTCAATAATCAATAATTACATCTGATCATATATCTATTGATATATTAAATTTCTTTACACAACTCATGTAAGTGCATCATTAAGTTTTAAAATGTGTTATTTTAGCAGTGATGAATCTGGAGGAAGTCTGAAGAACATTAAGTATATTAATGTTTAAGTTTCTGCATCTTCACCAAGTTAAATTTAACACTTTTAATACATTTTTAATACAACATAGAACACAATTTAATACGTTTGACGGTCACAGTATGAAAGATGTCAATAAGAACCTTTAGTGACGTTAAGTCCTAGAATTATTTACCAGGTACAATATGAAATAAAAGTCCATTAATTTAAATGTATTTCACATATTTGTCATTATTTCCTGGATGTTTATGACAATCATTCACAAAAATATAACTAATAACTCATTAAATCAGGAGCTGGATGTGGATACGCTGCAGAAACAGAATGGATGGATGGATGAATGGATAGATAGATAGATGACTGGATGGAAAGATAGATAGATAGATAGATAGATAGATAGCTTTCCAAAGATGTTTGTTTTTTACTCATTTTACTAGCTTGTGGGTTGAATTTTAGCAGTAATGTATCAAGTGACTGAGACGGGCGAGTAAATCATAGACGGATGTAATGGAGAGAGAGAGAGTCATTTTTCAAAATAAAACATCATTCAGACTTAGATAACAAATAAAAGGGAAATAACGTTATTTATTCTTTCTGTGCGGCCTGGTACCAAATGACCTACGGACCGGTACTGGTCCGCGGCCCGGGGGTTGGGGACCACTGTTGTATATGACTGGACCGTGTACGAAACACTACAGGTGCTGCTAATTTCAAACGACACATACAGGAAGTGGCGACTCGTGGCCGAGGTCGGTCGGGGACAGACCGTGGCGACGGAGCGTTGGAGATGTGTCGTACCTTGTGGTGACATCAGCAGGTTGACGCTCTCCAGCACGTCCAGGAAGAGTTCGTTACGTCTGTATTTGATTCCCTCTCTCCTCCAACCGATCTGACCCGTCACCTGACTGGTGATCTGAGACTGCTCCTCTTTGGACTGGTGGGGGGTGTGGGGGGGAGGGGTGTCAGTGTGTTTATCATCATCAGAGGAGTAAATGAGAGATTCCTCTGGTATGAACACATGTAACCGTGTTTCTAATCATCCTTACAAAGAGATCTTTACACTGAGAGATGTGTCCTCATGTTTCAAATTATTCATCCAACGTTTAACTGAAACTAAAATAAAGTCAGTTTCCATCTGAACATTTGACTGTTAAATTAACACTTTGATTCTCTGATCTGAACTTCAGACACCAATAAAAAGATACTAAATGTTAAAACATCAGAATAATAAGCTGTATAATCATTTATAATAATAAATAATAATGATTTTTTTAAACGTGTGTGTGTGTGTGTGTGTGTGTGTGTGTGTGTGTGTGTGTGGACTCACATGATGCTGCAGGTCCAGACGAGCAGGAAAACAGAGGAAACAGGAAACAGTTTATGAGACATAAAGAGTTTCTGCAGCTTCAGAGTCACATGTAAAAAAACCTTTTAAACACCACACAGAATGTCATTTAATACCTGTTTCACCAAAGTATTACAGTGCGAATTATTTATTATTATATCACATTTTTTGCGTACCTCCCAGCTGCACATATATAATAATAATAATTCCTGATGACATGATTCATTTAATTAACACGACTTGGACACAGATAAGCAGCAGATGATTGGATTAAACACTGATTCATTCATTTAATTTAAGTTGCAACAGTTAGTCAACGGGAACTTTATCTGCAACTATTTTCATTATCAATTAATCATTTCTGTGATTTTTTTTAAAGCAAAAATGCCAAAAAAATTCTTTGTTTCCAGCTTCTCAAACGTGACGATTTGCTGTTTTTCTTTGTCGTATGAGACAATAAACTCAATAAAGTTTTGGACTTTTAGTCAAACAAAACAAGCAAATCAAATCCGTCACTGTGGCCTCCGAGAAATATAAAAACAACCATATTTTCTCTATTTTTTAACATTTCATTGATGATGATAAATGGTGATAAAAGGCTCAGAAAAACAGTTTGAAAGAATTCTGATTGATCATCTGGGGATCATGAACTGGTTCCAGTTTCTCAGGTGTGATTTGGCGTCTGCGACAGTAAACTGAATGTTTCCGAGTCGTTTTACAAACAGATTGATTAACTGTGTCATGAGTTGAGAGGCTACCTGACTCTTGATGCCTTGTTGGGTGATGAAGGTTTTCAGAGCTCCGGTCTCTGAGTTTTGAGGGTAACCGAAGTCCAGAATCTCTGCGGGACGGAAACTCACGTCAACAAACAAACAAACAAACAAACAAACAAACCTTAACAGACACCACAGAAGAAGAACAGCTCTTCACACTCAGTCCTCCGGCAGAGGCGTCTCCCGTCAGCGCTGTATTTTCTTTAGGTTTTGATTTTCTCATCCAACGCTTACAAAAATCAAAACCTAAAAAAACAACAGAGCAGCGGAGCGAAGGCGGCGTGAGGCGGCGGGCCAGATGACACTTCCTGTTAAAAAAAAAAACACTCCTCTGAACCAATCAGACTGTACCGTCCAGCAGCTCGTAGATGAGGACGAAGTTGTTCTTGACGTTCTCCTCGCTGATCTTGCCGAAGTAGGCGGTCATGACGTCGCACATCTTGTAGAGGAACTCGAACACCATGGCGGCGTTGACGTTCTGCTTGGTGACGGCGGCCAGCCAGATGTTGGAGCGTTTGACGTGGAAGAAGCTGGTTCGGGCGATGTTGGTGACCGGCGAGCGGACCTGCTGCCGGGCGTGGATGACGTTGACCCGGAACGCGTCCACCGCATTTCTCCTGGAGGACGAAACGAGGACGAGACGGTCAAAATGTGATTTAATGTTTTCCTGTAGAGGATTAATCAATTAATCAATTATTACTATTAAATTCATCAACCACTATTCTGATAATGGATTTATAGATGATTCCAGCTCGTTAAATGTGAATATTTTCTGGTTTCTTTGGTCCTTTATGACAATAAACTGAACATCTTTGAGTTCTGGACTGTTGGTCAAACTAAATAAGACGTCTGCTTTGACTCTGCGAGATTATTAACAGACATTTTCACTATTTTCTGACATCTGGTAGACAAAACAATTCATTGATTAATTGGATAAATAATCAGCGGATGAATCGATAATAAAAGACGATCGTTAGTTGCGGTCTGATTCCTCTGACGTCCTTCGGCAGCCTGTTATCTGCACAGACGGCGGTGACCTCATCACTGAGGTTTTCATGTTCCGTCATCGCTGCAGGGCTCTGTGCTACGCTGCTGTTGCCTAGCAACAGGCTCCCTGCATCACAGCGACTGAGATTCAGGCTGCAGCACGAATCTCTGCAGCGTCGAGAGAGAGAGAGAGAGAGAGAAAGAGAGAGAGAGAGAGAGAGAGAGAGAGAAAGAGAGAGAGAGAGAGAGAGAGAGAGAGAGAGAGACCTCCATCTGACTGAACAGCAGCGGTGGAAGAAGTACTCAGATCCTTTACTACAGTAAAAGTACATAAGTATTATGAGCTTGATGTAGTTAAAGTATTGCAGTAAAAGTACATAAGTATTATGAGCTTGATGTAGTTAAAGTATTGCAGTAAAAGTACATAAGTATTATGAGCTTGATGTAGTTAAAGTATTGCAGTAAAAGTACATAAGTATTATGAGCTTGATGTAGTTAAAGTATTGCAGTAAAAGTACATAAGTATTATGAGCTTGATGTAGTTAAAGTATTGCAGTAAAAGTAGTGGTTTGGTCCCTCTGACTGATATATTATTATATATGACATCATTAGATTATTAATAGTGAAGCATCAGTGTTAGAGCAGCATGTTACTGTTGTAGCTGCTGGAGGTGGAGCTAGTTTACACTACTTTATATACAGTTAGCTAGTTTAGTCCAGTGGTTCCCAACCTAGGGGTCGGGGCCCCTCCAAAGGGTCAGCAGATAAATCTGAGGGGTGGTGAGATGATTAATGGGAGAGGAAAGAAGAAAAAACAAAGTTCTGATACACAAATCTGTTTTCAGTTTTTGGACTTTTTCTCTAATCTTTGATTTTTGCTGAAATATTGGATCATTTGAACATTTATTGAAATGAAAGCATGTGAGAAGTTTAGAGGGAAAAATCACTATTTGGTGGAGCTGTTAACAACTCATAGACATGTGAAATGTGACCCCGACTACACACTGCTTTTTGTAAGACGTCAAAAGCCAAAAAGGTTGGAAACCACTGGTTTCATCTTTAACAATGTGTTGTATTTTAAAAGCTTGTTATATTATCCATTGTGTCAAATCTTCATCTGAAAAGTAACTAAAGCTGTCAAATAAATGTAGTGGAGTAGAAAGTACAATATTTCCCTCTGAAATGTAGAAAGTAGCATCACATGGAAATACTCAAGTAAAGTACAAGTACCTCTAAACTGTACTGTAGTACAGTACTTGAGTAAATGTACTTAGTTACTTTCCAGCTGTGTCTGAGACAGTCTGTCAGCTCTTTCCTCTTCAATCTGTATACATTTGATTCTGTAAATCGTTTCTGTGATGAGACTCATGTTTGTCTCTAAATACAAACTCTTCTCATATTTCCTCCAGTCGTTCATGTCAGTTTTGCGTCTGTGAGCAGATTTTGACCCACTGAGATGATATTAAGGCTCATTTTCTTACTCGTGTGTCTTTATTCCTGTTTCTGTTCTTTCTGTACATGTTGCCGATGTGTCCGACCGTCATCCATCAGTCCCGTCAGAACATGACGGTTTACCTTGAACTGTGTGATCCAGATGTATGAACGATGCACGAAAACCACACACACACACACCGTTTCACACACACAAACGTGACTTCAGACCAGCGTTCATGTTTTCCCGTAGCGAGCTGCAGGTTACATGATGAGGTGGACGTATATACAGTCTACATTTATAAACTTCATATTGATTCATTTTATCATTCTTTCACTGTTAATATTCTTTTTTATTTGTGACTCGTTTTATAAAGTCAGTTTGGACACAAACAAACTGCTCATTGATTATATTTCTGAGGTTGATAAGCTGCAGTGACTGTTGGATTTTAATACATTTACACGTCAAACTGTCAATCAAAGGCAAATTTATAAACTTATTACTGATTAATTACTTGTGTGTGATCAATGTTATCATTCTTCTTCATTATTCTTTTAATTTACATAAGAAGTATGACTTCACTGATGATATATATGTATATATAACACATAAAAACATTCACTGTAAGACTAAAATTTTGACTTTTCATGTCTGCAGTGAGTCTAAAGGTTGTGACTGTATGTGCATCCATGTATGAACACAATATTGTTCCAGATCAATAAAAGTTCCCTGTTCATTGATTCTTCCGTCTAAACATTTTAAACAGATGTTCGGGTCTTCACAGACAGGTTTTATACCGACTCGTCTGCAGGACTCACCCGATGTCATCGCGGTACACCCGAGAGATCAACACCTCCCCCTTGTGGTTGTAGATGAAGAGTCCTCCGATCATGGCCGACACCGTCAGTCAGAGCTGCTCATAACGAAGACTCGCTGCAGACAGACAGGAAGAGGAGACTTTCATACAGCTGGGAGCTCCGAGTCCACGTCAAAAAAAGTTGTTTCAGTTAAACTCGGAAACGCTGTCGTATCGCTGACAGAACAGATGGTGGCAGTAGCGCGGCGTTTCATTGGAAGAGGAAGAAGAAGAAACACAATAACAACAATGGCGGACGGCTTCATGCGAATGTTGTTCTCTTTATTGTCTACTTTGAGTTAAACATAGTTATCCGCCACCTTTCTCTGCTCAAACTGTTGGAATCTGCTCCTGATAAACTAAATGTCGGGAAGCCGCCACAGAAACAGAAACATTATACCGTTTCTTCTTCGCTGGTTTTCTGTGGCTGACTTGTTCGCCTGTCCTTTGCACATGCCCAGTAGAAGGAGAATGACCTGTTTTTGATGTGGACGCATGTTGTTTTTGCACAACAACACGACAACAGCGTTTTAGAATTTAGCAGCTTTATGTTGACGTCGTCTCGGTTCGTTCGGCTGCTCCGTAAACAGAAACACCAGCTGCAGTTACAACCAGCAACCACAGGTGTCGCCAAATCCACCAGGACTGAAATCTGAAGGATTATAACGAATCCGATCAATATTTTAATTTCGAAAAATCTGCCGTTATCTTTTATGTCCTCTTTTGACATTTTTTTGGTTTGTACACAACAGAAACTGCACACAGAAGAAGAAATCAAAACTTATTATTCCTTTAAATTATAACTTACTATAATTGGTGGATCAACCTTTACAGAAATTTAAGACATCACTAAGTATTATAAGATTTCTATTACCGAAAATATTACATATTTTTCTATCATATCAAAACGAGGCCCTTAAAAACGTCATTATGTGTTTTGAGAAGATGAATAACATCAACAATCAGTAGCTGACAATATTCTGGTTTTAACATGTTCACTTTGAGTTTCATCAGCAGATAAAATACCATAAACAATAATAATAATAATAATAATAATAATAATAATAATAATAATAATAATAATAATAATAATAATTAGACCACGACACATATGAACACAGCCATCCTTCCCACACATTTTAAATTGGTTATATAACTGACACTAACACTAATTATATGGAAGCACATTTCTGGTAGTAAAAAATAAAATGAAATAAAATAAACTTAAGGGAATACAAAAGGTAAAAGGTCAAAATTATAAAACACAATGTCAAATTTGTACTTTTTAATGATAGTATTAGAACATTTTTTTTTCCTGGCAGAAATTGACTTCCATACAATTAAGTCATATATATATATATATATATATATATATATATATATATATATATATATATATATATATGTATATATATATATATATATATATATACATATACATATACATATATATATATATATATATATATATATATATACATATACATATACATATATATATATATATATATATATATATATATACATATATATATATATATATATATATATATATATATATATATATATATATATATACATATATATATATATATATATATATATATATATATATATACATATACATATACATATACATATATATATATATATATATATATATATATATACATATATATATATATATATATATATACATATATATACATATATATATATATATATATATATATATATACATATACATATACATATATATATATATATATATATATATATATATATATATATATATATACATATATATAATTATTTGTCACGTTAAAATAGCTGATTTTAACTCAGCACCGTCCACTTGAAATGATTTGTCCCTTTAACATTACAGCTGCTAGTTAGCATGCTAGCTATGCTGATGCTATCCATCTGGGTGTCCGATTTAATAATAATAATAATAAGATTTTTTTAAAAACTAACCAGAGTCAACAATTATAGATTAAATGTGGAAGCTAACGCTGTTGTCCTGCTCGCAGCTTTAACTGTGTTTGACAGTCCGAACTCCGTTTAGAAAACAGTCATTTTAACGGGGATTCAATAAGCGACGCGGCTGCACACACAGACCATCAGGACATTTAACCGGTCGGTAACGTCGGTGTCTTTTTGTACTTTCGGCATAAAGAAAAACAAACACGGAGCACTTAAATCGATAATATTTCAATTTTCCACCGTTAGGATCGAATCACAGTCACCTATTGTCTAACGTTACCGCCCAGTCACGTACGTTACGATGTAGCCACATATAACGTTAATTCTCGATAAAACAATAAGTTATTTGGCTGAAAAGTTGCGGTTTTATTTAACATATATGCTACTTATATGTGCCGAATTGAAGGGTGGTTCCTCCTGACTCATATAAGATATTAGATCACGACTATAACAGGATGTACTGATATTGATAAGCAATACATCACTGAAAAGCCAGATTTTTTTAAAGGCGCTTCGTAGACGACAGCTAGCTAGTAGCAACGCCTGCTAACGTTACCGCAGCGATCAGACGGCGACGACTCCGCCGCGGTCACTCCGCCGCTGCTGCAGTGCCGACAGACGGACACACAGACACAGAGACACCCGGTGGGGTTTACGGTCCTCCGTGTTCTTACCACTCACAGAGAGAGAGAGAGAGGACCGCTGAGAGAACCGCCCGGGCCCTGCCGTCACTCCATCACGACATTTGACCGTGAAAACCGGACTCTCCCGTCTCCTCCGGTCGGAGGCAAGATGTCGGCGGCAGCAGCGGACTGTCAGCTGACGGCAGCCCGGCGGCCGCGTCCCATTCAGATCAGCCGTCTCCTTCACTGCGACTACCACACTTCTTTATTATCACCGGTTTATTCCAATGTTTCGGTTTAACTGACACTAACTAAATATAAATGTAATCAACTACTGTACGTAGGTACAGTTTGTACTTTACTTGAGTATTTCCATGTGATGCTACTTTCTACATTTCAGAGGGAAATATTGTACTTTCTACTCCACTACATTTATTTGACAGCTTTAGTTACTTTTCAGATGAAGATTTGACACAATGGATAATATAACAAGCTTTTAAAATACAACACATTGTTAAAGATGAAACCAGTGGTTTCCACCTTTTTGGCTTTTGACGTCTTACAAAAAGCAGTGTGTAGTCGGGGTCACATTTCACATGTCTATGAGTTGTTAACAGCTCCACCAAATAGTGATTTTTCCCTCTAAACTTCTCACATGCTTTCATTTCAATAAATGTTCAAATGATCCAATATTTCAGCAAAAATCAAAGATTAGAGAAAAAGTCCAAAAACTGAAAACAGATTTGTGTATCAGAACTTTGTTTTTTCTTCTTTCTTCTCCCATTAATCATCTCACCACCCCTCAGATTTATCTGCTGACCCTTTGGAGGGGCCCCACCCCTAGGTTGGGAACCACTGGACTAAACTAGCTAACTGTATATAAAGTAGTGTAAACTAGCTCCACCTCCAGCAGCTACAACAGTAACATGCTGCTCTAACACTGATGCTTCACTATTAATAATCTAATGATGTCATATATAATAATATATCAGTCAGAGGGACCGAACCACTACTTTTACTGCAATACTTTAACTACATCAAGCTCATAATACTTATGTACTTTTACTGCAATACTTTAACTACATCAAGCTCATAATACTTATGTACTTTTACTGTAGTAGGATTTTTACTTGTAATAGAGTATTTTAATATTGTTGTATTGGTAGTTTTACTGCAGTAAAGTATCTCAGTTCTTCTTCCACCACTGTCTGACACACTGACAGGAAACCAGCTGCTGCTCTCCAGTCCTGACTGCTCACTGAGGCTGAGGCAGCAGGGCTGTGGATTGGGACGCAGCCCTCCCTCCTCCTCCTCTTCCCTCCTCCTCCTCTCTCTCCTCCTCCTCCTCCTCCTCCGTGTCTCAGGAGAAAGGAAGCAGTGAGCTCTGCACATGAATCATCATCATTCACGCACAGCAGGCCTCGGTCAGATCACGCCGGCCTGATGCTGTCTGTGATTCACTGAAAACAGCCTCTAATGCAGCAAAGCACCTTCATAATCCGAGTTTCAGAGCTGGATGAAGCCTGGTGGCCTCAACTCTACGATAAGGCTCTGGACGGATCCAGTATCAAAATCTTGTTTCATGTTTCAGTTCTCTGCATACATGCTGCATATTCCTCAATTAAACTGTGTTTAATCAGGGGGTTTACTAGCAGAAGCTGTGGCAGGTTTGAGTCTGTAGCAGCAGAGGAAGAAATACTGAGATCCTTTACTGCAGTAAAAGTAGTCTGACTGATATATTATTATATATGACATCATTAGATTATTAATAGTGAAGCATCAGTGTTAGAGCAGCATGTTACTGTTGTAGCTGCTGGAGGTGGAGCTAGTTTACACTACTTTATATACAGTTAGCTAGTTTAGTCCAGTGGTTCCCAACCTAGGGGTCGGGCCCCTCCAAAGGGTCAGCAGATAAATCTGAGGGGTGGTGAGATGATTAATGGGAGAGGAAAGAAGAAAAAACAAAGTTCTGATACACAAATCTGTTTTCAGTTTTTGGACTTTTTCTCTAATCTTTGATTTTTGCTGAAATATTGGATCATTTGAACATTTATTGAAATGAAAGCATGTGAGAAGTTTAGAGGGAAAAATCACTATTTGGTGGAGCTGTTAACAACTCATAGACATGTGAAATGTGACCCCGACTACACACTGCTTTTTGTAAGACGTCAAAAGCCAAAAAGGTTGGAAACCACTGGTTTCATCTTTAACAATGTGTTGTATTTTAAAAGCTTGTTATATTATCCATTGTGTCAAATCTTCATCTGAAAAGTAACTAAAGCTGTCAAATAAATGTAGTGGAGTAGAAAGTACAATATTTCCCTCTGAAATGTAGAAAGTAGCATCACATGGAAATACTCAAGTAAAGTACAAGTACCTCTAAACTGTACTGTAGTACAGTAGTTAGTTACTTTTCAGCTCTGGTTATTTAAATAACTTTTACTCACCTGATGCAGGAACTGTTTTGGACGCTTTGTTAAAAACTGCTGACTGACGTCATCGGATGTTTGAATAAACACGATTCTTGTTGAACATTTTGTGTTTTGCATGTATCTGTTATCTTCTACATTAATAAGCTGCAGTTAGTTCAATGTCTCAGTTTTAAAAACTACTTTGTTTACTGAGTTTGGATTTGTTTTATTTTAAACTTTGCTAGAAGATCTGAAACAATTAAGTATGACATATATACAAAAGTAGAAGAAATTGGGGGGGGGGGATACTTTATCATAGCAACGTCTCTGCATTTTGTTTTGAAAGTTTCTCTGAGCTCACCTGAAATCTCAGTTTAACTCCTGGACACACCTGCAGGGTTTATGACATCACAACAAATTATTCTTTAAAGCAAAAGTGTTTTAAAATTTCTTAAAACATCTTTTAAAATAAACTGAGGAGATTCTGCAGAAGAGATATTTCTTTCTGTGATAGTTCTGGACTTTAATGCAACAACATTCAGCCTTGAAACGCAGCGTTACAGCTTCATCTGTGTGTTAGTGTGTTTATTATCGTGTAAGCATCAACTCAGAGGTACCTGAACACAACATTCAATCACTGGTTACTCTCAGAATATCTTCATAAACTTTGACAAAAGACAAAACAAAAACAGGTTTTATTTTCATCTCTCTGCTTTAAGTGCACATGTCAGGGTTTGATTTTCCTAAAGTGCTGCAGTATTTAAAGTTCCACTGCACCGACATGAAGGTCCTACAGGCGGCAGAGAGGAAACACGACTTTCAGAATCATTCAGTGTTTAAAATACGACGACATTCGCTGGATCTGCTGCACGACGACTGGCTGATCCGGAGGTGCTGCTGCTGCTTGCTTCTCCTCACTACAGTCACACAGACAACCGCAGACAAACCAGCATCCAGACAGCTTCAGAGATAAATATCAACAGGTATTATTTGGATTTTATTCTTGATGAACAGCTTTGATCCAAACACACAGAAACACACGAGTGAGGACAGTCGAGTCGTGTGAAGCGTCTTCAAAAATCGAGTGGTTCTTCCTTCTTTCCAGAGTAAACTTTTTCCTCTCAGAATTTAAACGTCTGAATTTTCTGGAACATTAAAAGCCTCTGAACGCCTCCCCCCCCCCCCCTCGACACAGACAGAAGTTAAACATCTGGTTCAAGCACAGTCTTCATGTTCAACATGTCCACATGAAGGCAGAACAATGAGCTCGCCTGATGGAGATCTGTACACACACACACACACACACACACACAGCTTCAGTCCGAGTGTGCTGCTGCGTTCAACAACAACTGTGTCCAAGCTCCACCCAACTAACAGATTTCCTCGAACATCCGGCGCCTGACAGGCCAACAGTCCTCCAGCTGCTCCGATCACATGTCAGACCACAGAATGGCTTTGCTGCCTTTCTCCACGCTGGCGACGAACGCTCCTGACGGCGACCAGGACACCGAGTTGATGGCAGAGCTGCGGACAGAAGAACAACAGCAGGTTCAATTTAAGTTTCTTAAACCACATTCAGGCTGTTTTAAGAGCTGCAACCATTAGATTCATTATTAGAAATAATTAGTTGTTGATCCCTTCTGCTGCACTTTATCAGCTCGGTGTGAAATCTGACTCGTAAAAATGTTTTTTGGCCTATTTGAACCAATATGACCCCAGAATCAATAAAACCATCAGCTTCAGACTCCTTAAAGCTCATCAGATGTGCTTTTACACCTGATTTGTTCACATTTTGTCAAATTTTTTTCACCAAATAGTAGAACTTTATTCTCCAGTCATAGCCGTGGATGTTCAGACAACCATCACTGATCACTGTGATACTGAAGGAAACTTAAACACGTGATGATTCTCAGCTTCTGCAGCTTCTTTCTTCTCTGTTTCTAAGCAGATTTATGGAGGTTTATTGGTGATGGACGTCAGAGATGATGATCCTCAGGAAGTGTGAATAATATCAATATGTGTTTCTGACTGAGGGTACGTCTCAAGTCTCTTAATTTATGTCTCCTCGCCAGAACCGGAACTTGTTGCTGATGCGTCATTTTGACAGCCGTCCCAAGTCTCTTATTCTGCTCCAAGGAGCGAGGAAACACGAGAGCAGCCTACACGGAAGTCTTTTACCGGCCGACACGCCTCCTTATTGGATATCAGTTATTGATTGGATTGGAGACAGATTACAGATTTAATTTAAGTGTATCATTCCCAAGTTTTATGTTTTATTTGTTTTCTGATTCATCATATAGTTAAAAATCTGTTAATTGTCGACCTGATCAACAAAAGAACCGTAAACAACTTTCTTCATTTATAAGAATTTTTTCTCATGATGTTATTTCCTCCATTAAACTGTTTCTTGCTGACAGACAGACTCTTCCTGACTTTAATTTGATCCATAATAACAGTTAAACACATTTATATTTTACATCATTTATCGTCATTTCCATTCAGTCACATGTGAGGCTGAAAATTCCTGAGCGTCGGGTTTGATATGAGTTAAATCATTTCCATTTTCCCTGAAACATTTAGCCAATTACATATTTTCCAGCGTTCAGAAGAAATGATCATATTCTGGGTTATTGAATAATGAATTCACTATCAGGATTATCAGATTATAAATACAGATACAAATAATCAATAAATAGTATAAACACATTCTGCGAGTAGAAATGGTTCCTGAGCGTCTGAGCAGGACACAGTATAAATACAGAATGCAGGTTTTTATTTAGGTGTTTGTTAAACAGGTAAAAGCTGCAGAGAGGAAACAGCTGCTCTAGCGGTGATAACTGTGAACCTTTATTAGTATTAACACAGTGCACATCAGAAGTTTCTACAGCTGTTAAAGCCGACTGACAGCTGATCACGTGACGCCTCAGAGGAGAGGACGTCTCATGTCTCTGAAAACAAATTTCCTCGTTTCCTCTCCTCGCTCGGTTTCCTTGCGTCTCTCCGCGGTGGGAGGGACTAAAGACGCAAGGAAAAGACGCAAGTGAGGGAAACGTGGATGCAATTTAAGAGACTTGAGACGCAGCCTGAGTTACGACTCTGAGGATGATTTCTGACTCTTCTTCACCTCACAGTATCTTTGCTTCACCTTCAGCTCTCCGCCCCCCCCCCTCTCCCCCGCAGGGGGAGGCTTTTAATGTCTAGTACATCATCTCCAGAATATGGAAAATAAAAATGTAACTTCCCGGCTGATATTGTGTTTGTCGCTGAGCATCTGTGATCAGTCCGGTTCTTACTTGTGGTTTCGGTCCAGAGTTTTTTCTAGTTTCCCCGTCAGAACGTTCCAGATGTACAGAGCTCCGTCAGCTGATCCGCCGGCCACGTAGCTGCCGTCAGGACTGAAAACAAAAAAACAACAAAGCTTCAGACTCTTCTGATTATCTACAGGAGCTTCTACTCTGCTGCTGCTTTTATGAGTAAAATTAAAAGCCTACAGGAACGGCTTGTGGCCTTTAAGTCATGGGAAGACTTTTAATGTGACACATCAGTACAGGAAGTGTTGACAGTAGCTGGACAGCGAACATAAAACCAGCAAAGTAGAAACTCAGTCGATCGTTAGTAAAGCTGGGATGATTAGTCGATTAGTTGTCAAATATTAAATTAATCACTGACCATTTTGATAATTGATTAATTGTTTTGATTCCAGCTTCTTAAATGTGAATATTTGCTGGTTTCTTCAGTCTCTGTGACAGTAAACTGAATATATTTGACATTTGATGACGTCATCTTGGACTTTAGGAGACACTGATCAACATATTTCACCGTTTTCTGAATTTTTATAGAACAAACAACTAACCAATTAATCTATAAAGGAAAATAACTGACAGATTAGTCTACTCCACATCGTAGAATAAGATGTGGAGTAGAAAGTACAATATTTCCCTCTGAAATGTAGCGGAGTGGAAGTATAAACTAGCATCACATGGAAATACTCAAGTAAAGTATAAATACCTCTAAACTGAGTAAATGTACGCAGTGTTGAACTCACCTGAAGGTGACTCTGGTCCAGTCGGCTCCACATTTGAAGCCCTGAGCGCTGAACACACAAACACATCAGTTATTAAACAACAACAACAACAACAACAACGACCCGACACTCTGACGGTGTGGTGAAACTACAGACTGCTGGTGTTTGCAGATACTGAACCTGAACGTCTGTCTGACGGCGTTGGAGCGCAGGTCGATGATCTTAACCAGGTCGTCTCTGGTGCAGGTGAGCAGCTCAGTGCGGTCGTGGTTCAGATCCAGAGACGTGACTCTGCCCAACAGCTCCAGCTCCTGCACTATAGTCTCCGCTCTGACACACACACACACGCAGACACACACACACACAGGTAAACGGTGTCAAAGGTCACGCTACATGTCCAGAAGGGTCCGGAGACGCGAGGACAACTTCTAACTCTAAAAACAAAACCTCTCTGTCAAACTCACTGACACGACTTGAAGCTTTCTTCACCTGTGGATGTGGAGAAGTGAAGCAGACAGAATGAATCCTCACCTGCTGTCCCAGAAGCGAACCTTCTTATCAAAGTGTCCGCTCATGATGCACTGCTCCGTGCAGACGATGTCGTTACAGCTGGAACCAGCAAACACCGTCTTGATACCTGCACAGGTGAGACGGCAGGTGATATGGGAAAAAAACGGGCCATGTTGCTATGGTAACACTGTACTGAAATATATCAGTCAGACAAAAACCAGCCAATCACGTACAGACTTTGCTGCGGAGGTCCCACAGCTTGAGCGTTCGGTCGTAGCTTCCGGAGGCGATTCGAGCGTTGTCCAATAGGAAGCGAGCTGACAGAACCTTCCCGCTGTGACCCGTCAGTGTGTGCTGGACAAACACAAACATTAATTTCATCAATGAAAACTAATGTAAAATATTCGTTAACGACCTTTTAACCAAAACGGAGACGAAAACTACACTATTTTAACCAGCAAATAAAAACTAAACGATAACGTGAAACTGGAGCTCCTGCGGTCTCAGTACAGGAGTGAGATCACCTCTCAGGCCCCGCCCACTCAGCCTGACGCTCCTTTCTGATTGGTTCTGTTGGATGTCAATCAGCAGCATCACACCGAGCCTGTGGGATCTGCGTACAGGCTGTGTGATGTCACATCCTGTCCGTCTGTCAGCGGCTCCTGGGACCAGCACTGCACTGCTAGAGCATGCTGGGAGCAGAGAGCAGGGGCTGCTGGGAGCCAAAATAGCGGCTAAGGGGCGGGGCATCTGAGTGTCAGACCTTTTACATCACATCACTGACCGACAGGTTACGACGCTCAACCAATCAAGTTTGTGCTTCTTTGTTTCCATGACGACGTGATTTCATTTCCTGACTGACATTTTGGTGAAAATATGAATAGTTACTTTTAAAAAGGGCATAACACAGAAACTGGTTTTATTTTGCTTATAAAAACAATAAAAATAAAGTAAAAAAATGTTTTAACCGGCAAAAATTTTGATCTGTTAATCGTATCAAGTCATATTTTAAGCAAAAATATATACTTGTTTCCTTCTTCTTCTATTTTAGTAAAGTGAATTTTGGGGGTTTGGGATAAATAAAAAAGACATTTAAGCGTCTATTTGGGCAACTTTTCACTATTTTCTGACATTTTATTGATGAATTAAGAAAACTGTTTGAGATAATCAATAATAGTTGCAGCTCTAGTCATAAATGTTTTATTTAGTAGTGTGGATTTAACAGGATACTCCAGCAATTCAATTCATCTCCATGGAGACGGATCTAAAAAACAAATACATGCATCAGGTGCAGCTCTGCGTGGACCCGTTCCACAGACTCACCCTCAGTCTGTAGTCGTCTACCGTCCAGATCCGACTCGCAAAGTCATTGGAGGCAGCGAGCAGGTACGAGCCCTGAAAACACAACAACAAACTATATATCAAACCAGCAGGAGGAAGCCGTAAAAACACACAAACAAACAAACAAACTGAGTTAAAAAAAGTAAGAAGTCAGTTTTCAGACTTACAGCGCTGTCAAACTCGATGCTGGTGATTCCTGCGTTGCTGCCGGTCAGAGCTCCTTTAGGCTCACAGCGACCTGAACACAACAACAACAACAACAACAATAATAATAATAATAATAATAATAATAATAATAATAATAATAATAATAATAATAATAATAATAATGATAACAGCTTAAAGACAGATCAGTGGTTCAGTCACAACAGCCCACCAGCTACAATCCGTCAGTTTTAAGTGAACTCATTTCTCTGTTTAGCATCTTCAGGCTAGGCTAACCCATTGTTGCTAACTTTGGAGCTAACCTCCTTCACTTTTCCAGCATTTGGGGAAACAACAGACGTGACTTTTTAGCATTTATTAACTGACACACTGTAGTCTGTGCTGTACATTTACTGCCAGACTGACAACTTACTACTAACCTTTTCCTCTGCTCCGCTCGCATCCACCGTCACTTCTCTGCTCCTCGCTCTTTCCCGCTCGCTACGCAAACATACTGCGCAATTATGCTGTAATCCTAAACGGAGTTACGCTACCGATATCTAACGTTGTTTTTGACATTAAAAAAATATCTTTCGGCCTGGCGGGGGTTCGTTGAGATTATTACAGAAGAAACACTGATTCAATAAACGTTCAGTAAACGTTGAGTACAGTTAGACCCAGCAGGCTCCATCAGGTTGGGCGAGTTCAAAGTTGTGAAAACAACGGGGGTGTTTTGAATACACCCCCGTTGTTTTCACAGGTAATTTGTTAGTCTGTCCCTCCCGCCGCAGGAAATAATGGATTAATCCTGGAAAGCTGTTGATGTAGCACTTTTCTCCTTATGAAAATAACACGGAGATTATTCGACCAATGAGAATTTAGTCGGACGAGAACATATCGACCAACTAATCGACCAGCAGACTACAGCCCTAATAATCATAATAACTTAAAGACACATCAGTGGTTCAGTCCACCAGTTACCATCCTTCAGTTTTTTAAGTTTAAATTAGAGCTCATATTTGATTCAGTTGTGAAGTGGGAGCAGATGTTTCCCACAGACGCCGTCAGAGACTCTCAGTTTGATCGACATGAAAGTCTCCCGTTGAATCACAACAAAAGACTGAAACTGTTCACATCACTTTCTAACCTCTGCTGACGGTTCATATAGCAGCCATCATCTACGTTCATTTTAACTTCAAATAAAGATTTTTGTGCACGTTGTAATAACTCCATCTCCATAAAGTCGACATTTAACACATCAAGCAGCTCTGACTGAAGCATCTAGCTCACATGTTTACTGAGTAAAGATGATCGATATTGGATCATTCAAATAAAAACTGTGATTAACTGGAAAATCAATACTTAATACAATACGTCATCTAAAAACACAGAGTGGAGACTCACCAGGTTAGATGGACTTAATATTGAGGAACAAGCTGATTATTCCAAATTATAGTATTGAGCTAATAAATATCTTATAGGACATATTTAAATGTAAACTTTAAAGTCATATTGATGTTTCAGCTTCAAGACAAAGTCAAACATCAGCTGGTTTAGTGATGATTAGTGAAGAATGTAAATAATGTTAAAAAGGACCAGTTCCCAGTGTTTCCAGTGTGTTAAACCAGCAGTCAGGTGTCCATATGAACATTCCTCCAGTTCATAAGGGATATTAAGACAACATAAAGAGGGACTTTGGCACTAAAAAGACTGTTACGTTGAAAGATATCTACTTGATTTGACTCATTTGGACGCTGAAGCTTCATATTTAGCTTCACATAAACTTTTTAATACGTGTTTTCACATGAAGGATCCATCAGCAGCACTTCACCTGAGACGACCTCCCACAGCTTCACCCGGCGGTCCATCCCTCCTGTTGCTAGGAGACGAGAGCCGGGGCTGAACCTCACCGCGTTCACCTCGCCATCGTGGGCTTCCTGCACACACACATATTTAATGCAGAGCTAACACTGAAAGCATCTCTTTAAACACTTTTTTTTTTTTTTTTTTGGTCTCAGCTTGAAAACTTGAGATCAGCTCCTCCTCCTCCCCCTTCACCCCGACGCTCCGCTCTGATTGGTTGTGTTGGATGTCCGTCATCATCACACCGAGCCTGTAGGATCTATGTACAGACTCAGAGCTGTGATGTCACATCCTGTCTGTCTGTCAGCAGCTCCTACGACCAGCACTGCACTGCTAGAGCGTGATGGGAGCAGAGAGCAGGGGCTGCTGGGAGCCAGAGGGCAGCTGGGAGAGGATTGTGGGTAATCAGACCTTTTACTTCTCATCATTGACCTTTGAGGTTAATAACAGTTTACATTTCTGTGTGAGACCAGGAGAGATGCATTATGGGACTACTGAATGGAGAAACGGCAAGCCGCTCAGCTCCGTGTCTGATCGCAGCGGGGTGTGTTTGATATAAACACCTTCACGTCACAGCGGGGCGGGGCTTATGGGCTCTGACTGGCTGAACGGGACAAATGTAATGAGAGAGAGGAACGAGCACAACTAGCCAATAGGAGCGCAGACACCTTTGATTGGCGGCAGAATCAACCAATGGAAGGCCGTGAACTGCTGCTACAGTTCAACCTCAGTTTAGTCTCACTGGTGAAGTTTCTGTCTGGATTTAAATTGATGTTTGTCTGCTCGTTCTGAACAGACATGTTTTGAACGGCCACTAGTCAACTTAAGATGTGTCAGACGGTGTGTTAACAGACTGTTCTGCTGATAACAAGTAGACAAAAAAAAAACATAATTTAAAAGCACCTTTAACGAGACTGAAACTATAAAGAATCAAGACTAGAACCCTGAGGAACCCCGCAAGTAATTGTTCATTTAACAGTTAATCAATAATCAACTGTTTGCTCACAAGTTTAGTTGAAGTTTAGGCAGCTGAGACTGAACACTAGTTCAAGCGTCAGCTGACAGAGCTGCAACTAATCTGTTGATTATTTTACTCAATTAATTGATTAGTTGTTTGGTTTGTAAAATGCCCCAAAAAAAAGTCTTGTTTTGTCCACCAAGATCTTCAGTTTACTGTCATAGAGACTAAAGAAACCAGAAAATATTCACATTTAAGAAGCTGGAATCAGAAATTGTTGCAGATTAATATAGTAGTTTGCAACTAATCGATCAATCCATCGGCAGAAAATTGATCCTCAAATATTTTAATAATCAATTAGCAAAGATTCCAGATATTTGATGGTTTCAGGTTCTCAAATTTGCCATTTTTTCTCGTCTTACAGTAAACTGAATGTCTGAGTTTTTGTTGCGATGATGCGTTTCCCGTCTCAACAATCTGAACCGGTCTCGCTGTTAAACCGTCATGTGGGGTCGGCCCCAGCGAGGAAACGGAGATACTTACAAACACGTGCAGCGCCGTGCACGGGACCCGAACCTCGGCGCACACGCCCGACGGAGCCTCGGTGCTTTCTGGTGACGTGCTGAAGGAGTTGGCGGTTCGACGCCTGCTGAGGAAGAGATCACAGTTAGTCTAATAAACCCCGGGGATGCAAAGATTAATTAATATACGGTTAATTAATAATTGTTTCTATAACATCAAACATGAAGTGAGATATCCAGATTGGGTTTAATGACGTTTTAAAAACCTTTTTACATCCCTTATTGAAAGGGACATGTAGAGCCACAACAAATCTTCATAATCAATTAATCTGCTGATTATTTTCTTGATTTATTACTTACTTGGCCTATAAAACAACTAATTGATTAATTGAGAAAATAATCAGATTGATCGATAATGAAAATAATCATTAGTTGCAGCCCTCAAAACAGTTTGATTAACGTTTTGTTGATTAATTGATATATTCATCGAATAGTTGTTGCAGCTCTACAAACATTTAAGTAATTTATTGGAAGCTGTTTTAGTCTTTTGATTCATGCAACAACCTGAAGATGAGACTTCAGGTGTGTTTATGTGACGTTTGTATTACATCATAAAATTTACCAAAGAACTTCAGTTAATAGTTTTTGAACAACAAAAAAGGAATAAAACACGTCAGGCTTTGGAAACACACACAATACTTGTTAGTAGATCAGTTCATTGTTGAGATTTGTTGACAATAAGAAAAATATAGAAAATCAGCTGAATTACCCTTTAAAACAATGTTAGTGTGAAGATCTAAATAAACATTCATATAATTTTTCTCACCCTCATCATGTCAATAAACTAGTATTCATGTTATTTGTTTACATGCTTTGACAGCAAACAGGAACATCACACTTCAATTCAAAATACGGGCAACTACAGAGGCCTCGGAGGGACTATTTTAGTGGAAAGTCTCCACACAAGCGCTCAACATCTTCCACTAATCCAGTTTTACAAACAGAGGGACCAGATTTCCTGCCGGAGCTTCTGTTACATTTCTGGTGATCAAACACACGGCAGGGTTTTCTAATATGGGCTGATATCAGTGCCAGCAGCCTCCCAGCTCCTTATCAAATTATAAATCAAGTTTTTGTGGTTGAATTTTAAGAAACTGATACTTCTCAGTTCGATAATTTACTAATTCAAGTCAAAAGAAGAAGAAGAAGAAAAAGAAGAAGAAAAAACTATTCACATATTGATTGTTTATATAATAACATTGATTATTGCCACACTTCAAATTATGACGTACAAATTCAGATTTGAACACAATTTAACTTCAGTACCTGCTGGCATAAATATCTGTCTTCACTCCTCCAGATGGAAACATGTTTAGTGCTGCAGCAAACTACTGTGTTTGTTATTGATTGATGTCCTGATTTATTTCTCGTTAATCGCTTCGTCTAAAGTATTGAAAAACTGAGAAAAACAGACCAAAACTCTCAAAACTATTCAGTTTACTGTCCTTTAAGGAAGAAAAACAAAACAAACAAACATTGACATGTTTCTTGATAGTTGCAGCTCTAAACATGTTAACAACAGAAGCGTCCAGTTGTTGCACATCATGTTACAACATAAAAAAGGTAAAAAAAATAAATAAAAACAAAACATCCATGAACTGCCTCTGAAGCTTCACCTGCACAGAACAACACTAGTCTAACATGCCTTAAACAGATTATTGATTTAGTACTGGGATTATTGTCAAGAATAATCACGTCACTACAAACGTCATAGTGTGTTCACGCTGCCAGCAGACCGATGGACAGAATGACGACGCCGACTCAGCTAACGGCTAACAGCTAACGGCTAACGGCTAACAGCTAACATTCACTCTCGTTTCTGGCCGTCAGCCAATCACAGGAGGGCTTATTGCAGAGTTAAAACACCTGGAATGACTTTGAAAGTACTTGCAGAGGGTTTTTGAGTCTCTCCGGGTGTTTAGACACCTTCATCAGTGTTTCGCCTTGAATGTTTTTCAGTGGGAGTTAAAAGCCCCCACCGGTGTTGTCGCGGGTCGGGATGGATACCGTCAGGATACTCTTATCGGTTCTTTTTCATTACTAAAGAACTGCTTTTTGAAAGATATATATTTTTTAAAAAGGATAAATTCAGAACAGGTTTACAACTGATTTATATCTTAAATATAACTACATGTTTACAACAGCAAAGTCCCAATATAACCTCAATCTCTCACTGGAAACTAATCTAAAATGTCAACATAAATATTTCTGACATCAAAATACTGAGTGAAGGGGGGGGGGGGGGGGGGGGGGGGCATCTCAGCCAGTAGTTAAACTTATAAAAATTTAACTAGTTATAAGATACGTGGCAAAATAAACTAAACCGTTCGGATATATACACACAGCTTCTGTTTTTAGCGTGTTTTCTAATAATGTGCTGTTAGCGTAAGCAGCGCGCTGTGTTTGTGTCGAACATACCGGCGGTGGACGGAAGCCTGCAGGCAAAGCTGTTGAAAATATCACTTCTCTACATGTTTATGCTCGTTGAAGACGTGGTTTGATAAAGTATTTTAATGATAAAGGATTTTTACTCGCGTAGCTGTTGCTGCACTGACAGTAACGAGCGTAGTTGTCGTCAACTCGAGTAAAATGTCATCTTCATTTTACCTGGTTCACCGTTTCCATGGATGTCTGAAGAGATCTGGATACAGCGTCGGACGCGGGGCCCCGTTCATTCCTGTGAAAGTTGCTCAGTGGCGAATGAAGCCAAAAAAAAAAAAAAAACAACGACTTCCCGTTATGAAAGTACCCGGATCTTCCGCATTGTGCGGCCCATAGAGCATGCGCACTAGTGACTTTCGTTGACCGAGTCGGCTACTTCCGGTTTAGCCCTCCGGCTAACTTCAATGGGGATAAAACAATTCAATCATGCGGCTCTTCGAGGCTTTTGAAATGTGATCGGACCGAACAGATTTAATTCTGATAGTGAGACGAGTCATTTCGCGGAGGTTGTGACTCTCAAAAAAATGTATCCGCTGATTTACAGATGTCTCTTTCACAGTGTAAGTCTCTGGGAAAAAGTCTTTGTGGGCCAGTGTGCATCACGTGACGTTGGCCGCTATGTCAAATTTGCTTCAAAGCCTGGCGCTCTTCCTGTATCCAGTTCTCTTTAGACATCCATGCTCTGCTCTGCTGTCTGCTCAGTGTGTGTGTGTGTGTGTGTGTGTGTGTGTGTGGAGGAGCCTCGGTCAAACACCAATAGAGAGCAGAGGCTTCCTGCAGCGCGACCATAAATTACACCAAAACATCAAAATATACAGAACAGACCTTAAAAATACTCTGGTTCTCAAAATCTTAGAACCGGTTCCAGTTCAGACCCGGGTTTCGAGGGGCATCCCTAGTCACAGGGCGGCGGTGGCACAGATACGTGGTGTCATTATATCCGCGTGCAGTAAAGCGGTTGTTTGTAATATTATTACATTATATTAACGTCAGGTTTTGGAGCGAGCCCGTCACACTGTCGCTATCCTGCTAGTTTAAGTTACATTTGTTTTTATTTGTGTCTTTCGGGCAGGTGCAGGTTAAACACTGTTCATGTTATTACTGGTCGAGATGACGGACAAATAGAAACGAATCAAACTGCTGGCAGAGTGAACAGGTGAACACACATGATCCTTCACCTGGAGTGCGGTGGGACGAGTCCAGGCTGAACACACTCAGACACGCTGCAGACACACAGACAGACAGACAGACAGACAGACAGGTTGTCAATCACAACATGGACAGTCCCAGACCCCCAGAGACCAGGACAGAGACCCGGCAGAGACCAGGACAGGAAGGTGGACACACAGGACAGGTGAAACTTACAGCTACATACCCAAATATGTTGGAGATGGAGTCCAGCAGACCACCTGGGGGAGGCTGGGAGACCTTCTTACTGCAAACATACAAACAATCTGTCAAAACCCTGAAACACAAACAGAAGCAGCTGCACCACAAATATTCAGTCATATGTCAGATGTCTCATCTCTAGATGGATGAATGTTATACTGGATTTACGAGGCTCATACAGTAGTTTTCTGTGAGCTGGAAGAAAATCTGATAAAATATAAACAACAATCGTTTCTGAAAAGGATCCTTGAATGTGGTTCTTAAAGAATTATGATCAAGATATGTAGCGTTTGGGAAATTTTACAGTGTAAAAATAAACTAAAAAGAGCAGAAAACAGCAACTATTTGTATTAAAATGTCTTGTTTTGTCTGCACCTCTACTGTTATTACACATATACATGTAATTCTATATGCATATATGGGTGTGAGCAGGTATAAATGTGTTGAAGCAGGACAGGTGCCGTCTCACCTCGGAGTTCTGTTGAGCGGTCGGTTCGGTGACGTCTCTCCGCCTCCTTTCCCAGCATCCTCTGCCAGAACCTCGATGTCGTCGTCCCTGAGGAGAGAAGTGAGTCAGCACCTCTCTGTGACATCAGCAGAGTAAAAAAAAAAAAAAGTGAAAGTTAACGGTACTGACGGGTCAATGGGCAGAGGCTCTTTGGCGGCGTCGGCCAGCTCCTTCTGTAGTTTGGCTTGTCTGCGTCTGAAACATCATCATCATCATCATCATCAGAGTCAGTCAGAGGAATCAGACATGACAGGAGAGAAACCTGCGTGTGTGCGTGCGTGACGTCTGTCTACCTGCTGTCCTTCTCGTTCTCGGCGTTGAGCCGGTTCGCCTCCTGAGCCTTCTCAGCCATCCAGCGGGACACCAGCTCCTGGTTGTCCTCCGTGGTTTTCCTCAGCTTCTCCTCCAGAGCGCTGAAGGTGATCTGCAGAGCGTCGTACTCGTCCTTCAGGGTCTGGTTCGCTCTCTCCAGGTCCTGCGGCGACACAAGAGCACCGCATCACAACTTCGGGATCCATTAATATATTTAAATTGATTAGATGCGACTGATGCTTCCAAATCACAGGTTACAGCAGTAATGAACTGTGGAGCCACATGTGAAGAACCGTCCTGTTGTTTCTAAGCTTTGACTCAGACGTTTGGATGTAATTAATGAACAGAGAGGAGACTGTAGACTCCACAGCAGCTGATCTGTTGAGCGTTTTGATGGTTCGTGGTTTGTTTCAGAGCGTGAAACTGTCGCAGCTCCTCCTTCATCTTATTACAAAGTCATATAGATCAGTCCTCTGTATCATAAAACCAGTCAGACTGATTGAACCTGTTTTATATTGTTAATATTTATTTACTGAAGGTTACACGACTTCTGATTCATGAGAAATGGGTCCCATTTGTTTTGTAATTGTTAGACATGTCCAACACATCTAATTAACGTCCTCTAATGAAGCTGGAAGTTGAGCAGCTGTTTGGAGCTGCAACGATTAGTCGATTAATTTCTGACCTAACTTAAACTGTTTTAATCTCAAGATTTTTTCTGATTCAGCTTCTTAAATGTGAATATTTTCTGGTTTCTTTAGTCTCTATGACAGTAAACTGAGCATATTTGAGTTGTGGACAAAACAAAACATTTTCTGGACCAAACAACTAATCAGTTAATCCAGAAAATAATCAACAGATTAACTGATAATGAAAACAACTATTAGTTGCATCCCTACAGCTGTTTCACTCTGATTAATCCGACTTCCTGTCTGAAGGTCTCAGCTTGAAAACTTGAGATCAGCTCCTCCTCCTCCCCCTCACTTCACCCCGACGCTCCGCTCTGATTGGTTGTGTTGGATGTCCGTCATCATCATCACACCGAGCCTGTAGGATCTGTGTACAGACTCAGAGCTGTGATGTCACATCCTGTCTGTCTGTCAGCAGCTCCTACGACCAGCACTGCACTGCTAGAGCATGATGGGAGCAGAGAGCAGGGGGCTGCTGGGAGCCAGAGGGCAGCTGGGAGAGGATTGTGGGTAATCAGACCTTTTACTTCTCATCATTGACCTTCATCACTTCTTCACCACGTGTCTGAACTGTTAGATTCATGTAATGCTGCTGCTGTGGATTTCAGTTTATTCAAAATGTTTTTAAACACCTGTTGTTGAGGTGAACATGTGTAGAAATGCTGCCTTCAAGTCAAGACTCAGGGCTTCAACCTTGCTGATGTCGGCTCGTCATACATGCTCATAAACATTTTGGTTGCTAAGGTGGTTGCTAAGGTGTTTCCATGTGTTGTTCACGTTGTCCAACATCTACGGATGGGTTTGAGAAGTTGACATTTGGAGTAAAGAAGTATAGTTTGTTTACGTAGCCTCCGGAGCCGGAGGAAGCTTCCTGAAGCTGACCAATCAGAACAGAGTTGGCTCATCAGGAGGCGGGGCCTTAAAGAGACAGGAGCTAAAACGGCCTGTTTCAGACAGAGGCTGAACTGAGGGGCTGCATAAAGGACCAGTAGAAGATAAATAAGGAGTTTTTAAACTGGAAATCATGTGAAGATATTCCAGTAGAGCCCCAGAATATAAATATAGAGCTGGAAATATGCAGAATATGTCCTTGAATTTATTGCTGTTTTAGATTTGTTACTAGGGAGATACTGTTGGGTTTAGACTTGCTTGTATAAGTCGTCTACAAACAATACTTCTGTTATATATAATCAATTAATACATTTTTAAAAGTATAACTTAATAAAAAAGATTGAGATAACCATCACTAATATTCATGTATCATTTTCTATTTAAGTTATAATAACAACGTTTTATTCTTGCAGACAGAATAATAATAAAGACTAATCTCAATCTGATTATTATACAAAATATTTCTCTTGATCACTTTTTGTAAATATTCATTTAAAATAAAGTTCAGATCTACTGCAGTTGGTGATTTTCTTCCAGTGAAATTTCACTGCATTTCCCAGGATGCTTTAAACAGGAAGACACTTCCTGCTGTTACCTGAAGGAACCTTCAGGTGTGTGATTGGTTCTTACCTGCAGGAAGCTCCTCAGCTCCCGACAGTCTCCCTCCAGCTTAGCGATCTGCTGCTGATACTCCAACATCCTCAAAAAACACAAAAACAAAGGAGGCTTTATTAAAAACAACACACATTAAGTGTTTGATACATACATATATATATATATATATATATATATCAGGTATCATACAGACACACATGCTGCAGAGCGGGAACTCACATGGCCTCGTTGCTCTGGATCTCTTTGTCTTTCTCTTGTATCTGGTTTTTCAGTTCGATCACATTGTGAGCGAGCTGCAGGACAAAAAAAAAAAACATGTTTCCAGGACCTGAAACGTCTTCATCACTTCTGCAGAATAAATCACAAAGTGCAGCAGGACGCGTTTGACACGTTGAGTAAAAACAGGATCATCGTTTCCAAAAAAACATCTCAAATATTAAGAAAACTATGACGTCATTCCAAAATTAAAGCCGGTCAGTCAGTGAGTGTTGACAGATGTATCAACCTGGATCTCTTCGGGCTTCACTCGGGTTTTGCGGCATCATGAAGCTGGTTCACTCTTAAACCAGGATAAATCACCATGGTAACTAGTAGGGGATGTGCAGAGGGCCCTGTATTTGTATCTGTATTTGTTGAGGCAGCAAAATGATTTGAATTCGAATAATAAAAGTGGAAAGAGGCTTAAAAATCCTGTTTATGTTTTTATGACGCTTTTAATTTTAGAAAATTAAAGTGTTACAATAAGTGTTCATGTATAAACTACCTTATGAAGGACGACGTCCTCACACCGAGTCTCTAACTGGAGTCTCAGATCACAGACGACTGCGCTGACTACTGAGATAAAACTTTACTAAGACAGACCTCTACCTGTTTATACACCCATAACACAGAGACAGCACAGTGTGTAACGTGTAGAAGAACTTCAGAGGTGATTCTCGCTTTGTACTTTTCATTTATCGCCTATTTTCTTACAACCTAACTTTGTTGAAAGGAGAAGAGGAACAACAGGTGATGGAGAGTCCGTTGGGACCCCTGATAGACGTAACAGTGGAGATAACGATGTAACCGACCTGTGAACTGATGTTTGACATGATTTTTTTTTCCTTCCCAAAAACAAATAAATTTTTGATGCATCCCTACAGCTGTTTGGATTTTTAAAATATTTGTATGAAACAAATATTCACACTATTTGTGCTTTGCCGAATAACGTATTTGTATTCGGGCACACCCCTAGTGACTAGTGCTGAACAGCTAACCTGCTCTGGACCAGGTTAACATCAGAGACTGACCGCTGACCAATCAGATCACTGGAAACATCCGAGTCATCATTCCTACAGGATCCCAACATGAGTTTATGAGAATGTGATATATAAATATCACATATAAATCTCATCAGGCATTAATACTCTTCCTCTCTGAATAGAAACAGTCTGACATCACATATTCAGCGTTTATAATCCGACAACAAAAACAACATAAATTCTCGATTTATACTTTATAATATTTGGAAATAGTTTCTTCTTCTATTGTAGTTGTGTGATTTGTTGACGTTTCACCCCGTCCAATAGGATTAGGACTTTCTGCTGTTGCAGATATCTGGGTTTATTTCATATCTCACATACTGCATTCATGGATCTAATCAACAACCCAGCTTCTAACACATGAACGCACTCGTAGATGATTCATGATACGTGTCAAAAATATTCATTACTGAGGCAGTTTCCTTCCAAACATTATTGAAAAAAATAAATACAGAAGGCTTGTAATTGATAGGTCAATGTTTGTGAGAGAATCCTTCAGGAGGTTTTGAATCAGTTTCCCGTCAGCAGCTTTTCACAGTTTTTACAGGAAACTCCACAGTGAAGAAATCTCGTCTCTGTTTTGCAATTTCAGCAAAGCCCAGGTCACCGACCGCATGCAGCAGAGGTTACCATGGCAACAGCCATCAACAGTCCAGATGCAGAGAGAGAAATATAAATGACTACAGCTATATGCTCTCTGGTTCGGACTGTTTATGATGATCAGAAGCAGGTTTCTGTTGTATCAGGACAAGTGTTGTCGATGACATCACTTCCTGTGTGTGTGTGTGTGTGTGTGTGTGTGTGTGTGTGTGTAACTGACCTCTCCTCGTTTCTTGTGCAGCTCCGTCAGCTCCTCCTGGTGTTTGATTCTCATCTGAGCCATTTCCTGCTGCAGCACGTCACAGCGGCCCGAGTCCGCCCCCGAACTGAAACACAAGACAGGGACACGCTGAGGGACACGCTGAGGGACACGCTGAGGGACACGCTGAGGGACACGCTGAGGGACACGCTGAGAGACACGCTGAGGGACACGCTGAGGGACATGCTAGACATGCTAGGGGACACGTTAAGGACACACTGAGGGACAAACTGAGGGACAGGCTACAGAGCTTTGCTTCCTGGTCAGATCATCTAACTGAGCTTCAGATTGTTGTTAAAAGCATCGTGACTGAAGACTCTTGAAGATGATGAAGATGAACGAGTAGGAAGAGTGTTAATAAAATTGTTTTGAAGTGATGCTGCTGAGGACTAACCTGGCCTCGTGTCCTCTCTGGATGTCATACTTCTCAGTCTGATATCTCTCCGACAGAACAGCCTGCAGGTCCGACTTCTCCAGCAGATGAAGATCTGAAACACAAACGTTCATCTCAACATAAACACCGAGCTCCTAAAATAACGTGTCGGTCTGAACGTTAAGACTCCTCAGATTCTGCTCTGAGACTAATTCATGTCTGACAGCAGATCGTCAGTCAGAGGACTTCCAGATGATCTGCTGCAGGTCATGTGAGGTAAAAACTCGTCGATAATGATCTCTGAAGCATATTTTGATGGTGGATGATTAATTAAAATATTAAAAACAGAAACACTTTAACTCTCCGCTACTGTTAGAAAATGAATCTTCAGGCTCTTCTTTGGTGAAGTGAAACATTAAATGATCAACTGCAGTAAATAAATGAATGAATAAAGGAGCTCTATGTTCAGTATCAACGTGTAGATGATGTCTGATGATGTGAAGTATTTGTGAAAACGGTGCAGCCGTGTGTTCGTCTCCTCGCTCACATTGGTGGACGATCTCCTCGAAGGCGTGTTTCTGCACTCGGTCTCTGAGCTTCAGCTGCTCAGCGATGTGTTTCTTCCATGTGCTCCCCACCTGCCGCTCCGCCATGACCGCCTGAGACACACACACACACACACACACACACACACACACACACACACACACACACACCTGTCAGAACATAAGCTCACAGCATCACATACTTTTTACGTTTCTCTGGTGTTTCAATAATTAAAGCACAGCTGCAACTAACGATTATTTTCATTATCAATTAATCAATTATTTGTTTGGTTTATAAAATGTCAAAATGGTGAAAAATGTCGATCAGTGTTTCCTAAAGACGACGTCATCAAATCAAAGATCTTCAGTTTACTGTCACAGAGACTAAAGAAACCAGAAAATATTCATATTTAAGAAGCTCAAAATGATTAACTGATGATCAAAAAATAGTTGCCGATTAATTTTCTGTTGATCAACTAATTGATTAATCATTGCAGCTCTGAATTAAACTCAATCAAGGCTTCAGTTTCTTCTCTACATTCAATAAGAATATATAAATACAGCCTGCATGAAAATAATTAAATGTTTCTGACAGATTTGATATGTACACAGAGACATTCACGTACAGTGTGTCCAGACCTTTAACTGGTTACAGCTGCAACCAGTAATCGATTATTCCAGCAGTTAAACTGGTCCCTAAACTGACACAAATTAGACCACGAACACCCATCTGCTCAGATTTTAGCTTTTAGATGTTTTATTACAGAATGGTATGAAACCAATGAACTAACTAATCATTCATTCTGTCATTGTGTTACTTATAAAGGAGTATTTGAACATTGCTGTATTGGTACTTTTACTGCAGTAAAGTATCTTCATACTTCTTCCATTACTGTATAATAACTAGATAAAAACTGTTCATCGTAAATCTGAACAACAACATCGACTCAGGTGACCAGCAGCTCACCTGTAGAGCTGATGACGTAGAGCTGTAATACAGCCAATTGCATCAGAGTGACAGATTTTAAACTAATCAATAATATCGATCAGTCCTGTGAACCTGCAGTTAGCCTCTCTGTTAGCATTAACTGTTAGTTGCTAAACGGAACCACAACACAAACAGGAAGACGGCGAGCTAACATGCTATCATGATAAAAATGAGTCAGAACTAAAACAGTTAGCAGTAAACAACCTTTCGGCGCCTTCAGGACGCGGTTACCGGCCTGACGTAGTGTTACTGGACCGGTGTGGTGTCACCGGACCGGTGTAGTGTTACCGGACCCGTGTGCTGTTAACGGTCCCGGGACACAAACACCGTGACTCAACATGTTAGCATCACAGGTTAGCATGCTAACAGAGCCGCTGGATCAATGAACACTCACACATCTAACTGCGGCCGGACTGTGGCTCGGTTCCTCTGATGACTCGCCGTCAACAACACGGTTGTTCTTTCGGTAGTTTCAGGTGTCAAACTGTTCCGTTTTTCCCGTTAACCGACATCTGCTGCTTCGCTCCAGTTCACCGCCATTTTGGCTCCAGTGGCTGACTTCCCGGATGGTCGCACAAATATGACGTCTAGTTTATATAGGAGAGTTTTTCACTCTCAACCTTTATTAATGTTTCTCGATGACAAAATAAATCTAGATTTCAAGATGCCTTCCACGCGTTTTAACATGTATATTAAAAAAAAACTCCACTTAAATTATAGTTTGTGTCTAAAATGTTTTGTTTTTTTTTCATAAAAAGAAGTTCAATAACCTTGTTAAACTCCTTAAAGCGTCATCTCCTTCATACAAAAATCCAGAATCTGTGAATCTGTAAATATTATTAATTGAAGTTTTCCTGCTGGACACCAGATGTCTCCTCCTTCATTGTAAAGTTCATTCTCAGTGTTTGTGCTCTGGAGGCTTTAAGTTTCCACATCACACTTGTGTCAGTTGCATACTGGACCATGATTGGCTTACAGACTACTTGTGATGTCACAAATCCTGCTTGTAGGTTCATGTGTTAAACTGAGATTTAAGGTGAACTCAGAGAAACTTTCCTCCTTCAGCAGATGAATGTGAAAACAAACTCTGCACAGAGAACAAACATCCAACTGAAGGAACAAGAAGAGAAACCTGATTTTTGACTTTAACCAGCTGTAGAAGAAACATTCAGATCCTTTAAGTGAGACGATTAATGGGAGAGGAAAGAAGAAGTACAGTTTTGAGGCATTAACTAAATGTAGTTACTTTCCTCCTCTGGTTGTTATGTATCACTAGACTTTCAATAAAACCTAATTGTGTGTTGTGCTGTTATTCATCTCTCATCATCAAGTAATTAGTGATATTTGTAGATTTAGTTATTAGAAAAATCATCAGTGATAACAGAGAATGCTGCTGTACCTGCAGATCAGGCTGAACTGGTAAAAAAAAAAAAAAACTTTATCAGAAATTATGTTTTATGAAAAGCTTTGCATCCATCCAGGAATAAAATCTGAACATTTCAGGTTCAAATCAGAGTTTTATTGAGTTTATTACAGATTTAACAGGTGAGACAGAAGACAGTAAAGAACACAGAAACACTTCATCACAAATCTAAAATCATTCATTAAGGTTTACATATCAGTTATCAATCACTAATCGTGATAATAAGCATTTTTATAATGTGACAGATTAAATAACTTCTATAAGGTTTCACACAAAACACAGATAAACTACAAAGACTTCTTCTTGGTTTCCCTCTCAGTTAAAACAGCACAGAGCTTTGACTGTTTGTTTACATATTCATGAAAGTTTAATTACTGAAAAAAGACCTTTTGTCATAATTAAAAATGCATCTTGTAATTGTAAGAAAAGCTTCTGTTTTCCCAGACCTTAAAATACTTTTATTCATTTATTATTATCATCGTTATGTAGTTATTAAATAAAAGAGTCTGAAAACCCTTCACACACACACGATCTACAGATTTATCAGATTTCTGAGCTGAACTTTTGTAGTTAAATATCAGATTTACGTGTTTATTTTTGACAGGAGACTAATATGTTCACGTAGAGGAAGCTGATCTCTTAAATCCTCCTGACTGAAACCGAAGACGTAGGAAACAACCATCAGTTACCCGCAGTGCAGATTTACACAGATACATCGAAGGCATCGTGGAAAGATAAACCTTAAATTTTGGCATTTGTTATAATACGACGACTGGCTGACAGCAGATCAGTTTCTCATCAATATTCAATAAAATACATCGATCAATAAAGCAGTTAGAGCACGTTCTGACATCACTTTTAATCATGTGGTTTTCAGCCTGCAGGAGGAGCTCAGGAGTCAAACGGGTGTCTTTAACAAGAGGTCCAGTTGCATCATGGGAAATGTAGGATCCAGTGTCTTTGACTTTTCTTTGTCTGTGCTGCTTCGAAACTGATTTAATTTTCATTATTCTGATAAATAAAGTGTCATTTTCAGAATCCAAAAGTTGAGTTTTGTTTTGTTTTTTTTTAAAAAAAGTAATATAAAACTTTCTCCAAAACAAAAACACATTTTCTACATTCAAATGTCGTTTTCTTACAACTTATTACTGCACTGTAACTGTTTATAGTCTGTTTCTTATCCTGCATTTATGTCTCTGCTCTTAACTTTTTATTTCCATTTTAAAATGTTTTTATTCTTTATGTTGTATTTTCCTTTTTTTAAAAATGTTTTAATGCATTCTGTAAAGTACTTTTAATTACTCTTGTGTATGAAATGTGCTCTATAAACAGGCTTGTATTCTTTTTATTCTCATGTTCGAGATACTTCTTGGAACAAAAAGGAGAACGCTGAATATGTTTCCTGTTTTTCTAATGTTCTTGTGGTTAATTTGACTTAAAAGAATTACTCCCTGATTGTGTTAACGCCTTCAAATGATTAAAAACATTTTAAAATTACACATTTAATTGTTTAATACATAAAATATAAAAAGTGATGTCAAACTACCATCATAAATGATCAAAAGCCAAGCCTTCATATTTGTTATTTTAGCCAGTTGGTTCATAATGATGTAAGAGAGACGAGCAGCAAATCCTCTCATTTCAAGTTTGAGGTTTTACTTAATAAATGAATTCAATTCATTCAATTAAATGATCATTAATCAATTAACTTCACCAGCAAGGCTGAGAACCACTGACAGATGAGAAGTGGTTTAGTCAGGACAGAACTACAGAGGTAAAGTTTAGAAAATAAAAACATGTGAAGACTTCTTAGCATTTTTAAAAAGTGATCGACATTTTCTCTCGTTCTTCCTGAGAGCGAGACGTTCAGATGGATGATCATATAATGACTGGTAGCCTAAAATACACCTGCCAGCACCTGTACAGCTCACTAATTAACACGTTATATCTCGATTGTTTCATTTGTACACAAACAGAAACGTAAAAAACCAACAGCTTGTGTTTTGAACAGGAGTTACATGCTGGAACTAGTGCTGGGCGGATGAATACGATGCCGTTCAACAAGAAATAGTTCCAGCTTGTAATTCCCACTAAAAACACAAACTGTTGGTTTTTACATTTCTGTTTGTGTACAAATGAAACAATCAAGACATAACGTGTTAATTAGTGAGTTTTACAGGTGCTGGTAGGTGGATTTCAGGCTAGCTGTTTCCCCCTGCTACCAGTCTTTATGCTAAGCTAACTAGCTGTTGCTAATAAACATATTTTCCGAAGTGTAAATATAAATTGTATTAAAATGTTTAAGATTGGAGATTCATGTTAACAGACTGTTGATGTTTACAGTGAAGAAGTGACTCTGTTAGCTTTCATAAGCTCAGACTCTTTATCTTGTCAACAAATCTCATGTTTGGATCCAAACCAACAATGAACTGATCTACTAACAAGTATCATGTGTGTATCAAAGCCTGATATATCTTATTCCTCCGTTGTTGTTCCAGAAACTATTAAAAACACGTCTGGGTGACATGTTCCTTCATCATGAAGAGTTTGGTCACGTTAGTTTGTTTAGAAACGGCTCCAAAGACTAATAACAGCATCACGTTTTCAGTCACTAAAGAGTAGTTCTGTGTGAGGCAGACGCCACTGAGCATGTGCATGAACGCGGTACTGTTTACAGCTGCACAACATCTGGACGACACTTCAATAGACTTGGAGTCTCGTTTTCAGGTTGTTGTATAAATCAAAACTCTAAAACACTCCAAATAACTGTTTAATAACAGCATCATGTTTGAGTCACAGGAGAGTAGTTCTGTGTAAGGCCGACGCTACTGAGCATGTGCGGTAAAGCAGTTCTGTATATTCAGTTTACTGCAATATGAGGACGAGAAAAAGCAGTAAATATTCACATTTGAGACTGTTTCTGTTTCCAGTAAATGACTTACAAATGTTTGTAGAGCTGCAACAACTATTTGATTAATAGATCATTTAATTGACAGAAGAACATTAATTAGTCTCTCTTGTTTCAGTTTCTCAGATGTGATAATTTGCTGCTTTTTCTTGTCTTAACATTGCAGTAAACTGAATATACAGAACCGTGTTCCTGCACATGCTCAGTAGCGTCTGACTTACACAGAACTGCTCTCCAGAGACTGAAAATGTGATGCTGTTATTAAACAGTTCAGAGTGTTTTTAGAGTTTTGATTTATGCAACAACATGAAAATGAGACTTCAAGTCTGTTGATGTGACATCCAGACGTTGTGAAGCTGTAAACAGAACCGTGTTCATGCACATGCTAAGTAGCGTCTGCCGTACACAGCACTACTCTCCAGTGACTGAAAACATGATGCAGTTATTAGTCTTTGGTGCCGTTTCTAAACAAACTAACGTGACCAAACTCTTGGAACATGTCACCCAGTGCAGCGATGTGGCTCACTGACGTGTTTTTAATAGTTTCTGGACAACAATGGAGGAATAAAATATATCAGGCTTTGATACACACACAATACTTGTTAGTAGATCAGTTCATTGTTGGTTTGGATCCAAACATGAGATTTGTTGACAAGAAGAAAAGTATAGAAAATCAGCAGAATGATCCTTTAACGTGTTTTTCTTGTGATCTCACAGCTCAGAATCACATCTTCAGATGCAGTAATTCATTGTGTTTCCTAATATGTTGTATTTTTTTTCCCGGTTGAACGTGTGAATGTTTCAGACACTTTTAAGAAGTCGCAGGAATAACAGCGTTAAAATCAGCTCTGAGACCCCTCAGGACCCCCTGCAGACCCCCCCCCCCCCCCCCCCCCCGGGAGGAAACCAGGGCCTCTCCTCAGGCCTTGTCCGGTTTGGGGCTCTCTGGGACGGTCAGAGACTCCACAGAACACTGCTCATCTGGATCTGGCAGCAGCTCCTCCTTGTCACTGAACAAAGACACAAACATCAATTAATCATGAATAAAAACATCTTGTTTTAACATAACGGAGGAAAGAAAAGTGTCCGGTTTGATGGAAATGTACATGATGATCCTGACAAATAAATACTTGCTCAGTTTCTTTGTATAACCAGAAACTTTTTCTTGTAATAAAAACACATCACTTTATCCTGTTACATCAACAATTAACACATATCATAAAAGTTTTTTTTCTTGTTATAACATGATAAGTTTTAATGAGAAATAAAACTTAATCAATCATCTTTAACTGCAATTAGACATACCAACTTATGTTATAATGAGAAATATGATTTTGTGCTTGTGATTGTGATTTAATAAGGTTAATAATGTTTTTATATGTCGGACTCAGATGTTACCTGACGGAGGACGGACGGCGGGACAGACTGTGACGTTTCAGCGTGATGATGACGAGCGTCGCCAGCAGGAGAGCAGAGATGGCCGCCAGAGTGACGAAGAGGAAGAAGGCTGAGGAGAGGAGAGGAGGGGGGGGTAGAGAGAGAGATGAAGATCATGTTTCATCCGTCTGGTCTGTTGAGTTTATCTTTCAGAGAGAAAACTGACCTGCAGTCCAGCGGCTGCGAGTTCGGCCGCGACCCTCGAAGGAGCCTGGAGGGGGGGGGGGACACGAACGACACGTGATCAGACGTACGGATCATCTGTATGAACAGTTAATAATGAAATCAGCTTCGTTACCTTCTCCGCTGCAGCGAGCCATACAGTCCTCCACGGAGTTGTAGCGGTTCTGGTTGCCGTGACAACCGCCGTAGATGAATGACTGGCAGCTGGCGGTGTTGGAGTTGTAGTAGAACTTTGGGAAGGCGGCGCGGCAGGGGCCGGGGTCCGGGGTCGACACACAGCGTTCTGATAGACACACATCAGTCATCAGTTATCTACCGACACACCGTCTGCTTCATTAGAACTTTATCTCCTAATATAACAACAACATTTTCCTCTACACACTAAACATTATATCTGACAGGTGTATCTAATAAAACTTTATTCTGTCTTTTATTCTCACGTTGTTGACACGTATTTGTTTGGTCAGATGTGTCAGATTCACCAGATAAAATCAGTCATTTAGTGTAAAGCTTCACTTATTAGAAACTAGGCTGAGTGAATAAGTGTTTAGTAACTTATAAAACATACAAACAGCTGATCTCTTTCCTGTTCTAAGACGACAAACCCTTCAAACCCCCTGTGTTGTATTTTAAAAGCTTGTTATATTATCCATTGTGTCAAATCTTCATCTGAAAAGTAACTAAAGCTGTCAAATAAATGTAGTGGAGTAGAAAGTACAATATTTCCCTCTGAAATATAGAAAGTAGCATCACATGGAAATACTCAAGTAAAGTACAAGTACCTCAAAACTGTACTTAAATACAGTACTTAGTTACTTTCCAGCGCTGACTTTATTTATAACTAGTGTACCTTTGTAGTCTGCCTCCTCCTGGTCCTCAGGTGAAGCTTTCTTGGACGGCAGCACAGTGACTGCAGGAGGAGAGAGGAGATGTTACTGATGACACACACACACACACACACACACACACACACACACACACACACACACACACACACAGGTGTGTTGTTCACCTGCTGTACATGTAGCCACACAGCTCTCCTTGTTGATGTAGTTGTTCTTGTTTCCTCTGCAGCCTCCATAGATGAATGATTGACAGCTGCCCGTCTTGCTGTTGTAGTACCAGTGCTGAAACGCCGCCCTGCAGGGACCCGCCTGAGGCGCCGCCTCACAGAGCTCTGATTGGACAACATGGCAATTACACTTTTAATTTATTTCATTTTTTTATTTCTCTCTTTCTCTTTGTTATTTTGTGAATACTTTTTTATCTTCACATTTTCATGTTAAGTTTCTATTTTCATACTTTGTCCATCGTTCCAAACAGCAGACAGAGATTAAACCACTGCAGCTGTTCATTTTATTCATGTTTACATCTATTTTATTTATTGATTTTATTAGTAAGGGACCACGTACAGTGTTAAACATGAATGTTACCATTTGATGTGTTGTGCCAGAGTTAGTTTACAGCTCATTTTCATCTGCAGTCCTTCAGCAGGTCACAATTAAGACGTATAACAGCACAATAATAAAACAGCACGAAGCAAAAAACACACCGTTCACATCACACAAACCTGCAATGTCAACTAGAAATGATAAATGTATGTTTGACAAATCTGGTCAAACAAAAATCTGGTGCTTTTTAGCCTCTTTTAGAGCACATTTCCTGTCCGGCTCAGTCTCAGCTGTTCTCTGATGAACCCACTGTAATATATATCTGCAAAAAATCAATAATGTTTTAACATTTTTAGCAAAGTTTGTACATGTGATGAATAAAAATTAACCACGTGCTGTGGGAATAGCTGATCTGAAGCAGAGAAACAAGGTGATAGTTCAACGTCCACTGAATCACCAGTTCAGACTGATGTTAAGCTGCCATTCTATAAATAATCCACGTTTGCATAAGTGCTGGTTAATTATAGATTTATGGGCTCTGCAGATAAAATGCTGAGATCTCCTGCAATAAACTGAAGGAACGAAGGACACAACAAAAATCTAAAAATGCTGCTTTGTGTTACAAAGAAGGAAAAGTTGGAACATACCAGCGAAGTCATCAGCCAACATTTCTGTAGGAGAGAGAATGACATTATTATTACTGAGTCACAGTCATGTTTACTGATCATCTGACCTTATTCTCACAGTTTATCTCTCTCACACACACACAGATGGTTTATTCTCAGGAAAAACTGTTCAAAACTGTAAACAAACTTCTTTTTATTTCTGTCTGTTCTTTGATTTCTCAACGTCTCTCTTCATTCTTTCCTTTGCAGCTTCTGCAGTGACGCTTCGGCTTCCTTTATTACTTCCATTATTTCTCTTTTTCTGTCTCTGCTCTCGTCTTTTTGTCCCTCCGTTTATCTTCTATCTGTTTCTCTAGTTTCACTCTGTAGACATTTCTGTTTCTTAGTTCTGTCCGATTGTCTCGTCTCCTTTTCAGTCTCACTGATTTTCCACCTCAGCGTGTTTCCAGGTGTCCTTCGTGTAAGAAGTAGTATAAAACCTTTTGAGGCATTTTCTTGCAGCTAAATCAATAAAGATCAATATATTTCTTTTTAAAAAAGGTTTGACTTGCTTGTGATGAGTCGAAAAAGACCAGGTGACATTGAAATATGAAAATGTAGACACAAAGAAATCATTTTAATCAAAGAAACACTGCAGGACTGCAACATACAAGGAAACAGTTCATTCTATGGAGTTTTTCTGGTGTGTAAAATTTATAATATTACACACAAGTTGTGCTTTTTAATTATGCATTTAAGTTTTTATACCTGTATTTTTATTCTATTCATTTATTTGAACTAATTTCTTATTATTTAGTTTATAATTCTTCTTTCCTGCTTTAACTGTTATTATAATGGCTACATTTTTGTTTGATGCCTCGATTTATCCAAATAAAAAGAGAAAAAATAGTGAAATTAAATCTACAAACTAAAATAAACAGAATACAAAAGTGACTTCAGTAAATGTCCTGAAGTATCTGAGTCTAAGAATGAAGCAGAGTAAGTTTCCTCTCGACTCTAGAGGTGATCCAGGCGTGTCCAAGTGTGTCCAGGTGTGTCCGGGGGTGTCCGGGGGTGTCTAGGTGTGTCTAGGTGTGTCCAGGGGTGTCCAGGGGTGTCCAGGGGTGTCCAGGGGTGTCTAGGTGTGTCTAGGTGTGTCCAGGGGTGTCCAGGGGTGTCTAGGTGTGTCCAGGGGTGTCCAGGGGTGTCTAGGTGTGTCCAGGGGTGTCCAGGGGTGTCCAGGGGTGTCCAGGTGTGCCTAGGTGTGTCCAGGTGTGTCTAGGTGTGTCCAGGGGTGTCCAGGGGTGTCCAGGGGTGTCTAGGTGTGTCCAGGGGTGTCCAGGGGTGTCTAGGTGTGTCCAGGGGTGTCCAGGGGTGTCCAGGGGTGTCTAGGTGTGTCCAGGGGTGTCCAGGGGTGTCTAGGTGTGTCCAGGGGTGTCCAGGGGTGTCTAGGTGTGTCCAGGGGTGTCCAGGGGTGTCCAGGGGTGTCTAGGTGTGTCCAGGGGTGTCCAGGGGTGTCTAGGTGTGTCCAGGGGTGTCCAGGGGTGTCCAGGTGTGTCCAGGGGTGTCTAGGTGTGTCCAGGGGTGTCCAGGGGTGTCCAGGGGTGTCTAGGTGTGTCCAGGGGTGTCCAGGGGTGTCTAGGTGTGTCCAGGGGTGTCCAGGGGTGTCCAGGGGTGTCTAGGTGTGTCCAGGGGTGTCCAGGGGTGTCCAGGGGTGTCCAGGTGTGCCTAGGTGTGCCTAGGTGTGTCTAGGGGTGTCCAGGGGTGTCCAGGTGTGCCTAGGTGTGTCCAGGTGTGTCTAGGTGTGTCTAGGTGTGTCTAAGTGTGTCCAGGTGTGTCCAGGTGTGTCCAGGTGTGTCCAGGTGTGTCTAGGTGTGTCTAGGTGTGTCTAGGTGTGTCTAGGTGTGTCCAGGTGTGTCCAGGTGTGTCTAGGTGTGTCTAGGTGTTTCTAGGTGTGCCTAGGTGTGTCCAGGTGTGTCTAGGTGTGTCTAGGTGTGTCTAGGTGTGTCCAGGTGTGTCTAGGTGTGTCTAGGTGTGTCTAGGTGTGTCCAGGTGTGTCTAGGTGTGTCTAGGTGTGTCCAGGTGTGTCTAGGTGTGTCTAGGTGTGTCTAGGTGTGCGTGTGTGAGTGTTACCTTTTTTCTCAGTGAGGTTGATCTCTGCAGGTTTGGATTCGACCGGACTGGGAGATTCCTGAGACGCCTCTGGACCAGCAGGGAGACAGAAAACAAGAAGGTTCATTAGGAGTCAAATACACACAAGTATTACTAATATTACTACTAATAATAATACTACATTATATAATAATACTACATTTAGTGCTGCTCGTACTTCTACCACAGTTTAAAGTCTTTACCTGAGTTGAAGGCCGGAGCCATTCGAGGAGCTTTGACAGGAACTTCAGGAGGAGCAGGAGTCGACTCGTCAGGAAGGACTGAACCTGAACACAGACATGTTACACCAGTCAGTTACTGGTTATACTGGTCAGTTACTCGTTACACTGGTCAGTTACGATCCATGCTGAGTGGTTTGTTCTGGTTACACTTACTGGCAACTATTTTGTGAATCAATTAATTGTTTAAATAATTTTTAAGCATAAATGTCAGATATTTCATGGTTCCAGTTTCTCATATATGAGACTTTCCTGCTCTCCTCGTACTTACAGTAAATTTAATATTTTTGGTCGGAATAAACAAGACATTTGGAGACATCACCTTGTGCTGTAGGAACGTGTGATTTGTGGGCTGTTTCCTGATGTTTTACAGATCAAAAGACTGAAGATTAAATTGGTAATGAAAATAAAACTTAATTTTATACGCAGATTCTTTCTTGCTTTCTTTCTCTCTCTTTTCTAAAACGAGTTGGCAACTTGACAACAAAACGTAACTTTGCTCTTAAGGTTCATGAAGAGAAAAGTCCTCTCTCGTCATAATATCGATACTAGAGTACTTCCTTGTTTTATGAATGAAGTGCTACATAAGTTGAAGCAGCTGTGCTGTCTGTGTTTGACCAATCAGTGACTGTCATCCTCTAAAGTTCCTTCACCTTTGAAATGTAAAAACACCTGGAACTATCCGACGGGAACTAGATTCTTCTGGTTCAAATGCAGGTTTACTTCCTGAGACACTAAGCCCGCTAAATTCGTAAGCACATCTTCTTCTCTCCATTTTGTTCCTCCGTCCAGACTAAAACAACATTTTTCTCCCCTGAAAATGGAGCTTTTCCAAAATGGCCTCCAGAGTAAATGTGAAAAGTGTGTGTTGTAGTGTGTTTGGGGAAAACAAAGCTTTGTAGAAACGCTGTCATATCATTGACAGAACAGATGGTGGCAGTACTGCGACGTTTCATTGGAAGAGGACGTCGTGGGAAATCTTCAGATGGGCCAGAAGTCTTCAGGTCACCCACAACTCAGAAATTAATTTACCACTAATTATGAAAAAGACTCAAATGAATACACTGGAAGCTGAAAGAGTTCAATGTGAATAGGTTTACTCTGCATAAAGAGCAATACAAAGCAAACTGAGGCTTTGACCCGGGACAAATGACCTAATGAAAAATCATAAAACATTACATTATATACCTCTCATAACCCCTCCTAACGTGGAGCTTAATTGCTAAACCCCACCTGGCTTGATCTTAAGACTTTGGTAATAATCCAAACATCAGTTGTACTTGGCCTCTTCCACATTTCTCCCAACACACATGACCTAGCGGCCTTCGCTTATCACACACGGAAGATTAGAATATGACATTGCTGATTCTCCCCTCTCTTATAGATGTAAATGTTTTCTTTGCACAATTACTGGCCTGTTCATGGAAGGACAGTTTTTCACCACAAGGAAGAAAAAGAAACAGCAATGGCGGGCGGCTTCATGCGAGCGTTGTTGTCTTTATTGTCAAGCTTGTTTAGAGTTAAACGTAGTTATCTACCACCTTTCTCTGCTCAACTGTTGGAATCTGCTGCAATAAACCATTGCAGAAACTGAAACATTATACCGATTCTTCTCTCTGGTTTTCTGTGTCTGACTTGCTGTCATCTGCACATGCTCAGTAAGAGGAGACTTACTTGTTTTAGCGTTTTAATGTGGATGGAGGTGTTTGCAGAAACGAGCTGAAACTCCTGCTGTGGATGCATGAAAACAGTGTTTTAGGATTTAGCGGCTTAATGTAGACGCAGTGTCACTTCCTCTAAAGGTTCTTGGTCTGCTGTGGTAGAAATGGTAGTTTATAGTTTAGTTAACAGTTTGAATCATGTGACTCTCAAGAAGATGCAAAGACACGAAATGTAGTGCTGTTCCTTTAAAGTTCAATCCATCTAAAATGACCAGCAGCCAGAGAAGAAAGATTACATCTTTATGTGCGACACACACCTCACCTCCCGCTCTGGGTGTTATCTGAAGAAGAGGGAGTGTTAGTTTAAGTTGTCACTCCCAGTTGTTCTCAAATTCCTGAAAAAGCATCCATTAACCCGACACACACACACGTAATGCTCTCGTTACACAACACTGACAGACCGAACACACACACACAGAGTCACAACAACAGGAGTTGAAGTTTTTTTAAACTTGATCAGATCTCTTATGTTCCTTGATATGATGCTCGATGACTAGGCTCCACATGGTTTAAAGATTTGCTTTGTGTTCACTTTTTTTTTTTTAATTTCATAATTCTCTTTCAAAACAACACAGCATAAAGAACTCCACCCATGTCTCATGAGTTTATTTTGACTCCCTTCCACACACACTGTGCTGCTGCCTAAAATACTCACTACAGCACCAAATGTGGCTTAATCCGCTGCTGAAAATAGTCCCAACCAACTGCAGTATTACCTCCTGTTTCGTAAATGATATCCTGACTTTTTAGCCTCTCGTTAGTGTCAAACTCTACATTTTTCCATCATGCAACACCCTCCCTGCCACATCTTTCAGGCACCACACCCTCTTCCTTTCTTTCTATTATAAATATGCACTAGTATAGAATGTTTTCAGGAGTTACCCAGCACCACAAAGAAATGATTAACTCAGGAAATAATCAATCATGATGTTAAGTGGTCGCAGCTCTAAATGACGCAGATACGAGAAACAAAGACAGAAAGAAAAGACAGTGAGATGAAAGAACAGCTGCTGGAAATCTGATTTTTTTTTTCCCCATGAAGTGGGGAAAAAAAAGTTTTCTGTTCAGGTGGAACGTTTTGTTTGTCTTCAGGATCATAGTTCACAGAACCGGTCTGACCACAGAAACCTGATTCCACACACACAAACACACACACACAGTCGTGTTTCAATCACTTCACTCAGTCATTTCCTGGAGAAATGAACCTAATCCTAACCAAACCATAACCTTAAACCAATCATCACTCTAGAATTGTATGATTTACATTATGGGAACTTGTTTTTGTCTCCAAACTGGAGGCGAGTCCCCGCACTGTACCTGACAGACTTACGTCCCCACAACGTCAGTAATAAAAGTACACACACACACACACACACACACTTCACCAGTGATCAAGTGTTTCTGGGAAATCAAATCTCTTAATTAAACACCTTAAAACCCTCAATGTTTCATCCTGCCATTTAAGGACGGGTTCATAATTCTTCAAGTGTGTCTTAAAATGATGATAAATGCATTTAAAAGTTGCTGTGAAGCTTATATGAGGCTTCAGCAGTCTGAGTTAGTCATATCAAGCGGATATCTGACACGTTTACAGTGTTTTTAGCATCAAATAGTAACAAAAAGAGGGACTTTGGCACTAAAAAGACTGTAATGTTGAAAGATATCTACTTGATTTGACTCGTTTGGATGCTGAAGCTTCATATTAGCTTGCACAGAAGGAGGACTGTGGATTTTGTTCCCCATCACTACTATTGTAAGTACATTATGAAGGGTAAGTATGAACAGGAGGAATGATTACAGCAAGAAAAACAGCTTTAATGTTCATTTGGGCTCCTGACTGTTGTTTTAAAACTGTGAACTCGTCCTTTAAGGGTGGAATAACTTCAGCTTTTACAGATTTTCACTGAAACAAACCAACATTTTTAAGAGATAAAGTCAGTTCAAACTTTTTTTTGTGCATCATCATCCAAACATGTTTGTGTTTCTGGTCGCTGGACGACATCAGTTTACAGTAAACACCTCTGTGAAAAGCATCAGTATGTGTGTTTGTGTGTGTGTGTGTGTGTGTTCTCCAGAGTAAAATCCCTCCTGCGGCGCTGCAGCAACACGTGGCTCTGTGGCGCAATGGATAGCGCATTGGACTTCTAGTCAACACTGAGAGGAGTGATTCAAAGGTTGTGGGTTCGAGTCCCACCAGAGTCGACTTTTGAGCAGAACAGCAGACAGACGAGATGAAACAAGAACGTGTGAAGTGTGAGAAACGCATTCAAAAGGAATCTGAGCAGCTCACAGTTCAGCCAATGAGAGCGAGCGTTACCAAAATGACCTCATCAGTGTGTCAGACCGCAGCACGATGAAATAATGAAAAACTTGAAACGATGGAAATGAAGCTATAATAGAGTTAATAAATGGTTTATAACTCACTATAATGCAGCTGTTGATTAATGTATTAATCAATAACTATAACTCCTCCTGTGGACATCCTGAAGTGTTTACTGCTGTATGAACAGATCATGAATGACAATATAGTAAAACACAGCTGTAATAACATAAAATATGTCTTCAAAGGAGAAGTTATAATAAATACTATTCATTAATAAACTTAAAATGTCCTTATATCTGCTTATAACTACATTATAGTGAGTTATAAACCATTTATTAACTGTTTAGATACTGATTAGTAATTGTAAACTTAAAGTAAGAAAAAAAAATCAGGGAGGAAAAAGCTTATTAGACATATTGATTATCTCTATCTGAATATACAAAAAGCAAAATTAGACTATTAAGCAAAACAACAACAAAAACTGTGTAAATATCTTTTTGCTAAATGCTTTAAAATTACAAAACAAAAACATTAGTTGATGTTATAATCTCATTTTTAAAGTATCTGAAATGTATCTTTCGTTCTCTCTTTCTATGTGTGTTTGTTTCTTTAAGTTCTTCATGTCCACATTGTTTACATACTTATATAACTATGAATAAGCTTAATTATACCTTCTTCCATTTCCACAGTTAAACACTATTGTTACAGTAAATTTAAAATGGAAATCTGCTTTGGTCAATAAAGTTTTAAAAAAGTCCGGAAGGATAAATTGAAATCTTTATTAAACATCACTGAACTTTTTAACTATATTTTTATCAAGTAACAAATTCAATTTATTGTAAATTATAAATGTGATAATAAGACAAATATACCAGTTAAAAAATAACTAAAATATTGAATAAGATGAAACTTTATTGATACTCTGGTGAGCTCATGTTTGACGCAGCCTCGTAAAGTTTGACAGCAGGTTTCAGTTTGGAGCCTTCAGATCAAACTACGAACGACACACTCAGTCCGTCGTGTTAACAGCTGCATGGAAAGAAAACTTGACCTCGGACCTTTCAGTCCCCCCCACCCCGCACCGCCCCTCCTCCTCCCGCCCCGCAGGCATGAATCGGAACCCGACACCCTGCAGCCAGCAGGCTCTGTGGCGCAATGGATAGCGCATTGGACTTCTAGTCAACACTAAGAGGAGTGATTCAAAGGTTGTGGGTTCGAGTCCCACCAGAGTCGACTTTTGAGCAGAAGATGAAATACAAAAAAAAAGGAGAAATAATAACAAACAAAACTAAAATAAACTCAGGGAAGAAAAGTTAATCATAGAAGAGAAGCAGAGAGAAAGTTAAAGAGTTTCAAACTGATCTAAAAGCCTGAAAATCCCCAAAGAGACACAACGAACGATCCGACCTGAAGCTAACGAGCAGGTTATTAAAGATTTGTTCTGTGATTAATGCTGTCGTAGGTGTTTCGGTCTTGTGACAGCTGCAGAGTTGGTCCTGAGCACCATGTGACCATTGAATCTGGGTTTAATTTACTCAAACAACAGACTTTGTCCTTGTTTGTTTGCTTTTCAGACACTTTTGTGTTATTAGGAGTTTCATAGTTATGATTACGACTTATTTCCACAACGAAAACTGATAATTACAGAATCAACCACATAACGTGAATGCAGCATTTAGGTGGCTGTACACTCCTTCGGACATGCTTGTCAGAAAGTGGAACTCTAAACCCCCCTCGTCCCCCTCGTCCCCCTCGTCCCCCTCGTCCCCCTCGTCCTCTCTCTGTGTCGGCGTTTCACTCCAACTCTGAGTGAAACTGTTTTAACGACGACTAACACATTTGATTTCTGACGTTGTCGGACGGCACGTCGTAAGAACCAGTTCTGAGCGACCATAAATCGAGCTTTAGACTTCAGCTGAGTCTCAAAACAGAGCTGCAACTAACAATTATTTAATTATTGATGGCGCAGATTGTTTTTTCCATTAAATCGTTTAGTTGTTTGGTCTATAAAATGTCAAAAAATGGTGAAAAATGTGGATCAGTATTTCTCAAGATGACGTCCTCAAATGTCTTGTTTTGTCCACAACCCAAAAATATTCAGTTTACTGTCATAAAGACTAAAGAAACTGAAAATATTCAGAGAATTTGGACGTTTTTCTTTAAAAATGAGTATGAATAATTATTGGCCATTAATTTTCTGTCAATCGAGTAATTGTTGCAGCTGTAACTATTTTCATAGTTGGTTAATCATTTTGTCTATAAAGTATCAGAAAATAGTAAAAATGCATCTTCAAATGTCTTGTTTTGTCTGATCAACAGTTCAAACCAAAGATCTTTAGTTTATTGTCACGAAACAAAGAAAAGATTCAAATCATCACATCTGAGAATCTGCAACCAGCAGACATTTGGCGTTATTATTCAGCTGTCAAAATAAAAATTGTTTATTTTCTGTCAATCGACTAATCAATTAATTGACTAATTGTTGCAGCTGTGACAGCCAATCAGCAGCCGGAGACATTTTAGATGTTTGTTGTGTTACCTGAGACTCCGCTGCAGGTGGCCTCACACTCCTCCTGGGAGTCGAAGTTGTTCCCGTTGGCGCCACAGCCGCCGTACGTGAAGGTCCGGCAGCTCTGATTGGTCACATCGTAGTAAAACTTTGGGAAGGCCGCACGGCACACACCCACCTTCATCGGCAGACGACAGCGGACTGAAAGAGATGAAGAAGAAGAAGAAGAAGAGAGGGAACATCAACAGGTTTTAGAGTTCATGTGCTGGTTCTTCTGGTTCTGTTGGTCGTTAACTGTTCGTTCAGTGCGTTTTCATTAACATTTCATTAACTGTTATTTCTGTCTCTCTCTGTGGAACTGGAACCAGTTTAAAGCTGGTTTTAGGTCACAGTCACACTGACGTGGCTGAAACTGAAACTGTCAAACCAAACTCAGCATTTACACATCCGTTTCTGCAGGTTTGTCATCCACAGCAAAACATTATCACGAAACATCTCTTCTTCTTCAGCAGTCTGCAAATCACAAAATGTTATTTATTTTAAAAATCTATTTTAAAATGAGTATAACAATCTGAAACACAATGTCTGTATTGGGAACTGCCTACTACATACTACCGACGAACGCTGTATGCAGTATGTACTATATACTGATTTTCATAGTAGTTTGCAGTATGAAACTGTTAAATCGATTTAATTTGCAGTATGGCCACAGTCGAGATGACCGGCTGGTCTCATCCAGCCAGCAGCTCCTCACATCTCCAAAAATATGGGAGCGAATTTCCAAACCAGTGTTACTTGGATAAACTGACGTGGAGAAATATTAAAACTTAATAAAGTGACATGTTAACAGTCAGTGAAAGTCACAGCAGCTTTTAGCCTGGCTCAAAATCTCCACCAGACTTCTGTCAGGATCCTTCAGGAATGATGATTCCTTGAAGTTAACGTGCTCAGGAGCAGGTTAGCTGTTCAGCATTGGTTACCACGGTGATCTAACCGGGTTACAAGTGAGCCAGATTTGTGAAACTGATTTAGACTCAAACACAGCTGCTAACACACTGACCCTGCTTCGTGGTACAGACCTCGGTTTCTGGTGTTTGTGTTTACGTTATGACTGACTGACTCTTCTTCAGTGTTTCAGGCAGTATCAGTGCTACAGACACTGACAGTCTCACCTTCCGGCTTCTGTAAGAAGCCTAAACATTAAAAACTGACATAAACAAACATGGATCCAGAAAATATATGAACTTCATGAAGTGGAACAAATCACAGATGCACAAAGACCCAGTGAAAGAGAGAGAGAGTTATGCGATGGCACTGTCAATGCAATGAAACGATCGTATGAAAACAAGATGAGATCCTCAAATGTAATGAGATGTTGATGTGATAAGTCATAACGATGCCATTAAAAGAAGTTCACACCACAAACCTCCAACATAAATTAGCCTCTATGCAGATGATATTATATTGTCCTTACGGGAACACTCATAGGATGACTGAAAACCGAAAATGAAAATGCCTCCCACGCATGAACTACTTCTTTTCAATGCTGCCTGTAACACCAGCAGATAAATTCAAATCTATCACATGTCGACAGGAAAAATAAAAACTATTAAACTATCCACTCCACAAAAAAGCGAATCTTAAGGCGGGCCTGAGCCTCCAAACTTCTTCTACTACCTGGAAAATCAAATACAATACCTGTTAAATGGATCCATCAAACCAACCATAATATCTCATGGATAGACTTGGAACATCTATACTGCAAAAACATCTCACCCTCAGATTTACCTTTCCTCAACACAACCATCCCAGCTTTAAAAATACTGTAATTTCCACAACTCTGACAGCCCAGTGGAAAGTCGTTCAGATTTTTAATTCTACTCCAACAATGTAAAAACACTTCTTACAGCTCCACAGAACCCCTCTTCACTATCACACATGGGCACAAAACACCTTCATCATCTTTCCCATAACAACCAGTTCATTGACTTCAAAGACTTTATACGGAAGCAGGGAGGAGTTGGGAGACACCAGAATACTTACAACTTAAATCCATAATCAAAGCAAAAATTAAAATAACCTATAACCCACTTGAACCTTCTGAAATAATTAATGATATCATTCAATTTACAAATTCAAATAAACTAACCTGAAAGCTCTACAGACTTTTATAAACATCAGATTATTCTGTACGAGTCCCAGCAGCTAGCTGGAACACTGATCTAACCAATAAAAAAATCATCCACAGAATACATATTACTCAATATAAAATGAAAATAAACTTGCTCACAATCTACAATAGGCACAACAGATCTCTGTTACAGCACTCTGAGCCAACCGGTTCATTCTTTTTTGGGACTCTGTAGGCTCTTTTATCCAGAGATGCCGCATTATAGCCGTAAAGAGGATCCGTCATTAAGACGCCTTTGCTTTTTCACACTGAAGCAAACAAAGCCGGCATAATGCCACCCCTGTGTGTGTTTTTACACAGACTGCCGGCGTTGCTGGCCGTCGATCCGGCTCTGTGACTACCTCCGTAGCCGGCTTATTGGCAGAGCAACTCTGCCCACCCCCTCGACTCTGTGTCCGTAACTTTTATACAGAACAGCACGGTGGAATAAAGGTGCAGCATTCCCGCCTTGAACAGGTGGTGTGAAAGGGGCTTGTAACATAAAAACTCTCCACCATCTTGGACTGTAGAATCCGTCCATCCCTACAGCTCTGTCTGCTAGGAGACACTTCAGATGTCAACATACCAAACAAATACAAGAACATCATTTCTCTAACTGTCACCAAGAACACCAATAATTCAATACATATTAACCACTGGACCAACCTCCTTTCAGAATACATATGTATGGAAAAAAAAAAATCACTGCTTACAATAACATCACCACAGTTTTTTTTTAAGAAAGATGGTTCCCATTCGTGTCAACACATCGTATTACAACGCACACACACACACTTTCACACACAATTACACACATTTATTTTTTGTTTTTTCTTTACACAGACACTCTACTTATTAATTCATCTGTTTAATTGTTTGTTTTCATTTACTGTAATTGTGATAATGACCTTGTTACAGCCAAACAATAGTGATGGGATAATGGGGCTGGACTGGGTTGGGGGGGGTCGGGGGTTGGTGGCTCCCCACCCGGCCCTCTGGCAGCACAGCGGGGGTTCTGGTTGGGGTGGGTGGGGGTGAAGTAAGCTCAACCATCCCAACCCCCGTCTTTAAAAGAAGAAAAAACAAAACAAAACAAAAAAGAAAACAAAGAAACAAAGACAGACTCCCTCCCAAACAGTCTGGGAGTGGTCCGAAGCACAAAACCTGCAGCGGGCCGTGGTCCTCCTCTGGGTGCGGCTCAAAGCCAGATGTCCCTGAAACTACAGACTTAAACTAAACTAACAAAGGAGGGAGGGAGTCACTCCTCACTGCTGTAATGTAAATGTCATGTTAATTATTATAATGGTCAATATTACATTGTACTGTAGATAACGATGCTATTATTATTATTATTATTATTATTATTATTATTATTATATTGCTGTTACATCATATATTTATTATTGCTATAACATTAACAATATGTCTTCGTCTTTCTCTCCGCCACACACCAACCTGTCCAGGATCACTTAACACACACATATCACTGCCTCTCATACAAACATCAAAACACACACACACCTTAATCTAATCTCTACTCCCAGACTCTCGTCATATCGTCACATACATCATCATAACTGCATTATGTTATTGTCTTATTTATCTTCTATGTCTCTCTTTTTGTCTATTTCACCAATAAGAATAACTAACTCTGCTCTCTAAAAGATCACAGCTGATCAAACAGTTTTGTGTTGTGCTTTACTGTTCTTAGCTTCTAGAAACCGGACTGACCGGTCCGACCTGGAGATCCAGCGCTGACTGAGAACAAAGATCACCAGCATTAACTCAGCAGATTCACACAGCAGCTATCAGAGCTGAAAATATGTTCCCTTTGTGAGAGAAACATCCAAATAGTGACGCAGTTTCTACCTGTGCAGGTTAGTTCGAGGTGAGACGAGGAAATGGATTAAATTCAGCGACAGTTTTGGATGGTGACGTGTTTTTAGGGCTGAACTCAAACTCATCAGATCTCCAGTTAATCAGCAACTATAAAGTTTAAGTGTCGACTTTCAGTTTTAATGTTAGAATATTTCAGTGAGTTGTTTATCTGATGCAAACAGTGTGGGAAAGTACCATAAATTCACTAATAAAATTGATGTGATTGGCACAAACAAATAAATAAAATATTGATTAGGAGGTGGAATTATCTGTTTGTTTTTAATCATTTTTAACATTATATTTAGTCTGTTTTGAACAAAAGATAATTAAAAGAAGAGAAAAAACAACAAAATACACAAAAACAGGAAGTAAAAGTAAAACTGCATTTAAGAAAAACACAAAATAAAAGAATATAATTAATAGATGAATAGTTAAACGAATAAAATTGAGATTAAAAAAAGAAGAAAACTTAATTAATGTTGATAATTACACAGAAATACTCGTCGCTTCCACTTTGCTGTTTTTTTCAATCACTGTTAAGCTACGAAACTCAACATCAACATCATTTTGCCTGAAAAATGTTTGTTATTATTTCTCAGTCACAGGTGACGTCGTCATGGATCAAACACAAAGACATTGAGTTTACTGTCATGTGTTACAAAGAAAAGCTTTAAATCATCACATTTAAGAAGCTGCAACCAGCAGATATTTACCACGTTTGATTAAAAATGACATTATTTGATTATCTAAATAGTTAATGATTCATTTTCTGTCGACTGACTAATCAATAATCATTTCAGCTCCGGTATAAAAATGTGTGAATGTTCTTCCACCTCTTATTTAAAAACCTGGAATGCAGCACAATTACACCACGATACAGGAAGTGCATTCAAGTAAACTGTGTTTTTGTTTCAGAGGTTTGATGAGGAAACTGTGAGTGAAGAAGCCGCGCTGGTAGAAAACCGCAGAGCGAGGTCGGCGGCATTCCTCCTCACATTCACACCAAACCAGGAAACAACACAAACCAGCAGACCAACAGACACCTCAGCTGTCTGGAACGAATGAGTCACTGAGTCTGCTTATCTGTAACTTTACATGATGTTTCTAATGTCTCTAAAACATCAAGTTATTGTTGGTTTTTTCCATCTGTACTGTTTGTAACTGGTTTCACTAAAAGCAGAGGCTGTAAATTTCCAACACAGGATGTAAACCTTAATAAACAAACAAAAACCTGCAAAAACAGTTTCAAAAAGTTCAGTGTGAGTCTGAACTGAATGATTTCGGTCATTTCCAGGTCTGGAAAGCTGCTTTAATGACGTGTTTTCAGGTAAATAAGTCTGGTGACCTTCCTGCTCCGCTGTTTTGATTAAAACTACAGATGTCAAATGTCTTGTTTTGTCCATAACCTAAAAGATCTTCAGTTTATTGTCATAGAGACGAAAGAAACCAGAAAATATTCACATTTAAGAAGCTGAATCAGAGAATTTTAACTTTTTCTTCTTAAAAAAAACAAAACAATTGATGATCAAAGTAGTTGACAACTAATCGATTAATCATTGCAGCTCCATTATTTTAATGATCTCACTAAAAGTCTTGTCATTTGATGGTTCCAGCTTTAGCGGCAACCATTATCAATTACTCTGATGTTTATTTTTGCAATTTATTGATTAACTTAATTAAATCCAATGTGACGTCTTCAAATTCTTCATTTTTTTTTAGTCCAAACCAAACGATATTTGTGTTACTGTCCAAAGAAAAGCAGCAAATCCTCCCATTTAAGAAGCTGGAACAGATAAACATTTGGTATTTTTATCAATTACCAAAACAAATTGATTTTCTCTCGATCGACTGATCGACTTATTGCTGCTGCTTTAGTTTCTCAGCTGCTTATATCACAGTAACTTTAATATCTTTTGGTTTCAGATAAAAGTGGAAGTTTGATGACGTCATGTTAGACTCTGGGAGGTTATAACAGCATGTTTCACTGTTTTATAGACTGAACTGTCAATCAATTCATCAGGATAATAATCAGCAGCTTAATTAATACTGAAAACAATCGTTAGCTGCGGTTCACGAGGTGTCTGAAAATAGTGAAAATGTCCAAAGTGACGTCTTCAAATGTCTTGTTTCATCTGACTAACAGTCTAAAATATGAAGATATTCACTTTACTGTCACCTACAACAAAGAAAAACAGAAAAACTTGATGATTAAGAAGCTGAAACGAAAAAGATTCAAACGATGTTGCTGATTGAATAATCGATTAGTACCGTGTGCTCCGTTAATGATCTTTTCTAACTCGCTGTGTATCTATCAGTAACATGTACGATCGTTATCATTATTATTAGTATTAGTTGTCTCAGCTCTGGATTAAACCATCTGAGGATTCTACAGTCATGAAGGAAATGTGTCGCAACACATCAGATCCAATGAATGTGAGACAACTGACAGGCCTCCTCATCAGCGGTCGCGACTAACGATTATTCTCATTAATCTGCTGAATGTTCCCTCAAACCGATCATTTAAAATGTCAGTAAAGAGTCAAATGTGACGTCATCAAATGTTCTGTTTTACCTGACCGACAGTTTAACGTCCTGCATGATGAAAGAAGCAGCGAATCTTTACATGTGAGCTGAAAAGTACCTGAAATAAAATCACTCAGTCATCAAAAAGTAAATCACAAGAAGAACCGAAGGGCTTGTGAGACATTTTCAGACCATTAACTAACATTTTCTTCTAATTTTTGCTTTTTTTTTTCATTGTGAAATGATATTTCTGTTTTACATCATGTACAGATGGACGCTGGAAGTTCAGGACAGAAACCTTGTTGACTTGTTTTGGTTTGTAAAATGTTTGAAAATAGTGTAAAATAGTGTAAAATGAGTCAAACATGACGTCTTCAGAAGTCTCGTTCTGTCACATCAACAGTTCAAAACCCCAAAATATTCACTTTATAAATGATTTAAAAATGGAAAAAAAGTGGAAAATATGAATCAATGAAACGCTCAAAATGACCAAAACAATAAATATGAAATTAGTTGCCAATCAATCAATCGATCAACTAATAGTTTCACACAGATTTAGAACTTTAAGCCCAAATCACATAAACTTCACATCTCTGCTCACCATCAGTTTGATACGGATTAATTAACTGATTGATTTATTTATTGTCCAAAGTTACGTGACCATCTCTCCTCAGTAAAGACGTGTTTTCCAGCACGCTTCTTCATGACCTCATCATCATCATCATCATCCTCCTCTTCCTCCTGATGCTGACATGTTAGTGAGTCAACAAACAGACGTGTTGAACTAATCCGTCAGCTGGTTGAACCAGCGGAGCAGCTTCCAGCAGCAGATCATCTACAGAAAACTTCATCAACAACTACTTTGATCATCGATTGATCGTTTAAGTTGTTTTTTTTAAGCAAAAATGACAAAAATCTCCCAATTTCTAGTTTCTCCAACGTCTCAGATTTGCTGCTTTTCTGTTTTCCGTCACTGGAATCTGAATATTTTTGTGTTTTGGACAAAACAAAAACCATTTCTGACATTTTAAACTCTTCTAAGAGATGAATCATGAAAATAATGAAAATCATCAAACCATCAAAATCCCTCAAAACCAGAGATAACAGAGAGAACATCAATCAATATCACAAAATCACCTCATTTCATTCTGACTTTTGATGTTTAAGTTCCTTAAACTTTGAATTTTCTGGCGTCAGAATTTACCAACAAGACTGAATAAAATCCAGTTTATATTATAAAAAGATCAATCTCACTAATCAATAATCAGACTGAGCAGCAGAGCCACATGTTGATTGATTGATTGATTGATTATCGGTTGTTACCGTTGTTGGTGTCGTTGCTCCGCGGCTCCCAGGAGCCCAGCAGCGGGACGATGTGCGGCTTCTCGTCGTCCTCCGGCGCGGCCTGGCGGGGCTCCGGCTTCACATTCTTGCGGTAAACTTTGAACTGCGTGCTGGGCTGCAGGACGCACGAGTCCCGGCGGCTCCCGCAGCTGACCAGCGCGCACTGCGGGGCTCCGTCCGCCGGGAAGCCCAGCAGGGCCAGGTCACAGTCCGCCTCATCGCAGCACGCAGCCCGGCAGCTCTCCGGGTCAGACACCTCCATGATCCGGCCCAGGTTCCGCGCCCCTGCAGCCAGAGAGGCCGGGTCCAGATCCTGATCCGGATCTATGGACTGGTCCCAGTCACAGTCCCGGGCCAGACCAGGCCAGACCAGGAAGCACACAGCGAGGATGCAGAACCTGAGACGCATTTCTTCAGACCGGATCAGGAACTTCAAACTGCAGAAGAAACTTTATGAATCGAAATAAAATCAAAACTTTGTGTTTTTACTGTTTTTTAACCAACAAAAGGTCGAAACGTCTTTCTGCTGCGCGCGAGCTCTGACTCACTTCCTTGTTTGGTGGCTTTTTGTTGTCGCAGATAAACTCACCTGAGCGACAGGTGAGGTCACTCTGACCCCGCCCACATACGTCATCAACACACACACACACACACACACACACACACACACACACACACACACACACACACACACACAAACACACACACACACACACACACACACCAAAGTCATTATTTTTGCTTCACAGGTTTTATTTTGATGTCAGCTGTGGAGTAAATTATAAATAGTTTCATCACTGATCATATTTACTTTTCTTCACTTTGGAAACATGTCTAGTTTAGATTCACTGAACTTGACAGGAGTCTCTAATTTGTTCACTATTTTCACCAAATTTGATATTCACAAATCAAAATTCAAGTAAAAAGCCAAACTTTTCAGAGCTGATTGTTCATATCAAACAATATATGAAGAATCTGTTCAAACTTATAACTCCTGTGAGCTTCACAAGATATTTATTCAACTATTTCTTGCAGCCTTTAGTCTCTGGTGACGCTGCTGTTAACTTGAATATTTGTCTTGAGAAAGTCTGAAAAAAGCTGCCATTAAAAAAAAAACATTTTATAAACACTAAAGCCAAATTATATTATTGTAAAATATATATATAAACTTTTATTTCTGATTGTTCAGACCTCTGGAGGAAACTGGAGGATTATTTTATTTTTATTTTTTGTTTAATTAACTTTCGTAACTATAGAAGTCAAAATGTTTTCAAAACATCTGAAATGATTCATCACTGAATTTATCAATCAATGACATCATGACTCTGAAACGTATCAGTAATCAGTGAAGATGTAATAATGAGTCATGAATGATTTAAACAGATCAGACTGCAGGTTTTATTTTATGCTCTAGTTTCTTTTTATTGGTGTAACATGTTTTAATTTCTTGAACATATGATGGAAACTTTTCCTGCTTCTTTCATCCTCGTCATAATATAATCTTATAAAAATATATAAAACATTAAACCTCCTAACATTAAAAGTACACTTTCCTACTTTATTAAAACTAAAAAAAAAATGAGTCAAAAATTTCTGATGTATTTTTTTTATGTTTTTTATTTTTTTTAAGCTTCATTATTGCTGTTAAAACATTCTTATCACATGGTCCACTTACTTAGGTTTATCTGGAGCTTTCAGCCATATCTCATGGCCTTCATCAGGTCACAGAGACGACAAGCATCCTCCGTGACAAAGCAGCAAACCGATGAAGGTCATGACATGTTGCTGAAAGCTCTGAAGAGACAAAACAAGTAAGTGGAGCTTGTGAAAAGGAAACGACGCAATTCAGACATCACATCTTTAAAAAAGGTGGAATTACATGTAATTTATTAATATTTTATAGAATTTGTTTAAGTTGTGTCTGAGTAGAGTAAGTTTTTACTTTAGTACACAAAATACATTATTTTATACTCTGAACAGTGTAATTAATAAACACAACCAGACGTCTGATACTGAACATAATGTACAATAATTAAATAAAATAATAAATAAGAAGCTTCAGACCTTTTTCACTGGTGTTTGATTGAAATGTGTGATGATGTCATTTTTTTTTTTTTTTTTTTTACTTGTTTGTGAAATTTGTGTAAAATATTATTAAATGAATCTTTTTTTGAGAAAGAGGCACTAATATCAAAATAAACAATGACACATAAATATTCAAGATTCAAGATTTAAAGATTTAACAGTTTTATTGTCAAATGCAGAGAAACAAATCAGTTTAGATTCTAAATAAAATATTTACAATTGTAAAAAAGGAGAAAAATAAGAGAGAGGAAATATATATAAATAGATGTTATATTATGTTATGTTATGTTATGTTATGTTACGTTACGTTACGTTACGTTACGTTACGTTACGTTATGTTATGTTATATTATGTTATGTTGTTATATTATATTATATTATATTATATTATATTATATTATATTATATTATATTATGTTATGTTATATTGTATTATATTATATTATATTATATTATATTATATTATATTATATTATATTATATTATATTATATCTTTCCACAGCTTCAGGAAAAATTCATTCCTTCATTCCAATTATTTTGGTTTTTTTTTTTTGTTTTTTTTTTAGCAACAAGAATTTTATTGTATTACTCTTCTTCTTCAGACTGTTACAAGGATTCAGAAAAATCAATAATGCTCAAAGAAATCAAGAACAAAGAATTACACAAATACATGAAAACAACAAACAAACAATCAGTCGAACAAGAACAATACTGTAAAATAAATATATTCATGTATTTCTACAAAATGTAGAAATAAGAGAGAACAGAGGAAAATAAATGAATAAAAGTTAAAAAAAAAAAAATCGATAACATCACAGGTTCTGAGAATAAAAAGATAATTAATAAAAGTCAGTCATTCAAATATAAAAATAGACAAAGTACTGATGTGTCAGAAAAATAAAATGACATCATATGAAGTAAACACCTCTTTAATGATCAGATATGATGACATCACCGTGAGCTCATCATTGATCACCTCAGACTCTGATAAACGTGATGATAAACTGACTGTCAGTGTGTGACGGTGCAGTCAGATAATCTACGTCATGTTTTAGGTGGAGGACTTAAAATCAGTCGTCATGGATACTTTGTGTGTGTTTTTTGTGGAAGATGTGATGAACTTTTGATTCATCTGTTTTCTGACCTCACTACACTCACATCAACCCAAAAAGTTTAGTTAGTGTTTTTAAAGCCACTTTTAGTGAATAGTCACAATAGACACCCTGAAACACTGTAAGAAGTACAGTATGTACGTCAATAGAAGAAGTACTGAGATACTTTACTGCAGTAAAAGTACCAATACAGTAATGTACAAATACTCCATTACAAATAAAAGTCCTGCGTGAAAAATCCTACTACAGTAAAAGTACATAAGTATTATGAGCTTGATGTAGTTAAAGTATTGCAGTAAAAGTACATAAGTATTATGAGCTTGATGTAGTTAAAGTATTGCAGTAAAAGTACATAAGTATTATGAGCTTGATGTAGTTAAAGTATTGCAGTAAAAGTACATAAGTATTATGAGCTTGATGTAGTTAAAGTATTGCAGTAAAAGTAGTGGTTTGGTCCCTCTGACTGATATATTATTATATATGACATCATTAGATTATTAATAGTGAAGCATCAGTGTTAGAGCAGCATGTTACTGTTGTAGCTGCTGGAGGTGGAGCTAGTTTACACTACTTTATATACAGTTAGCTAGTTTAGTCCAGTGGTTCCCAACCTAGGGGTCGGGCCCCTCCAAAGGGTCAGCAGATAAATCTGAGGGGTGGTGAGATGATTAATGGGAGAGGAAAGAAGAAAAAACAAAGTTCTGATACACAAATCTGTTTTCAGTTTTTGGACTTTTTCTCTAATCTTTGATTTTTGCTGAAATATTGGATCATTTGAACATTTATTGAAATGAAAGCATGTGAGAAGTTTAGAGGGAAAAATCACTATTTGGTGGAGCTGTTAACAACTCATAGACATGTGAAATGTGACCCCGACTACACACTGCTTTTTGTAAGACGTCAAAAGACAAAAAGGTTGGAAACCACTGGTTTCATCTTTAACAATAGTAGCATCAAGTACAAGTACCTCAAAACTGTACTTAAATACAGTACTTGGTTACTTTCCTCTGGAGGCTGAGCGAAAACCAACATTTCATCATCATGAGTTTCACCTCATGTGACCCACCCTGCTGTCCACCAGGTGGCGCTGCTGCTCCTTCAGTCTCTGTCAGGTTTCTACAAGCTGCCGTGAATAGAAGGGGCACTAGGACCCGGTAAGACCCTCTCATGATGCATTTCATGTCTCCTCGTAAATTTCTAAATCTACAGGAGTGTGCATGCGTGTGTGTGTGTGTGTGTGTGTGTGTGTGTGTGTGTGTGTGTGGGCGGGGGGGGGGGGGGGTTCCAGTCAAAGGTCAGTGACAAAGGATTTAGAGTAATTTAATGTTAAGGATGTACATTTGTCATCTATATATATATATATATATATATATATATATATATATATATATATATTCATGCATCAAAATATGTTATAATGTGGTGAAAACATGTGTCCTATTTTTTATTTCAGTAAGTTTTTCGTTATCCCACATTAAATGTACAATACCAACAGTTATTCAGAGGTCTAGTCTTGTAATGCTTATTTTTTTTAGTTATTTTTAGGAGATCGTATTATTTCTAATATTAATATGTAATACAATTCATTACTATATTATTTGTAACATCAAAAACATTATAATTACTGAAATGACCAAACATGCACTTTGGCTGTTTGTATTGTATAATTTATGGTGATTTGGACGTTTCAGCCTCCTGATGAGTGTTTCAGCCTGAACTGTCCCACGTTAGGAGAGAAGACACATAAACTCAGACAGTTTGGCACAAGGAACACATTCATGTTTGCCATTTATTCACCGAGTCTCTTTACTGATGTGAGTAGAGAACACTTTAGGGATAATGGTAATAAATATATTGCTGAAGTGCTAATTGCAAAATTGGGGGGATGTTATAAGATGCAAAATGTAAAGTGAAGATTCATCTGTGTCATCAGTCTCAACTATTCCGACAGTCTGTGAACGCAGCACCGGCAGCGCGTGGCCCCCGCCCTGCTGCGGCCGTCAGTCTGCACGCGCCGCAGCGACTTACCGGTTCATCGTGACCGGACCTGCGTCTCTACTGTTTTCTGTTTTCACTCATTGTGTCACATCTGCTGCAGGATTCTATTTATTTATTTAAAAACATCAAAAAACAAGCAGAGAATTAATTTTCAGGAAGAAGAGAATTTAGGATTTTATTAATATTATTAGGCTGTTATTAGTAGTATTTGTAGTATTCTTATTAGTATTTTCTCTCTTTTACTGCAACTATTACGGATTTATTTTTTATAATATTTCTTATCTGGAAATTAAGAAACGTAGTTTTGCAGAACAGATTTTAGTGTCTGTGTCGGTCCTGATGGCGGCGAACCGGGTGGGGCGGCGGGTGAACCGGGTGTGCAGTAACCAGTCACCGACTCGTCCCGGCGGCGGGCGGGAGCCGCGGCGGCAGGCCCGGGTCACCGTCAAATACAACCGCAAGGAGCTGCAGCGGAGGCTGGACGTGGAGAAGTGGATCGACTGCGGGCTGGACGAGCTGTACCGGGGCAGGGTGAGTACTGCAGTACTACTGCATAAGGCAGCCTACTACTGAAAGTACTGCTGAAGGTACTGCTCAAAATACTGCTCAAAGTACTACAGAAAATAGTGCTGAAAATACTGCTGAAGTACTGCTCAAATTCTACAGAAAATACTGTTCAAAGTACTGCTGAAAGTTCAACTAATGAATACACTAATAAATAAGTAAAATGTATTTATAAAGTGCTTTTCATAGACAGTCACAAAGTGCTTTACATGAACGTGATGCAACATACGAAAAGAAGGAAATCATAACAGATGGGGAGATTAAAAAGTGCAAGATTAACAAACACAATACACACACACACACACACACACACACACACACCAAAAAAACCCACAAACTGCAGTAAAAAATGCACAATAAAAACATAACATGTTGCTGCCAGGTTAACACCTGTCTAAACAGATGAGTTTTTATCTGCTTTTTCAGCAGACTGTAAGGATGCGGGCATAGTTTAGGTGCAACGGCCTCAAAAACTCGATCATCAGGGGTCTTAAGGTGGTGTGTGTGTGTGGGACAGACAGCAAGTTTAACATGTTTGACCTCAGAGAGTGAGCTGATAACTGAGGCTGTAGTAGATCAGCCACATATGCAGGAGCCTGACTGTGCAAAGCTCTGAAGGTAAAGTGACTGAATCCTAAACTCAACAGGAAGAGAGACATGAGATTTAAGTATAGGAGTAATGTGAGGCCGTCTATTTGACCTGGCGAGGAGTCTTGCAGCAGCATTTTAGATTTTCTGCAGATGATCGAGGGCAGAGACACTAAGAGAGAAGAATAATATGTTACAGTAGTCAATGTGAGATGAGATAAAGGCGTGTATAAGCATCTCTAGTTCAGCTGTTGAAACTACAGATCTCAGTTTACTGATATTTCTTCAGTGGTAAAAACAAGATGTGGTACCCCTAAATTATACAGGTTGGAGTGGGCAGCGGAGACTAGCGGGGCTAAAAACCAGAACTTCGGTCTCATCAGCACTGAGCTGTAGAGACTTTCCTGCTGTCCAGTCTTTAATAGTGTTAATACAGTCCAGGAGCCTAGATAACACAGTGTTTCCTCTATATTCATTCAGCAGTGGTACATCACCATTGCAAAACTGTGAGCATCGCTGCTAAAATTTCACCTGACCCCCCCCCCCCCAAGGTAGCGCCGCCCCCCACCACCCCAAAGCAGTCAACCTAGTGGAGACACTGATAACTTCACTAGGTGTGATATCATCTGCAAATAAAGGATAATCACAGTAAATCTGTTTATGACCCGTCCTAAGGGCAGCAAATATAATAAAGAAAGAATAACAGAGGCCCCAGAACTGAACCTTGCGGGACACCATAAGACAGAAGAGAGGGATCAGACACAAGGTCAGTGAGATAAGATATAATGCTATGCCTGATATGCCCACCCAATCACATAACCTCTTAATCAGGATATGATGGTCTACTGCGTCGAACACCGAGCTGAGGTCAAGTAGAACTAATACAGAACAATCACCCACATCAGAGGACATTAAAATGTCATTAGAGACCCTCAGAAGAGCAGTTTCAGTAGACTACTGTTTCTGAAACCCAGACTGAAGCTCATCATAAATACAAGCCTCTCTAGCAAAACTTTTAAAAATAGAGAAGATGGTATTATATCCATTGAGCTTGAGGATAACTTCATTTCCTTATCAGTCCCATCAGATTTTGTAAGCTGACAGGTTGGAAAAAGTCCAGAACAGAAGGAGATAGAGAGGGGCTAGAGCTGGGAGGGAAAGTCCCTGGATGAATACTGGATCTAATAGCCATTAGCTTATCAACAAAGAAGGTAAGAAACTTGTTACAATCATTGCCAGAGAAAGATGGTAATGTAGAGGGCGGTGGTGAAACATTGTTATTTATAGTGTCAAATAAAATCTTAGGATTTCTTCTTGAAGAAGAAATTAAATGAGCAAAATAAGCAGTCTGCGCTTCCTTTATTAGTGCATTGAAAGACTATCAGAGATCTTTAAGATATAGGTGACACATCTCTAGCCCAGTGGCATAGTCATTCTATCCTGCGTCACTTAACACATTGTTAAGATTTGTATTAAAATCACATGAAATTGCGCTGAGAACTAATTAACTGTACTCTGAGTAATGATGCAGGAACGCAATGTTCTTTTAAGACTCAGAGAGTCAGCATTTACTACTGATGCTGGGACTGAAAGTATCAGCAAATTATACAAAATGTGGTGCAGGAGAAAGTACTCTGCTGCTGCTGGGACTTAAAGTATAGAATGATTAAATGTAGGACAGAGGCAGGCTGCATACTGCAGTACTACTGAAAGTACTGCTAAAAGTACTGCTGAAAGTACTGCTGAAAGTACTGCTGAAAGTAGGCTACTCCATCATTCATCCACTCTGTCACTTTTTTCAGGGGTGTGAAAATTTTTGCTTTTGTCTGTTTTAACTGAAAATCTTTGAGTTTTGTTTGTAACAAAACAGGAAAATCGAGGCTTAAACCTGTTTTCACTTTGATGTGACAGAAATTTTGTTCTCCTTTGAGGAAAAAACTGAAACCAAAATGGAGAAATTTATACTTAAAGTTCTTTGGTTTCATGATGGCGCCCCCTAGTTTTACGTTATTTCAATTAAATACGGTTCCATCATCTGATTACATAGCTGGAGTCTTTATTTCCATACGGCCAATCAAATCTTTGCATAAAGTGATGACATGTCGTTCTATCATCAATGGAGCAGATGGTCACACTGAGCCTGATTGCATCCTGCTACACAACACAAGAGCCACAGACTCTGAAGCTAACAACCACATTAGCTTCCTGCTAAAGTCTCCTTCTTATCTAACTTACTAACATGAACACATACCTTGTCCTGCAGCTTAGCTTGTTGAACAAGCCACCAAACTAACATTCACTGCTAATGTCAGTTAACAGCTATATAGATAATTAATAAATAAATAACAAGCTGCAGCACATTAAACATCATGTAAACATACCTGCAGATGCTACTTCAGACCCGTTAGATGCTGGTTTGGTTCTTACTCTTCAACACCACTGCTAACAACACCCTGTCTGTCTATGACTCATAGCTACAGCAGTTTGTTGACTTCGTCTGCCTTCATACGGTGTAACAGAATAAAGACAGACAGCATGCAGACATGAACACCCCCCCCCCCCCCCCCCCCAACATGCACAAAACTAATTAAAATCTATACTAAATAAAAATGTCCTGATCTTATTTTTAAAAGAAGATAGTGTTGGTGCAAACTTCAGTTCAGCAGGTGGATGTTCCAAGTTTAGGTGCATTTGGAGGAAATGACTCTAACCTGGAGGCCCTGACTTCAAACTGAATATAATTTAGTTAATATTGTGCTTACGGGGTGATATTACCTATATGTTTGTGCTTAATCAAGGTTCCATGCTCATTTTAATTGTCATTATACAATTTTTATTGAACAACGACATGCAGTTACAGCCCCCTCCACACTGCACACATAGACAATGTATTTATAAATTAAAATATTTTAAATTAGTATAGAATAAAACAATCAATTTGGCAATGAAATAGAACAAAATATATAAAGGTATAACTAAAGGAGACATTAAAACAGGAATATACAGCTACATAAACATTGGAAAGGTTTCAGTTATTTAAGGCAGAAACCATTACAAGTACTTTAGTAAATGTACTTAATTCACATAAGAAGACCAAAAATAAAACATATTTCAATGTAAATTTCACAGCTGCCACTAAGTGCTAAATCCATCTATATGACCAGATGTCTCGTCTTGTGTTAGACTGAAAAACAGTCGAGAGATTAGCAGCAGAGATGTTTCGACCCTGATGTCGTGTGAACATTTTCTATGTATTTGTGCTTTAATGGAGGAAGACGATAAAAAATGACCAAAACAAAGCGTGAGATGTTTCAGACCGGATCTCTCTCTGCAGTCGATGTTTGGTCAGAATAAAGACGACGTTCAGTAGAAACACAGAAATGTTCCTCAGCTTTGGTTTAAAGGTCAGTCAGACAAAACAGGAGCTGACAGCCGAACCACCGCTGCAGGGTGTGTGTGTGTGTGTGTGTGTGTGTGTGTGTGTGTGTGTGTGTGTGTGTGGTTTTCAGTTTCATGTCCCTGATCGCTCTAATGAGGAGAATTAACATCAAACACAGAGTGACACATAATCAGTGATTTGAGGAGAACGTGGACTCACAGTTTGATCTGTAAAGAGAATTAAATGAATCTTTAAAGATCCAGAAACATAATGACGTGACGTGAGCGGTGACAGCAGAGTGTTTCTGTGGAGAGACGAAGGAGAATTCAGCAGTGGACGCCTGCAGGTGTGTTTGTGTTATCAGACAGAATGTGTGAATAAGGTGGAGTCTGTAAACAGCACAGTTTGATTAATTAAGACATTTTATTAAATGAATTAACAGTAACTCTCCTACAATTTTAGGGAGATATCATTAAATAAATACTTCATTAATCTGGAGGGAAATTCATGTCACTGTGCTGAAGAAATCACACAGGCTACAAGTTAGTAGTGAAATAAATGTTGAATAGAAATAAACAGGCAGGGAACTCACCTTAGTGGTGAAATAAAAGAAGATGAACAATATAATCATGCAGTAAGTATAAACTAATAAAGGAACCACATTACATTTACTTTAAGTTAATGTAAAAGGAAACAGACATCAGCAAATTCAACGTTATCAATGAAGCACTAATAAAATGAACTTAGTGACAGTTCATTTGTCTCGGTTCATTTCATCTTTCTGCTTCTTTCATGAGAGGAGCTCATGTGGTTGGACTCCACCTGCTCGCTCTGTATTCTAACGATTATATTCATTATCAATTAATCTGTCGATTATTGTCTTGATTAATTGATTAGTTGTTTGATCCATAAAATATCAGAAAATGGTGAAAAATATGGATCAGTGTTTCCTAAAGTCCGAGATGACGTCATCATATGTCAAAGATATTCAGTTTACTGTCATAGAGACTCAAGAAACCAGGAAATATTCACATTTAAGGAGCTGGAATCAGAGAATTTTGGCATTTTGTCTTTAAAAAAATGACTCAAAGTGAATTATCAAAATAGTTGCCAATCAATTAAAATCGTTGCAGCTCTAGATTAGACTCTACCTGCATGTGTTCAGTCTCTCAGCTGTGTGCTGATGGTCACAAAAAGTCTGTGGTGGAAAGTAACTAAGTACATTTACTCAAGTACTGTATTTAAGTACAGTTTTGAGGTACTTGTACTTGATGCTACTTTATACTTCCACTCCACTACATTTCACAGGGAAATATTGTACTTTCTACTCCACTACATTTATTTGACAGCTTTAGTTACTTTTCAGATGAAGATTTGACACAATGGATAATATAACAAGCTTTTAAAATACAACACATTGTTAAAGATGAAACCAGTGGTTTCCAACCTTCCAGCCATACCTGTGGGTTTGTATAATGTTTATGTAACTGTATATTACCATTTTAATGTCTTCTTTAATGCTACTTTTATATATTTTGTTCTATTTATTGCCAAATTGATTTAACTGAAGTAAAAGATCTGAGTACTTCTTCCACTACGGTCAAAAGTGCCAAAAAAAAAAAAATGTAATGCCAAAAATAACGCCATATATCCGTTCATTTGGAAATCAGTAGCGTTTGCAGCCTCTCTGTGCACATGAGTCGACCTCTCTGTCATTGCCTGGGAAACTCTCGGTAGCACAGCTCCTTTTAAGGAATAGGACAGCGCGTTATGTGTGTGCATAGCGAGTGAGGTCTGACGCCGCCACCCCAAAACAGTTAACCTTGACATGCTCCTGTTTCTATAGCAACAGTCAAAGCTAATCTGTCTCTAACCTTAGCCAGGTAAACTTAAAGGTTCTCTGTGGAGTTTTGGTCCTCTAGTAGCACTATGGAGCGGTGATTTTATGAGTTTTGTTTGTTACATGCACACGTGCTTAAGGACACGTGTGCATGTTCACGTGAGCGTGATACATGTTCCTGCCAGTGGTTTCACATTATTCCACTGATCTACAGGTGGCTGTAATGAGCCAACAAATACTGCAAGCTAGTAAACATGGACTAAACAGTGCAGGATTTAAAATGTTTCAGCTCTGCAGATGTTTTATGATGAAGGAAAACATTCAACACTTTAGTTAGACCTGCTACTGTCCCTACTGCTCTTCATCAGACTCCAATTTTGGAGTTTTGGAGAGAAACACTGAATGTAAACAGAACTTTTGTTTGTTTGAAAGACGAATCAACACAAAGCTTTGACCAGAGCAAAGTCTGAGTTTCAACGTGACCAGACAGCTTCTTAAAGTCCTCCTCCACCTTATTCTCTGTGCAGAGTTTGTTTTCAAAGTTTCTCTAAGTTCACCTTAAATCTCAGTTTAACACCTGGACGCACCTGCAGGATTTATGACATCACAACTAATTTGGAGCCAATCGTGGTCCAGTATGATGTGGAGACTTAAAGCCTCCAGAGCACAAACACTGAGAAACTTTACAGCGAAGGAGGAGACATCTGGTGAAGCAGGAAAACTTTAGAAACCAACAATATTTACAGATTCTGGATTTTTACATGAAGGAGGAGATGATGGTTTATTTATAACAAGATAAATGAACTGTTTTGTGGGAAATTCATATTAGAGACATTGTTATTCACAGCAGTGTGTGTGGTTGTGTGTGCGTGTGTGTGTGTGTGTGTGTGTGTGTGTGTGTGTGTGTGTGTGTGTGTGTGTGTGTGTGTTTGTGCGCGTGTATGTGTGTTTGTGTGTGTGTGTATGTGTGTGTGTGTGTGTGTATGTGTGTGTGTGTGTGTGTGGTTGGTTGTGTGGGAACATTACAAATCAAACCTAACATATTTCCCATGGGATGCAAACACACACACACAGATTTGGGTCATCTGTTACCTTAAATGGAGTCCACAGTATCTAAATGCCAAAGGAAGTGTGTGTGTGTGTGTGTGTGTGTGTGTGTGTGTGTGTGTGTGTGTGTGTGTGTGTGTGTGTGTGTGTGTGTGTGAAAATACAGACGTTGTTTTCACCCAGATGTTTAGAATATTTTAAGCAAATTTCCACATTAATGGGAGTTAGAGTGGGTTTAATGGTCACAGACAGATGTCAGACGTTTGGCTTTCTAATTAGGGCCTGAGCCCCAAAGGGGTGAAGACCCTCTTGTATCTGTTCTGTTTGTTTCTTTCTTATTATTACACCACTTAAACCCTAAATTTGAGCCCCTAAACATGCTCAAAAACTCACCAAATTTGGCACGCACATCAGGTCTGGTGAATAATTTGATGAAATGTAAAAATTAACCCCCAAAGTGCCAAAATGTGCCCTATAGTGCCACCAATGTCACTAATATGGCCGCCACGGCCCGTAGGAATATCGTAGAGAGATCGAACCAAAACTCATTTATTTGTCTCATCAAGACCTACAAATCATATGCTGACACCCCTGACCTAAATCCAACAGGAAGTCCGCAATAAGCCCATCAATGTACGACTTTGTACAACCCCAAACAAACACTATCCCCTCCAAGGGCGTTATGGTATCGGCTTCAATCCTTGATCCATGACTTATGACACTGTGCTGAACAAAAGTTGTTAAAAACTTTGTAATAACTCGAACAGTTTTGAATTTATAAGCCCTGGAAGTTGCAGTGCCACATCGCACCTTACAATGTAAACCAATGGGGAGGCAATCTATGGGCATGGACTTTGTGTCAAACTGATGCTTCTGACATCTAAACTATAAGTCAGACCACTTTCAAACCTGTATCAATGGATTCGTGACAGCCAATGCAACAGCTGGCTTGTTGAAGCAGCCTGAAGGACTCTTTATACATCCATGGAAGGACTATGAAGGACTGTTGTTAAGCTAATGGGAGAAATTATCTGGACTGTGCAGCGCAGCAGCAGCAGGACACCGCCAGGGAGGCTGGAGAGAGAAGCAACCGGAGAAACAACCAGGAGAGTTAGCTTGTTTGTCATTGTTGCTAATGATATCAGACCGGTTAAGCAGCAGCCATAAAGTTCTGTTAACTAACAAACACGATGACCAACAGCCACAAATGGATGTTATGACATGAATACCTCATCTCCATGATAGAAAGAAGAAGACATCAGATAACGTGAGTCAGATACAGCTTCTCTCTCTCTGTCTCTTTGGTCGCTAATTTCATCTCTGATGGTTAAATGTCTCTATGTGGGGCTGTTGTGTGAATTTATCTCCTTAACAAGAATGCAGCATATATATATATATATATATATATATATATATATATGTATGTATATAATGTGTTGTGGGTAGTTTGCTTGTTGAAGTTACAGTGAGCTGTCTGGACTCACTCATTTATTTGGAATTGATCCCGTTTTTAATTGAGTGGTTGTTCAGTCACCTGTTGATGTTGATGTGATTAGTGAATGAGTGTGCAGGAGGTCTGGCTGCTGCTTCTGACAGTTTCTTTAGTATGTTTTTAAGCTGAGCCGTATATTGAGTAATAAGCTTAAAGTAACTAGAATAACAAGTGTTAACTAGTGGTACAATTGATCGTAGTTGATCCGTCATCCGTACAGATTAATTGCAAAATTTAATGTCTCATTTAAGACAATGTAAACAAACTGCTGTAAGTACAAGTCATGGGCAGACAGCGTGTCGCTAACAGGGATTTTGAAGGGTAACGATCAAACCAGCATCTAATGGGTCTGAAGTGATATCTGTAGGTATGTTTACATGCTGTTTGATGTGCTGCAGCTGAGGAGCTAACTAGCATCTAGCTGCTAACTGACGTTAGCTGTTTGTTTGGTGGCTCGTTCAACAAGCTGCAGGACAAGACGTGTGTTCATGTTTCTAAGTTATCATCAAGTTTTGATGATGTGGACAGAGGCTATTTCATTCACTACCGTGTTTAAAAGAGGAACTTATCATGCCTCATATTGCAATAATTGAGCATTGAATATTTCATATATTTTATTTTATTTAAACATTGGACATCTTAAATGTTGTTTGTCTTGAATGTTTTCATTTAAGACCATGGGCAAAAGTTCATTGCTGTTTCATGCTGTAAGTGTGTTACAGAATAAATAGAAAACAAAGTTTTATTTGTCTCCTCCTTTTTTTGGTGATCCTAAAAATGATCTGATCTGTGACTCAAATCTGTGATACGATCCAAACTGTGAGTTTTGTGATCCGTTGCACCCCTAGTGTTAACATGTCAGCTTTGTAGACTATATTTTGTATGTTGTGCACATAGATAAGAGTGTGTAAGTCATGTATTTGATACATGCATTAATACTTTCTGATGTGAACCTACACTTTTAGATCTGTGAATGTCTTTAGTGTTCAGTCTTTCTGGTATTCAGCACTGATCTGTTCCTGTATCATATTATAAGCTATGTGGTACTTTATGTATTTCTGTATACTAAGAAAATACATAGGTAACATGTAAAATCATGTGTAAATCATGTGATATCTTGTCTGTTTTTGATGAGAACATAAATCTGTTGTCACAGTAGAACAGTACTATAAATTTGAATTTCACTTTTTTGGTAAAATCATCTGAACCAGTCCATGGCTAAAATGAGCTCTTCTTTGTTTAGAAACAGACAATATTTTCTGGTTTCTTTAGTCCTCTATGACAGTAAATTGAATATTTTTGGATTGTTGACAAAACAAGACATCATCTTGATCTGATCCACTGGTCCACATTTTTTTTAACCATTTTGTGGACCAAACAACTAATAGATTAATCAAGAAAAAAAATCTGCAGATTAATTGATAATGAAAATCATTGTTAGTTGCAGCTCTACTACTGTTAGTGAAGCCATCCTGCTGTTCAGTTTGTATTTCATTCTCTAAACACAAGACTCTTGACTCTGCAGTGAGCTGTTCTGTTATCAGCTGCTCTAACAAGAAACTGTCAGCAGCCTCAGTTTTACTTTCAAAAATCTCCATGAAATCTTCATGTTTCAGTCACATTCTGACCGACCAGGTTCTGCTGAAGCCTGACTGATCCACCCACACGGGGCCGATGGTGAGCTGATCTCTGTTAGCTTGGTGCTAAAACGTTTCTCAGCCAAAATTCCACTTGCCACCAATTTTTTATTAGCTTAAATCACACTTTTATTCTGATTAAAAGGCAATAAATCATGAAGTTTGATGAATTAAAGAAAAAGCTGCTGGGTTTAATGAGCTAACTTTACCATCCAGACTGTGGAGGTCGAACAGAATCTGAACAGAAACGTCAGAATCAGTTTCAGACTTGTGTTTAGAGAATGAATAACTTCCACATTCGACTGCCGAGCGACATTAACACAAACATCTCTGCTTTCACTGTCGGTGTAAATGTGTTCAGTCCCTCTGACACCGCAGTAATGGCAGTGGGTCTTAAGAAGGAAACATAAATCAGCGGCCATTTTTTCTTAGAAAAATGGATTTTTAATTCATCTTAATTTTCAGAGCATAAATAGCTTTTATTTTTAAGTGTGTGAGTAGAAGTGCTTTTATCTTTCACTAAAGTCTAAAATGTGACTTTTATCAGTTTGATAAACATCAGTCTACCACATGTTCTGCTGCTACAGAGCGTGAGCATGAAAGTGACTCGCTGCCATTGAACACAGCAGGCTGAAGCTAAAGGTCGGACAGTGGAGGTAAACCACGCCCTGAGGAGGTTACTGCTGTAACTCTGGTTCTCTGCAGTCCAGACAACACTGATGAGGAGACACACATGTCATCACTCCATCAGTCTGGCTGCACCCCCCCTCCCCCCACCCCCCACCCCCCACCCAATCATCTGCTCCATCTCCTGAAGTCTCTTTAAACGCTGCTGAGTGGGTTTGATATACGACCCTGAACATCCAGGGAGGGTGGAGTTATTGACGTGTCAGAGATGGTAAAAGCTACATTAGGGGGGGAGTTGCAGATTGATGGAGAGGGGCGGGTTCTGGGGGGGGGGGGGGGGGGTTCGTCTTTGTTCGTCTCACACACACACACACACACACACACACACAGACATTACCTTACTACTATCTGGGGACAAATTACTGTGGTCTGTCTTCCCCCCTACATCCGTCTAATATGCATTAATATGTATTTGTGTGTGTGTGTATATGTGTGTGTGTGTCCGGTGGAAGGCGTGGTGTGTTTGGTGATAAATTGATAATCAGATCTGCCTGTTTGGTTCATTTCCTGTCAGAGACCCCATCTGGACACACACACACACACACACACACACACGCACCAACCCGCCACCAGCAGTTTCTGATGGGGTCTCAATGACGTTTAAAGGAACATTACAACATTCAAGTAAATCTTGTCTTTGGAGTTTTTCTCTTTTAATGGAGTCAGGCTAACAGTTTCCCTTCACTTCCAGTGTTTGTGCTAAGCTATGCTAAACACACTCTGTTCTGGACACAGAGAAGAAGGTGTGTTTCTTCCTGTATTATCATGAGTGTCACTTTGTCTGTGAGTTGATACTTAACGCAGCTTCAGTGTCTGATATTAAAGGATCATTCTGCTGATTTTCTCTATTTGTCTTCATGTTTGGATCCAAACCAACAATGAACTGATCTACTAACAAGTATTGTGTGTGTATCAAAGCCTGATATATCTTATTCCTCCGTTGTTGTGCAGACACTATTAAAAACACATCAGTGAGTCACACCGCTGCACTGGATGACATGTTCCTTCATCATGTTTAGAAACGGCTCCAGAGACTAATAACAGCATCATGTTTTCAGTCTCCAGTAGATGATTGAAAAGACTTGTAGAATATAAAGAAAGTGGAACATGAAAAATACAAAACTTTTGTTTGTGTGTTGACTCTCTAGTGTGAGAATGTATTTAGTTCTATTGTATTTAAAAATATATTTATATGATAATTTTTATAAATGACCATAGAATCTGTGTAAATAACAGTTACAGTCTAGATATTATTTTTACTTTTATCATTATATAATTCTGTACAGAGTTTCTATGTAGTTCAGTAGTTTAATATTAATATGTGATATACACACAGAGTTTATAACACATCCAGAATATAATATTTTGATCCTTTGTTGAGGATCTGTTTTAATATGAAGCCATAAAATAAATAATCAGTTCAATAAAAGGAAAGAAAAGAAGAGCGGAGGACAAAAAGACAGATGAGGAAGATGCTGACAGCTATTAGAGCTATTGATTGATGAAGACATCAGAGTGTCTGTGTGTGTGTGTGTGTGTGTGTGTGTGTGTGTGTGTGTGTGTGTGTGTGTGTGTGTGTGTGTGTGTGTGTGTGACGGGGGAGGGGACATAAAGGGAGGATGAGGAGGAGTTTTAAGGTCCCATATGTCACCAGTAAAAACACAAAAACATTCTCTGTAACAACAGCTGCAGTTTAAAGTGTAAAACTGTATTAAAGTTACACGTCTGTTTATTTTTTTAGGTTCAAGTTTTTTCTTTGGTTTTTATAGTTTGTAGTTTGTAGTTTTTATATTTCTTATATTGTATGTTATGTTTTTTTTTAAATAATTTACCAATAAATGGATTTTCTATCTATCTATTTTGTGTTTAAGTTTTATATGTTTTAGGGACTATTTTAAGATACTATAATTATAATTTCCAATTTAAAAATTTTACTAGTACAGTTTCATAACTGAAAAGTGAATCATTCTGCAGTGTTAATTATTTTCTTAAAATAAGATTCTTTTGTATATTTTGTTCCTCTCAGACTGGACAATGTTTATATTTATGAACCTTCTCATTCAGGGATTTAAAAAAAAAAAAAAAAATTACATTTTTAATTATGTCAATCTACAATTGAATTAATTTCAATTGAAACTTTATTGTCCTGGAAAAAGAAATTTGGGTCACAATAATAAAAAATCTCTTGTTTTTGATGTTCATCTCTCAGTGTGCAGCAACTGAACCATCTTCCCCCACAACACACACACACACACACACACACACACACACACACACACACACACACAGCAGGGAGTATTAACCCAGTGAGCTCAAATGGAGCCTTTATTATAGACGGTCAGCCAGAGATCAACACATAGATTAGTGTGTGTGTGTGTGTGTGTGTGTGTATGTGCCGACAGTCATTTAACAGTAATCCAGCCACACACACACACTGTCAGTCATCGGTTTCTCACCTCGTTATGACATCATGCTGATGTCAGACACATATAATCGCCAGGAGGCGGAGCTTAGCAGACAAAAGATGAAGTCAGTGATAAGAAAAAACAACTGCAATAATGCTGCTCTTTTCATTTATATCAACTTATCAAATAATATGGTGAATGTGGTTATTGTGCTTTTCATTATGAAGTTAATTCACTGGCTCTGTTTACAATCACATGTAGTTTCATTAATAGAAACATGACTCTGTCTAATAAATAAACAATGTCTTATTTCCATCTTTAATGCAGAAACAGCTGAGCTTTACTTCCTGGCAGATTGATGTGCAGTTCTTCTTGGGAGAGTATTAACAATTAACACAAAATAAGGATTTTTTTTTTAAAACCTGAAAACAAGCAGAGAGGGTTCAGGTGCTCTTTCAGCCCTGAGTAGTGACTTTCAGGCTCTATGTGGTTGCAGCAACATTCAGTAATAAAACCTGGAGCACAGTCCTCAAATCACTCACCGCTGCTGTGACGTTTATTACTGAGAACATGAGTCAGACGAGCGTATCGAAATGAATTATTACTCATCATCCAATGCAGCGGTGTGGCTCAATGACGTGTTTTTAATAGTTTGTGGACAACAATAGAAGAATAAGATATATCAGGCTTTGATACACACACGGTACTTGTTAGTAGATCAGTTCATTGTTGGTTTGGATCCAAACATGATGTAGAAAATCAGCAGAATGATCCTTTAAGTTGTTGACATGCTGTTTGTTCTGTCTGAACAATAAAAGTATGTGATGAAGAGTTTCTGTTTAGATTTTTGAGAAAGAAACTGATAACCAGCAGTTCAGGTAAAAGAAGATGCTGTGAGCTTTTAATCACCTTTAAATATTTTTTTTGTTATATAGTTTTGGGAGTATTATGAGCTGTTAATCGCCATGAATGATCCAAACTGCAGTGAATGATGAGTTATATGACGAGCAGGTGTAACCAATTAAAGCCTGGTGTGGATTAATTAGTGAATATAAATATTAAACTCCTGTTAAATCTCCCATTAGAGCTCACAGTTATTATACATCACAGTTTCTCTTCCTGCTGTGCATATATTGATTGATTGATTGATTGATTAATTATTTAAGTGTCCTGCACCTTTCTGGTTCCCAGCCCATATGGGAGACACTAGACAATAGTAACCAGGACGTCCACATGATGATCATGATGTGCAAACAGATTCAAACAGAGATTCAGTTTATATGACGGAGATGTAAAGACGGACTCAGTGTTCAGTCCTATAAATCTCCCCAAAACAAAAATCTCCACATTAAAAAGTCAACTCAACATATCAGCTCCAGACAAGTTGGATCTTTTCAAACTTAATTTTCTCAAGTCACCGTTCATTCATCCTCAACAACACCAAGATCACAAAAAACACATAAACGTTGCTCTTCAGGAACATTTATATCTGCTGGCAGTAAAGTACCAGATCTTACCAGAGCACTCAGGGACCTTTACGTTTTCTGTTTTCTGTAATTTTATATATTGTTTAGTAGTAATGATACATCATTTGCATTGTTTTATACACTCAGTGAGCACTTTATTAGGAACACCTGCACAGTCTAATACAATCTAATACAACAGCTCTGCTTTAAATTCTGCTTTTACAAAACTTTCAGTTTTTGTTGATGTTGTCGGAAAGGTGATAATCCTACTTTATGTTTATTATTGAGGTTATAGTGTGTTGGTGTACTAGAGAGCATTAGATTATTTAAATATTTCCTAATATTTTGTTCAGCCCATTAGGGGGACAAAATATCAGGAACACCACCTCCTCAGTAATAATGAAGAATTAAGGATTTTATATTAAGAATTTATGGCAGAGCTTGTTTTTCGGGAAACTAAATCACAGCAATCTATCTATCTGACATCAAGTGAGCTAATGACAACTGAAACGTATTGATTAGCATCAGCTGGTCGACCAGTCGTTTCTCGAACTGAACTGGTCCTTTAGTTTCCCTGTTACACTCAGCTATGTGCACGATCTGTAAACACACACACTCACACACATATACAAACACACACACACACATATACAAACACACACACAGTGAACTGATGTGAACTGTGGCTGGTTGTCGACCATATATGGGCAACAGACAGTAAAAACTGAAATAGCAGGAAACAGATGAGGGACAGTGTGTGTGTGTTTGTGTGTATCTGTTTGTCTGTGTGTGTGTGTGTGTGTGTGTGTGTATGTGTGTCTGTGGCATCCCTGGCATTTAAAGTTTAAAGAAAGGTCTCAGTGTGGCCTTTATATACAAACCCACAGATGAAAACATCAAATAGCTGTACACACCCCCTCTGCACTCTGAGTCTGTTTGTTGTTTGAAAAAGTTACATTTACTCAAGTACTGTACATAAGTACAATGTTGAGGTATTTGTACTTTACTTGAGTATTTCCATGTGATGCTACTTTCTACATTTCAGAGGGAAATATTGTACTTTCTACTCCACTACATTTATTTGACAGCTTTAGTTACTTTTCAGATGAAGATTTGACACAATGGATAATATAACAAGCTTTTAAAATACAACACATTGTTAAAGATGAAATCAGTGGTTTCCAACCTTTTTGTCTTTTGACGTCTTACAAAAAGCAGTGTGTAGTCGGGGTCACATTTCACATGTCTATGAGTTGTTAACAGCTCCACCAAATAGTGATTTTTCCCTCTAAACTTCTCACATGCTTTCATTTCAATAAATGTTCAAATGATCCAATATTTCAGCAAAAATCAAAGATTAGAGAAAAAGTCCAAAAACTGAAAACAGATTTGTGTATCAGAACTTTGTTTTTTCTTCTTTCCTCTCCCATTAATCATCTCACCACCCCTCAGATTTATCTGATGACCCTTTGGAGGGGCCCGACCCCTAGGTTGGGAACCACTGGACTAAACTAGCTAACTGTATATAAAGTAGTGTAAACTAGCTCCACCTCCAGCAGCTACAACAGTAACATGCTGCTCTAACACTGATGCTTCACTATTAATAATCTAATGATGTCATATATAATAATATATCAGTCAGAGGGACCAAACCACTACTTTTACTGCAATACTTTAACTACATCAAGCTCATAATACTTATGTACTTTTACTGCAATACTTTAACTACATCAAGCTCATAATACTTATGCACTTTTACTGCAATACTTTAACTACATCAAGCTCATAATACTTATGTACTTTTACTGCAATACTTTAACTACATCAAGCTCATAATACCTATGTACTTTTACTGCAATACTTTAACTACATCAAGCTCATAATACTTATGTACTTTTACTGCAGTAAAGTATCTGAATACTTCTTCCACTGCTGATGTTTACACTGCATCTCTTCTATTTTTAACAGATTTTTTGTCAAAGACCGTCATCAGAACATCTTTTCCTGGAGTTAAACAGATCCAGTATTTCCACAGACTTTGCAGCTTTTCAGCAACAGAACTACAAACATGGCTCCGCTGTTCTCGTCTTCACTGTACGAGCTGTGAGCTCCATCAGTCACCGTCTGTGGAAATACTGGATTTAAACGCTGGTTTCGTTTCAGGCAAAGATGTTCTGACCGCGAGCTTCTTTCTGAAACAACATGAAAGTCGCAGAAACAATCATGATGTGATAATTCTGTTGCAGATCGTCAAAAGTCCCAAAGAACAGCTGCTGTTTGGTTAAAACACATGATGTATGAAATGTTGTCAGTAAAAATGATTAACACGTCTGTGATGTTCTTCAGGAGGAGGAGATGCCAGAGGAGGTGAACATCGATGATCTGCTGGACCTGAAGACAGCTGAGGAGAGAACACAGAGACTGCAGGTAACAACACACCTGTCCACATGTCTGTCTGTCATTCTGTCATTCTGTCAGTTATTACCTGCACTCTAATAAGCTTAAGGAGCAGTGTGAGTACTTTTGCACCCTGGGTTTTGCCTCTCAGGCTTCATACAGTCTGTGCTTCCTGCTGAAGAGTTTTTTAGGTTTAAAAATATTTTATAAACTATCTATATATGTTCATTAATAATCAATGTTCTCCTAAAAGGATGCTAGAGTCAAACATCACCAGAGTAGTGAAGTGTGAGCAGCAGCTGGTCCTGAAGTGTTTTTCCTTGTTCTGCATTTTCACTTCATTTATTTCTTTAACGATCCCCTTGATGTTACGGAGCATTGAAACTCTCCTGATAACATAACAATCCTACAAGTTTATATTCTGACACCAGTTTACATTATTTACACTTTGTTCCTGTCTTTGAGAATACTACAATACCCATGAGCCTCGGCTGCTGTTGCTATGTAGAAGAAGCCAATCAGAGGTGTGAATAATTAATTCGAAATGCTTCTTCGCTGAAGTTGTAAACAAAATGTGTCGCCATGGTTACTAAATTCACTTCAAAAGTGAACTTATTTAGTCTGCAGATTGTTAAATCAGTTTTCTCAGCATAGTGATCTTTATCTTCTGTTCGCCGTTAGTAGTGCATGTGCCCGAATTTTAAGCTCTCTGATTGTTTGTTTCTTGCTGAAACGCACCTAGGGAGTCATAGTTAACTTTGACCCTGAAATTTTTATGTCCACAGTGTGGTAGCTTCGACTTTTTACTAAAGAACCAGATGTTTTCTAACACAGTTGTTCATCTTTTGTTGTGATGATTCAACCAGATGAGTTTCATGTTGATCCAAACTGTGGAAGAGAGAACCAAGAGCCATCATATAAAAGAAAAATGGACGAGATTTTTACTTCTGGACTCAGGGACACCTGAAATATCTCCTCCCGCCTCACAACTGTATTACATTTAAAGGACGAGTGCACAATGTTTCAAGTGTGACTTAAAACAACAGTCAGGAGCCCAAATGAACATTAAAGCTGTTTTTCTTGCTGTAATTATTCCTCCTGTTCATACTGACCATTAGAAGATCCCTTCATAATGAATTTACAATGGAAGTGATGGGGGACAAAATCCAGAGTCCTCCTTCTGTGCAAAAAATGTATTTAAGAGTTTATTTGAAGCTAATATGAAGCTTCAGCGTCCAAATGAGTCAAATCAAGTAGATATCTTTCAACGTTACAGTCTTTTTATTGTTCACTGTTTATATGGACACCTGACTGCTGCTTTAACACACACTGGAATCATTAAGGATGAAACTCTTTGTAGTAAAGATATAAATACAACATTAAAGGAAACTAAACATGATTATTAGTAGAGTTGAGGTTTACACAGTGTTTGTATTTTTTATACTCCTCACAGGGTCTCATGTGTTTTTGTTCTTTATGTTTCCAGGAGATCCTTCACTCCTGTAACAACAACACAGAGGTAAGACCACCACAACATTATGACAAGTATAGTTTTAATCTGTGTGTGATGAGGAGTAACAGATAGTTAACCACTCTAACAAAACATCAGTTCTCAGTGTTGATGTGAAGCAGATGTGAGGCATGTAAACACTCGTCCTGTTTACTGTTACTTTCACTGTATTTATTGGTGTTTGAACTGAACGTCAGCATTTCACATTAAAACTACAGCAGACCAGGACTGTACACACACTTTGTATTCATGTTTTATTGTTTCTACACTGTAGTCGTGAGATAAATGATATTACATTCAGCTGAGAAATAAACTTGAGATAACACTTATCTAACACAGATAAGGAGTTAATGAATTATTGGAGGGAAATTTGTCACAAAGCGAATAAAAAGTGAAAGAATAAAACTGCAAGATGAAATCTTACAAATATAAGATCTCTCTTTTGTTCATAAATTAATGTTTTCACTTTTTACATTAACTTCTTATGTTTTGAACCAGTCACTGATTGAACTGTTTTAAGACTTTGGTGACCGGTTTACATTTTCTCTAGTGCCACTATCAGTAAAAATTTTCCACTTGTGGAAGGTTCGCTTTTAGAGGCAACGGGCCCAGAGGGGGTGGGGGTTGGGGGAGGGGAACAAATCAAAGAAAAAATACATATAAATATGCAGTACATTTTGCATTTTGGATGTAGCATTCTACATTTAAATCAGTCTATAACAAATGAGTTATTGTGGGTTCTACAATGATGGCAATATATCTAAATAACAGAAGTGCTGCATGCATGTATTGTAACATGATGTATATAATGTTAATACTGTATAATAGTTAATAAATTATGTCAGAATTTTTATCTGCAGTTATCAAACTAGAAGAAAAGTCCTGAACATGTTGATGATAGAGGGGGGCGCTCACATGTAGACGTATTTAATGCTCCCTCGTCTGTTTCCTCTCTGCAGGTCTTCATCAGTGACTTACTTTTAAAACTTGAGGGTTTACAGAAGCAGGAGGATCTGCACAACGACGGCATCGACCTCCCTCAGCTCCACATCTACCCCACCCGCCCAGGATCAGCCGACAGAGAGGTGCTGCACTGAGACAGCAAGCGTACCCACACACCCCCAACCTGCAACACCTCTAACCAGGAGGGGCTGAACTAGAAAACAAACACACCTAATGTCTCCATCCATCTAACCTGTTATTCCCAACATCAGTGCTCCCGCTCCTCCTTCTCCCCTGTTGATGCTCCTCAAGTCGCTAATTTGGTCACCAAAGCCACAGCCTCCACCTGTTCTCTGGACCCCATGCCCACAGCCTTGGTCAAAGCATGCCTACCTACCCCGTACCCAATCATGGTGGACATTCCTCCGGATGACCTCACCAACTACCGGCTGATCTCCAACCTTCCTTTTCTCAGCAAAATCCTAGAAGGAGCAGTTTCTGCCCAACTCCATCAGCACATGTCTAACCATGAGCTCTATGATCCCCTTCAATCTGGCTTCAGAGCACACCATAGCATGGAGACCCCTCTCATCAATATCACTATTGACCTCCTCATCGCTGCTGTTTCTGGTCACATCAATAGTCTCATCCTGCTGGACCTCTCTGCAGCCTTCGACACAGTCTCCCACACCATCCTCCTCAACTACTCATCTGAATACCTAGACCTCACTGGTGCAGCTCTCTCCTGGTTAGAGAGCCAGTCATATCTCTCCAACAGGAAACAGTTTGCCACCATCAGATACTCCGGTTCCACACTGGCCCCTAAGGTTCTGTGCTTGGACCCTTCCTCTTTAATCTACATGCTCCCCCTTGGTCAGATCATCCGCCACCATGGTCCAAGCTTCCACTGCTATGCTGATGACACACAGCTGTATCTCAGCACTAAACCATCAGCTCAGCTCCCCACATGGTCTCTTGTCAACTGCCTGCACAAAATAAAAATCTGAATGTCATCTAATCTACTCAAGCTAGATAGCAACAAAACAGAGCTCATGGTTGTGGCTCCCAAGGCGCTGCTCTGGAAGGTTGGAGATCCTCTCTTCAATATGGATGAGTGCACCATCTGCCAGTCCCCAGACGTCTGCAACTTGGGTGTCATTCTGAACTCCACCCTCTCATTCCAGTCACACAACAAATCCCCAAAGTCGCTTTCTGCCACCTCAAAAACATCTCCAGACTCCAGCCATCACTCTTAGACTCCAGCTGAGCCCCTCATCCATACCTTTGTCACCTCCCATCTGGATTATTGCAATGGAGTCCTATATGGGGTACCCAGCAAAGCCCTGAACAGGCTCCAGTATGTGCAGGACTCAGCTGCCAGGGTAACTCACCTGCACCAAGCCCTGGCAGCACATCACCTCCACCTTCACTGGCTCCTGGTCAAGTCCTGCATCTCCTACAAAATCCTCCTCCTCACCTACAAGTCCCTCAATGCCCTTGCCCCCCATTACCTATCTGACCTTCTCTACCCTTATATCCCATCCCAGAATCGGCGGTCCTCAGACATGGGTATGTTCTCCACCCCCGCACCAGCCTGTGGACTTTTGGGGACAGAGCCTTCAATGTGGCAGCCCCCACCCTTTGGAACTCTCTCCCGGCAGAGATCTGCAACGCTGCATCTTTGAACATTGAAAACTTACCTGTTCACCAAGGCCTATCAAGTTAATTCTGTCATCCCCGGCAGTCATTGCTGTTATTATTTTCTGTTCTTGTATTATTTGTTTTGTCTGCCTCACTATGTGTAAAGCATCCTTCGGTCCCTTGAAAGGCGCTTTATAAATTAAAGTTATTATTATTATTATTATTATCATCACTCCACCCAATTATTTACATCCGCCCCAGTCATCATGACTGACCCAAACAGGAGGTGCTTTAAGGTAAAACAAACATACCCAGTCCGGTCCTGACAGGTGACCCCCCTTCATGTTCACCGTCCACCCCAACTATAAGGAGCCAGACTGAAAATCAAACAATCTGATCTGATCTGATGAAAAGTTTGAAAAATATAAATGCTGGTTTTTCACACAGCAAAATTCAGTCTTTGATGTGAAAAATATAATTCACATGCAAAATAATTGCATGAAAAATTCACTTCTGATGTGTGAAGACCTGAACACTGCAACTCTGGCACACCTGGTCCACTACATGACCAAAAGTATGTGAACACTTGAACATATGTAATAGTGTGAGTTGACTTGCAGCTTGCAGATGGAGTCAAGTTCTTCCATATCAAAGTGCGGAAACAATTTCTTTATGGAGCTGCTTGGTATCATGTTGAAACCAATCAGCAGCTGCCGCATCTTGAGGCTTAAGTCCCTTAAAGTGACGGCTGCTAGCTGCTCCAACTGACTCCCAAAAAGAAGCATAAATTTCTCTATAGAAATACTTATTATGGTCTCAATCTCCCAATTCAGGCCCTTTAATAAGTGTGCTGGTGGTCATTTTGGAAATTATTGCTCTGTTAATAAGATTTGAAGACTTATAGTAGCTTTGATGTCTGCTGTGTGGGCGTTTATTGACAGCTGTGATTGACAGTCGGCTCACTTGCTGCTCTCCCGGCTCCGCAAGTCAGACTGTCGTGGCAATATTTCACAGAGTTTATTGTTACTTGATTATGATACCTGCCCTGTTAGCACAATTCAAACCGGCTCCAATGAAACCAACAGGTGACATCACACCTCCCCACATCTGTCTTTATTTACAGACTGTGGTTGAAACAGGAAACACAAGCTGTCCACATTCTTTTGGTCATATAGTGAATATTTTTACTTGTCAAACAAGCTGTCAGTTCAGATCAGCATGAGTGTCATGTGATACTCTGTGTGCTGCATTAAATGTTGTGGACAGCACAGTTTACCTCACGATCATTGAGATAAAATGACTTTCCAGACCTGTAAAATCCTGTCTGGTAGTGTTATAAACTGTTTTGCAGGCATCTGATAAACAATTAAACACATAAACTGATCATTGTCCCACATCATCTTAACTTATTCTGTAACTCCTCCCAGGTGCATGAAGGCACTGCAGTGAGAAAAACAAGCGTACCTCTCCCACCGAGGTGCACAGTATGATCTACTGCAAGGTTGCAACCAACGATTCGATTAATCGAGTAGTGACTGGAATGTTAAGAAATAGTGAAAAAATGGCATTCACAGTTTCTGACAGCCCACAGTGATGTGTTCAGTTTGCTTGTTCTGTCTAACTAACAGTCCAAAACCATATTAAATTTACTGTCATGTATGACAAAGAACAACAACAAACCGTCACATTAGAGAAGCTGGAAACAAAGAACATTTGTCATTTTCAACTGAAAATAGCTGCTGATTCATTTTGTCAATCGACTAATCGATGAATCGATGCAGCTCTAGTATGAACTCTGAAAGCTGGATTAATTGATTTTCAGCAGAACCGTCTGTAAACACATCAGGTGAAAATATCAGCTTATGAAGAGGCTAACATGTTAGCAAATGTTGGCTACTTAAACATCCAGTGGACACAGAGCAACATGCTCTCTGTCTGTCTCTCCTTTTAGCTCTGGTTTGGTCTCTTTCCACTTTCTTCACCAGATAGTCTCTAACTTTACCTGTCTGCTGGGCAGGTAGAGTACAGGTGCACTGTAGGTTTATAAGAAAACAGCTGAGACTGAACCAGACAGGAAATGTTTGAGAACAGGAAGTAAAAGAGGCCAAAAAGCATCAGATGGTAAACATAAATAATCAGTAGGTGCAGTGTTTTAATCTGTTATCAGTAAAGTTTGTCTGATCTTCACAGTTCTTCAAGTTTGTTGGAAACATAAACACAGATGAGCTAAAGGGACTTTTTGTTCTTGGCTTTACTTAAATGAATTTAGTCACTGGGACTTTTTGGTCAGAAATGCCAAATTGTTTCAGGTTTTGTAACCCTGCAAATTTCAGCCAAACATAACGCTTTGTTTTTGTCACAAACCTTCCATTTTTCACACCAAATTCTATAGAGTTTCCCTTTCAGTATTGGTCGCCTGTTTGAAATCCTTCCGGTGACGCAGCTGTTTTCCTGGTTTCGGTCAAACTGAAGTCTGTTTGCAGTGTCAACACAACTCAGCTCATATCAGATCAGTGTGAACAACAGTCCTTCACACCGATGCTGCCGCAGTGTGTGTTCACATAACAAGCATCCCGTCATTTCACACAAAAACATCATGAGTGTAAATCCTCTCTGTTTGTATATATTTGATTCTTGCTTTTTATCCTTTATTGAGAAGGAAAGAAAACATAATTTTCTTACTTATTTCCCTGCATACAGTATCACAAAACACACACAAACTCACAGAGGAACCTTTGTACCTTTCGGCTCTTTCTGCTTTCAGTTTTGTACTCCTGCTGTTCTGCTTTGTACATTTTGTAGCTGTCGGTTGAAGCCTTGTATTGTTTGTACATGATTTTAAATAAATCTGCGTGACAATGATATCTCCTGCAGAGATGTTCTGTTATTAATTAAAGGATCATTTAACAGTTTATTAAAACTCCTAGTTTTGTCCGTCATTTCTAACCGTTCTGATAACATAGTACTCGACTTAATTGCTGAGATCTGAGAACAAAGTCACACCGCTGATAACAAGTCAGACGGGGCAGGAAGTCAAAGTCAGAGGTGGGCCAGATCACAGCCACAGCTCAGTCTAATGTGCTGGAAAACCTCTGCACATAAAACATGTTTGCAGATGAGTCACTGATGCCACTGACCCATAAAGGCCTTAATTCAGCTGTATGATCTGAATCTTGTGCTATTTTGGCTCAATAAAAGCATCGCCGTCCCGCCCTTTGAGTTGTATAATGATGTCATCAGTAAGATTAAATATGTCCGGTCTGTTTCCTCTCCTGTTCTGGTGAACATGAACCAACTTTACCGTCCAAATTTAGCCTTCAGAGTTTCATTTCCTCATCAAGCAGGAAGAACAAAATGTTTAGATCACAGGTGACAACTTCACATTTTAGCAAACTTGTGCATTTCATTAAAATAAGAAATAATTAACACTGATCAATCTACACAAAGATTGATCAGTAACCATGAACAATGGTGGAAACAGTAATCAAATCCTTTACTGCAGCAAAAGTACCAATACAGCAATATAAAAATACTCCATCACAAGTAAAAGTCCTCCATGAAAAATCTTACTACAGTAAAAGTACATAGGTATTATGAGCTTGATGTAGTTAAAGTATTGCAGTAAAAGAACATAAGTATTATGAGCTTGATGTAGTTAAAGTATTGCAGTAAAAGAACATAAGTATTATGAGCTTGATGTAGTTAAAGTATTGCAGTAAAAGAACATAAGTATTATGAGCTTGATGTAGTTAAAGTATTGCAGTAAAAGTACATAAGTATTATGAGCTTGATGTAGTTAAAGTATTGCAGTAAAAGTACATAAGTATTATGAGCTTGATGTAGTTAAAGTATTGCAGTAAAAGTAGTGGTTTGGTCCCTCTGACTGATATATTATTATATATGACATCATTAGATTATTAATAGTGAAGCATCAGTGTTAGAGCAGCATGTTACTGTTGTAGCTGCTGGAGGTGGAGCTAGTTTACACTACTTTATATACAGTTAGCTAGTTTAGTCCAGTGGTTCCCAACCTAGGGGTCGGGCCCCTCCAAAGGGTCAGCAGATAAATCTGAGGGGTGGTGAGATGATTAATGGGAGAGGAAAGAAGAAAAAACAAAGTTCTGATACACAAACCTGTTTTCAGTTTTTGGACTTTTTCTCTAATCTTTGATTTTTGCTGAAATATTGGATCATTTGAACATTTATTGAAATGAAAGCATGTGAGAAGTTTAGAGGGAAAAATCACTATTTGGTGGAGCTGTTAACAACTCATAGACATGTGAAATGTGACCCCGACTACACACTGCTTTTTGTAAGACGTCAAAAGCCAAAAAGGTTGGAAACCACTGGTTTCATCTTTAACAATGTGTTGTATTTTAAAAGCTTGTTATATTATCCATTGTGTCAAATCTTCATCTGAAAAGTAACTAAAGCTGTCAAATAAATGTAGTGGAGTAGAAAGTACAATATTTCCCTCTGAAATATAGAAAGTAGCATCACATGGAAATACTCAAGTAAAGTACAAGTACATCAGGACACATTTAAATATAAGAGTCACACCACCCTCTGCTGGTGTCACACGGTGCTGCACCAACACTGATTCATAGATGACAAATCCACCTATAATCAATTTAACTTCCACTCTGACTGGACTAATCATGGCTAATAACTACATTTAGACTAATTAGATAATAATTAGCACCAAACTGATAAAAAACCAACGGAGATCTTGGATCTGACAGTGATGTGAAACAAAATAGGTGCTCTTGATGCACAGGTAGGCAGCCAAATAAAGTAATGTGGTAGTTTGACCCTGAGAGAGACCAGTGTTCCACTAAAATAAAGACTTATTAACTTTTGTACACTGACAAAGATATGAATGTGTCTGAACATCTTTACTTGTCTTTTCAATAACATGTCATACACACCCATAAACACACACATTTCTATACACATATCCATATATTTATATATATAAACACACACACACACATAATAAAAAAAACATTTAGCTCAACGTCCCAGTATCTATCTGAGTGTTAACATTTTAAAAATGTAAAAATATATTCTTATTGTTTCTTGTTCATTACTTGTTATTTATTGTCATTTTATAAATAAGAAATACAAATTAAAGGAAAAACCTGAATAAATGAGTGGAGAAACAAATGCAGGTGCGCTGCGTGGTACAATCAAGCAGTTAACATCCAATCATGCTCTGTAGCTTGTGTACAAATGTTGAGCAGGCCCAGCTGATTCTGATTTTGTGTCAAGATGGCGAGAGGAAAAGATCTAAGTGACTTTGAAAGAGGGTTCATTGTTGAGGCACTTTAAGGTACTTCAGCCTCATGACATGGTCGCTGCTGATTGTCATTGGAGTTTTGACCTGATGATGGCGCTAGATGAGAAGTCAGTTCTCTAGTTGAAGTGAATACTGAGTGTTTCCAGTAAACTCAATCACAGCGTGACTCAATTCAATACATGAACATACTGTCACTTATTCAGATGTGACTACATTAATCATATTATGTATGTTACCTCAGACCCGGCACTATGGATGGGTATTTGGGGGCCAAGCCCCCCCAGATGACCTCTGTGCCCCCATCCCCCCGCTGCATCCTGTGCACTCCCCATCCTTCCATTTTCTAATAATTAACATATTTTGTTGTTATCAAAATATGAACGTTGGTGGCATAGTTCCCACAACACACAGATATTCAGTTTACTGTCATAGAGGACTAAAGAAACCAGAAAATATTCACATTTGAGAAGCAACACTGAAGCAGCAATAATAACAATTATAATGTTATATAAATATGATTAAATTACATTACCATTGTGAAGGAGTTTCCTTTCCATGTATTGGTCTATAAATCATTACAATTAAAGATATAATCTGTAATTATTCCACATTAAAGTGTCTAAAAACAACTAGACCTAGGTTATATGTTTTGTTGAGTTGTGTACTTACATTATCCAAAATGTTTCCAACAATTTTCAAACCCAGAGAAATCTGTAATTTTAATCAAAGTAACTGACCGTTTCATTTGGTCGCCTGTCAATGGCGTCATACCTCCTCTACCAAAGAGTAAACACACACAAGATGCATACAGCGGCGCTGTGTTTGTCCACCATGATTGTGTCTACCAAAGAGTATATGCATACAAGATAATGTGTCGGTATTGTGGTTGTTCAACAGAAACTGGTATAAATTGACTTTTATTCAGTTTTAAGCCACATTTTTATGATAAACCTTTGAGATCTTGGTCGTTTTTAACTACATCTTTTAACTGGATGAAGGATTTTTGTCATCAAACGTCTGGATCTTAAGTTATCAGAGAAACAAGCTAAACAAATGTTAGCAGCAGCCCGGCTAGAAGCCCCTTTACAAAGTTCGGTGCTCGTCAAACATCGTCAGAGAAACATTGATTTTTAACGTGAAATATCTTTATTCAGTATTTTTACTGTTTTAATCCCCATGTACGTTTGTTGTTGGAGAGGAGGAGACCTCTGCGGATAATTCAGCTCCTGGTAGAAACCTGCTGAACATCTGGATCTTAAGTTATCAGAGAAACAAGCTGAGCAAACGTCAGCAGCAGCTCAGCTAGCAGCCCCTACCAGATGTCCAGTGCCCGCTGAACAATGTCAGACAAACACAAATTTTCAATGTGAAACTGCTTTATTCAGTGTTTTTACCTGTTTTAATCAGTGGGTCTGTTTGTTTTGGAGAGGAGGAGACCTCTGCGGATAATTCGGCTCCTGGTAAAAACATCCTCAACCATGAACACTGGAGTAATCCTAACCTGAAGAAACTGGTTGTTAAACAATGAAGACAACAACTCCCATGATCCCACACTACTTCACACCATCATCACACTCCGTCTTTTTTATTGTTTTGATTGAGACCCCTAGCACCTGAAATTACATATTGTGCATTTAAATGGATCTCTGTTTATGACATGATTCTAGTGTTATAGGTCTGTATGTTTCTGCAGGTGGATTTTGACGGGCCAGTCTGAGTCTAAAGACCCAGCTGATTTTTATTCCCACTCCACCACTAACCACAGCCGAGCTAATTTGATGCTTAGTGACACAGCAACAGCCCCAGTAAAACCTAACTCTATTTCTTTTGTGGTCCTCCAACAAACAATGAACAAAAAACAGGAAATGACATAGCATCTGAACAGCAGTGTGTGTGTTTTCTGAGCCATCATGCAGTAACCATAGATTCAGCTCTTCCTGTCCTGTGAAAGCTGCACAGAAGGAGGCATTAAAGCAAACAGTTTGTATCAGAGATCTCCACTGACAGACAGACAGGTGAGTCCTGCAAATATCTCACTTTGAGTTCTTTGTGCTTCTACTGTTTTTATGTTCAAATTTGAAGTTTTTTTAAAATATAAAATCTAATATATTTTACAAGACAACTTAAGATAAAAATGGTTTTAAACAACTCTTGACACTGGGAACAGAGTTTACAAGTAGTTAACTACAGTCCATGTGAAATGGTTTCTGACTACAGATAATCGATACCCCCGCCAGTGTGGATAAGGCACCGACAGACGGCTGCCATCTACCTCTGACCTAGGTATCGAACATAGTTCCCAAAATCTACACACACGACTATCCTAGTCTTGCTTAGGGAACCAAATTCATCCTTGAACATTCAGTTCTAGTTCAGTACACATTGCACAAATTGTGTAAATTCCTCAGGAATGGTGCAAGACATTAAGTTATGTTAATTTGTCACAAATTAAAATTAAATAAAATAGTTTGAAGAAGGCTTGAATAATGTTTGTCTCGGCCACATATAGTGGAACTTTCAACACATGTCCATGACAATTTTGTAGTGATGTTTTCATAGTTAATTTTAACACACTACTGATCTGAAGCAGCTTACAGCTTGTTGAGAATAAAAGGTGTGATAATCTATTTAGAAGTATTTCATGGTTCACACTTGTCAAAGGCTTTTTAAATCTAAGAATACTGCTCCCACTACTACCTTCATCCAAACTACTTTTGATGGTGATGACAGCAAAGGGCACAAATGACTTCTTCTTCCCATTTTTCCTGGCTAGTGGGACCTTGAGTTTCCTGCCAGCAACAGATGGAATGATGAGTGAAGGGGGTGGGTGGGATTGTTATAGACCTGGGTTGCCTTTTTGGTTGTGGACTGGTTGTATAGGTTCTGGAGTTGCAATTATTTATTTCCAATGATCTTATCCAGCCCAAATGAACATTGTTCCTTTGTCTAACTGAGAGGTTCCCACACCAGCGGATGATGTTAAAGGTGAGGACACTGACCTGTAGACCATGGTCAGGGTGAGTTTGCTGGCACTGAAGCTCAATTTCCTGAGGAGTGAGCTGCTGCCATGCCTTTTTGTAAATGTAGTCTGCATTGATCTGAAAGGTAAGTTTATTGTCAATGATTGTTCCCAGATGTTTAAAGTGAGTGACCTGCTCCACTTCCTGCCCCTTCATGATAGCAGGACTGAAGATGGGCCCTATGCTGCCAGCTCCCATCCTTCCACCCAGACACAGCTCCTTGGTCTTACTGACATTAAGGTCAAGGAAGCTGCTGTCAAACCAAGCGGCGAGGTGGTCAATGTGCTGAGAATAGGAAGCGCTGTTGACATCCTGCAGGCAGGCAACCAGGGCCATGTCATCAGCATACTTATCATCATACTTTATGAGTGAGAGGTCTTTGCTGTTGTATTTTACCTCATTTGTATATATGGAGAACAGAAGGGGAGATAAAATGCACCCCTGTGGAACGCCGGTGTTCAGGTCAAGGCAGTCAGAGATCAATTTACCAAGTGAGCTACTGGCCTTACAAGTGTCGCACTGTGTTTTTTAATATGAGAAACATGTTGTATAATTTATACAGATGCTGCATTTTATGGCAATCCATCCAGTAGTTGTTGAAATATTTACATCTGTACCAAATTAGAGGACCAAACAACAGACACCATCTTAGCCTGGCTAACAAAGCCACAGAAACATAATTGTCAGATATGTCTATGAAAATTCTGGTAACGTTATATCTAGAAGTATTAAGTTAAGGGAAAGTTCACAATTTTTCAAGTGTGTCTTTCCTCGTTGCGGGGGCTTGTCAATCGTCTGCTTGCCGTCCCCTTTGGAGCTGCTATCCCCTGTGAGCCCGCCAACTGCTGGCGTTTTGTGCCTCTTAATTTTCCTGGTATCCACATAAAGGTAACTCATGCTTTGCACATGTGAGCACAATGTCAACTATAACTTTTATATGCTCCTGGTTTCTTTCTATTATCTCACTTTATCGGCCTTCTGTGTTGACAAGCTGATTGTGAATGACTGTGCCATGTCTGGACTTGTCGCCTTCTCTGTAGTTATTGTATTTCTCCACAGCTATCTGATGAGCTCTGCTGGTTTCATGTTTATAACAAGCTGTGTTCATGTGTTTCTAATCCTTATATCCATGACTTCTTCTTCCCATTTTTCCTGGCTAGTGGGACCTTCAGTTTCCTGCCAGCAACAGCTGGAATGATGAGTGAAGGGGGTGGGTGGGATTGTTATAGACCTGGGTTGCCTTTTTGGTTGTGGACTGGTTGTATAAGTTCTGGAGTTGCAATTGTTTATTTCCAATGATCTTATCCAGCCCAAATGAACATTTTACTTCATTTGTATATATGGAGAACAGAAGGGGACAAGGCAGTTGGAGATCAATTTACCTAGTGAGCTATTGGCCTTACAAGTGTTGCACTGTGTTTTTAATATGAGAAACATATTTTTTTATGGCAATCCATCCAGTAGTTGTTGAAATATTTACATCGGTACCAAATTAGAGGACCAAACAACAGACACCATCTTAGCCTGGCTAACAAAGCCACTCTGTCAAAGGCTAATAATCTAGGTGGCTGTTTATGTCAAATATGAGCAGAAACATAATGGTTCGATATGTCTGTGAAAATTCTGGTAACGTTATATCTAGAAGTATTAAGTTAAAGGAAAGTTCACAATTTTTCAAGTGTGCCTTTCCTCGTTGCGGGGGCTCGTCAGTCGTCTGCTTGCCGTCCCCTTTGGAGCTGCTATCCCCTGTGAGCCCGCCGACCACCAGCGTTTTGTGCCTCTTAATTTTCCTGGTATCCATATAAAGATAACTCATGCTTTGCACATGTGAGCACAATGTCAACTATAACTTTTATATGCTCCCGGTTTCTTTCTATTATCTCACTTTGTCGGCCTTCTGTGTTGACAAGCTGATTGTGACTGTGCCATGTCTGGACTTGTCGCCTTCTCTGTAGTTATTGTATTTCTCCACAGCTATCTGATGAGCTCTGCTGGTTTCATGTTTATAACAAGCTGTGTTCATGTGTTTCTAATCCTTATATCCATGACGTCTAAATTACTCTTCCCCACCTATCTCACCAAACCGCTGACACATTTTACAAAATACTGTATCCTTGCTACGTCTGTAATGTAAAAATGCGTACTTCCTATACTAATATAAGGAGAAGCTCCTGGTCTCATGTCCAAAAACTGAGATGGGGTACTGTTTGAGTTTGGGCTGTGTTGCTGGTTCATCTATAGCCGAAAGGTCTACTGAAGTCAACGAGGCAGTCGCGGTGGATGAGACTGATGAAGAAAAGATGGGAATGGAAATACATCCTTGAGAGCATGACTGACTTTCACCTAGGTGAAACTGGCAGCCTTGTCCTTCAGTTATAGCCCCTTCTGTCCCGCCAACAGAACCCACGTCCCATGTGGAGCCCACGCTAGCATTAGCTTGATTTTCACTAACATGCGGAGATGGTGGTGGAAACACCTGTGATGATGGGGCATAGGCAGTCGAGGATTCTGGCAACTCTGTTCAATTAGGAAACTCCAGGATGGCATTTAGACAGCATATTTATGTTCTTATCAAAAATAAACAATGCACGTATCATACTGCGTGTCAGATGTGTTTTTCACGGGCACGTCACATGCAACACATGCAACATATCATTTGCATGAGATGTGCACGTGAAAAATGCGTCTGACACACTTCATGTCCAGACACAAGATGAGAACCCCTTGGCTGAGGTGGGGGCTCATCTCTACTCTGCAGAAGACAGACTCTGAGGACTTTTTATTTTTTGTCACGATCAAGACACACAAACAGACTTATTAATATAATATTATTTTATAATATTAATAATGTAATATTAATATTCAACTAAACAACAAAATGCATGTTCAGGCAGGCAGACTGGGCCCAAGGTGGGCCCCTTTGTAACTGGACCCGGGGCAGCCACCCGTCTGCCCACCACTCACTCCGCTACAGCACTAGTGGTTACAACCCTTTCAGTCACCTATGTTCATTTGCTACCTGTTATACATCAGTATATTCCTATACTGTACAAGACAAATCTGTTTAATCACATCAGATTTATATTTTAACTTTACATCAAATTTTTTCAATCAAATAAATTGTTTATTTATTTATTGTATTAAATAATGGAATCAAATATGAATCAATTATCACTTATGCATCATGAACATGGTGCATTTATGCAACAGCACTTACAGCAGATATCCACTTGATATGACTAACTCAGACTGCTGAAGCTTCATATAAGCTTCACATCAACTTTTAAATGACTGTGTGGACACACTGTGGATTTTGGCCTCCATCACTTACATTGAAAGCACATTTGAAGGGGATCTTTTAATATCCAGTATGAACAGGAGGAATGATTACAGCGAGGAAAACCTCTTTCACTGTTCATATGGACACCTGACTGCTGAAAGACATGCTTAACAAAGGGCACCTGGACTCACTTTAGATTTAATCCACAAGGCTTCTTCCTGTCTTACATGTGTAATGATAAAGTCAGCTGATGGTTCAGTAGGATATATAGTTAATGTGTGAAACTATATTTAACACTATAAAGATGATATAATTGTGTTCACCCTTCTTAGAACCTCCACAAACATGGGTGACCTGGTAGGAGAAGGAGTGACCTCAGTCACCAACCAGACCAACAATGATGATAATATGACTCACTGTGATCAGGTCGACACATCAGCCCACCTCTTCTTCATGCCGGTCTACAGTCTGGTGTTTCTGGTGAGTGTCAAATATTCACATTACAGTCACATTTCCTCCTCCTCCGTATGCTAATCAACACACATGTTAATCTCTTAAAAACCTGTCCTGAGTTCCTCCTGTTTCCTCTCCAGGTGGGTTTGGTCCTCAACAGCTTCACCATGAAGGTTTACTTCTGCTCAGCTCAGCAGCAGGTATCCAGGATCATGATAGTCTACCTGAAGAACCTGGCAGTCTCCGACTTCCTGCTCTGCCTTGACCTCCCCTTCCGCATCATCAGCTACACCAGCAACTCAGCCACCTTCCGCCTGGTCTACTGCACCTTTGGAGTCTCCACCTTTTACCTCAACATGTACGCCAGCATCCTGTTCATGGGCTACATCGCTGCTAACAGGTAGATCCCCCACCCTAGACTCCAACACACCATGCAGTTTATCAGTACAGTTAATACTTTTTATAAATATTTTATTGCCTTATTGTCTGTCTTTATATTCCTGCACATTATCTTTATACTGACTCTACAGAGCAACAGCAGCAACTACAGCTGTAAGTTCTTACAGTCAAATAAAAAACTTCAAACTCAGAAAATACAGATGAAAACTGAATTTAAGCTGAAATTTACAATTTCAAACAACCTGTGCAGTTCAATAAATTAACAGATCTGAATCCACTGAATGAAGACCAGGGGTTTATACAACATGCAAAATTTAGTCAAGATAACTTTTGTTTGCGTTAGAAGAGCTATTTGCATTTGCTAACTTAACCTAAACTATGAATGCAGCCATTTCACTCATATTCTTAATTTGAAACAAGTTACATTTTACAATATACAAATTCAAGTGAGTTTATCTTCCCATATGCACAGACATAGAATACAAGCACATTGGAACTCCTGCAAGCTGAAATGTTCATGAGCTTTCTCCATGTCCTCGTATCATTGCAGGAGTAAAGACCTGGTCCTCTCCTCTAGAACTAATATTAGAATCTTCATTCCTCATGAAATCTGTGGTTTGATGATTTGTATCACTGTTAATCAGTGAAATAATCTGCTGACGCCTGCCTCTCTTCTCTCCAGGTATCTGAAGATCATCCATCCTTGAGGAAATCACATCCTTCAGACAGTGCAGGCTGCCCGCATCATCTCCATGGTAACCTGGGTTTTCCTGCTGGCCATAGTGATCACCTACGTCACCTTGTCACTACTCACACAGGAAACTCTGACCGATGTCCCTGACACCTGTGACGCCTTGCGAAGTGCCCAGGTCATTGTGTTCTACAAAATCATCCAAACCTGCTCCGCTGCCATCTTCCTGTTTGTCTTCGTCTCCATGGTCTTCTTCTACTACAGCGCCTCCCGCAGTGTGTTGCTGGCACAGCAGAGGCAGCCGGCATCCTCCAGCTGCAAGAAGCTCATGAAGTCACGCAAGAAAATGTTGGTGCTGGTCAGCGTCTTCTGCATTTGTTTTGTGCCGTACCACTTGGTTAGTCTTCCCTACACCTTCCTGAGTAAGCGGTGCGCTTTGAGCCAAGTGTTGTACTACATGAAGGAGACGACCATCCTGTTGTCAGTTCTCAACATCTGCCTGGATCCACTAATCTACTTCATCTTTTGTGAGGTGTTCCGGGCTCAGCTGAGCCGTCCACATAGCAAGAAGGCAAGGAGGTGCAGTGAAGGGCAGCCGAGAGCCACAAACAATGAGGCATTGCCCAGCACTTCAACAAGACAAACCGATGGGCTGTAACTTAAAGGATGAGTCTGGTGATTTTCTATATTTTTCTTCTTGAGAGCAGGAAAAAAGTGTTGCACACACACTCTGGCTCCATTTGTATTTCTCTTTTATTCGAATGATGTTTCGGCCCTCAGGTCTTCTTCAAATTCAACAATCATATTAGGACACAGGCACGGGTACGTTATATAGGCCACACCCTAGTAACACAGCTGATGGTGATTAGATAATCATGTTCCACCATTAGGGTGAGAAAAACAATCAAAAGGCCTTCAGAAGATCAAAACTTTTAACAAACAGTGACAGGAACTACAGCCAATCAATTCTCTTCAAATAAACTGACAAAAACCAATATGTTTCATACCACATATAGAGATTCAAATTTTACATTCCCTTTGGTTAAGCACATTCAAATATGTTAAAAAATACATTCATGTTGAATAGATTTCTATAGATATACAGAAAACCTCAGCTGTGAATAAACATCATAAACAACTTATTCTAAATATCTACTAAATAGAGGAACATTACAGAAAACACTTCAAGTCATAATCTATATTTACTCCATGAGGTGACAGGGTTCTCAGACGGTGGATCCAACAGTGTTCCCTCCTGGAAAGTAAAACATCCAAGGTACCTTGGAGGGAGTAATACTTTCTCAATACAAATATATTCTAGAGAGGAAATATGATGATTAAATTCAACAGAATGTGCTGCTACTGGATAATTCATGTTTTTGCATCTAATAGTGCTTCTATGTTCAGCAATATGAGTTTTCAGTGCTTTACTCATCTTTACAACATACGACACAAGGCCTAGTGATGAGATAAATGACTGACTTAGTGTGACATAAAAAAACTCCTTTAATAGGGATCTCTTTACCTGTGTGAGGATGTTTAAAACTGTTACAACGGTAAATATAATTACACTGACTACAACGACCATAGTGACGGTTGGCTTCAGGGATACAGTCGGTGTTAAAGTAGCTCGTGCTGGTAGTGATTGAAGAGGAGGTAAATATGAATGTACCAGGTTTTTACCTCTTTTATATACCATGAGAGGTCGTTCTTTGAATGCACCATTGAGTTGAAAATCAGATTCAAGTATATGCCAGTGTTTTGTTATTATTCCCTTTATCTGTTCTGCACTCTCAGAATACTCTGCTCTAAATATTATACAGTCACTTGATTTCACTGTAGGTTTATTTTAAAAGATCAGACCTAGATCTGTCTTTTATTATAGTGGCTGCATCATTTAGGACAGATTTTTTTGTATCCTCTCTGTTAAAAATTGTTGTGTCATTTGTCATTTCATTCATGTTCCTGTCAAAATGATCAATGTTTTGGCAAATTTGCTTTAATCAGCAAAACTGACCAAAAGTGAGAATTTTTTTTAAAAGTAAGGGATGATCAGAGCAGGTCCAGGGTCTTTCTCTTCTTCCCGTGTCATGTATAGCTTTTCCTCTGCCTTGACTCCTTCTTCTGACTGTCATGCCTGGTTTGTCTATGGTTTGTTTGGATAAAAAACTGGAATTTGAGGCTGTTCAGCTGGTCAGTTTTTTTACGTCCTGCAGGCCGTCTTCTGGGGCTCTGTTCAGGGTTCCTCCAGTAATAGATGTTGCCCTCACTGGCATCCTTCTTGTCTCTGTTGAATTTTTTCATTTCCATTTCTTTGATCTCTCTAGAGAGCACGTCATTGAATTTTCCTTCATTTCTGATTGCTTGGGATAAAGATAGAAAGAAAGTTTTTTCTTATCAATTGACCATTAACCCTCATTCTCTAACTTGTATTTGGGCTCATTTGAAGAGAAGTTTGTTTATTCTAATCATGGCTTCAAGGAGAATATATTCTTATAGAAGAGGTATTTGGATGATGTGTTTTGTTTGTTTAAAGGGTCCAAGATGCATCTAGAGTCATTTTTTACATACCTCAACTCATGTTCTGAATTGAAGTCATTTACTATGAATTATGACAACAAACGCATCAGTTTTCTGGGCAGGTAGAGTACAGGCACACTGTGGGTTTATTAGAAAACAGCTGAGACTGAACCACACAGGAAATGTTTGAGAACAGGAAGTAAAAGAGGCCAAAAAGCATCAGATGGTAAACATAAATAATCAGTAGCTGCAGTGTTTTAATCTGTTATCAGTAAAGTTTGTCTGATCCTCACAGTTCTTCAAGTTTGTTGTTGATCTGAATCTTGTGCTATTTTGGCTCAATAAAAGCATCGCCGTCTCACCCTTTCAGCCGTATAATGATGTCATCAGTAAGATTAAATATGTCCGGTCTGTTTCCTCTCCTGTTCTGGTGAACATGAACCAACTTTACTGTCCAAATTTAGCCTTCAGAGTTTCATTTCTTCGTCAAGCAGGAAGAACAAAATGTCTAGATCACAGGTGATAACTTCACACTTTAGCAACGTGTTAAAATACCAAATAACTCTCTCAGTCATGAACCAAATTTAGAGCAAACAGGATCCATAAACTTGTGCATTTGAAGAGGAAACACTTTTAAAATAAGAAATAATCAACACTGATCAATCTACACAAAGATGTAGTTAAAGTATTGCAGTAAAAGTACATAAGTATTATAAGCTTGATGTAGTTAAAGTATTGCAGTAAAAGTAGTGGTTTGGTCCCTCTGACTGATATATTATTATATATGACATCATTAGATTATTAATAGTGAAGCATCAGTGTTAGAGCAGCATGTTACTGTTGTAGCTGCTGGAGGTGGAGCTAGTTTACACTCCTTTATATACAGTTAGCTAGTTTAGTCCAGTGGTTCCCAACCTAGGGGTCGGGCCCCTCCAGAAAAAACAAAGTTCTGATACACAAATCTGTTTTCAGTTTTCCGACTTTTTCTATAATTTTTGATTTTTGCTGAAATATTGGATCATTTGAACATTCATTGAAATGAAAGCATGTGAGAAGTTTAGAGGGAAAAATCACTATTTGGTGGAGCTGTTAACAACTCATAGACATGTGAAATGTGACCCCGACTACACACTGCTTTTTGTAAGACGTCAAAAGCCAAAAAGGTTGGAAACCACTGGTTTCATCTTTAACAATGTGTTGTATTTTAAAAGCTTGTTATATTATCCATTGTGTCAAATCTTCATCTGAAAAGTAACTAAAGCTGTCAAATGAATGTAGTGGAGTAGAAAGTACAATATTTCCCTCTGAAATGTAGAAAGTAGCATCACATGGAAATACTCAAGTAAAGTACAAGTATATCAGGACACATTTAAATATAAGAGTCACACCACCCTCTGCTGGTGTCACACAGTGCTGCACCAACACTGATTCATAGATGACAAACCCACCTGTAATCAATTTAACTTCCACTCTGACTGGACTAATCATGGCTAATAACTACATTTAGACTAATTAGATAATAATTAGCACCAAACTGATAAAAAACCAACGGAGATCTTGGATCTGACAGTGATGTGAAACAAAATAGGTGCTCTTGATGCACAGGTAGGCAGCCAAATAAAGTAATGTGGTAGTTTGACCCTGAGTGAGACCAGTGTTCCACTAAAATAAAGACTTATTAACTTTTGTACGCTGACAAAGATATGAATGTGTCTGAACATCTTTACTTGTCTTTTCAATAACATGTTATACACACCCATAAACACACACATTTCTCTACACATATCCATATATTTATATATGTAAACACACACACACACACACATACACACACACACACACAATAAAAAAAACATTTAGCTCAACATCCCAGTATCTGTTAACATTTTAAAAATGTAAAAATATATTCTTATTGTTTCTTGTTCATTACTTGTTATTTATTGTCATTTTATAAATACAATATACAAATTAAAGGAAAAACCTGAATAAATGAGTGGAGAAACAAATGCAGGTGCGCTGCGTGGTACAATCAAGCAGTTAACATCCAATCATGCTCTGTAGCTTGTGCACAAATGTTGAGCAGGCCCAGCTGATTCTGATTTTCAATCAATCAATCAATCAATCAATTTTTATTTATATAGCGCCATATCACAACAGAAGTCATCTCAAGGCACTTTTCACATAGAGCAGGTCAAGACCGTACTCTTTAATTTACAGAGACCCAACAATTCCCCCATGAGCAAGCACTTGGCGACAGCGGTAAGGAAAAACTCCCCTTTAACGGGTAGAAACCTCAAGCAGACCCCGGCTCTTGGTGGGCGGCCATCTGCTTTGACCGGTTGGGCTGAGAGAGAGAAAGAGAGAGGGAAAGGGGGAGGGGGGACAGGAGAGCAACAATCACAACAACAACAACAAGCATAAGCATCAATAGACAGGGAAGGATGCCATCAGGACTGTGAAAGACCGCGAAGGCTCGGCCCGGGACTCGGGTTTTCCTGTGAGATGAGAAAGCACAAAAAACTCCGGGGAAGAAGCAAAGTTAGTGACATGCATTGATGTTACATGAATGCATACAGATGGAGAGGAGGAGGAGGAGAGAGGAGCTCAGTGCATCATGGGAAGTCCCCCAGCAGTCTAGGCCTATAGCAGCATAACTAAGGGCTGATCCAAGGCGAGCCTGGTCGGCCCTAACTATAAGCTTTATCAAAAAGGAAAGTTTTAAGCCTACTCTTAAACATAGAGAGGGTGTCTGCACCCCGGAGGCTCTGCCTCCCATTCTACTTTTAAAGACTGTAGGGACCACCAGTAAGCCTGCATACTGGGAGCGCAGTGTTCTAGTGGGATAATACGGTATTATGAGCTCTTCAAGATATGATGGTGCCTGACTATTAAGGGCTTTGTAAGTTAGGAGAAGGATTTTAAATTCTATTCTAGATTTTACAGGAAGCCAATACAGCGAAGCTAAAATGGGAGAAATGTGATCTCTTCTTCTAGTTTTAGTCAGAACACGTGCAGCTGCATTCTGGACCAGCTGGAGAGTCTTTAGAGACTTGTTAGAGCAGCCTGATAATAAGGAATTGCAATAATCCAGCCTAGAAGTAACAAATGCGTGAACTAGTTTTTCTGCATCTTTTAGAGACAGGATGTGCCTGATTTTTGTGATATTATGTAAGTGAAGAAAGGCAGTTTTTGAAATTTGATTTATGTGGGAGTTAAAGGACATATCCTGATCAAAGATAACTCCCAGATTCCTTACGGTGGTGCTGGAGGCCAGGGTAATGCCATCCAGAGTAGCTTTATCATTAGATAATGTGTTTCTAAGGTGTTTAGGGCCAAGCACAATAACTTCAGTTTTATCTGAATTTAGTGGTAGAAAATTGCAGGTCATCCAGGTCTTTATGTCATTAAGGCATGTTTGGAGTTTAGTTAACTGATTGGGTTCATCTGGCTTCACTGATAAATATAATTGGGTGTCATCTGCGTAACAATGAAAATTTATGGAGTGTTTCCTAAAAATATTACCTAAAGGAAGCATATATAAGGTGAATAGAATTGGTCCAAGTACAGAACCTTGTGGAACTCCGTGTCTAACTTTTGCCTTCATGGAGGATTCATCATTAACATGTACAAACTGAAATCGGTCTGATAAATAGGACTTAAACCAGCTTAATGCAGTTCCTTTAATGCCAATTAAATGTTCCAGTCTCTGCAAAAGGATTTGATGGTCAATGGTGTCGAATGCAGCACTAAGATCTAACAGGACAAGTATAGAGACAAATCCTTTGTCCAATGGAGTTAGGAGGTCATTTGTGACTTTCACCAGTGCTGTCTCTGTGCTATGATGCCTCTAAATCCTGACTGAAAATCCTCAAATAAACTATTGTTATGTAGAAAGTCACATAACTGATTAGAGACTGCTTTCTCAAGGATCTTGGATAGAAATGGAAGGTTAGATATAGGTCTATAATTGGCTAAAACACCTGAATCAAGAGTAGGCTTCTTAAGAAGAGGTTTAATTACAGCTACTTTAAAGGGCTGTGGTACATAGCCTGTTACTAAAGACAGATTGATCATATCTAGTAAAGAAGTGCTCACTAAGGGTAAGGCTTCCTTAAGCAGCCTAGTTGGGATAGGATCTAAGAGACAGGTTGATGGTTTAGCTGAACAAATCATTGAAGTTAGTTCAGACAAGTCTACTGGAGAAAAATAGTCCAAATATATGTCAGGATTTACTGCCGTTTCTAAGGTTCCTGTGTTTGGGGAGAGAACGGTGCCTGTTGAGGGCAGGAGGTGGTTAATTTTGTCTCTAATAGTTAGAATTTTATCATTAAAGAAGCTCATAAAGTCATTACTACTGAGAGCTATAGGAATACATGGATCAGTAGAGTTATGACTCTTTGTCAGCCTGGCCAAAGTGCTGAAAAGGAACCTAGGGCAGTTTTTATTCTCTTCTATTAATGCTGAGTAATAGGCAGCTCTGGCATTACAGAGGGCCTTCCTGTATGTTTTAAGACTATCTTGCCAGACTAAGCGAGATTCTTCTACTTTGGTGGAACACCAAATCCTTTCCAATTTTCATGATGTTTGCTTTAATTTGCAGGTTTGGGAGTTATACCATGGAGCTAACCTCTTATGTTTTATTATCTTCTTTTTTGAAGGGGCGATGGAGTCGAGTGTTATTTGTAATGAGCCTGCAGCACTATCAATAAGATTATCAATTTGGGAGGGACTAAAGTTAACATAAGAGTCCTCTTTAGTATTGAGACATGGCAGTGAATTCAGTACTGATGGAATTGCTTCCTTAAATTTATCTACAACACTATCAGAGAGACATCTAGTGAGGACATTTTTGTCTGATGGTGTATAATCCAGTAATAGGAATTCAAAAGTTATTAAGTAATGATCTGATAAAATAGGATTTTGTGGAAAAATGATTAAATGTTCAATTTCAATCCCATAAGTCAGAACAAGGTCTAGGGTGTGGTTAAGATGGTGAGTGGGATTATTTACACACTGAGAGAAGCCAATTGAGTCTAATGAGATAAATGCAGTGCTGAGACTGTCACTATCAACGTCCACATGAATATTAAAATCACCTACTATAATTACTTTATCTGTACTAAGGACTAAATACGACAAAAACTCTGAGAATTCAGATAAGAGTTCAGAGTACGGGCCAGGAGGACGATACACTACAACAAATAGAACTGGCTATAAAGTTTTCCAGGTTGGCTGAGAGAGACTAAGAACAAGGCTTTCGAATGAGTTATAATTAAATTTAGGTCTAGGGTTGATGATTAGGCTTGAGTTGAAAATGGCTGCAACTCCTCGGCCAGTGTCTCGAGGAATATGAGTATTAATATGACTGGGGGGAGTGGATTCATTTAGGCTGACATATTCTTCATGACATAGCCAGGTTTCAGTGAGACAAAATAAATCAATATGATGATCTGAAATTAAATCGTTTACTAAAACAGCTTTAGATGACAGAGATCTAATGTTCAACAGTCCACATTTAATTATGTTATTTTGTTGTACTATTGCAGTAGTGGTTTTAATTTTTACTAGATTTTCATGAATGACTCTTCTCTTGTTTACTTTGGATTTAATTGATTTAAGTGGTCGGGGGACAGACACAGTCTCTATGTAGTTTTGGGTGGGTAACTGCTCTAATGGAAGTGCAGAGAAGCGTGTAGGACTGCAGCTCTGCCTGCTGGTCTCAACTCTGGGTTGTCATGGTTTTGGTCTACTAATAAACTCAGCCATATTTCTGGATATGAGAGCAGCTCCATCCAAAGTGGGATGTATGCCGTCTCTCCTAATCAGACCAGGTCTTCCCCAGAAAGTCTGCCAATTATCTATGAAGCCCACATCGTTTGCTGGACACCACCTTGACAACCAGCAGTTGAATTGTGACATGCGGCTATACATGTCATCACTGGTCAGATTAGGCAGCGGTCCAGAGAAAATTACGGAGTCCGACATTGTTTTTGCAAATGTGCACACCGACTCAACATTAATTTTGGTGATCTCCGATTGGCGTAATCGGGAGTCGTTGCCGCCGACATGGATGACAATCATACCATATTTACGTTTATTCTTAGCCAGCAGTTTTAAATTTGACTCAATGTCGCCCGCTCTGGCCCCAGGAATACATTTAACTATAGCTGCTGGTGTCGCTAACTTCACGTTTCTGACTATGGAGCTGCCAATAATCAGAGTTTGTTTCTCAGCGGGTGTGTCACTGAGTGGGGAGAACCTGTTAGAAACATGAACTGGTTGGTGGTGAACCGTGGGCTTCTGCTTAGGGCTATGCTTCCTTCGGACAGTCACCCAGCCGCCCTGGCTTCCCGGCTGCTCGGGAGCTACCGGGGGAGTGGGATCTACGCTAGGTCGGCCCGCACCGGATACTGGCTAACTACATTAGCTGCTGATTGTTTTTCCATGGTGCGGAGCCGCGCTTCCAATTCACTAAGCCTTGCCTCCAGTGCTGCAAATAAACTACACTTATTACACTTACCACTATCACTAAAGGAGGCAGAGGAATAACTAAACATTTGACACACCGAGCAAGAGAGAGCAGGAGAACGAGAGGGAGAGAGAGAAGCCATCGCTAACTGCTTAGTTTAAGTTAGCTGCTAATGCTACCTGCAGAGCTAAAGTGACTAACAACTTGTGCGATTAGCGAGAAAAGTCGCTAAGAGAAAAGCGCTGAGAGTGCTTGTGTAAAACTAGCGAAAGTTTAAATATACAGCAGATATTAATCCACAGTAATGTGATATATATAGGAAAATCAACTGAGATGAAAGCAGCAATGCTATCAGTAGACACAGTCGGCAACCGGAAATGATACAATATGCTTACAGTAGCACGTCTGTATATGTTTCCCTTTGTATCAAGATGGTGAGAGGAAAAGATCTAAGTGACTTTGAAAGAGGGTTCATTGTTGAGGCACAGATGGCAAGAGCTTCAGTCACAATTTATACAGTTTCAATAAGAACAGTGACTAAAGTGACATCTGCATTTAGATCTAAGGGAATGTCATCAGGAAATAAGGGAGGAAACTGTGGTTGACAGTTTACATTTGATGCTGGTGCATTAGTGTGATATGCAAGGACAAACAGAAGGTGACTGAGAATGTCAATGCAAGAAAAGAAGAATGCACATTTGAGAGTTCAGTTGTGCAGAAACCACAGGCACTGGTCTACAGAGAGATGGAAAAAAGTGGTTTGGTGAGATGAGTCATCCTTCACCATATTCTCAACAGGTGGACGAGTGCATGTTTGAGACACTTCATGTAGGTTTTTCCTTTAATGTGTCACCCGGCTGTGTGTATGTACATGGATATATATTCATATATATTTATATGTTTCTGTGTTAACTTGTCATCTTTTGTGAAACACATTGTTTTCTTTTGCATGTATTTGTATTAAACACATTGTGTAAATAAACTGTAAATAAATTGCCATTTGTCAATGGCGTCATACCCCTCTACCAAAGAGTATAGTGTACAAGATGCATGTGTAGGTGTTGTGTTTGTCCACCATGATTGTGTCTACCAAAGAGTAACTTACACACATAGAAGATAAAACATTGGTGTTGTGGCTGTTTGCCACAATGGCGTCTACCAAAGAGTATATGCATACAAGATAATACGTCAGTATTGTGGTTGTTCAACAGAAACTGTTATAAATGGACTTTTATTCAGTTTTAAGCCACATATTTATGATAAGCCTTTGAGATCTTGGTCGTTTTTAACTACATCTTTTAACTGGATGAAGGATTTTTGTCATCAAACGTCTGGATCTTAACTCATCAGAGAAACAAGCTAAACAAATGTTAGCAGCAGCCCGACTAGAAGCCCCTCCACAAAGTTCGCTGCTCGTCGAACATCGTCAGAGAAACACTGATTTTTAACGTGAAATATCTTTATTCAGTATTTTTACTGTTTTAATCCCCATGTACGTTTGTTGTTGGAGAGGAGGAGACCTCTGCGGATAATTTGGCTCCTGGTAAAAACATCCTCAACCATGAACACTGGAGTAATCCTAACCTGAAGAAACTGGTTGTTAAACAATGAAGAAAACAACTCCCATGATCCCACACTACTTCACACCATCATCAAACTCTGTCTTTTGTTATTGTTTTGATTGAGACCCCTAGCACCTGAAATTACATATTGTGCATTTAAATGGATCTCTGTTTATGACATGATTCTAGTGTTATAGGTCGTATGTGTCTGCAGGTGGATTTTGGCGGGCCAGTCTGAGTCTAAAGACCCAGCTGATTTTTTTTAGTGACACAGCAACAGCCCCAGTAAAACCTAAGTCTATTTTTTTTTGTGGTCCTCCAACAAACAATGAACAAAAAACAGGAAATGAAATAGCATCTGAACAGCAGTGTGTGTGTTTTCTGAGCCATTATGCAGTAACCACAGATTCAGATTCACATAATCTTCCTGTCCTGTGAACGCTGCACAGAAGGAGGCATTAAAGCAAATAATTTCTATCGGAGATCTCCACTGACAGACAGAAAGGTGAGTGCTGCAAATATCTCATCTTCAGTTCTTTGTGCTTCTACTATTTAGGGCACTATTGTATTTCATGTGTTTGTTTGTTTGTTTGTTTCTTTATTATTACGGGACATCAGACCTAAATTTGACCCCCTAAACATGCTCAAAAACTCACCAAATTTGGCACGCACATCAGGTCTGGTGAAATATTTGATAAAATGTAAAAAATTTACCCCCCAAAGTGCCAAAATGTAATTAAAATGGCCACTATGGCCCGTAGGAATGTCATAGAGAGATCAAACCAAAACCAAAAAAGTTATTCGTCTCATCAAGACCTACAAATCATACGCTGACTCCCCTGACCTAAATCCAACAGGAAGTCCGCAATTAGCCTTTCAAAATGAGACTTTTTCTCAATTTTAGCTCCCAAACAAACGCTATCTCCTCCGAGGACGTTAATGTTATTGGCTTCAAACATTAATACATGACTTATGACACTATGCTGAAAAAAGTAGATAAAAACTCGAACGGTTTGGATTTTATAAGCCATGAAAGTTGCAGTGCCACATCACCATTGTGTCAAACAGAGGCTTCTCGTGTCTAAACTATAAGTCTGACCACTTTCAAACCTGAATTAATGGATTAACCACAAAATTTCCTACTAAAATATGATTAATGTAAGATTTTGCCAAAGTCATGGGATTTATGAGGAGATTTCACCAGAAGCGTACTCTAAAATCCTCCTCTCCAACTGCTCCTGGTGATGTCACTCCCTCAGTGCTGTGAAACATTCCGCAATACACACTCATTATAAAATCACAGGAGGAGCAAGAAAAGACTTTAAAACTCACACTCTAATATCTCAAAAACAGTAAAAGATAGAAAACACATGTAAATTCAAGATTTGTAGGTCAAAGTCTTGTGACTCATTTAAAGTTCGAATGAAGTTTGTATCTAAAACTATGTGGAAGCAGTAAATGTTCAAAAAGATGTGGGTTCGCTCACACTCTCCATTCAAATATATGAGTATTTTTCTGTTCAGCTGCAGTTACTTATTGTCTCTACTCACCTGACAGTAAACATGTCAATCAAGCTTTGACCAGGTCATGTGGGTTAAAAGTCTTTACTTTTCTAAAAATAGACTTGATGAAAATTAGGAAATTAATTTGTTTTACACACAAACTCATCAAGAGTTTTCAATTTACTAATTGAAATTCAAGTGAATGGACCCAAAACTTGCATAATTTTGATGACACAGGTGTGAGCAAGACAGACATGTCTCACCCTGCAGAAAATTCTCATCCTCACACCGTTGAGATTTGATGTTTCGCCATGACAGAGGAAGTTGCTATAACTTTATTGTAAATGCTCCAGTCTGCACCAAACTTCTCCCAGCTTGAACACGTCTACATGACAATATTCCATCAGTGACGCAAACGGGCTGAATAGTGCCCCCTACCAAATTTCAGTGAAGCAGCACCAGCAGCAGGCAACATAGTGGACAAAGGAAGTGATGTTTATCTCCTTCTTGCACTGTCTGAAAACAGCCCAGGTTTGAAGACATCTACATGCCCATCTTCGATGGCACCGCAGCCTGATGTGTGCGGAGGCGTGAAGGCCCATTCAACGTTGCTTGCAGCTTTAATTTTATGTTGAAATTTTGAGTCTTTTTCTAAAAATCTAAATCTCAATATATTTTCCAAGACAACTTAAGATAAAAACTGTTTTAAACAACTCTTGACACTTTGCACAGAGTTTATAAGAGGTTGACTACAGTCCATGTCCATGCCAATTTACAATTTTGAAGTGTCGTTTTCACAGTTAATTTGAACACATTACTGATCTGAACCAGCTTACAGCTGGTTGAGAATACAAGATGTGATAATCTATTTAGAAGTATTTCATGGTTCACAATTAATCAAAGGCTTTTTAAATCTAAGAATACTGCTTCCACTACTACCTTCATCCAAACTACTTTTGATGGTTTCTGGTTCCTTTAAAATACCAAATTGTGTTTGTTTTGGGTTTAAACGTTGATTTCTCTCCAAGATTTGATTTCTCTTTTCAAGACCTTTGAAATCAGTGGTTTAGTAGTCTGTAGTTGTTCTGTAGTCACATGATTCATCAGGTCCCCCAGATGTACCACTTTTAACATAAGATAAGAAAACTTTATTGTCCATTACAACACATGAAATAGTAATTTGCCTTCTGCATTCTGGCAACACAGTGTAAAACAGACAGTAAAGAGCAGCTAAAATACATAAATATACTTTCAGCAGCAGCAGTGCTCATGGGCTGTGTTTTTGTGTTTGTGGGGGTGGGGGGTGGCTACAGCAAAGGGCACAAATGACTTCTTCTTCCCATTTTTCCTGGCTAGTGGGACCTTGAGTTTCCTGCCAGATGGCAACAGCTGGAATGATGAGTGAAGGGGGTGGGTGGGATTGTTATAGACATGGGTTGCCTTTTTGGTTGTGGACTGGTTGTATAAGTTCTGGAGTTGCAATTGTTTATTTCCAATGATCTTATCCAGCCCAAATGAACATTTTACTTCATTTGTATATATGGAGAACAGGAGGGGACAAGGCAGTTGGAGATCAATTTACCTAGTGAGCTATTGGCCTTACAAGTGTCGCACTGTGTTTTTAATATGAGAAACATATCTTTTTATGGCAATCCATCCAGTAGTTGTTGAAATATTTACATCTGTACCAAATTAGAGGACCAAACAACAGACACCATCTTAGCCTGGCTAACAAAGCCACTCTGTTAAAGGCTAATAATCTAGGTGGCTGTTTATGTCAAATATGAGCAGAAACATAACGGTCAGATATGTCTGTGAAAATTCTGGTAACGTTATATCTAGAAGTATTAAGTTAAAGGAAAGTTCACAATTTTTCAAGTGTGCCTTTCCTCATTGCGGGGGCTCATCAGTCGTCCGCTAGCCGTCCTCTTTGGAGCTGCTATCCCCTGTGGGCCCGCCAACTGCTGGCGTTTTGTGCCTCTCAATTTTCCTGGTATCCACATAAAGGTAACTCATGCTTTGCACATGTGAGCACAATGTCAACTATAACTTTTATATGCTCCCGGTTTCTTTCTATTATCTCACTTTGTCGGCCTTCTGTGTTGACAAGCTGATTGTGAATGATTGTGCCATGTCTGGACTTGTCGCCTTCTCTGTAGTTATTGTATTTCTCCACAGCTATCTGATGAGCTCTGCTGGTTTCATGTTTATAACAAGCTGTGTTCATGTGTCTCTAATCCTTATATCCATGACGTCTAAATTACTCTTCCCCACCTATCTCATCAAACTGCCGACACATTTTACAAAATACTGCATCCTTGCTAAGTCTGTACTGTAAAAATGCGTACCTCCTATACCAATATAAGGAGAAGCTCCTGGCCTCATGTCGAAAAACTGAGATAGGGTACTGTTTGAGTTTGGGCTGTGTTGCTGGTTCATCTATAGCTGAAAGGTCTACTGAAGTCAACGAGGCAGTCGCGATGGATGAGATTGATGAAGAAAAGATGGGAATGGAAATACATCCTTGAGAGCATGACTGACTTTCACCTAGGTGAAACTGGCAGCCTTGTCCTTCAGTTATAGCCCCTTCTGTCCCGCCAACAGAACCCACGTCCCACGTGGAGCCCACGCTAGCGTTAGCTTGATTTTCACTAACATGCGGAGATGGTGGTGGAAACACCTGTGATGATGGGGCATAGGCAGTCGAGGATTCTGGCAACTCTGTTCTAACTCTTTAAAGTATTTATAAATCAATGCCTGTTGTGCCATAATAATGAATTAATTTAGCTGTAACCCACAATATAGGATCAATTTTTCAAACAAGTGTTTTTGGCCATCATCTGCTGCTGAACAACTTCCCTACCATGATGTGCGTGCCCAGGCTTAACTGGCCTGGGTAAATGAAAATGGCCTGTTGTGATTGGTCCAGACTTCACACATGATAGTAGCCTAATAAATGTTTTTCACTTTTTTAGAAAGGTTAACTTTTTTTTAAGTCTTTATTGTGTATTTAAATGTTAATTTTAATTATTAAAAATAAAAGTTAAGAAGATATAGTCAGTCATTAGAATGGGCCAGTTGTACATCTGCCTCCTATACTTCCACCGCAGCTCAACAGGGAAACACTGTTCAAGGAAACAAAAAGAGGCAATTTGATGGTAAAAAGACTGTAAATGTGGCAGATGTAGCTCTCTTCATGACGACACAGACACAGGTCAGTTCTTTGAAATGGGTATTTATTGCTGGGGCACGTCTTGTTTCTCTGATGCATCCACACCTTAGTCATGCCGTGAGAACTCATTGGTCGCTTGTCATGAAAAGAGGTTCTTGAGTCCTTGAGAGTCTTTTGAAAGCCCTTCTGACTGTCTGCTTTGGCTTCATACATCAATAATCATAACTTTGAATGTAATATAGAAGAGCTTCGTGAGAGACCTCCGCTCACATTTCATTGTACACAGTGTTACAATGAAATTTGTTGTTGTGGTACTACGAACGGAGAACAGAAACATGGAAATACAAACAATGGACTAATGCACTAGTGCAGGGGTGGAACTAGACTCTCAACACAGAAGGGGTGGAGCATTCTCAAGGGGCCCTTCTGATAAAATCATTTTAAAATTCACAACTGTAAAATAGCTGATATATCCTATCCGATCCATAAATACCAATTGTCACTTATTGAGCCGAGCAAGCCTATGTCTAAGAAAACATACAGGGAAGTTACTTTGTCAGACAAGCTTGTTCTGAAGATCAAAAAAATAAAACAGATTGCCAGTTGTGTTCAAATTTTTCAGCAGGCGGTGCTCTACGTGCATTGATTAATGAACGGTTCAGCTCCACCAATGATGGACAGTGACGGACCAGTTGCTCTGTCTCAGTAACATGTCTTTCTTACTCAGGAATAACAAACATAAAATGGAGACAGTGGTCTACAATACTGTACTGTATAAGGCCTATTCAAATATAAAATAGACACAGTGGTCTACATCACTATAAAGCCTATTCAAATACAAAGTAGACAGTCTACAACACCACAGGCAGTGACACAGACAAGGTGCCAAGATGCCGTAAGCAAGGAGTTTAACAACACATTGTTGGGCTTCATACTCCACGTGCATAAAACAAAGGCAGGCCTGCATGCAACCCACAAAGCCTGATAACAAGAAACAGTCAAACAAAATGAGTCAGTTTCGGACTCCATATCCCACCATGCACTGCTCCGTGTACACCTAGGTGTTAAACCAGAAACTCTTCGGTGAGTGCAAGATGCCGACCACCAGGTGGCGCCATCTTGCTATTGTCTAACCAAGACACAGTGGTCACTTCCATGAAGCACATGATGGGTGTTCCACAAGGATCAGTGTTAGGTCCCCTATTATTTAGCCTATATGTTAATGATCTCCCTCAACAGTGTCATGATGTAGAACTACAAATGTATGCAGATGACACTGTTGTGTACACACATGCAAAAACAACTGAGTTAGCTGCTGCTAAGATAACAACTGCATTGGAAAGGATCACACATTGGCTTGATCAATCATGTCTGAGTCTAAATGTAAACAAGACAAAAGTTATGTTTTTCTTTAAAACCATAATACAAAGGTGAAACGATTGAAATAGTTACTGATTTTAAATATCTTGGTGTGACACTGGATCCGAATTAGAACTTTAAGAAACATGTTAAAAAAAACGGTTAAAACCATAAAGTACAACTTAGCACATTTTAGACATTTTAGAAACTGTCCCAAGATATTTATGCATGCTATGATTCTTTCCCATATGTCTTATTGCATCACATGTTGCATCACATAGAGAAACAGCCATAAAACCTCTTTAGTCCTTATACAAACAAACTCTAAAACTCTGGACGAAAAGCCAATGCATTTCCATCACTGTAGGATACTGTTTATAAAATTTTACATGGTTGGCCCCTCCTCCTCTAAGTGACTTTGTGTACACTCAATCAGTAAGTTCTATTAGATCCTTCAGAATATCCTCTAAACAAGATTGTACCAGACCATTTCATCGCACTGCATTTGGGCAGTCAGCGTTCTCTGTGGAAGCCACAACTCAGTGGAACGTCCTACCTGATGATATGAAGAGCTGTAGTTCCATCAATACATTCAAGGCCAAATTAAAACATCAACTAAAGACCAATCAGCTCTGCAACCTCTGAATCTACACTTCATCTAGGGTCTTCTCATTAGCGCAAGTAGTCTTGCTTTTAATTTGACAAGTTTACATTATTAATTTGTAATTGACATTGTAAGTGTATGTAATGTTCTGTTGTGTGTAGGTTGTTGTGAGGCTCTCTAACAGTTGGTGTCCTGTATTATTAATTAATATTAATAATATTAATAATTTCATGATTTCATAATAACCAAACACACTCCTACCAGTCCCAACAACATTCATCTAACATTCTGACTCATTTCTTCATAACCAAAATTTAAGTCTAATTATAGATGTTTGTAACTTTATTGAGCCCTGAACAGGCATTTCCCCAAAAAAGAGCAGTTAGCGAAAAATCTGAAAAAATTAACAAAAATTGCTCTTTTTTCTGTTTTATACTTTCTTGACCCCACACATTTATCAAGTTTAGCTAAATTAAGTCTGAAACTAAGCACTTGGCAGTGGTGTGGTCAGAAGCCAGTCAGACAGGTCATTAAAGGAAATAAGGTATACAGTAGGATAACATTCATTCAATCATTCATTCACACATTCATTTTATCAAAACAGTTAACAAATTCAGAGTGTTTCATAGTGGTGTAATACAACAAACCACATTACATCCAATTAGAAAACTCTAGGATGGCATTTAGACAGCATATTTATGTTCTTATCAAAAAGAAACAATGCACATATCATACTGCGTGTCAGATGCATTTTTCACATGCACGTCACACGCAACACATGCAACATATCTTTTGCATGAGATGTGCACGTGGAAAATGTGTCCGACACACTTTCTGTCCAGACACAAGACGAGAACCCCTTGGCTGAGGTGGGGGCTCGTCTCTACTCTGTGGAAGAAAGACTCTGAGTCTTCTGAGGACTTTTTATTTTTTGTCACGATCAAGACACACAAACAGACTTATTAATATCATATTATTATATAATATTAATAATGTAATATTAATATTCAACTAAACAACAAAATGCATGTTCAGGCAGGCAGACTGGGCCCAAGGTGGGCCCCTTTGTAACTGGACCCTTGGCAGCCACCCGTGTGCCCACCACTCACTCCGCTACAGCACTAGTGGTTACAACCCTTTCAGTCACCTATGTTCATTTGCTACCTGTTATACATCAGTATATTCCTATACTGTACAAGACAAATCTGTTTAATCACATCAAATTTAAATTTTAACTATACATCAAATTTTTTCAATCAAATAAATTGTTTATTTATTTATTGTATTAAATAATGGAATCAAATATGAATCAATTATCACTAATGCATCATGAACATGGTGCATTTATGCAACAGCACTTACAGCAGATATCCACTTGATATGACTAACTCAGACTGCTGAAGCCTCATATAAGCTTCAAATCAACTTTTAAATGACTGTGTGGACACACTGTGGATTTTGGCCTCCATCACTTACATTGAAAGCACATTTGAAGGGGATCTTTTAATATCCAGTATGAACAGGAGGAATGATTACAGCGAGGAAAACCTCTTTCACTGTTCATATGGACACTTGACTGCTGAAAGACATGCTTAACAAAGGGCACCTGGACTCACTTTAGATTTAATCCACAAGGCCTCTTCCTGTCTTACATGTGTAATGATAAAGTCAGCTGATGGTTCAGTAGGATACATAGTTAATGTGTGAAACTATATTTAACACTATAAAGATGATATAATTGTGTTCACCCTTCTTAGAACCTCCACAAACATGGGTGACCTGGTAGGAGAAGGAGTGACCTCAGTCATCAACCAAACCGACAATGATGATAATATGACTCACTGTGATCAGGTCGACACATCAGCCCACCTCTTCTTCATGCCGGTCTACAGTCTGGTGTTTCTGGTGAGTGTCAAATATTCACATTACAGTCACATTTCCTCCTCCTCCGTATGCTAATCAGCACACATGTTAATCTCTTAAAAACCTGTCCTGAGTTCCTCCTGTTTCCTCTCCAGGTGGGTTTGGTCCTCAACAGCTTCACCATGAAGGTTTACTTCTGCTCAGCTCAGCAGCAGGTATCCAGGATCATGATGGTCTACCTGAAGAACCTGGCAGCCGCTGACTTCCTGCTCTGCCTTTACCTCCCCTTCCGCATCATCAACTACACCAACAGCTCCATCACCTTCCACCTGGTCTACTGCAACTTTGGAGCTTCCACCTTTTACCTCAACATGTACGCCAGCATCCTGTTCATGGGCTACATCGCTGCTAACAGGTAGATCCCCCACCCTAGACTCCAACAAACTATGCAGTTTATCAGCACAGTTAACACTTTTTATAAATATTTTATTGCTTTATTGTCTGTTTTTATATTCCTGCATATTATCTTTATACTGACTCTACAGAGCAACAGCAGTAACTACAGCTGTAAGTTCTTACAGTCAAATGAAAAACTGACTTCAAATTCAGAAAATACAGATGAAAACTGAATTTCATCTGAATTACATTTACAATTTCAAACAACAACCTGTGCAGTTCAATAAATTAACAGATCTGAATCCACTGAATGAAGACCAGGGGTTTATACAACATGCAAAATTTAGTCAAGATAACTTTGGTTTGCGTTAGAAGAGCTATTTGTATTTGTTAACTTAACCTAAACTATGAATTCAGCCCTTTCACCCATATTCTTAATTTGAAACAAGTTACATTTTACAATATACAAATTCAAGTGAGTTTATCTTCCCATATGCACAGACATAGAATTCAAGCACATTGGAACTCCTGCAAGCTGAAATGTTCATGAGCTTTCTCCATGTCCTTGTATCATTGCAGGAGTAAAGAGCTGGTCCTCTCCTCTAGAACTAATATTAGAATCTTCATTCCTCATGAAATATGTGGTTTGATTATTTGTATCACTGTTAATCAGTGAAATAATCTGCTGACGCCTGCCTCTCTTCTCTCCAGGTATCTGAAGATCATCTATCCTTTAGGAAATCACATCCTTCAGACAGTGCAGGCTGCCCGCATCATCTCCACGGTAACCTGGGTTTTCCTCCTGGCCATTATGACCTTCGATATCACCCTGTCGCTCCTCACCAAACCACAGTTGACCATTGTCCCTGACACCTGTGACGCCTTGCTAAGCGCCCAGGTCATTGTGTTCTACAAAATCATCCACATCTGCTCCTCTGCCATCTTCCTGTTCATCTTCGTCTCCCTGGTCTTCTTCTACTACAGCGCCTCCCGCAGTGTGTTGCTGGCACAGCAGAGGCAGCCGGCATCCTCCAGCTGCAAGAAGCTCATGAGGTCACGCAAGAAAATGTTGGTGCTGGTCAGCGTCTTCTGCATTTGTTTCGTGCCGTACCACCTGGTTCGCCTTCCCTACACCTTCCTGAGTAAACGGTGCTCTTTGAGCCTGATGTTGTACTACGTGAAGGAGACGACCATCCTGTTGTCAGTTCTCAACATCTGCCTGGATCCACTAATCTACCTCATCTTTTGTGAGGCGTTCCGGGCTCAGCTGAGCCGTCCACATAGCAAGAAGGCAAGGAGGCACAGTGAAGGGCAGCCGAGAGCCACAGACAGTGAGGCATCGTTTAACACTTCAACAAGACAAACCGATGGGCTGTAACTTAAAGGATCAGTCTGGTGATTTTCTATATTTTTCTTACTGAGAGCAGGAAAAAAGTGTTGCACACACACTCTGGCTTCATTTGTATTTCTCTCCTATTCGAATGATGTTTCGGCCCTCAGGTCTTCTTCAAATTCAACAATCATATTAGGACACAGGCACGGGTATGTTATATAGGCCACACCCTAGTAACACAGCTGATGGTGATTAGATAATCATGTTCCACCATTAGGGGGAGAAAAACAATCAAAGGACCTTCAGAAGATCAAAACTTTTAACAAACAGTGACAGGAACTACAGCCAATCAATTCTCTTCAAATAAACTGACCAAAAAACAGTATGTTTCATATAATATATTGAGATTTAAATTTTACATTCCAATGCCTTTGGTTAAGCACATTCAAATATGTTAAAAATACATTTATGTTAAATAGGTTTCTAATAGATGTACAGAAGAAGTTACAAACCTTCCATTTTTCACACCAAATTCGATAGAGTTTTTATTGTATTTGGTGACGCAGCTGTTTTCCTGGTTTCGGTCAAACTGAAGCCTGTTTGCAGTGTCAACACAACTCACCTCATATCAGATCAGTGTGAACAACAGTCTTTCACACCGACGCTGCCGCAGTGTGTTCACATAACAAGCATCTTGTCATTTCACACAAAATCTCTGTTTGTATATAGTTTGATTCTTGCTTTTTATTCTTTATTGAGAAAGAAAGAAAACATCCTTTTGTTACTTATTTCCATACATACAGTATCACAAAACACACACACACACACAGAGGAACCTTTGTACCTTTCGGCTCTTTCTGCTTTCAGTTTTGTACTCCTGCTGTTCTGCTTGTACATTTTGTAGCTGACGGTTGAAGCCTTGTATTGTTTGTACATGATTTTAAATAAATCTGTGTGACAATGATATCTCCTGCAGAGATGTTCTGTTATTAGTTAAAGGATCATTTAACAGTTTATTAAAACTCCTAGTTTTGTCCGTCATTTCTAACCATTCTGATAACATAGTACTCAACTTAATTGCTGAGATCTGAGAACAAAGTCTTGTATTTTTGTTTGTGTTTGGACATTTGTATAATTTTTACTGATGATGTGATGGATTGTACAGTGTTTACAACTGCTTCAACAAGTAACAATGTTTAATATTTTCTTTATGTCTCCATGTGCCTTCTTTCTCGAGAGAAAATTTCCACAACATTTGGGGGCTCGTCCGGGATGCTAACCCACTGACCTTTTTCCTGGGAGAGTTGACCTGTCCAGTGGCCAGGACCGATCCTAGGAGATTGCAGAAACCTCGGGGACCTATGTAAGTTATGGTCTTTTTGCAAAAAGGCTGGGGTCACCTTCCAGGAAATGGGGACAGTGGTAAGCAATCTTTGGTTTGTTGGTAATTGTGATTAATTCTGTGGAAATTGCATTTGTTATTTGCTTCCAAAATTTTTAGGGAAAAGAAAGGAGTTTAGTTCGAAGGCATGCATTGGTGGTTGTTGACGTTTTAATGGCGTCATAGATACTCTAAGCTTAGAGAGGGAATTCCTAGGGAATTTGCCTAAAGTGAGAGAAAAGTGTTCTCTTGCCTAAAAAGTGCACAGAAAAGAGGCAGGGTTAGAGTCCGCTGCCAGGGTCCCTTTCAAGGTTAGAGTCCTTGATAAGAGCTAATAGGGGTTAGAGTCCCCTGGGCTAAAAGTGTGAGGTAAGATCGGGAACAACAAATGTGAGCCTGCGTACAATACGAGGTGAGATCAGAGTTCCATCAATATGTGAGCCTGCGTAACCAAAAGCCATAGAAATAAAAGGGGTTAGAGTCCCCAAAAAGGCCTAAAATACGGGGTGAGATCAGAGTTCTATCAATATGTGAGCCTGCGTAAATTGTGGAAAAGCGCTAAAGCAAGGTTAAAGTCTGTGCTGTAATGTGTACACAGTTTTTCTTTTATTTTCCTGGGTTGCATTTTGCCGTGCAGGTATGTGTCTGCAGCTCCTACCTGCAAAGAAGTTAATGAGAGGAGAGTTCAGAAAAGATTTAACTTTCCAAAGCAAATGTTAGCAAGAAGTTGTTCAACTCGGGAGAGTGAAGGAAAAGTGGAAAAAACATAAAATGAATAAAAAAAAAGAAAAGAAAAGTGAGTTATGATGGCTCTGTTGCCAAAGTGGCATAAGAATTCAGGATTTCCTCAATATGGGAGTCTACAACATGCTTCTCTTAGGAATCTGAGATAAAAAAAAATAGGTCTTAAGTAAGAAACCAAAGTTGTTGGATATTGTTTTTGTTTAAGTAGTTGTACAAGAGTTTTGTCTTGGTTAGAAGTTGTCTGATCAAGAATTGAATTGAAAGAACCATGAATTTGTACAAGGGTTTGTTTTATTGATGCATCACATGATTAGGCTCTTTCTGATGATGGAGATGTGCTTAGATTATGAAACACAGGAGGGAATCAGTGAGGAACTGAAGAGACCTACAACTCTGATATAGAATTTGTGTATAACTGTTTTGTTGTTGCATTGCACGGTTAAACATGATGTGTGTTAAAAGGGTAGACATTACATGCTGTAGCTTCGGCCCACACCTGTTTCAACTGTCTTTAAGTCGTGTTTCAACTGTGATGTTGTTATTAATTGACTGTGTTTGAGTTTTGGATAGTTTGGTTGGACGAAATGGGACTGTTGAAGACGTCATCGAGTGTCAAGTCATTTTGAAAGGTTTTGTGGGACAGAGTAAGCAGAGAGGCCAACTCTTCCCCCAATTCCTTCACATGAAGGCATGTAGTCATGAACGACACTGAACTGAGTTTGGACAGCAAAACTGAAGCTGCTTTGGGGCACCAGGGCTGTGAGGAAGCCACAGGAAGGACCAGGAGGGTCGTGTGGATAAGCCTGGTGTAATACGAGGACAAAAGGACTTGATTCAACACTTGCTATAAGCTAGTGGCTGCAAGGGTCTGAGCAAGACTGGTTCTGAGAAGAGCCTGCTTGAACTCTGACTGCAAGAGTTGTTCTCACAAGGCTGGGACAAGCAAAATCAAGTTTCTGGGACAGTGTTTAGAGGTTTGGTAAGATCGTCACTATTGAACCCAGGTATATGACTCTGGGACAAGGAGAAACATCGCAGCAAGGGACATTGTTCATCATCATGGGACACTTTTCATCTAGTTATTGTACACTGAGTGTTGTATAATACATGCAGTTCCATGTTTGAGAATGTCTTAATGTAAGAAGAGTCAAGGATTTGTGGGTTGTCAAAACGGCATGTCATGTTTACCTTTTTGGAATGTGTTGAAAGAGGTTTAATTTTACATCAGATGTAGTGTTTTTGTTGCAATGTAATGATGATGAAGTGTTTAGGTGTTTAGGTTTCAAGGAAAATATATTGAGTTTGGGGTCTCTTGAGTTCTGATATGCACATTTTGTATATATGTTACAAATGTTTTAAAACTAAGGAGTCAATGTTTGTTATCAACTGAATGTGATGTAATGTCATTGTCATTTTGGGGACACATGTTGGTGAAGAAATCCTACTCCTAGGCTAGTTGAACTCTTGAACCTGTTTCTATCTGAGGGTTGCTTGCTGACCTCTGGGGTTAGCTAGAGATATCTTTGTCTTAAGCCTACTGTTTTAGAGACCATACTTGTTTGTAAGAAGGTGTAATGGTTTGTGGAAGTGTCCATTTAGGGACCAGACTGTTTTTAGCTTTGCTTCTGGAGAGGTATAAAGCTGTCAAGTTTGAGTTCACAATCTTTAGAGAAAGGGCCAGCTGAACAACATGCTTTCTCTCCAAAGATACAAGATGATTGTATTTTTGTTTGCGTGTGGACATTTGTATAATTGTTACTGATGATGTGATGGATTGTACAGTGTTTACAACTGCTTCAACAAGTAACAATGTTTAATGCTTTCTTTATGTCTCCATGTGCCTTCTTTCTCGAGAGAAAATTTCCACAACACAGCATGTTACTGTTGTAGCTGCTGGAGGTGGAGCTAGTTTCAACTACTTTAGATACAGTTAGCTAGTTTAGTCCAGTGGTTCCCAACCTAGGGGTCGGGCCCCTCCAAAGGATCAGCAGATAAATCTGAGGGGCCGTGAGATGATTAATGGGAGAGGAAAGAAGAAAAAACAAAGTTCTGACACACAAATCTGTTTTCAGTTTTCTGACTTTTTCTCTAATCTTTGATTTTTGCTGAAATATTGGATCATTTGAACATTAATTGAAATGAAAGAATGTGAGAAGTTTAGAGGGAAAAATCACTATTTGGTGGAGCTGTTAACAACTCATAGACATGTGAAATGTGACCCCGACTACACACTGCTTTTTGTAAGACGTCAAAAGCTTAAAAGGTTGGAAACCACTGGTTTCATCTGTAACAATGTGTTGTATTTTAAAAGCTTGTTATATTATCCATTGTGTCAAATCTTCATCTGAAAAGTAACTAAAGCTGTCAAATAAATGTAGTGGAGTAGAAAGTACAATATTTCCCTCTGAAATGTAGAAAGTAGCATCACATGGAAATACTCAAGTAAAGTACAAATACCTCAAAGTGTACGTAAGTACAGTACTTACTTACTTCCCACCACTGTGCACATGTAAGTAATAAAAGCATCAGGATCTGACAGGTGCTCTTGATGCACAGGTAAGCAACCAAAAAAAATTAGAGACCAGTGTTCAGTCGATACGTGTCTGGTATTTATCATGTAGCCACTAAAATAAAAGCTTTTTAACTTTTGTACACTGACAAAGATATGAATGTGTCTGAACATCTTTACTTATCTTTTCAATCTTATCTTAGCATCTTATCTTTCATTTTATCTATCTATCTATCTATCTATCTATCTATCTATCTATCTATCTATTTATATATTTCAGTGTTCACTTTTCATCTTTTGTGAAGCACATTGTTTTGTTTTGCATGTATTTGTATTCAACACATTTTGTAAGTAAATTGCTGATAAAACATCTGAAATGTAGATATTGTGAAATAAGACTAAAGACATGTTGGTGGTTTGTTTTTACATCAGACTCAAACGGCAGCAAAAAATGTTCTTACTGTATTTTTGGTTGAATAACTCCTGGACCTCTTCAGCAGGACATGGACTGACTGCACTGAGGTTGGTAACAATATCAAAGGGCAGACTGTAAATATGAAGACTACAGGACATGTTAAATTAACACAAAATATAGTTTCACAACAGGGATTTCTTACTTAGAGGAAGCATGATGATAAAATATGATGTTCACTTTCAAGACTTTATTTGATTTTCAACCACACATGAATTCACACATATAGTTTAATGAAACATTGTCTCTACACGGTTCAGTGCAAGTCAAACATACATATGAGCAAAAAAGAGCACATAATAAATATATATCTAAAAACAACAACAAATACAGACCTCTGCATCCCTGAGTAGCAAAATAAATTAAAACATTGTAGATAAAAAACTTAGAAGGCCGGTGCTTGGTTCATGTTACATTAACATACAATATTCTTCTTGTGACAGAAGAGCAGCAGCAGTGAACAGCATTGTGTCAGTCTTTGTGCTTTGTTTTCATGTTTTGTTTTTTGACTTGCAAATGATCAACTTTCTAGCACAAAACTGTTAGACAATCAGAAACACAACAGAGTGTTTCTGCAGATGTCACACGTCCACATCAGACACACAGACAGGTGAGTGCAGCTGGTCAGTTTGTACTTTTCTTTTCTAACACACTGTTCGGGAAATGAAAGGATCTAAAATTCAGAGACTTGGTAGATTTTAAAACAGCACAAATCATGTATGAGGTTGTAAACTGATTACTATCTGAAATTATCCAATTGTTAAAAGAGAGCAAATAAGAACAAGTCCTCCAATTTAAACTCCAGATATGTGGTTTTCAAGGAGGCACTGTAGGCTCATTAAAGCTGATCAGGATGCTAGAAAACAAACATCCGTGAAGGAATGTGTACTGTTGTACTTACTGCACAGAAGAAAAACAAAAAGAAAACACAGAAGATGTGATGTATGACCTTTGAATTAGGGGTGAGGGAATCTACAAAGTTTGGTTTCAATCCGATACCAAGTAATACAGGGCCAGGATCACCGATATTGATATGTTTGATTATTGAAAACAGCTTATGTACTTTCATGTAGGTCAGTGTTCTTCAAATCCATCTTTTCTTACAGCCCAGATTCCCCTCTGTCCTCCAGCTGGCTGTTTCCGAAGCTATTTACATAAAATCTGCTTTATTAATGAGCACCTACTCTGATAAAATGTCACAGATATGTTTAAAATAGACTGTTATGTCACAGATATGTTTAAAATAGACTGTATTTATAAACAATGAGTCAAAAAACATCAGAATACAGATCTTTAAGGTGTGTGGGGAGGGGTTGCTGCTGTTCTTCTGGTAACTTGGAAACCAGTGGTCAGATGGAGTTCTGACTCAAAGGACCATAAAAGGTAGACAATGACTTTTCTCTTACACTTAGGTTCCAGGAAATTACAGCTCACTGTTGCAGTGACTTGTCAAATCACAGAAGTTAGACTTTATTCATTGCTGAACAAGTGGCTTGGAAGATGCACAGAAATCCTTTTTATGTGTTTTTGATGTTGCTGTGGTGATTTGCTTCCACCAGTTCCTGTGTTTTAAATGTCATTTAAACAATTTCCTAACACTTTACATATAATTGTCTCCCTTCTGTTAGGACCTCCACAAACAAGAATGGAAGTGACCTCATCGCTCAACATGTCCTTAGTTACCAACCTGACTCATGCCAAAGGTCCGACTCACTGCGAACAGGTTGACACCTCAGGCCACGTCTACTTCACACTGGCCTACAGTCTGGTATTTCTGGTGAGTTTCAAATATTTGGATCACAGTCTGTTATGATTCAAATTTTTAACTGAATTTTTCCATTTTTATGCAAACATTCAAACACAAAAAATAAAACAAAAAGGACAACACTGGCCATCTAACATATATATATGCCTTCACATTCTGTCACATATATACACACAGTCAAGTTTGAGGAGTGCCAACACCTCTTCCATCCAGCGTTTATGGGATGGCGACGATGCCGTCTTCCAACTAAAAAGAATCAGTTGTCTAGCCAATTATGTGGAAAAAGCTATGGCCTCTGGCTGATTTGTTGATAACTGCATCTTATCTAGCGTTACACCAAAGATAGAGGTCAGAGGTTTAGGACTGATATCTTTGCTTTAAATGAGTGAAAAAGTACTGAATATATCTGTCCAGAATTTAGTTAATCTGGGACATGCCCAAAACATATGACTGAGGTTGGCTGGCTCTTGGTTACATCTGGGGCAAGTAGGGTCTCACCCCAGGCACATTCTAGCCAACCTGTTCCTGGACAGATGGAGCCTATGGAGCATCTTAAATTGCTAAAACCTGCATCTGAATCATACTGATGATAAGTGCACCAACTGCTAAACTGAGTCTGACATCACTATCCGCAATTCCTCCTCCCACTGCCTCCTTATATATCCAAGAGACAGGAGAACGGTCCTTTGAATGTTCTCATATAGGATGGATACCAAGCCCTTGCAGGCAGGGTTCAAATTCAGTAACTCATCTATCCAGCCACCCTGTGGTGGATTCAGGAATGGCAAGAAATGTGTTTTAACAAAGCTGCAGACATGAAAGTGCCTAAAGAGATTGGACAGAGGAATATTAAAGTCTGTCCTTAGCTGGAGAAATGAAATAAAAACACCATCTTTGAAAAGGTCCTTTACACACTTCATTTGTAGACCATAAGTAAAATGCAGAGTCTACTAGGGATGTTCAATCTGTCTTTGGTCCGGCTCAGTTCCTCAGTTCAGATGCTGACGGGACCCTCCACGCACTCTGTTGGCCGGTTTCACAGCAACTTGCGTTGTGGAGAAAATAGCGTAGTCGACTTGGTTGAAAAATGGGGCGTAGAAGTTAGCCACCTCTCCATGATGAAATCCTTTTATTCCATCTGCAGGCAGTGAGAGCGCTGGTTTGCAGCAGCAGTCTGCTCTCGGATCCAATGATTGTGTTCAGGTGAACATGGGTGAAGTCTCATCTTGTCCAGTAAGGGGTGAATCTTCCAGTTGGTGGGGAAGAAGCACATGTGCATGGGGTTACCTCCTTTAGTGAACTGGCTCACATAGGGACAGAACTTCCCCCAGCTCAGTTACAATGGACAGGCAGAGATTTCTGGGTGCAAAAAAGGCTGATATATTACGAGAGCCTCACACGGGGCACCAATCTGTAGGATCTTGTAGGAATGTGTTTGGTAATTGGTAATAATTCATAATTATCTATGATAATTAAACCTCATAATTATCTATGATAATTATGAATTATAAAATCAAGTAATTTTAATATTAATTAATAATATGGGGCACCAACTGTTAGAGAGCCTCAAAGGGGGACACAGCTGTCAGATCTGCGAGGAGTACAGTTGGTTATTAGAAATAATTAATAATTATCAGGGGCAATTATTATTTATAAAACCTAATAAAAGTATTGATATGAATGAATAATTACGGGGCACCACCCAGAAACTAGGACCAATAACCAAACAATAAAGTAGTCTCATAAAAGAGGTCACCTAGAATGCTAATATCTGAGGGATATCAACATTCACAGGTGAACAAAGAAGGTATGAATTCGAGCTCTGACTCTCTCAATCAGCCACTTTTCACAATATATAAAACATAATAATGACAAAAGACTTCTCTTTAAAGATATAACAGTGTTTTTTAACCTTAGCAGAATTAACAAAGTTGACAAATGCTTTGATCAATAACTTACTGTACTACAACTAAATTACCCAGGCACACATACATCAAACAAAGCTGTACAAGGTTGAACACATGCAGGTGAATACGTGAGTGTCTATGTGTGTGTGTGTGTGTGTGTGTGTGTGTGTGTGTGTGTGTGTGTGCCAGTATGGGAGTGTAGAGGAGTATGTGTGTGTGTGGGCAAGATGATCTTGTGAGACAATGTCATGCGATCTTAAGGACAGTGGATGTAAAGTTACGGGAGACCCAAATAGCGGAAGTGACTTTGGTGTCTTGGTTAGACAATAGAAAGATTGCGTCGCCTGGTGGTCGGCATCATGTAGTCACCCAATTTCGTGTAGAACACACATGTCTGATGGCAGATAAGGAGGAACAGAGCGGTGCTTTGTCCATCATTATCTGACCGTCAGATGTGTAAGAAGATGTCGGTGCATGTGTATGTGTGTGCATGTGTGTGTGTTGGTAGCAAAAGAGGGAAGAAAGAGGAGGGCAAGCAACCATGAGGGGGAGAGAAGCGGTGTCTTTGTCCACAGAGAGCGCATGTATGGATGGCAGTCTGTAATGCACATTGCCTGGTTTCTGATCAACGAAGCAACTTGGTTTCTCACTCAGGGTGGCACAAACACAGCAGTCCTGAGTTGGATGAACACAAAACAGTTTAGTGTGGTGAAAACAACTAAACAGGCAGCAAACTTCAAATACTCCTCAGAGTATAACAGCACAATCCGTCAATTCACACAACAAAATGAGAAATAAACTGAAGCTGAAAATAACACATAATCCAACACTGTCTCTGCCCAGACTTAAACCTCTTACTTGGTTGCTTCAGAAAGCAAACAGGGTGTGTGTTCAGTCCATCTTTGGTACGGCTCAGTTCCTCGGCTTGGATGCTGATGGGGCCGTCCGCACTCTGTTGGCAGATTTCACAGCAAGCTGATCCTCGGCAGGCGTTGCAGAGAAAACAGTGGAGTCGACTTGGTTGAAGAGTGGGGAGTAGGAGTTATCCACATCTCTGTGAAGAAATCCTTTTCTTCCTTCTGCAGGCAGTGAGAGTGCTGGTTTGCTCTCAGATCCAATGATTGTGTTCAGGTGAACACTGGCGAAGTCTCGTCTCCTCCAGTGAGGGGAGAATCTTCCAGTCAGTAGGGGAAAAGCACACGTGCATGGGGTTACCTCCTTTAGTAAACTGGTTCTCAGAGGGACAGAACTTCCCCCCAGCTCAGTTACAATGGACAGGCAGGGATTTCTGGGTGCACTCAGTATTTAAAGGGTGGTGACATCACAGCTGTGTTGCCGTGACTTCCTCTGTGTTGGAGCATCTCTGCCAATGAGAGACGAGAGTTTCTGGTTTTAACACCTAGTTGTGAACTGAGAGGTGCATGTTGGGGGATGGAGTCCTTTTTGGACTCCCTTTGTTTCACTGGCAAAATGCCTGGTTATCAGGCTTCAAAACTGCATGCAGGCCCGCCTTTGTCTCATGCACATGGAGTATGAGGGGACAAAGGCAGCCTCTTGGTCAGGCTTCAGAGTTTACAAGTAGGCCTGCCTTTGTCTGACCACAAGGTTGAGGCTCAACACAGCCTTTGGAAATCTTGAGGCAACCAAATTCAAGTGCAAATGCTCAGTGCCAATGCAGGAATAAGTGTGCAGCTTGTATAACTTTCATGCAGGTGACTGGGGTCACATCCTGTCACAGACTTCCAATTAAAGTTCACCTTTATCATCAGATGTAACCACCATCTTCCCCTAACCTCAACCACACCATAGTTGCCATGAACAGAAATTGCAAAACCCCTAGAATTTTTTTTTAAATTTTCATAAACAATCTAGCAATCAAGGAAAGACTGAAAGTGTGCTCTGTTATCCACATTTATATGATTTATGATGTAGGGACAACAAAGACAAGTAAGTCATTATTATTGTTACTGTTTTCTCCATCCTCCCCATCCTCTGTGTTTTTCTCTCCAGGTGGGTTTACTCCTCAATGGCTTCACCATGAAGGTTTACTTCTGCTCAGGTCAGCAGGAGGTGTTCAGCATCATGCTGGTCTACCTGAAGAACCTGGCAGTGTCTGACTTCCTGCTATGCCTCTGCCTCCCCTTCTACATAGCCAACTTCACCAGCAGTTCCATCACCATCCGCCTGGTCCACTGCAACTTTGCCTCGTCGATCTTTTACCTCAATATGTATGCCAGCATCCTGTTCATGGGCTACATCGCTGCTGGCAGGTAGGCCCAGGCTGGGTGGCTTTGGTCAGGTTTGATCCAGGAAGCACCACACCCTTGTTGTCTGCTCTTTTTTTCATCTGCCTCTTCTGTCTCCAGGTATCTGAAGATCATCCATCCCTCAGGAAATCACATCCTGCAGACAGTGCAGGCTGCCCGCATAATCTCTATGGTAACCTGGGTTGTCCTCCTGGCTATTATGACCTCCTACATCACCCTGTTGCTCCTCACCCAGCCACCACTGACTGTTGTCCCTGACAGCTGTGATGTATTGCAAAGTGCCCAGGTCATTGTGTTCTACAAAATCATCCACATCTGCTCTGCTGTCACCTTCCTGTTCATCTTCATCTCCCTGGTCTTCTTCTACTACAGCGCCTCCCGCACTGTGTGGCTGGCACAGCAGAAGCAGCTGTCATCCTCCAGCTGCAAGAAGCTCAAGAAGTCCCGCAAGAAAATGTTGGTGCTGGTCAGCGTCTTCTGCATTTGTTTCGTGCCATACCACCTGGGTCTTATTCCCTATGCTTTACTGAAGAGGCAGTGCTCCTCACGCAGGGTATTGTACTACCTGATTGAAGTGACCATCTTACTGTCAGTTCTCAATGTCTGCCTGGATCCACTAATCTACTTCATCAGCTGTAAGGCCTTTCGGACCAAGCTGAACCTGAAGAGAGTGTTCAGCAGGACCAAGCAAACACCAAGCACAGACACAAGAAGCAATGAGGGGCAGCTGAGCACCATCAACATCAACTGACTACTGGTAAACAACCAACTACTGGTAAAAAAAAAAGACCAGCATATGAGACCAATAGCTATCTGCTATTGGCTGGTCTCACATATAATAATTTTTCATGAAAAATTCTACAAAATGTATAAATAGGTAGTACAAAAAATATTGTACTGATATTTAACAATAATGGTAAAAACTATTTCCCAAATGACCAATGATTAAAAGGCAAACAAAGTAAAGAAGTCATTTTGTGAAATGTGTTTTATATGATGAACCACATGTGACTATATGTGAGTGTATTACATACAGACACATGTCCTAATTAAGACCAGTTACTGAGATCAGATTTGCAAACGTTTCCATCACCATCCTGAAGAACACCCTTCACTTTCAGCTTCCACATTCTGATGGATAAAATTATGACCATACATTCAAGCTCACAGGCAGCAGTGTGATATTTGTTTTGTAATATGTCAGAGAAACCGGTTTGAGGTCAAGATTGTGTGCAAGATTAGGAGAACGACAGAATGTGTCATCATTTGTTAATCAAATCAGCCTCCGTCCAGTAAACTGAGTCACATCTGACTGTGTATGAAAATGTCAAACCAAGTCACAATGTGGTGGAATTCAGAAGTGTATAAGAATTCACATCAAGTATAGGCATAGCCATGGGAAACATGGTGACGCAATATTAACCACTTACTGAAATCAAAATATCATTAGAATATGAACATAAACAACAAAAATTAAATGAAACTTTTTATTTAGTTATTTATTATTTTATTTATATATTTATTAACACTTAGAGACCCACCATAGACCCATTTTTATCTGGACAGGGGATCTTTAGGGGGAGATAGCAGGTCAACATTATATTCCAAATAGAAGTGGTGATACGTCATCTGAAAACCAGGAACCTGAAGATTATATCTCAGCACTGTGAGTCAAGTTTTCTAGTCATGAATCTGTAATAAACATTGTGTTTCGGTTAAGTGCCAGTTCAAATCTTTTAAGTTTAGCATTATAAGGGCTTATAACATCATAATGGAAGTATATGATGGCCATTCCCATGCTCAATTATGTCTCATAAGTTGCAGCAATCATTGGGTTGATACTATTTGTTACACAGATTTGGTGCAAAATTTAACCATTTTTGACCACTCGATAATTATTAAAAATGGTCAAAAATCCCTCCAAAATACCACATTAAGACACCAAGACCTTGAGGAACACTATAGAAAAATCGATGCTGTGATTTGATATCAAAAACCATTTCTGTAAGAACTGTATTTTTCGGCGATTGGATGGCAAGCACTTTGCTCAGAAACCCCCTTATTGTCAATATACCTAGGAAAGCCATACATCCGATGAACGCCCTTGGTCTCTGGTTTGTGGTTGTAAAGTTTCATGAGGCTGTGATTATCAAAAAAATGTTCTCACTACAATGAAATGGCTACTATGGGGACTAACATCATCACACATAAATACAATTGGGCTCATTGAATCCACAAGAGTCTCAGCTTTCCAGTTAGACCCAATATATGCAATTCCAGGACTGTTTAGGGACCCCATTAAGCAGAAATTTTCAAATACACCATTTTTAGAATAGGCAAAAATAAAACATTTATACTGCATGCAAAAACTGCATGTTTTTTTCCTCAAACTGCATGAGATTAGCATAAAGTGGGCATGTCTGTGAAGGGGAGACTGGTGGGTACCCATAGAACCCATTTTCATTCAGATATCTTGGGATGAGAGGTCAAGGGATCCCTTTAAAGAATCGCCGTGGCAGTTCCCTCACCTAACGTTGGGGCGCTATTTAGCCCCCTTCCCAGCATGGCATGGTTGGTGCCAATGGATTCCTTCGGTCATCTAGTTTCATATGATACCAGTATATTCACTAAAGCTTTAAATCTGATCCTGCTACATCCTCATACACGGCCTCGTAGGTCTTAGAGGATTTATAGTTGCGAACATGCAGGTCCTCTACCATCCACCAGGGGGTGGTGCAGCACCCTCCGCACCCCTACTTACGTTTACATTTACATTCATTACATTAAGCAGACGCTTTCGTCCATTTTCTGCCTGACTATAATTGACATAATTTGTTGTTATCATTTGTTGTTTTCATTTGTAAAAGTTGGTGGCATAGTAATATATTATTTTCAAATTGGAAAAAAGTGTAGTAATCTGTACAATATTATCAGCCAGAATCAGCCAATGGGGCCCTTCTGCCTGCTCTGCATGAGCTGCATGAGTGTGAGGATGTAGTGAGCTGATAGTGAAGCTGCCGGCTGGCCTAAATAAAAAAGAAAGCTGGTAAATGGATGCCAACACTGTCATGGACATTCAAAAATGGCTAAAAAAAACAGAAAACAGACAGAAACTACAAATGTAGGCGAGCAAACTGCAGCACAATCAGCAACTCCTGCTGCAGTTGCAACAAAAACAGACAGCAGCAGCATATTTTAGGGATCACTATGTAAATTTAGCAGGTTGCTTCATTGATTTGGATGGTTTGTTTTTGTGAGCTGGTCTCTGCAGATGAGCTGTGTTTATGTAATCCTTATTTATTGCTTATTTTCTCAATTTATTGATTACTTGTTTGGTCCATAAAAAATGACTTCTTCAAATGTCTTGTTTAGTCCACAACCCAAAGATATTAAGTTTACTGTTACAGAAACCAGAAAATATTCACATTTGAGAAGCAACACTGATACAGCATTAAAAACAATTATAACATTACCAAGTTATATAAATATAATTACATTAGAATTGTAAAGGAGTTTTTATCCCATGTATTGGTCTAAAAACCATTACAGTTAAATGAATCTCTGTTTACGACATGATTCTAGTGTTATAGGTCGTATGTGCCTGCAGGTGGACTTTGGCGGGCCAGTCTGAGTCTAAAGTCTGGCTGATTTTTATTCCAACTCCACCGCTGACCACAGCTGAGCTAATCTGATGCTAAGTGACACAGCAACAGCCCCAGTAAAACCCCTGTACACTCTTTATTTGTTTTTTGGTCCTCTAACAAAATGATAAACAAAAAACCAGGAAATGAAATAGCATCTGAACAGCAGTGTGTGTGTTTTCTGAGCCATCATGCAGTAACCACAGATTCAGTTCTTCCTGTCCTGTGAACGCTGCACAGAAGGAGGAATTAAAGCAAACAGTTTGTATCGGAGATCTCCACTGACAGACAGACAGGTGAGTCCTGCAAATATCTCACTTTCAGTTCTTTGTGCGTCTACTATTTTTATGTTCAAATTTGAGTCTTTTTTTAAAATATAAAACCTAATATATTTTCCAAGACAACTTAAGATAAAAACTGTTTTAAACACCTCTTGACACTGGACACAGAGTTTACTTGTAGTTAACTACAGTCCATGTCCATGCCAATTTACAATTTTGAAGTGACGTTTTCACAGTTAATTTTGACACACTGCTGATCTGAACCAGTTTACAGCTTGTTGAGAATGAAAGGTGTGATAATCTATTTAGAAGTATTTCATGGTTCACACTTAGTCAAAGGCTTTTTAAATCTAAGAATACTGCTCCCACTACTACCTTCATCCAAACTACTTTTGATGGTTTCTGTAAGATAACATACAGCCATCTCTGTTGAATCCTTTAAAATACCAAATTGTTTTAGGTTTAAAAGTTGATCTTTCGCCAAGATTTGATTTCTCTTTTCACAGACTTTTGAAATCAGTGGTTTAATTGAAATGGGTTTATTGTATAATGATTCATCAGGTCCCCCAGATGTACCACTTTTAAAATATGATAAGAAATTTTTATTGTCCATTACATCACATGAAATAGAAATTTGCCCTCTGCATTCTGGCAACACAGTGTAAAACAGTAAAGAGCAGCTAAATACATAAATAATGGAAATAATGGAAATATGGAATATTCCTTCATCAATGAACTTTGTCCTGCAGACTGTACCTCCATCAGCACGCTGAGGCTATCGGGCCGTGGTGGAGGTCTTGAAGTTATTTTCAGAAATCGCTTTGACTGCTGGTTGATTAGCACTGAGACTTTCCCCTTATTTGAACTTAATATGACTAAAGTTGGTCAGTTGAAGCCTTTCTATTGCATTTTAATTTACTGACCTCCTAGCCCATCTGGCCCTTTCCTTGGATCCGCTGCCCCATAAACATAAACATATGTCTTGTAGGCACATCATTAACCAGAGCACAGCTGAAAACTTCACAGCTTTATTTGACCCTGATGTGCTGTTAAGCTGTAATGATGTGGAGACCTTGGTCCAGTTACTTAATGAACAGTGCTCCTATGTATTGGATATAGTGGCTCCTTTTAAATCTAGACAAACCTCCTCTGTCAGATTCTCACCTTGGATTAACAGGTCAATCCACAGTTTTAGGCAGAAATGTAAGAAGACAGAGTGCTTATGGAAAACCACCAAACTAGAGATCCATCGGCTGCATCTGAAAGAGCTTTTAATCTGTTTGAATGAAATGATGAGGGAAGCTAGGACTGTCTATTTTGCCAACCTCATTTCAACTAACAAAAGAAATTCAAAAGTTCTCTTTGAGACTATAAACACTATCGTCTCTCTGACCTCTCCACAAGTGCAAAGTCAGTGATATCAGAGCAAATATTCCCCCATCATCAAGACAACATACCATTGGTGCTTCCTGCTCCACAATCCTTAACTCCTTTTCTCCTGTTTCCTTAGAGGACATTACTAAATTGTTGCACAAAATTAAACCTTCATCTGGCCCATGTGACATTCTTCCCTCATCCTTGTTTTTAAATGTTTTTAATTCAGTTGGCTCCACTATTGTAGCCATGATCAGTCTCTCCCTTTCAACTGGCTTTGTCCCTAGCCAGTTTAAACATGCTATAATTCAGCTTTTGCTGAAAAAAACAAACAAATTTAAACCACACCCTCCCAGTGAATTATACGACTTTAATCAAGCTGCCTCTTATGTCCAAACTGCTGGAAAAAGTTGTAGCCGAGCAGCTTATAACTGTTTTATAAACACATAACCTGTGCAACTCATTTCAATTAGGTTTTGGTAAACTGCATTCAACAGAAACGGCTCTTCTAAAAGTCAGTGATGATATTATGATGGCTGCAGATGACAGGAAATGCTCATTGTTGGTGTTACCTGACCTCAGCTCTGCATTTGATACCGTTGATCATTAAAGAGGTTAAACCAGTTAGTAGGTATTTCCGGGTCTGCCTTGGATTGGTTCTTATCCTATGTTGGAGTTTTTCGGGCTCTGTGGGTCAGTTCATGTCAGAGACAGCGCGTCATGTGGTGTCCCACAGGGTTCGGTCCTGCGTCCTGTGTTGTTCTCCTTATATATGCTGCCTCTTGGACAGATTATTAGCTGTTATAGTGGCATCTCTTATCATTTTTATGCCGATGATATTCAGTTGTATTGCTCTTTTAAACCTGATGAGAGTAACCAATTGTCCATTTTAAATGATTGGTTGGATGACATCAAGATTTGGATGGCTGACAACTGCCTTCAGTAAAATGCAAATAAGACAGAAGTTCTCTCAATTGCTAAATTTTATTCTAAACATCGAGCAGCATATGTGGTTGTCAATTGTTTGTGTTCAGCATAACCTGCAAAATTTAGGTGTCATCTTTGACCAGTCACTGTCCTTTGATAATCATGTCAGCCAGCTTATGTGCTCATGTTTTGTCAAGTTGAGGAACATTGCTAAATTAAGATCTGTGGTGAGCAAGGGGGGGATGGAGATGATTATTCATGCTTTTATTACTACTCGTATTACTACTCGTTTAGATTACTGTAACGCACTTTTTCCCTATTTAAATCAAACTTCTCTGAACTGTCTCCAAACTGTCCAAAATGCAGGTGCTGGGCTTTTAACTAGAAATAGCAAGAGATCACATATCATGCCAATTTTATCCTCTTTGCACTGGCTCCACATTCAATTTTGAATCAATTTTAAGATACTGGTGCTATCCTATACAGCCTTACATGGTCAAACAGCCCAGTATATTGCTGACCTCTTCCTCCCTTATACGCCCAATCGGGCTCTTAGGTCTGCTGAACAAAAATTACCCACTATAAAACCCGATGTGACTGTGCTTTTTAAGCTGTTGCACCGAAATTTAGGAATGCTCTCCCCTTATCGCTGCTATCCCTTCACTCCTGTAACATCTTTATGAAGCAGCTGAAAATGTTCTCATTCAGACAGGCTTTTGGTTAACCTGTCTGAATAGTGGCTTATTTCCTCGTCTGTGTTTTGGAACTTATGTACTTGTTTATCTGTCTCTGTCCTCATTTGTATGTTGTTGCTGTCATTTGATCTTGTCAGCTCTGCACTATCTGTTATTGTTGCTATTTTTAATATTGCCTTTAATTGTGTATTTTTCATTAATGTGAAGCACTTTGTGATTTTGTATCTGTAAAAGGTGCTATACAAATAAACTTTACTTACTTACTACTATTTCTCTGTTTAGAATGGCCTCAGCAAAGGGCACAAATGACTTCTTGTACCCATTTTTCCTGGCTAGTTGGACCTTGAGTGTCCTGCCAGATGGCAACACCTGGAATAATAAGTAAAGGGGGTGGGTGGGATTGTTATAGACCTGGGTTGCCTTTTTGGTTGTGGACTGGTTGCATAAGTTCTGGACTTGCAATTGTGTATTTCCAATGATCTTACTGGCCTGGTTGACCACCTGAGTCGACTTGTTCCTTTGTCTAACTGAGAGGTTCTCATATCAGGAAATGATGTTAAAGGTGAGGACACTGACCTGTAGACCATGGTCAGGGTGAGTTTGCTGGCACTGAAACTCAATTTCCTGAGGAGAGAGCTGCTGCCATGCCTTTTTGTAAATGTAGTTTGCATTGATCTGAAAGGTGAGTTTATTGTCAATGATTGTTCCCAGATGTTTAAAGTGAGTGACCTGCTCCACTTCCTGCCCCTTCATGATAGCAGGACTGAAGATGGGCCCTATGCTGCCTGCTTCCATCCTACCACCCAGACACAGCTCCTTGGTCTTACTGACATCAAGGTCAAGGAAGCTGCTGTCAAACCAAGTGGCAAGGTGGTCGATGTGCTGAGAATAGGAAGCGCTGTTGACATCCTGCAGGCAGGCAACCAGGGCCATGTCATCAGCATACTTATCATCATACTTTATGAGTGAGAGGTCTTTGCTGTTGTATTTTTCCTCATTTGTATATATGGAGAACAGGGGGGGAGACAAAATGCACCCCTGTGGAACGCCGATGTTCAGGACAAGGCAGTCAGAGATCAATTTACCAAGTGAGCTACTGGCCTTACAAGTGTTGCACTGTGTTTTTAATATCTTTTACGTCATACAGGTGCCACATCTTATGGCAATCCATCCAGTAGTTGTTGAGATATTTACATCTGTACCAAAGTAGAGGACCAAACAACAGACACCATATGTCTGAGAAAATTCTGGTAATGTTATATCTAGAAGCATTAAGTCAAAGGAAAGTTAACAATTTTTCAATTGTGTCTAAAAACAACAGTCAGGAGCCCAAATGAACAATGAAACATGTTTTAAGTTAAAGGAAAGTTCACAGCCACTGACCATTAGAAGATCCCTTCACAATGCACTTACAATGGAAGTGATGGGGGACAAAATCCACAGTCCTCCTTCTGTGCAAAAATGTATTTAAAAGTTTATCTGAAGCTTCAGCATCCAAATGAGTCAAATCAAGTAGATATCTTTCAACGTTACAGTCTTTTTAGTGCCAAAGTCCGTCTTTTTGTTACTATACTTCCACCGCAGCTCAACAGGGAAACACTGTCTGAGGAAACACAAAGAGGGAATTTGATGTTAAAAAGACTGTAAATGTGTCAGATATCCACTTGATATGACTAACTCAGACTGCTGAAGCCTCATGAAGCTGAAGCTTCCCATCAACTTGGACACCTAACTGCTGAAAGACATGCTTGAAAAAGGTCACCTGGACATGCTTTAGATTGAATCCAAAAGGCTTCTTCCTGTCTTACATGTGTAACAATACAGTCAGCTGATGGTTCAGTAGGATACATAGTTAATGTGTGAAACTATATTTAACACTATAAAGATGATATAATTGTGTTCACCCTTCCTAGAACCTCCACAAACATGGGTGACCTGGTAACAGAGCGAGTGACCTCAGTCACCAACCAGACCAACAATGATGATAATATGACTCACGGTGATCAGGTCGACACATCAGCCCACCTCTTCTTCATGCCGGTCTACAGTCTGGTGTTTCTGGTGAGTGTCTAATATTCACATTACAGTCACATTTCCTCCTCCTCCGTATGCTAATCAACACACATGTTAATCTCTTAAAAACCTGTCCTGAGTTCCTCCTGTTTCCTCTCCAGGTGGGTTTGGTCCTCAACAGCTTCACCATGAAGGTTTACTTCTGCTCAGCTCAGCAGCAGGTGTCCAGCATCATGATGGTCTACCTGAAGAACCTGGCAGCCGCCGACTTCCTGCTCTGCCTTTACCTCCCCTTCCGCATCATCAACTACGCCAACAGCTCCATCACCTTCTGCCTGGTCTACTGCAACTTTGCTGACTCCACCTTTTACCTCAACATGTACGCCAGCATCCTGTTCATGGGCTACATCGCTGCTAACAGGTAGATCTCCCACCCTAGACTCCAACACACCATGCAGTTTATCAGCACAGTTAATACTTTTTATAAATATTTTATTGCTTTATTGTCTGTTTTTATATTCCTGCACATTATCTTTATACTGACTCTACAGAGCAACAGCAGCAACTACAGCTGTAAGTTTATTTATTTATATAGTTCTTACAGTCAAATAAAAAACTGACTTCAAACTCAGAAAATACAGATGAAAACTGAATTTAATCTGAATTATATTTACAATTTTGAACAACAAACTGAGCAGTTCAATAAATTAACAGATCTAAATCCACTGACTGAAGACCAGGGGTTTATACAACATGCAAAATTTAGTCAAGATAACTTTTGCCGACGTCAGAAGTATTTGCATTTGTTTATTTAACCTAAAATTTGAATGCAGCCCTTTCACTCATATTTTTATGTTTATGTCTTTTTTTGTTTTTGTCAAGTCACTAGAATAGTATACACGTTTAAGTGATTTTATCCTCCCATATGCACAGATACAAAATACAAACACATTGGATTCCCTGCAAGCTGAAATGTTCATGAGCTTTCTCCATGTCCTCGTATCATTGCAGGAGTAAAGAGCTGGTCCTCTCCTCTAGAACTAATATTGGAATCTTCATTCCTCATGAAATCTGTGGTTTGACAATTTGTATCACTGTTAATCAGTGAAATTATCTGCTGACGCCTGCCTCTCTTCTCTCCAGGTATCTGAAGATCATCCATCCATTAAGAACTCACATCCTCCAGACAGTGCAGGCTGCCCGCATCATCTCCATGGTAACCTGGGTTTTCCTGCTGGCCGTTATGACCTCTTACATCAGCCTGTTGCTCTTCACCCAACAACAGTTGACCATTGTCCCTGACAGCTGTGATGCATTGCAAAGTGACCAGGTCATTGTGTTCTCCAAAATCATCCACATCTGCTCTGCTGTCACCTTCCTGTTCGTCCTCGTCTCCTTGGTCTTCTTCTACTACAGCGCCTCCCGCACTGTGTTGCTGGCACAGCAGAGGCACCTGTCATCCTCCAGCTGCAAGGAGCTCATGAAGTCACGCAAGAAAATGTTGGTGCTGGTCAGCGTCTTCTGCATTTGTTTCGTGCCGTACCACCTGGGTCTTATTCCCTATGCTTTACTGAGGAGGCAGGGCCCCTCACGCCAGTTGTTGTGCTACCTGACTGAAGTAACCACCTTACTGTCAGTTCTCAACATCTGCCTGGATCCACTCATCTACTTCATCAACTGTAAGGCCTTTCGGACCAAGCTGAACCTGAAGAGAGTGCTCAGCAGGACCAAGCAAACACCAAGCACAGACACAAGAAGCAACGAGGGGCAGCTGAGCACCATCAGCATCAACAACTACTGGTAAAGAAAAACCAGCCAGTTTAATACTTCATATCTTTGTTTTCATTTACATCAGAACATTTATCCACACTACACTTGCTATAATATTCTCACTGGCCAGACACTCTGGATTGAGAAGATTTGTGTGAAATTTGCATATAAATATTCATATATATTGTGTATATGTACATGTGAAAACTGTCCTGAAAATAAGGTTTGTAAATGTGAATTTATCAAATGTAAAAATCTGTTTCACGTGTGATAAACCTTGCGTGTGTATGTGTTAGTTTATCACATCTGACACATGTGAAGTTGTTCTCACATGTAATAATTTTTCATGGGAAATTCTACAAAAGTATAAATAGATAATACAAAGAATAATGTACTGATATTTAACAATAATGCTAAAAACTATTAACCAAATGAACAATGACTGACAAATAAAATAAGTAAACAAGTTACTTTGTGAAATGTGTTTTATATGATGAACCACATGTGACTATATGTGAGTGTATCACATACAGACACACGTTCTGATTAAGACCAGTTACTGAGAAGAACACCCTTCACTTTCAGCTTTCACATTCTTAAGGATAAAATAAGAACCAAACGTTCAAGCATACAGGCAGCGGTGTGATATTTATTTTGTAATATGTCAGAGAAACCGGTTTGAGGTCAAGATTGTGTGCAAGATTAGAAAAAAAAAACAGAATACGTGATCATTTGTTAACCAAATCAGCCTCCGTCTAGTAAACTGAGTCACATCTGAGCGTGTGTGAAAGTTTCAAACAGCCACTATGTGGTGTAGAAGTATTCATATCAAGTGTAGGAAGTCATGTTTGTGGAAAACTGTGGGCGGGTGAGGGGGCAGCAGGTGAGCCAACTGTCAGTCACAGCTGTCAATCAACACTCACACACAGTAGACATCAAAGCTCCTATAAGTCTTCAAATCTTATTAATGGAGCAATAATTTAGAGATTGAGACCAGAAGGTTGTTGGAGGAGCTAGCAGCCATCGGTGGCACTTTAAGGTACTTCAGCCTCAAGCCGTGGTCGCTGCTGATTGTCATTAAAGTTTTGACCTGATGATGGCGCTAGATGAGAAGTCAGTTCTCTAGTTGAAGTGAATACTGAGTGTTTCCAGTAAACTCAATCACAGCGTGACTCGGTTTGATGCATGAACATACTGTCACTTATTCAGATGTGACTACATTAATCATATTATGTACATTTTACTTCAGACCCGGTGCTATGGACAGGTATTTGGGGGCCAAGCCCCCCTGCAGCATCCTGTGCACTCCCCACCCTTCCATTTTCTGCCTGACTATAATTAACATAATTTGTTGTTATCATTTGTTGTTATCATTCGTAAACGTACAGAAACCAGAAAATATTCACATTTGAGAAGCAACACTGATACAGCATTAAAAACAATTATAACATTACCAAGTTATATAAATATAATTACGTTAGAATTGTAAAGGAGTTTTTATCCCATGTATTGGTCTAAAAACCATTACAGTTAAATGAATCTCTGTTTACGACATGATTCTAGTGTTATAGGTGGTATGTGCCTGCAGGTGGATTTTGACGGGCCAGTCTGAGTCTAAAGTCTGGCTGATTTTTATTCCAACTCCACCGCTGACCACAGCTGAGCTAATCTGATGCTAAGTGACACAGCAACAGCCCCAGTAAAACCCCAGTACACTCTTTATTTGTTTTGTGGTCCTCTAACAAAGTGATAAACAAAAAACCAGGAAATGAGATAGCATCTGAACAGCAGTGTGTGTGTTTTCTGAGCCATCATGCAGTAACCACAGATTCAGCTCCTCCTGTCCTGTGAACGCTGCACAGAAGGAGGCATTAAAGCAAACAGTTTGTATCGGAGATCTCCACTGACAGACAGACAGGTGAGTCCTGCAAATATCTCACTTTCAGTTCTTTGTGCTTCTACTGTTTTTATGTTCAAATTTGAGTCTTTTTTTAAAATATAAAACCTAATATATTTTCCAAGACAACTTAAGATAAAAACTGTTTTAAACACCTCTTGACACTGGACACAGAGTTTACTTGTAGTTAACTACAGTCCATGTCCATGCCAATTTACAATTTTGAAGTGATGTTTTCACAGTTAATTTTGACACACTACTGATCTGAACCAGTTTACAGCTTGTTGAGAATGAAAGGTGTGATAATCTATTTAGAAGTATTTCATGGTTCACACTTAGTCAAAGGCTTTTTAAATCTAAGAATACTGCTCCCACTACTACCTTCAGCCAAACTACTTTTGATGGTTTCTGTAAGATAACATACAGCCATCTCTGTTGAATCCTTTAAAATACCAAATTGTTTTAGGTTTAAAAGTTGATTTCTCTCCAAGTAATTCATTAATTGTTCAGCAACTAATTTTTCAAGAACTTTTGAAATCAGTGGTATAATTGAAATGGGTCTATAGTTACATGATTCATTAGGTCCCCCAGACGTACCACTTTTAATAGATCAATTCACCAAGTAAAGTCTAAGCTATTGGCCTTACAAGTGTTGCTCTATGTTTTTAAATAACAAAATATATCTTATTAGTCATATAGGTACCACATCTTATGGCAATCCATCCAATAGTTGTTGATATATTTACATCTGTACCAAAGTAGAGGACCAAACAACAGACACCATCCTAGCCTGGCTAACAAAGCCACTCTGTTAAAGGCTAATAATCTCAGTGGCTGTTTATGTCAAACATAATCATCCATGTTATTCTGTTATATCTAGAAGTGCTAAGTTACTGTAAGGAAAAGTTCACAGTTTTTCAAGTGTGTCTTAAAACAACAGTCAGGAGCCCAAATGAACATTGAAAGCTGTTTTTCTTGCTGTAATCATTCCTCCTGTTCATACTGACCATCAGAAGATCCCTTCATAATGACCTTACAATGGAAGTGATGGGGGACAAAATCCACAGTCCTCCCTCTGTGCAAAAATGTATTTCAAAGTTTATCTGAAGCTGATATGAAGCTTCAGCGTCCAAATTTGTCAAATCAAGTAGATATCTTTCAACGTTACAGTCTTTTTAGTGCCAAAGTCCCTCTTTTTGTTACTATACTTCCACCTGCAGCTCAACAGGGAAACACTGTCCGAGGAAACACAAAGAGGGAATTTGATGCTAAAAAGACTGTAAATGTGTCAGATATCCACTTGATATGACTAACTCAGACTGCTGAAGCTGAATAGAAGCTTCACAGAGACTTTTAAATGACTGTGTGGACACACTGTGGATTTTGTCCTCCATCACTTCCATTGAAAGCACATTTGAAGGATCTTTTAATATCCAGTATGAACAGGAGGAATGATTACAGTGAGGAAAACCTCTTTCACTGTTCATATGGACACCTGACTGCTGATTTAGTGGGTCATTTTTCACCCGGCTCAAATATACCCTTATAATTAATCCTACCAAATTTTGAACCACAAATGTATTTTGCAGCCATATATATCTTTTCAGTCATTAATAAATGGTGATTATTTCATTAATGTTTCAGAGAGCAGAGACAGTGACAAGGTTTGACACTATATGTTTACATAGTAAATTCATAATCACACTATATTATGATCTCATGTTATCCAAAACAGGAGAACAAAAGATAAACTAACCAGTGAACTTATTTAACTAGCTAATTTCTCTTATCTATTGCAGATTTCATTCAACGCCCATGCCTGCCAGTCAGCACAGAAAACCGTAAATCCTTTTTGCATATCCTGTACACATCAGTCAACCCCACCTAACCCGGTAAATATCACATGTGACTGGACTTCAGCAGAGAATAAACAATAGGCTAAGAACAAATGCCCCTGCCTCCATGATCCCGACTTTATTTTTCAGGCTGTCTGTTTCAGAGTTTCAGACCAGAGCCGCGAGACGTCACATGACTCTCAAGCTCGCAACTGTGTGTGCAGATCTCTGAAAAGTGGATGTTGTAAACTCAACTCAACAGTCTGCAATACAAGTGCAAAGGTACATATGCAAAAGTTTCAAGATAAAGATTCGCCCTTTCGAAATTCAAGTTTCAACGTTTCAAAACGTATTTCCTAACACATGTGAACCAGTTTTCAGATCACCATTTACAAGGTTTAAAACCTGTAAAAAGAGTGCTGCATTTGTGAAGAAGGAAAACTCAAATGCAAAATAATTTTTGCAGAGATTTAAATTTTCTTTTCAACCTATCAAAACATTATGCAAGCCTTCAAAACTTAGTTCCAATCTTGGAAAACCTTTTTTATTAGATTTCAAACACTGAGTTTCAACCTTTCAAAGCTTTTTTTTCAGTTTTGAAATATGACATGATATTCATTACATAGTAAACCACATCCCCAAAACATTTACAGTCCTTTTTTGTTGTGCAGAAGTTGCATCTCCCTCTCTTTTGTCACCTTGTGGAAACTGACTGTGGCACTGCAGACTGATCAGGGTAAGATTCAAACTACTGTGCTGCTGTGGCTGGCGTGTGGGGAAGGTTGTGTCTGTTCTCTTAAACTCACTGCCTCCTTTTTCATCTTAGAACAACAGATCCACCAAATCAGTGAAACAGCAGCTCAGGTATTTTTTATAGTCCTGTGAAAGCTGCCCTACACTACAGGGAGGACTATGTTGGGCAACCACATTGTTGATTGCATGGGAATTGATGAGTTTGATTAGTGACTTTGTTTAGGCTTGTCTGCAGATGCCCACCTGGGTGGGAACCCTGACAAATGATGTAGCAACATGATGGGCATTCGTTGTGACAGTGTCATGCTCCCCCTTGAGCTCTGTCCTCACTGTCCCAATGTTAGAAATGCACAGAGAGGCCAATTTATAGTTTCACTGTTTTAAAATTCCACATAACCACCCTTTACCTTAATTTGACCCCTCTGGTGACTTTAAAATCCCGTTAAATAAATACAGGGTCAGATTTGACAAATATTTATACTAGCTGCACAAAAAAAAAAAAATTGAAATATTTCCATTTTTGTATATTTTGGGCCACTTTAAGAAACGTCTTACAGTTTCAGGCTTAAAGGTGCAACAAATGACATTGAGCCTCACTAGATGTCAGCATACAACTATTTGCTATGTAAAGATATAGCTGAGTAATGGCGACCTGAGCTGAGAATGAAATCATACTCCCTCCGGGTGTTTTGTTATAAGCTTCTCTGTTCTTTGTTTTGGTTGTCACCGGCTGCACATGCATGCTAGTGCATGTGAGCGTGCATGTTCATTTTCAAGATGGCGTCCGCGTCACAAACGTTCTTATATTATAGCTAAACAGTCCACTAAAACATGTTTCTGAAAGCACTGAAGGCAAGAAACAGGCAATGCACTAACAGAATCTGGATCCATATTTGCTCAGCACTGCCTAGTTTGACAGTTTGAGTTTTGTAAGTTGTTGGCTTTCTTTCTTTTTTTCCCAACTTTATTGAGTAAACGACAAACGTTTGTTTTGGTCTGAGATGTTGGTGCTATAGTGCGACATCTAGTGGCTGAATGTCATATATCGCAACTTTAAAGAATGTAAGTTAGGGTGTTTTTACTGCTTTGAAATGTCAAAATGGGTCAAATTATGACAAACATTATGTAAGGGTTAATACAGATTTGAAAAAGGTCACCTGGACTTGCTTTAGATTGAATCCAAAAGGCTTCTTCCTGTCTTACATGTGTAATGATACACTCAGCTGATGGTTCAGTAGGATACATAGTTAATGTTTTAAACTATATTTAACACTATAAAGATGATAGATTTGTGTTCACCCTTCTTAGAACCTCCACAAACATGGATGACCTGGTAGGAATGGGAGTGACCTCAGTCACCAACCAGACCTACGATGATAATATGACTCATTGTGATCCAGTCGACACATCAGTCCACCTCTTCCTCATGCCGGTTTACACTCTGGTGTTTCTGGTGAGTGTCAAATATTCAGATTACAGTCACGTTCCCTCCACCTCCTCTGTCTGCCAATCACACCACCCACGTAGCCACAGGTGTGCCTGGATGTGCCTGTGCCATCTAAATCTCAAACTGGCACAACCAACATAATCATAGCAGCCTGTCACAGGCAGCCACTCACTGCTTGGCGGTAGAGAGCTTTCCCATATTCGCAGGAAGTAGGGGTGCTGGGGGTGCAGCAACTTCCAGGTGGCTGGCACCTGCCGATTTATGTGCCGTTTCTTAACCACATTCAAAGTCAAATTTGTATGTATTTCCCTACACAGCCAAGAATAGATAATTAATCACTACAGTGATATTGATAGTTTTCTTGATAGAATAGAGTGTAAGGATGCAGTTTATTGGTTTGGTTTTTCGTGAGCTGACCAGTACCAGTTGTGAAATGTGTGCTTATTCCAATTTTTGGACACCAACAGAAAAAACAAAAGGGGTAAGCTATGTCCTGCTATCACTCTGGAGCTTGTTTTCTGCCCCTTTGTTGAGGAAGTAATGTTGTTTTAGCTGTGTGCACTCAGGAGTGGGCGACTTGTCATTGCAGGAGTGTTTTGTTGTGAAATGTGTTAGTTACCTCATTAGCTGGAGAGCTAATATCCGCAGGGTGTTTCTAGTCAGATAGCACCGTTCTTGGTGTGTTGTTGTGTCATTTTGTCGGTCGTTTGTTGACGTTAGCAGGAGAGAGGCAAGGCCAGGTCCTTCACATAGAATCAGTCCACAGACTGTTACAGACAACCAAGAAAGTCTGGGAAGGTCTCATTTTGTATGTTACTACCTGTTCACTCACTGGCAATAACAAACGATTAATACGTGTAAATTGCTTCACAATTCTACATTGAGAACCTTTAACAGCTCTGCTGTCAGGGTTTATGTTTAGTTGTCACTTTGTGCAATAAAATAGTTAACTAACAGTGCCGTGCGCTGTAGAGCCGATGGACTGGACAGGCCATAAAAGACACCTTTTGTCTGTACTGTTGTGTTCAGCCTTTATAGACTGATGTTCTGTTGGTTGAGTGTGTTGGATAGACAGTGTTTTGCTGTTATTGCCTTTGTGATTCAGAACGTTGCAAAGTAAACTCGTTTGTCGTTCGTTTGTCTAACTTTTCATAAGTCAGTTTTGCTGGGAAAAGATGACCCACCCACTTTTGTATTTGCCCATACAATTTCTGCCTACACCACTGCATTTCACATGTTAATCTCTTAAAAACCTGTCCTGAGTTCATCCTGTTTCCTCTCCAGGTGGGTTTGGTCCTCAACAGCTTCCTCGTGAAGGTTTACTTCTGCTCAGCTCAGCAGCAGGTATCCAGCATCATGGTGGTCTACCTGAAGAACCTGGCAGTCTCCGACTTCGTGCTCTGCCTCTGCCTCCCCTTGAACATAGCAAACTACATCAGCAAGTCAGCCACCTTCCGCCTGGTCTACTGCATCTTTGGAGCCTCCACCTTTTACCTCAACATCTACGCCAGCATCCTGTTCATGGGCTACATCGCTGCTAACAGGTAGATCCCCCACCCTAGACTACAACAAACCATGCAATTTATCAGCACAGTTAATACTTTTTGTAAATGTTTTATTGCTTTATTGTCTGTTTTTATATGCCTGCATATTATCTTTATACTGACTCTACAGAGCAACAGCAGCAACTACAGCTGTAAATTCTTACAGTCAAATGAAAAACTAGAAGAAGAAAAGCTATTTGTATTTGTTAACTTAACCTAACATTTGAATTCAGCCCTTCCACTCATATTCTTAATTTGAAACAAGTTACATTTTGAAGTATATAAATTCAAATGAGTTTATCTTCCCATATGCACAGACACAGAATACAAGCACATTGGAATTCCTGCAAGCTGAAATGGTCATGAGCTTTCTCCATGTCCTCGTATCATTGCAGGAGTAAAGAGCTGGTCCTCTCCTCTAGAACTAATATTAGAATCTTCATTCCTCATGAAATCTGTGGTTTGACAATTTGTATTACTATTATTCAGTGATCAATAATCTGCTGACACCTGCCTGCCTCTCTTCTCTCCAGGTATCTGAAGATCATCCATCCTTTAAGAACTCACGTCCTGCAGACAGTGCAGGTTGCCCGCATCATCTCCACGGTAACCTGGGTTTTCCTCCTGGCCATTACAACCTCCTACATCACTCTGTTTACCCTCACCCAACCGGAATTGACCATTGTCCCTGACACCTGTGACCCCTTGCAAAGCGCCAAGGTCATAGTGTTTGACAAAATCATCCACACCTGCTCCACCGTGACCTTCCTGTTTGTCCTCATCTCCCTGGTCTTCTTCTACTACAGCGCCTCCCGCAGTGTGTTGCTGGCACAGCAGAGGCAGCTGTCATCCACCAGCTGCAAGAGGCTCAAGAAATCACGCAGGAAAATGTTGGTGCTGGTCACCGTATTCTGCATTTGTTTCGTGCCGTACCACCTGGTTAGCCTTCCCTACATATTCCTAAAGAGGATGTGCTCTTTGAGCCAGGTGTTGTACTACCTGAAGGAGATGACCATGCTGTTGTCAGTTGTCAACATCTGCCTGGATCCGTTCATCTATTTCATCTTCAGTAAGGCGTTCCGGGCCCAGCTGAGACGTCCACATAGCAAGAAGGCAAGGAGGCACAGTGAAGGGCAGCCGAAAGCCACAAACAATGAGGCATCGCCCAGCACATTGACAAGTCAGACTGATGGGCTGTAACTTAGAAGATCATTCTGGTGATTTTCTATATTTTTCTTATTGTCAACAAATCTCATGTTTGGATACAAACCAACAATGAACTGTTCTACTAACAAGTATCTTATTCCTCTGTGCTGTCGACCGTTGTTGTTGTCCAAAAACAATTAGAAACACGTCAATGAGCCACACGGCTGCACTGGGTGACATGTTTAAGAAAAAAAAAGAAGACTCCTCAATCTGCCTCCTCCTCCACCCTCCACTCTACTCACTGCAGACATGATTGCTTATTTTTTAACTGATAAGGCCTCTACCATCAGTAACCAGTTCTCTGAGCCTAACCAACTCAGTTTACAGCTGCCAACTAACAGGGCCACACTGTCCTCATTCTCCCCTATGACCAAGGAGGAAGTTTCCAAAATTCTTCTAGACTCTCGTCTCACTACCAGTCCACTAGACCCAATACCATCCAACCTGCTACAAAACATTTTCCCCGCACTTAACCCCACGGTCACACACATCATCAACTCCTCACTTACAACGGATGTTTTCTCCCACTGAATTTAAGCAAGCCCGTGTCACCCCACTGCTAAAAATGCCTACGCTCAACCCAACCCAGATTGAAAACTACAGACCTGTTTCACTCCTAACCTTCCTATCAAAAATACTTGAGCGCACAGTCTTTAACCAAGTCTCTGAATTCCTTTCTGAGAACAACCTGTATGACCTGAATCAGTCCGGCTTTAAGCGGGGTCGCTCTACTGAGACTGCACTCCTGGTGATTATGGAATCACTATGCTCAGCTAGAGATGCTGGTCAGTCCTCAGCCCTGCCAATCAGGCACCTGATTGGCAGCACCTGGGGGTACCAGAAGCTCAAAACAAGAGTCAATAGCAACAGCAAAATAAGTTGTTTGGCATTGGCTGAAAAGATTTGGCAAATTTTTCATGGGCACAACCCACATACTCAGCTCTGCTGCTCATCCCATAAATGCATGTTCCTTACAAATGTGGCACCATTTAAAAGGGAAATAAACAGGCTTTCCAACAGTATAAGATTTATTACCAAGAAGCATTGTTACAACAAAGAAATAATCTACCAAACACAAATTTCCTTACTTTTTGTGCTGTGTTTATTTTCTACATTGTAGAACATATGAAATAATGAAGTAAACAAAAAAGTTTTAATAAACCAAAATATAAAATATTGTAGAAGCGGTGAGATTAACAAAACCAATAAGTTTATCTTTTGGCTGCACACCTTCGTGGCCTTTTATTCACACACTCAAACCAACATACCAAAAAATTGTGCCACACACAAAATGGCGCTGCCTTTAACATGGTTACACTTCCACCTCTTAAAGAGAGCAAGTCAAGATTAACTGTGCACAGTGTGAGAACGTCACCATACCAGGAGTCCCATAACCCATAACATTTCATGCCGAACACACATAAAAACAAGTCTCTGTGATTTATGTCCTTCACCTGACAGGCACGGCTCCGAATCACCAGAGCGGAGGTCGGAGCCTCTGCAGGAGGAGGTTTAAGGGCCTTGCAGCCATGTGAGGGAAAGGTAGGGGTTTGGCCATTTCAACAGGCTGGTCCAGATCCAGGTGGGCCAGCTTAAGGCAGTCCACTGAAATGTGCTCCAGCCAGTTCTGCACATCCTTTTTGAGCCTGTGCCAGATGAACTTGGGAGCCACCGGCCTCTATGCAATTTTTGCCTGGTTGTAAAAGGCTGTGGATAGCATTGAAGATCTGTCATCTCCACGACAAGCTGCGGAAACATCATGGTGCCAGTGTAGTCAAAAATACTTTCAAAAGTACTATCCTCCCATGACAGCCATCTTGAATGCCTGGACATCTGGGTCAGAAGCTCGATCTGCCACCATAAGGGCATAGTCAAGCCCCAAGTGGACAAGCTCAGCGATGGACTGGGAGAGACAATCAGCCACCTGGTTGTTTTTGCCAGCAACATGTTGTATGTCTGTGGTGAACTCCAAGATGAAGGAAAGCTGGCATTGTTGACAGGCAGACCATGGCTTGGCTACCTTAGCCATAGTGAACGACAGTGGTTTGTGGTCCACAAATGCCATGAACCATCGAGCCATCGAGCCATCAAACCATCGGTCAAGAGTCATTGCATAATTGAGCTGGCAGTAATCACTGCATGGATGCCATCTGTGGCCAGGTCTTGGCGCAATGAGCGTGGACAGGTGGACCAGTGATGGATGTGGTGTTCCACCCTGTGTTTGGCGAGGAGGACAAGAAGGTGGGCTGCGTTAGGTCTGAGAACTCAGCGAGGAGCTGGACAAACTCATCTGCAGCGAGGAGCATGCTAGACAGTCTGATGGCCTCCGGCCTGCTGAGTGTACTGCATAGCAGCAGACAATCACAGAGTTAAACAGACGGCAGCCCTTAATGTCCACCAACAGTCTGATTCTAGCTGTGGCAACAATCGCTATCTCCCCCCCGGCATTGATGAAGCAGTTGGTATTACTGACTGTTGGGCTCTGGCCAACACATTACTGACTCAGTAATGGTGGTGTTGGCCAAAGCAGTGTGTACCTGGGAAGGCAGCTGCTGCAGAAACAGTTTAATAAATAAAAAGTCAGGCTTGTGGCTTCAAGGGCGAGCTAGCATTTTGTCTGTTAGCTCAGATCGTTGTTGTCGCCGAGGCCGGAAGGCAGAAAGTCCAAAAGTCTTTAAAAGATGAGCTTTTAATGCACAATATTTGTCCTGCGCCTGAGAATGCTTGAGAATGCTCACCACTCTGCCCGCTGTTGAACTGCTCAGGGTTGTGACGACATAATAGTATTTAGTGGAATCTGCAGTAATGTTGTGGGATTAACAAAACTGGTAAGGTTCTCTTTTGGCTGCACACTACCACTGTGGCTGTTTATTCACACACTCACACACCAGAAATTGGCACCATTCTAACATCCACTGTAACACAGTATGGTGCAGCTGTTACCATGGTTACACTTCCACTTCTTAAAGGGAGTGAGTCAAGATTAACTGTACACAGAACCTCACCATACCAGGAATCCTATAACCCAACATTTCATTCTGAACACACATATAAACAAGTCTCTTAAGTCCATGAAGGCTCTGCTACAATATCATATTTTAGATTACTCAAAGTTTCCACTGTTTGCCTCGATGACAGCTTTGCACACTTTTGGCAATAGCACAATCAGCTTCATTAGGTCGTCACCTGGATGGTTTTCAGTTAACAGGTGTGCCTCGTCAGAAGTTAAGTGGTGGGATTTCTTCCCTTCTTCATGCATTTGAGACCATCAGTTGTGTTGTGCTGAGGTAGTGCTGGTATACAGCAAACAGCCCCATAATACACTACTGTAGTAATCCATATTATGGCAAGAGAAACAATAGTCCATCATTACTTTAAGACATGAAGGTCATTCAATCCAGAACATTTCAACAACTCTGAAAGTTTCTTAAAGTGCCGTTGCAAAAACGGTCAAATGCTGTGATGAAACTCTCTCATGAGGACCGGCCAGGAAAGGAAAACCAAGATTATTATCTAAATGTGCCTGCAACCTCAAGTTCCTGTTTTGCAGAGCAAGGCTTTTCGACTTTTCTGTTAAGAAACGTCTCATGTCATCATTGATATAGTGTCATTATGATTCTTCCTGTTCTGCTTGTGTTCATGGTAAGTGTCAAGAGTGAATAATGCAGCCAGAAGTTCCTTTTTTTTACACTGGTTCAATGTTGTGGAACAGCCTTCCACTACACATCCAGTTTTTGAATATAAGACGGGTTTATAGACAGGTTACTTTTTTATGGAACAGGGTCACAAATTTATAATGAAATCTGCAATGACATTGTTACTTTAGCTGTCGCAGCCTCATGAGGCTGGTTAAGATATTGCCAAGAGTGTGCAAAGCTGTCATGAAAACAAACAATGGTTACTGTGAGGAATCTTAAATATGAAACATATTGTATTGTATTGTTTATATATATATTTTTTTATCATGATTTCATACATGTTATTTAATAGCTTTGATGTCCTCAGTTTTGTTCTACAATGTAGAAAATAGTAAAAGTAAAGAACCCTTGAATGAGTTGGTGTGTCAAAACTTTTAACTGGTGCTGTAAGCAGTTTAATTTGGAGGCCTTGTTGGAGCATCAGAGGAGCGTAATGAGAAGCTAAGGGTCATTGTGTAGACAGTCCAGGTCTGAGCCCTGTGGACTTCCTGATATGATGTGGACACCGATCCTTTCTATGATATATCAATTCCTTTATTTGATCATTCCAGGATCCTCTGTTGTCTTTCAGCGAGAAACACATTTTAATTATTTATCATCATTTCCATTCAGCCACATGTGAAACTGAAACTCACTGTGTGTTGGGTACAATTTATAGTTTGATATGTGATATATTCACTTAATTTTCACTTTCCCTTAAAACATTTGGGCTAATAAATACCTTGTACAGTTTATAAGACATCAAAATCATAACCAAGGTTATTAAATAATGAATTTACATTCAGAATATCAATAAATACAGATGCAAACAAATAAAATATTTCTATATATTCTGCCAGCAGGAATGGTTCATGTGTGTTCGGCATCTGAGCAGTGAAGTCCAATTATACGCTGCGGCTCAACAGAATGCAGGTTTTTATGAATGTGCAGATGTTTGTCACAGTTTGAGGAAACGCTGCTGTGCTGGCAGTGGTGACCGTGCACCTTTATGAATATTTGGATAGTGCATATATGTGCAGATACAAAGCTGTTAGAACCGACTGACAGCTGATCAGCTGCGTCGTCGTCGTCTTGTTTCCTCGTTTCCTCTCTGCTCACGTCTTCAACGGGAGAGACTAAGATTCATGAGGGAAACATGGATGCATTGAAGGGAATTAGGACGTATCCCGTCACTCGTTAGGAGCGACCGTGAAGAGATGAAGACCATTAAGCCTTTAAGGACTATAAAGACCAGGAGTAGAATATCATAACATACAAATCCACCTTATTAGGCCTATTATGTGTATGTGTAATATCTTCATACCTACACATTTGAAAATTTACATTTAGGCTACATAAACTGTGTATGTCACATTATGATCATATATTATTATCTATATTATATACTGTATATATTATTATATACTATATATTATATATGTTTATAGTATTATATGATTATTGTAATCATGTTGTTATGTTTGTCAATCCTCCAATCAGTGACTGTAGCTGCAGCTAATAAAACACTGATAATAATTCTGATTGCTGTCAAAACTAGTTCAACTTTATAATAATAATAATAATAATAATAATGATAATATAGAATTGAAAAGAAGATTCTTCACATACAGAACTGTGAAAGAGTTTTCAGTACTATAAATAAAGTGAGGATTCTTTAATGATGCCATGAATAGTTTTTATTCATCAATGAAAGTCATACAAAGTTCAATAAACAGCAGAAATCTAAAGTAAATCAATATTTGCTGTGAGCAGCTTTGCCTTTTAAAACAGCGGCAGGTCTCCTCGATACACCTGCACACAGTGTTTCAGGTATTTACTTTAGTATCGTCAGAAAATATAAGAAAAGTAGCTTAAGGACCTTTTTCCAAAATAAGATTAAAGAGAAGATTCATCATCAAATATGAGCTCAGGGTGCAACTGTCTTTTAATTTATAAAAACTATTATTAAACAAATACATGAATAAATAAAATGTGCAAAGAAAATGTGAAGTTCTGGCAGGTTTTCTGTTTCCAGTGTTGTCGTTGTTGTTGTCAGGATTTATTATCACAGAGATGTCGACTGAATAAATGAGAAGATTCGTCGTCACATCAGTGAAAAATCATTTAAGGCTGCAGAGTCGGGGCCTGATCAATAATTCTGATTGTCCTGCATCACATGATCACTTTTATTATCATCAGTACCAACTCATCAACAACTTTATCAAAAAAAGTTAAGAGACTCATCCTATGGGCTCATTTGTGCTCCTTAATCAATACATTTAAATAAAGTTATTGAATAATATTTCACAATTTAATAGATAGATTTAAAATCAATATTAAATTACAGATTCAATTATTAGATTTCTAAATGAATGAATAAAACAACAGAAAAATGAATCTGATCTAAAAATAAATTAAAATTCAATACATATTTAAAAGAATAATCAATATATATAAAGAATAATTAATCAATAAATATAAATGATAATAAAACTTTAAATTAAAAAATGAATTAACAATCAATCTTTAAACAGTCCATTTAGTATATTGTTAAACTGTGGATTGTTTATTTAATTTATTGATCAAATTCCACATTTTATTATTGATTCATTAATCGATTGATTGATAGTTTAATCAATTCATAAATGGACTATTAAGCTGTGCAAATGAGCCCCCACACTTTAATACTTATTGTTATTATGTTATTATATGTTATTATGTTCTTATTGTTTGTTTTAATTGTGTTTTTTTAACAGCTGTTATTTTAATAAATAAAAACATAATTAATAATTAAACAAGTTTCTTCCTGCAGCCACAAAGTTTAGTTTAAGTTTATTATCTGAAAGTTATTTTGAACTAAAGTGCGTCAGTGCTTTATGACCAAAACATGTTGAACATGTTTTTATTTTTCAGCTTTGACTGTTCTGTTTGACCTGAAAATAAAAGATTTTTATCGTATGATGAAGAGTTTCTTCTTCTTCCTCCAGGATCCATGACGACCGGTTTCAAGCTGAAACTGGACTGACCTGTAAAACACACACACACACACACACACACACACACACACACATATCAGCCTGAACTCATCATAATACTAGTTTTATAATCAGTAATAGAAGAAGTACTCAGATCCTTTACCACAGTAAAAGTACATAAGTATTATGAGCTTGATGTAGTTAAAGTATTGCAGTAAAAGTACATAAGTATTATGAGCTTGATGTAGTTAAAGTATTGCAGTAAAAGTACATAAGTATTATGAGCTTGATGTAGTTAAAGTATTGCAGTAAAAGTAGTGGTTTGGTCCCTCTGACTGATATATTATTATATATGACATCATTAGATTATTAATAGTGAAGCATCAGTGTTAGAGCAGCATGTTACTGTTGTAGCTGCTGGAGGTGGAGCTAGTTTACACTACTTTATATACAGTTAGCTAGTTTAGTCCAGTGGTTCCCAACCTAGGGGTCGGGCCCCTCCAAAGGGTCAGCAGATAAATCTGAGGGGTGGTGAGATGATTAATGGGAGAGGAAAGAAGAAAAAACAAAGTTCTGATACACAAATCTGTTTTCAGTTTCATTTAGTAAGTGTGGTTCTGTGAGTGGGACTCTGCTGTCGGTGTAATTATCTTGATGACTCAGGTACTTTTCTTGACTCATTTTTCTAGATGAGTTATATTTTTCCGATGACATGACATCACACTGTGCTGTCAACATGTTCATATGTTGCAAGATCATTATGAAAGTCCTTCTGCACAGACTGTCGCTCTGTGGTTTCATTGGCTAAATTATGAATGCATCAACTGGTTTAGTAATAAAAACACATTGATCGTGATGCAACGGCATCAAAACATTTAAATAAACTACTTCAGTTCCTCCCTGAACTCTGAATTCACTAGAAAGAGACCCAGCGCTCATGTTATGAGGTCGTCTACCAGGAACGTGACGTTATTTTGATGAATTTGCAGCAAACATTGAGTTTGAAGTTTTTAGCAGGACGACTCTGCGCTGGTTCTGTCTGTGTTGATGAACTGATGTCCTTCAAACCAATGAGGAGGCTGCGTCTGACCCTCTTCTATAATTACATCTTTCTATCTCTAATCAATGTTATGGATGTCTGAAGTGATCCTGATCCTGGATGTCAGTTATTCTCATCTAAGTCTGGAAATGTTGATTATTAAACTCCAACTCAGTTCTTTTCCATGAAGGCTGAAGACTTTTCTGTTTGCCTTTTATTAAATCTAATTTGAGGTTTTTGACTCATATCTCACACTGTGCAGTAACTTTTCTCCTGTTTTATTTCTTATTTTAACTTATTTTTATCTAACATTTAACTCTCTGCTTTTTGTAAGACGTCAAAAGACAAAAAGGTTGGAAACCACTGGTTTCATCTTTAACAATGTGTTGTATTTTAAAAGCTTGTTATATTATCCATTGTGTCAAATCTTCATCTGAAAAGTAACTAAAGCTGTCAAATAAATGTAGTGGAGTAGAAAGTACAATATTTCCCTCTGAAATGTAGAAAGTAGCATCACATGGAAATACTCAAGTAAAGTACAAGTCGTAGAGTAAATGTACTTTTTTTATTTTCCACCACGGCTTATTATTTATTATACTGTATATAATGTGTTTATATACTATAAATAAAATGTTTAGATGTTATTCCTTCAGATATTATAATGGAAAGCTAAAGAGCACATTATCAATAACTCGCTATCTTTTGAAATTTTTAAAAAAATAAATTGTCATCACATTTAATTCATGAATTCTACTTTCTCATGTATGTTAATGGGGTGGACAAAATATTAGGAACACCTTATTATCTCTCTGACAATGTCAACAAAAACTGAGGATGTATAAGTTTCATAACAGTAGAGTTGACGGCAGATCTGTTGCATTAGCTTGCACAGGTGTTCCTAATAAAGTGCTCGCTGAGTGTATTTCTGACCATTTGTGAATTTTTCTGTTAATTCTGTGTGTTTCTGTTTGTCATTTATTTTCTTAGTATTTTGCTAAATCATGTTGTATTTATTAGTTAAGTATTTTTTATGGCATCAAACTGGTTTCTGTCCCCACAACATGATCAAAACCAGAACACACACCCTGAGGATGCTTATTGAAACAGGAGATTCCCTGACCGACCCTGAACCTCTCATCTTACCCCTGAAACAGACCTTTGAGGAGGTGAGGACAGGACATGTTCTGAGCTCTGTCCTCATTGAGACGCACCTTGTTGTTGCAGAATCCCTGACCCAGGATCAGTCCCAGCAGTGAGTTGAGGATGTTCGCTCCACAGAGGACGACCTGCAGCCCGCTGGCGCCCCCCAGCACGCTGAACAGAACTACATTCCACTGAACCACACCTCTGGGCTCCAGACACACTCCCGACCACAGACTGCTGTTATACAGATACCCTGCATCCCTGAGAGACAGAGACGAGCCATCAGAGTGTCGAACAGCAGGAATGTGTGTGTGTGTGTGTGTGTTTTTCTATCCTTATTGGGACCATCTCTGGTATAAACAGTGACCTTACTGGGACCAGTCGTCCTCATGGGGACCAAAGCTTGTTCCTAATGTGCAAAACGTCAGGCTGTACAAAATGAATGGAGTCTAACAGGGATAGCAAATGTGTGTGTGTGCGTGTGTGTGTGTGTGTGTGTGTGTGTGTGTGTGTGTGTGTGCGTGTGTGTGTTTGTCTCACTGGTCAGCGGTGGGTTTGAGCGGGACCCCCCAGGTGGAACCAGAGCTGGTGTTGTACAGACAGAGAGGACCCTGCACGAGACCGGTGGCACTGACCAGACAGCACATCCCAGCAGCCAGCAGACACACACAGGAGTACGTCACCTGACACAACATCTGGATACAGAGAACATACATCTGTAACACCGGAAAAACCTGCAGCAACATCTGGATCAACAGAACAACATCTGTAACACCTGAAACACCTGACACAACATCTGTAACACCTGAGACACCTGACACAACATCTGTAACACCTGACACAACATCTGTAACACCTGAAATAACATCTGTAACACCTGACACAACATCTGTAACACCTGAGACACCTGACACAACATCTGTAACACCTGACACAACATCTGTAACACCTGAAATAACATCTGTAACACCTGACACAACATCTGTAACACCTGACACAACATCTGTAAGACCTGAAATAACATCTGTAACACCTGAAATAACATCTGTAACACCTGAAACACCTGACACAACATCTGTAACATCTGAAATAACATCTGTAACACCTGACACAACATCTGGATACAGAGAACATACATCTGTAACACCAGAAAAACCTGCAGCAACATCTGGATCAACAGAACAACATCTGAAACACCTGACACAACATCTGGACATACAGCAGGCCCAAGCAGGCAGAATGTTTGCAGTTTCCAAACACAATCAAACGACATAATTTAAATGTTGCACTTTTAATCTGAACTTTTCAAACATCTGCTCACCTCACTCCTGAAGGCGCAGCAGCCTCGTGTTTTGCTGCTGCGCACAAACGCTCGAGCTCCGAGCAGAACCTGAAACCAGACACGACAACAAACATCAGTCAGCTCTGATACGAACAGAACGCTGCAGTTAGATTAGATTAGATTAGATAAATAAATCTGAATTATTATCTTAATTAAACAGACGAGTCTCAGGATCCCAAAACAAAACAGACTTTATATATTTTCAGGCAGTAACAGGAATTAAACCTGATGACACACTGAGTCTGAATTTAACCTCAGAGGAGAAACACGTGACAAAACACCAAAATACACACAGCTGCCCTGAGTCACACACACACAGCACATGACACATCACACACACACACACACACTTCTCTCTCACCAGGAGGCCGGACCCCCACAGGCCCGGGACCCAGGTGGCCTCTCTGGTCACATGACCCTCCAACAGGAAGTGGATCTTCAGCTCAGGAAACAGCAGCAGGATGTTGGAGAGAATGCAGACGGTTGCCAGGGGAACCAGAGAGACGCCGACACATCGCAGACACCTGGAGACGCACATCTGTACACGAGCAGAACGTTAATGATGATGGAAATTAATATTTTATATTTGGTCAAACAAATATTATCCGAGGGAATCAGTGATTTAATATCTGCCATAAAATGAAACACGTTTCTGAGAGAAACAAATCATTTGTTTAATTTTGTCTTGTTTTGCCTTTTTTTAAAGCTGCATTAACTGATCGATCAATCAATCAATCTTTATTTGTCTAGTTATTTCATACAGGTGAGTGCTTCACAGATGACAAACCAACAATAAGACAAATAACAAAACAAATGTAAACAGTAAAACAATTTGAGACTAATGCACACGAGAAATACAAATTATGAAAATGTAATCAAATAAAAATAGATTTAAAAACTAAAATAATAATAAAAAAGAGTGAAATAAAAATTAGATTAAAAATAGATTAAAAAGACAAAGAAATAAAATTAAAATTAATAAAATAAAATTTTACAACATGAATAGAATAAAGTAAGATGAGGGCATTTATTATTATTCTCAAAAGAAAACAAGTCTGTATTTATTGTTATAATCTTGTTTTCTGTTTCTGATCGGTTCCCTGCAGGGATCAATAATGAGTCCACATGTTCAAACTCTTCACACAGTCGACAGTTATGGATCAAACTGTGACACATTTGCATAGTTTTCACACAGAAAGCATTCAGTGACTACAGCCTTCACATGTCTTCAATACTTTACTACTAATACTACAAACACAAACAAGCAACAAAACATTTGACATGTTTACATCCTCACTTCTAAAACTCTTCAGTTCATCTTCAAACACTAACATGTATTCATACGGATAATAACCGCACTGAAATACATCTATATTCAATCAAAAAAACAAGATGAAAGCTTCCTGCTGCATTTCTATGACTCGTTTCCTGTAGATACACTGTAGTACGTTCTATAGAGAGCTACACATCTGACTGTATTTACACTATATACACATTTATACACTATCAACCATTAAAACTACATAAACACAATAAAACAGTGATGTAATAAAGATCCTCATGTGCTGCCTGTTGTTGTGTTTTTATCTCAGTGTGTCTGATTGATACATGAGTTGTTGTGTTTGTGTGTTTGTGTGTTTGTGTGTAAAACGAGCTGCTGTTTGTTGGTAAAGTGTTAAACTGTGCAGGGAACCAATCAATAAAGGATTATTTTCATTATTTTCATTATCTATTGTTTTGTTTAATTAATCAACTGATTGTTTAGTCAATAAAATGTTGGAAAATAGTGATAAATCTCCATGGTGATGTCTTCACGTGTCTTATTTTTTCTGACCAACAGTCCAAAACACCAAATAATGATGTAATAAAATAGAGAAAGGCTTCATAAAGGCAAATAGTCTATGAACAAAACAGATTAGTTTTGTGTTTCTGATCAATTAATCAATTTATCAACTAATAATTTCAGTTCTATTCCTGAAAAATCAAGTTTTACACATTTTAAACTTTGACTTGATTAAATATTATTATTATTCACTCATCTAAACAGCAAAAAATCTGAAAAAGATGAAGTAAAACCAATAACATGATGTTAACCTTACATCCCTCCTGCAGAGTCTAATAATGTCAAGTGTCTGTGAGCGAATCACTGTCACATGTTGCTCTGCAGATAGAAACACGTCTACTCACCCTGAAGAGTTGACTGCTGACAACAGACGAACGTCCGGATTGGAGTCGATCTGATCTGAGGAGGAACCTGAGACATTTATATCTGCTCCTCAGAGACACGTAGAGACACTCCTACAGCCGTGTGACACAGGAAGCATCCTGACATACTAAATAACATGAAACATTCTCAGAATCTCTAGTCTAGTTTGCTGCATCTGCAGATTTCTAAAGTGTGTTGTGCATTTCCTTTATTGTTTTAGTTTTCAGACAGTCTAAACATGTCCGCAGCTCCCCAGCGGTTGAAAGTAACTAAGTACATTTACTCAAGTACTGTACTTAAGAACAGTTTTGAGGTAAATGTACTTTACTTGAGTATTTCCATGTGATGCTACTTTCTACATTTCAGAGGGAAATATTGTACTTTCTACTCCACTACATTTATTTGACAGCTTTAGTTACTTTTCAGATGAAGATTTGACACAATGGATAATATAACAAGCTTTTAAAATACAACACATTGTTAAAGATGAAACCAGTGGTTTCCAACCTTTTTGGCTTTTGACGTCTTACAAAAAGCAGTGTGTAGTCGGGGTCACATTTCACATGTCTATGAGTTGTTAACAGCTCCACCAAATAGTGATTTTTCCCTCTAAACTTCTCACATGCTTTCATTTCAATAAATGTTCAAATGATCCAATATTTCAGCAAAAATCAAAGATTAGAGAAAAAGTCCAAAAACTGAAAACAGATTTCAAAGTGTTTTGCAAAAACATGAAAGACATCAAGACAGAATGTAAAATAAACACATTATAAAAAGACATTTAAATTGACTTTAAAACAGTTAAACGTTAGATAAAAATAAGTTAAAATAAGAAATAAAACAGGAGAAAAGTTACTGCACAGTGTGAGATATGAATCAAAAACCTCAAATTAGATTTAATAAAAGGCAAACAGAAAAGTCTTCAGCCTTCATGGAAAAGAACTGAGTTGGAGTTTAATAATCAACATTTCCAGACTTAGATGAGAATAACTGACATCCAGGATCAGGATCACTTCAGACATCCATAACATTGATTAGAGATAGAAAGATGTAATTATAGAAGAGGGTCAGACGCAGCCTCCTCATTGGTTCATCAACACAGACAGAACCAGCGCAGAGTCGTCCTGCTAAAAACTTCAACTCAATGTTTGCTGCAAATTCATCAAAATAACGTCACGTTCCTGGTAGACGACCTCATAACATGAGCGCTGGGTCTCTTTCTAGTGAATTCAGAGTTCAGGGAGGAACTGAAGTAGTTTATTTAAATGTTTTGATGCCGTTGCATCACGATCAATGTGTTTTTATTACTAAACCAGTTGATGCATTCATAATTTAGCCAATGAAACCACAGAGCGACAGTCTGTGCAGAAGGACTTTCATAATGATCTTGCAACATATGAACATGTTGACAGCACAGTGTGATGTCATGTCATCGGAAAAATATAACTCATCTAGAAAAATGAGTCAAGAAAAGAGTCCCACTCACAGAACCACACTTATTAAATGGTTTAAAGTTGCATCTGATGTCATTTTGTTCGACTTCCTGAACTATTTAGTAAAACGTCATTTCTGATGAGTTTTTCTGGATGAATGATTACAAAAAACTTGAGCTGTGTTCTTTTTATTTACAGGTGCAGAAGACACAATGTAAGAACAAATGTCTCTCCACAGCAGCTGTATTTCCAGCTGTACGTCCATGTGGGCACAACACAATAACTAACTACAGCGTGTTATGCAACATATTATGGGAAACCAACTGGAAAACTCGCTGTGCTTGGAGGTCAGAGGTCACTGAGGCAGTAAATACAGTGATCACAGAGGACAGAAACATTTGTAAATGATCGTTCAGAAGCAGCTCCAGCTGCTGAGTTTCAGGTTTTTCTCACTTCATCTTTTTCTCTATTTTTGGTTCTTCTAAGAACAGTCGTCTTATTTTAGCTCATCCGTGAATCACTGTGTTGGTATTGAGGACAGCAAAGACTCATGGGAAACCTGCTCATGTTTGATCCGTCATCCAGCGTCGACCTCTGCCTACAGGATGACGTGTTCTCTGATCTGAACTGACCTGGTTTCAAGATTCTCGTGGTCTGTTTTAACTGATCTGTGCTGAAGGTGGAACAGAAGTGGACTGAAAGCCTGAACAGGTGGACCTGGTTTTCATGGAAGCAGATGGAGATCCACTTTTTAAAGTGATCTTGGTCCAGTGGTTTGGTCTGCACCCAAAAATGGACCAAGACCTTCCATTTAAAGTGGTCTTTAGGTAGGACTGAGCAACATATTGATATTATATAAATATTGTGATATTGTGATGTGGCTTTTCCTGGTTTTAAAGGCTCAATTACAGTAAAGTGAGACTGGTCTTTACCCATTCAGTCATTACATCCATGTTCCTGATTATTTATCAGAAATCTCATTGAGTAAATATTTTGTGAAAGCACTAATAGTCGTCCCTACAATAACATCACAATATCAATATCGAGGTATTTGGTCAAATATTTGATTTTGTCCGTATCCCCCAGCTTTAGTCTGTCTGTTCTGGTGTGAATCAGTGTATGATGGTAAACTTGGTTCAGTTTCTTTTCACACAGAGAAAAATCCAAGCGTCACTGCCAGCCAGGTGAGAACGTTCTCTCTGCTCATTGGTCAGTTGTGTCTGGGGGCGGGAACAAGAACGTAAACACAGGAAGAAGCTCCTCTGGCCAACGTTCTTTGTTGCAACAGTTCCGAACCAGAGCAGGTATGAAAACGCCTTCAGTCTGGTGGTTCAATATCCACCAGGCTTCGAACGGGACTCCGGCAGGTTTTCCTCCTCGGTGAGATTCGTTTGTGCAGATCTGAACAGTAATCCTACTCGGACCAAAACAACCGCACAGAGACCGTTTAGAGGGAGTGGTCTCAGTCCCAAAACGAACAGTTCCACAAACAAACTGCTGCAGTTTGTTTGTGGAACGTGATCCGACAGACTACCAAGCGTGTACTGTGAGCGAAACGGCTCCCGTAGCCAGGAGCGCCTTGCATGCTGGGATGTTGATAAGTGAATTTAACAGTTGCTAACAGCTAGAAGCTAGCCCATGGATGTATAATAAGAGCTGGATAGGGCGCCGCCGCTCAGCCTTGCAGCTAATTTTTCCCAGTGGTCACTCGCGGTATTGCAGCGAAAAATCCCCCATAGACCACCACAGTAAAAGAGACGCCTGTAAAACTGTTGACAGGACACCTTGAACTGCAAACAACATCAATTATGACTCTTTCTATTATGGTCTTTTGATCCATGGAGGTTTTATGTTTGTAAAACTTTCCTCGAGCCGAGAAAAGCGATTTAAAAATCCGTGACGTCATCGCAATGTAAAGTCTATGGGCCGAACGGGAGCTTGTGGGCGGGGCCAGCGGGGGAAACACTACTGTGCATATTCAGTGGGCCGCACAATGCGGACGCTAACCTGGAAGCTAGAAACTTTTTTTGGCGTATGCGCCAGGCGAGCAATTCCTATAGGACTGAATGGGCGCCATTTTTAGTCCGGTAGCTTTTATAACACATCCATGGAATTTAACAGTTGCTAACAGCTAGCAGCTAGCCGGACATTGACTTGAGGTCCTTCCTGTGTTTACGTTCTTGCTCCCGCCTCCAGAAACACCTGACCAATGAGCAGCGAGAACGTTCTAACCTGGCTTGCAGTGATGCATTTTGGTTCACTTGGATTTTTATCTGTGAAAAGAAATCGAACCGAGTTTACCTTCATACACTGATTCAGACCAGAGCAAACAAAACCCTCTACAGACCCTTCAGGGAAGCAGATGTTGGTGTTGTATGTTTAGTGTTTGATAATCGTGACTGCTTGAGAAGAAAGATCTCAGTCTGCTTCTGAGCAAACGTCTGACTGACCTTAACGAACCAAACAGACAGATCAGTTAAGAGGTGAAAACATTCATAGTGTCCAACACGGTTCCTGCACTGAGTCAGAGAACACAATGAAAATGAAACCGTAGTCATTTAATGTGGCAAAAGACTTTTTCAGTCATCATCACGCAGAGCAGGTTGAGTCTAAAACATGACACAGTCTGAAACCAGAACATCCATGTGAAGCTCCAGGAGACGTTTGTTTCAGAAGCCGCGGTCAAGACACACGACACACACACGCAGTGCTGCGCCGCCTCTCATCCACGAGGTGACGGCGGTTTGGTTTGGTTTGACTAGCAGAAGTTCAGACGTCAACATCAGGCTCCTCCAGAGTCACATGACCACAGAGAAACCACAGAAACCTCAGCGTGGTGATGAAACTTCCTCTGAGCGAAGCAGCAGCAGAGCTTCACTCAGACGTCCAACACTGCCGTACATTTCAGAGGAAATACTGTACTTTCCACTCCACTACATTTATTTGACAGCTAAACTTACATCTCAGACGCAGATTTTACATGTAAAACAGAAGATATATTTATATATATGTTATTATATTTTCACCTTGACATTAGTCCTTTATTGTTGATTAGTGTAAAAAAAAAGCCTCATTCAATCCTGTTTAATTTGATGGTATAAAACAATAAAACATGAAAAAGTGGGTCGGTTTTACGTAACGAGTACTTTTACTTTTGATACTTTGGGGAAATTTAGCAACTAATACTGTACTTTTACTGAGGATCTTGAATACAAGTTGAGGTTTGGAAGCACATTTCATCACGAGGGAAAGAAAATTATAAAACGTTAGGAGTGATAAATGTACGGCAAGTCAGAAAATATCCATTTATATTCTGTTCTGATGTTGTATGTTCCAAAATTTGAGGTTTGCAATGTTTTTTGTTTTTTTTTACTTTCCTGACAAGTTAGACGGGAGCTAAAGGACGAGTTCACAGTTTATCAAGTGTGTCTTAAACCAACAGTCAGTCATCAAATGAACATTAAAGCTGTTTTTCTTGCTGTAATCATTCCTCCTGTTCATACTGACCATCAGAAGATCCCTTCATAATGACCTTACAATGGAAGTGATGGAGGACAAAATCCACAGTCCTCCTTCTGTACAAAAAAAAATGTATTTCAAAGTTTATCTGAAGCTGATATGAAGCTTCAGCGTCCAAATGAGTCAAATCCAGTAGATATCTATACAAGGAGAAAAACCACGGGACCCAATCCAAGAGGTGGTGACTTGATTAAGCAGCTCTTCAGAAGGGAGGCATCTTGGATTTATGAATTGAATACTATTGAACCTTATGGACTTAATGAAACACAGGATAGATAGAGATATCTGAGATATGTAAATATTAACTTGTATTTCTCTCTACAGGCTGTTTGGACTCTTGGGGAGAGATGTAGAGGGACGTTCTGCTCATCCTGTTCAGTCAGTTGTTTACAGGATGTAATGAAGTGTAATTATATAAAATGCTGTCATTCTTGTAACTTTGTGCAACATTAATCACATCATGTTTTTTGTAATATGTAAATCTTCATTTTCTTTGTAAAATGTTCACTTTGAGGAAATGAAGACTGTGATAATGAGTCATGTGACTCAGATGTGTTTATCTCAGCAGTCGTACTGAGCGAACCTGAAGAGGCTGCAGGCGAAACACGTTGTTCGCTCCTAATAAAGTCACAGTGAAGTCAAAGTTCCTCTTTTTGTTACTATACTTCCACCTGCAGCTCAACAGGGAAACACTGTCCGAGGAAACACAAAGAGGGAATTAGATGCTAAAAAGACTGTAAATGTGTCAGATATCCACTTGATATGACTAACTCAGACTGCTGAAGCTGAATAGAAGCTTCACACAGACTTTTAACCCTCCTGTTGTCTTCCCATCGACCATGCAAAAGTCCACAGATGCTATAAATTTTAATAAAACACCTAAAATTCAATGAAAGTAGTGATAACTTACTTGCAAAGTGTGTGGTATGGAACCATCCGTGTGATTTTCAGGCAATTAGATGAAAGAAATCCATATTTGTGATATAAAAACATTTGAAAACGGGTCAAATTTGACCCGAGGACAACAGGAGGGTTAAATGCCTCCATCACTTCCATTGAAAGCACATTTGAAGGATCTTTTAATATCCAGTATGAACAGGAGGAATGATTACATTACTGTTACTATGGAAACCTGACTGCTGGTTTAACGCACTGTGAACTGGTCCTTTTAAGTTAAAGAAGCATTGAAACTGTGATATTAACGGCAGACAAAAACAATCTGCTGATGAGGACCATGTGATGTGGTAGAAAGCTGAGTAAGCAGACCTTGAGTTGAGTTTCATTAACTGTGATATGAACCATTCGGACAAATCGAAGCAAAAAATCTTTCAGTGTCGGATGATTTTAGACAAAAAAAATATGAAAAAGATTTATTTTTTCATCCATTAAAGGGAAACAAACATTTGAACATTTGGATGTTTGTTATTTTACAGATACAAAACGTTTCTTCTCCAGATATATTTCTCTAACCGAACAGTTGTCAGAGTTCACTTTTTATTTCTTAGAAAACTCAAGAACCAAAAAACAACACAACAACAGGTCAGACTGGATCAGCAGTTATCAGTCTCAGCTGGACTCCATCAGCCTCACACGTACATACACACGTAGCGCTGCCACTAATGATTATTACTGTCATTATCCATTAATCCGTTAATTAAAGATGTTTGGACCAGAAAATGACAGAAAATGATGAAAAATGTGGATCAGTGTTTCCTAAAGACGACGTCCTCATATTCACTTTACTGTCATAGAAACTGGCGACTCATTTAATCAATTAATCAATTAGTCGACACATGCTAAATGTTACATATTAAATGTAATGAAGCTGATGTCCTTATAGTGTTGTGTCACATCAGTTACTGTAATTGTTCACATTAGTGAAAGTTTATAAATCGTATTTGTTGCAAAATAAAACCTGAAAACATAAAAAAAAATATATGTCTTATTTCAGCCAAAGTCCAACTTTTGAGATAATTTTACCCAAATTTATTGCAGATGGTGTTTTTTATGTTCACAGAATTTAAACCTTTAACATGAACAACTTCAGTCAGAAAACCGTCTTCATACATGTTAACATGTGCAGCTCCTCTGGTATCACGCTAACATCTGAAATGGTAGGAACATGTAAACAAGAGATGTTTAGTCCAGCTGAGGCTGACAGGAAGCAGGTCATTGGTTGATGATGATGATGTCATCGGCCCTGAACGGCAGCGTAGTGGAGATATTAGTAGCGGAGGAGGTCTCACTCCCGACCCAAAGTGTTGAACTTCACTTTCTCTCCCAAAATATATAAAACAAGTCAGTCATAAAGTCTTTCACACTCTGTTTAAACCAGTTGTAGAGAAAAACAAGGCACCAGTGGAACAACACAGGTCAGAGCTGAGAGGAGGAAGAGGAGGAGGAAGACAACAGAACAAAAAAAATCTTTTCTTAAAACTTATTTACAGCCTGAAGCTTCAAACTATTTGGTAAAAAATATATGAACTGTTTCAGCTTCTCAACATGCAACAAGATAAAAACATAAACCGGAGCCTCCTGGTGGACATTCAGCAGAACTGCACCCAGTGAGACGTTTACACTATATGGCCAAAAGTATGTGGACGCTGTTTGGCTTGTTTGGCTGTTTTGTTGTTGTTGTTGTTGTTGTCTTCTGTATTCCTGAGATTTTAGACAATAATTCTTCCAGCTTTGTGTCAACAGTTTGTTGTTGCTGTTCAGAGCTGCAACTGACAATTACTTTCATTTCTGATTAATCGATTAGTTGTTTGGTCAATAAAATGGTGAAAAAAGTTTCCTGAAGCCCAACGTGACGTCATCAAATGTCAAAGATCTTCAGTTTACTGTCACAGAGACTGAAGAAGCCAGGAAATATTCACATTTAAGAAGCTGGAATCAAAACAAAACAAACAAAAAACAAAAAGACTCAAAACAATTAATCGATTATCAAAATCGTTATTTTAATAGTTGGCAACGAATCGATTCATCGACTGATGGTTGCAGCTCTGTTCCTGTTTCAATGTGACACGAAGCAGCTCCATAAAGAAAGAAACAGCTTTCCTCATCATCATCACACTGATGAATCTCTGCAGCTTGGCTCCAACATCTGGTTTAAAGTCTAGAACCAGAAGCGTGGAGGCTGATCAGCTGTCCACATACTTTTGGCGACATAGAAAAAGAAAAAAATGAATGAAAGCCGAGTTGTAGACGGCAGATTTCTGTTTAACTTCTCTCAAAGCAACTTTTATTAACAAAGTTTGTTTCTGCAGAGAAAACAGAGAATAAAGCGACTCTGAACTGAAACTAGCAGGCGAGCGTCCTGCTCAGTGATGGTAGAGAGACACTGGGACAGTGCAGGAGAGAGAGAGAGTGGGGGGGTTAGGGGGGGTTGGGGGGTTCAGCTGAGGCTGGAGAACATCTCAGTCAGGGTGGCCTGTTTGCTGCCTCTGCTGGAGGAACTGGGAGCTGTTAGAGTCTTCCCAGATGAAGCGGAGGAATGTGAGGAGCTGCGGGAGGAAGGGCTGGAGGTCTTTGTAGTCTTGGGGGGTCTGCTGGGCGTCGCCTTCCCTCGGCGGTTCTGTCGGAGCGGGTAGGCGTCGGCGGATCCTTTGCTCCTGTTGGTGGCTTGCTGCCGCTCCTCCTGGTCCAGCTTCTTCTGCAGGAGCAGAGCCAGCTGCCGGTCCTCCTCCTCCTGCTGCCGCCGGCTCACTAGCTCCGCCTCCCGCTCACCAATCCACAGCAGAGCCGAACCCCCCGCCTCCAGCGAGGAGGAGGAGGAGGAGGAGGTGGAGGGCAGGGAGGGACACCCTCGCTTAGTGACCATCACCACCTCCTCCTCCTCCTCCTCGACCTCCGAGCTCTTCCTCTTTGCTGTGGAGGCTCCTGCGTCTCCTCCGAGGTGACTCCTGCAGAGGAGACGCTGCTCCTCCACAGACGCTGACAGAGAGGTCGCACGCAGAGTCGGCGGCTCTGAGGCGTCCGTCTCTACGTCACGGTCGTCCAGTCTGGAGCTGAGCGTCTGGGCGCCGTAGTAGTCCAGTTTAGGGAGGGGGCGCTCGGCCGGCAGCTTCACCTGAGAGAGGAGGATGTTCTCCTGCAACAACAAGTTCAACACTTTTTATACAAAGTTCTGACTTTCATTCAAATGTGAAGAAAAAAATTAATATTCGAGCTGTAACGACTTGTTTAAACACACAACATGTGATTTCAGCCGCTAGGCGTCTCAATCAAAACAATAACAACAGACGGAGTGTGATGACGGTGTGAAGCAGCAAGGGATCATGGGAGTTGTTGTCTTTGTCGTTAAATAACCAGCTTCAGCAGGATAGGATTACTCCAGTGTTCATCATTCAGGATGTTTTTACCTGCAGAGGTCTCCTCCTCTCCAGAACAAACAGACCCGCAGATTACAGGTAAAAACACTGAATAAAACTGTTTCACCTAAAAAAAATCAATATTTCTCCAGCGATGTTTGGTGACCACCGGACTTCCTGGAGGGGCTGTTAGCCGAGCTGCTGCTAACGTTTGTCCAGTTTATTTCTCTGATAACTTAAGATCCAGACGTCCAATGACTAAAATCCTTCTTCCAGCTAAAAGATATAGTTAAAAACCACCTAAATTTATCATGAAAATGTGGCTTAAAACTGAATAAAAGTCAATTTATATCAGTTTGTGTGGAACAACCACAACGCCGATGTATTATCTTGTATGTGTGTAAGTTACTCTTTGGTAGACGCCATTGTAGCGGACAAACACAGCGCCGCCGTATGCATCTGGTGCGTGTTTACTCTTTGGTAGAGGAGGTATGACGCCATCGACAGGAGACCAAATGAAACGGTCCGTTACTTTGATTAAATTACAGATTTCTCTGGGTTTGAAAATACACAACTCAACAACATATATAACATAGGTCTAGTTGTTTTTAGACATTTTAATGTGGAATAATTACAGATTATAGCTTTAAATTCAAAATGTCTATAAACATCATTTGAAGTAGTTTCCTTCTGATCCAGCAGAGGGCGTATTATGACACATTACTCTCTGACCTGTTAATAATAAATAAACATGGAGGACGGCAGCGAGTAAAGCCGCCCTGATCAGATCATCACGACAACGAAGAAACTGAGAAACAACAAAGATCAGACTTTTATTTTGTAGAAATGGGAAGTTGGAGGAGCTTTACTGACGATGTGTTTGTTCCGTGTTGTACGAATAATGTTTATAAAAATATGGTAGCAATCAGTTTTTGGTTGTTAATCCTTTAAAGGTCTAAAAGTTATTCTCTCAACTCAACATTAAAGTTTGATTCAGATCACAGAGTAAATCATTTTATATGAATATAAGATGAATCAGTTCAGCTGCTGCCGACATGTTGAATCATTGGTTACTGACCTTGTTCGCCATCAAGCTGCAGTCTGAGCTCGTTTTAGATGGAAGAGGACACAAAAACCTGAACACGACAAAAACAAACCACATCATCATCATCATCATCATCATCATCACCTTCAGAGATATAAAGCATGAAAACGATGTTTATTTATTGTCATCAGTGTTTTCCTGTGAATGTTCTTCAGTTCAGTTATAATTTAATATGTTTATAACTATATATTATCTTTTTGTTTTGGTGTCTGATATCGTTTCACCTGCAGTTCTAGTTTCTCGTCGTGTTCTCAGTGTGAACGTCTGTTAGTTCAGAGGATGAACTGTAATAATCTACATGCTGAAGTGTTTCTGGTGTCAGATCAGAGCAGCGTCTCACAGAAACACGTCACTCAACAGCTTCTCTGACTTTAGAACAATATCCTGGAAATATGCATTTAACGGCAAATTTTTAAGACATTTGGTACAAATTATGAGAAAAAAGTTGTTATTTATTATAAAGCTATTTGTGTTCATACTTTGACTTTTTTTTCCCCCAAATTTCTTAAAGTACAATTTTGACAATTTACCTGAAAGAAAATCTGTAGTTTTCAGTGTAGTTTTATGTGCTGAATCTCATATTAGCATGTTTGGTTTTTGGAATAATTTCCTAAAAGTATCTGCTGTTAATTCTTAAGTAGGGAAACACGATATTATCAGCACGTCATCGGTATCGGCCGATAAAAGCTCTGAAATGAAACATCGGCGAATTCTGCCGATTATGAGGTCGATAATAGTCTCCTCAGCCATCTGGAAATAAATATGTGCATATATCGGTATCGGCCACAATCAGTTGGAAATATCAGATATCGGCAAAAAATCCAACGACATTTCTTTAGAAGGTTTCTGTCATTTGGTTGTTGTTTGTTATTGAGTTTTTAAGAAAGAACCTAATAAGCTAAAATGTAGTTTAACACACAAAACTCCTGAAAACTACGTATTCAGTTAAACAAAAATCAACAAATAAACAAACTTTTTAAAATTGTTTCTTATCATTTGTACCAAATTGCACCAAAACGCTGTAAAACGCCCTAAAAATTAATCATTAAATATCTGCAAATTACTCAGAAAATGAGTCTAAAATTACAGAACCTGTAAAATAAAACTTTACTAAACTCATTTCTGAACATCAGAACCTGGAACCTGGTTCAGATGAAGACCTGAAGTCGACCTACTTCTCGATCTGTCCGGCGCTGACTTTCTCCTTCTTCTTAGCCGGAGTGACGTCAGCAGGACGAAGGTTTTCCTGAGAGACGAAGGCAGAGTTCTGCAGGAGGAAGAAGAGTAAAAAACAGCAAAAACTCAACATGCAGAGTCAGAACAGTGACGGCTTTAAACGCCCTCTAGAGGCTGCAGGGTTCATTACAACCACAACATGAACAAACAACATCCTGACGTTTGTCCTGCGGGAGGCGCCAGAGGACAGAGCTTTAATCTAAAGGCTTCATCCAGAAACCAACAACAACAACAACAGACACTGACCAGCTCGTTGCTGAGTGTTCTGGCCAGCCTCTCGTCTTCTTCACGCCTCCTCCTCTCGTCCTGCAGCAGCTCCTCTTCCTCAGCCAGCAGTCTCTGGATGTACTCCTCGCTGGCCTTCCTCTCCTCCTCGTCCAGCGCTCGCTTCTCCTCTGTCAGCTGATGACAAGACTCCATCAGAAACAAGCATCCGGTCTCTGATAACCAGTAATACACTGGACCCAGTTCCCAGTCTGTAAAGTCCCAGTTTACACCCAAAGATTCACAACAGAACAGTTTTAGAGCGCTGCAGGATGAAGTCTCAGCGGCGTAAACTGGCCCGACTCAGCGTACAGCGCGTCACCTGTTTCAACAGCCAATCAGCTCGCAGCAAAGTCTCCTGGTCGAGTCGGTTACAAACCGTCAGCTGGTTGAAACGGCAGAATCACCTCGTTCATATTATCATCCATATAAACTCATCTAGGAGTAGGTAGGAGCAAGTTTCATCTCGTCTCGTTGTGACTCTTCAGTCTAAACTGGCTTTAAAATACCAGGATTCATTAAGCTGTGACACTAACGAACCTCTAATTGAACCTTTTCTCTCTCTCATATAACAAAGATAAATAGAAAACAGGAAGTTAAAAGCTTCTCATGTTTATCTGAGTCATTATGGAGAAACACAGATTCAGTAACCGTTCAGTAACCGTTGAGTACAGTTAGACCCAGCAGGCTCCATCAGGTTGGGCGAGTTCAAAGTTGTGAAAACAACGGGGGTGTTTTGAATACACCCCCGTTGTTTTCACAGGTAATTTGTTAGTCTGTCCCTCCCGCCGCAGGAAATAATGGATTAATCCTGGAAAGCTGTTGATGTAGCACTTTTCTCCTTATGAAAATAACACGGAGATTATTCGACCAATGAGAATTTAGTCGGACGAGAGCATATCGACCAACTTATCGACCAGCGGACTACAGCACTAATAATATAGAATATAAACATGATGTTTAACATGATGAATCAACACTTCCTGTAGGAGAAGTCAAGACATTTTCACAGACTGGACTTACTTTACTGATCTGGTCCTGATATTCCTTCCTCAGCTCACCTGGTTCACTCACTCTGGGAAAACACACCGAGACTGCACACACACACACACACACACACACACACACACACACACACACACACACACACACACACACACACACACACACACACACACACACACACACACATCAGCCTGAACTCATCATAATACTAGTTTTATAATCAGTAATAGAAGAAGTACTCATATCCTTTACTACAGTAAAAATACATAAGTATTATGAGCTTGATGTAGTTAAAGTATTGCAGTAAAAGTACATAAGTATTATGAGCTTGATGTAGTTAAAGTATTGCAGTAAAAGTACATAAGTATTATGAGCTTGATGTAGTTAAAGTATTGCAGTAAAAGTACATAAGTATTATGAGCTTGATGTAGTTAAAGTATTGCAGTAAAAGTACATAAGTATTATGAGCTTGATGTAGTTAAAGTATTGCAGTAAAAGTAGTGGTTTGGTCCCTCTGACTGATATATTATTATATATGACATCATTAGATTATTAATAGTGAAGCATCAGTGTTAGAGCAGCATGTTACTGCAGCAGGTCAACACCTTACAGCAGGTCAACAACACGCAGATGATGACAGTATTATGGGATGTGTGTGTGTGTGTGTGTTGGTACCTCCCGGGTCGTCCTCGGTGACGGCGTCCTGCCCGCTGAGGCGGCGTTGACACTGCTGAGGGAAGGCGGTCTGGATCTGCCTCCACAGCCGCTCGTTGACCAGCGTGTTGCTGCGGCTGTTGAGTCGAGCCCAGGTGGAAACTCTCTTCCTGCACATCGGACAGCACAGCGTGGCTTTATCCACCGACTCCAGGAAACAACCCTGACGACCGACACACACACACACACACCTGAGTGTTAGTTTCACTCTTTTCACCAAAACATCACACGCTTCTGAGTTTCTGAAGTTCACAGTATCGTCCAGAATCAGCTGCTCTTCGTAAAAGACAGAAAGAGACGTCGAGTCCAAACTAGAGCTGCAACTAACCATCACTCTCATTATCCAATAATCTGCCTTTCATCCGAGAACACAAGATGAGCCACAAATATTATATTTACAGTGATGTTTGACCAAGAAAAGCAACAAAGTCTCACATTTAACAGCAAAAAATCAACTAAAGACGAATCAGCTGTTTGATCACTGAGCCTCGTTTACATTATTCATTTTTAATTGACATTGTGTGTGGATGTGATGTGCTTTGTATGGTGTGTTCTTTGTGTTCTTTGTGTTGTTGTTGTTGTTTTTAGCTTCAAGCTAACTCTGGTGCATTTATGTCTGTTCAATAAATCAAATACAATGTCAATTAAATATTTCTGCTTGAAAAATGACTTAAACGATGATTCAATTATCAAAATATCTGCAGGTTAATTAAACTCAGATCCAGCCTGCGTTCAGAGGACATGACGTCGTCTTTATATCAGCTGACACTGATAACAGGAAGTCGACACACAACAAACTTTAACCTCTCGGCCGTCAGAACAACCAGACTCATAACTGAGATAAGACATGAACTTACTGATAACGGATTCAATCATTCTACATGAAACCACTTTGTTTCTGTATTATTTATATATTGATCTTTTGTCAGAGGCGACCGCTACAACAACCAGCTGATTAATCAATCAAAAAATTACATCAGCAACTATTTTCATCATCGTTTTTTTTTTTTTTACACAAAAATGCTGAATATGAGCTGCTTTCAGCTTCACGTCTTATTATTTGATAGTAAAATGAATCATATGAAGACGTCACTCTGAACTCACACTGTTACTCAGTTCTCATTTATCTCCAGTAAAACATTTTTCACAGTTGTTCCAAAGAAATATGTTGTTTCATAAAAGCAGATAATGATCACAGAGCCTCGACTAACAGTTACTGCCGTCATCCGTTCATCTGTCAATCATTTTCTCCATTAATCGATTAGTTGTTTGGTTCATAAAATGTCAGAAAATGGTGAAAAACGACGTCCTCAAATGTCTTGTTTTGTCCACAACCCGAAAATATTCACATTCAAGTCACATTTTTTCTTTAAAAAACAGAAAGATGATCAAAATAGTTGATCAGCAATCGATCGACTGACTGTTGCAGCATGAATATTGTTTGTGTTAAAAATGTTTCCTTAATAATCGCAGAAAATCCTGATTCTCATTTTGACTCTAATAATAAAGTTTTATTTGTTCAGCAGCTTTTAATCTAAGAACCAAAGTGTTTCGGCGGCGTGCGACGTCACCTTGCAGAAGGTGTGCGTGCAGGGAAGCGTCACCGGCTCCAAGAAGATCTCCAGACACACCGGACACAGGCAGTCGTCCAGAGACGGAGGCCCCGCTCTCCTCCCCCTCCCTCCCCTGTCCGACACCGAGGACACCTCCACCTCCACGTCGGACACCGGTGCCATCGTCGTCGTCTTCCTCCTCCCTCCTCCTCCTCCTCCTCCTCCTCGTCTCTGGCTGGTCTCAGAGCTGCGGGGAGGACTCAGTAGCTCAGCCTGAAGGAGGAACCAGAGTGTCGGGAACATTTGTGTGTTTTAAACTTATTGAACTATTGATTAGACTTGCTGGTCGTTTGGTTATCTAGTCTGACTAATTGATTGACTTAATATTATATAGTTATGTGACGGTTTTAGTCCAGTTTGTAAAGTATACACAGGTGTAGACAACTGTTATACATGATAAAGTATTGGTAGGTATGTAATAGGACAGCAACTTAAGATTATTGTCATTATAGATTAATGTGTTGATTAATCAATTAGTGGTTTGGTCCATAAAATGTCAGAAAATGGTGAAAAATGTCAAACTGAGGTTCTAAAATGTCTTGTTTTGTCCACAAAAATATTCAGTTTATTGTCATAGAGTCTAAAGAAACCAGAAAATATTCACATTTAAGAAGCTGGAATCAGTTAATTAATCGACTAATCGTTATAACTCTATATTATACAGTGATGTGATGGTTTTAGCTCAGTTTAATTATTAATAAGTTTAGACAGTTGCTGAATGTAATAATACATTTGGTGCCAAATAGATAAAGTATTGGGCCAATAAGTATTATTAAGTAATAGTATTATTAAACTCATCCGTACAGGGTATAAATATAATGTTTGTATCTTCTTCAGTCACACAATCTGACGGTAACAGAATTCATTATAACACCGTTTGTGTTTATTTTGGTCTTTCACCTGCTCAGTTATCAAACATCCTCTTTCTGGAGGCAAACTAAAACTTGTATTTAAAGAAATACAAACTACACAAAGTTTAAACAGAGCATAAAGTAAAATAACATGTATATAATATAACATATATGTAATGTTCCTGCCTCCGGCCTCAGCAGGTCAGCTTTAGCTGCTGCTGCTAATGCTAACGGCGCTGTCGACTTTCTCCGGATGAAAACTCAACTCAAGTCCATTCTCATTAATTTAACAACGATAAATGAAGATACAGATATATAACTGCTGGCGTTAGTACTGTCAGCTAAACGTGTCTCACCTGAGATCCGCTCACCTGGGCGTTGATACTAAAGTTAGCTTCTAGACCAAAACAAGCTGTGTTAGCTGGCCGGCTAACCTCAGAACCAACCTCAGAGCTAACCTGAACCCGCGGCAGGCCGGACTGCTTCTGCTCTGAGCGGCTAGCAGTTAGCATTTCCTGCTCCAGTTAGTCTGTGAACCAAGAACAGCGGGACAGCTCTGACTGATCCAGCACCGCCGAGCTTCATGTTCCCGGAGACCCGCGAGAATCAACTGTGGCTGCAGTGCGCATGCGCCGCGCAATCTGTGCGCCGCCTTCCAGGACTGCAGTAAATTACAGATTTATGATCCATCAGTCCCGCGGACAGACACACGCCCAGGTACTTGTACTTTACTCGAGTATCTCCACGTGATGCTACTTTATACTTCCACTCCACTACATTTCAGAGGGAAATATTGTACTTTCTACTCCACTACATTTATTTAACAGCTTTAGTTACTTTTCAGATGAAGATTTGACATCATTAGATTATTAATAGTGAAGCATCAGTGTTAGAGCAGCATGTTACTGTTGTAGCTGCTGGAGGTGGAGCTAGTTTACACTACTTTATATACAGTTAGCTAGTTTAGTCCAGTGGTTCCCAACCTAGGGGTCGGGCCCCTCCAAAGGGTCAGCAGATAAATCTGAGGGGTGGTGAGATGATTAATGGGAGAGGAAAGAAGAAAAAACAAAGTTCTGATACACAAATCTGTTTTCAGTTTTTGGACTTTTTCTCTAATCTTTGATTTTTGCTGAAATATTGGATCATTTGAACATTTATTGAAATGAAAGCATGTGAGAAGTTTAGAGGGAAAAATCACTATTTGGTGGAGCTGTTAACAACTCATAGACATGTGAAATGTGACCCCGACTACACACTGCTTTTTGTAAGACGTCAAAAGACAAAAAGGTTGGAAACCACTGGTTTCATCTTTAACAATGTGTTGTATTTGAAAAGCTTGTTATATAATCTAATGATGTCATATATAATAATATATCAGTCAGAGGGACCAAAACACTACTTTTACTGCAATACTTTAACTACATAGTATATACATAGTATTTTTATATTGCTGTATTGGTACTTTTACTGCAGATTTGAATAGTTTTTCCAACATTGTTCATGGTTACTGATCAATCTTTGTGTTGATCATTTTGGATCCTGTTTGTTCTAAATTTGGTTCATGACTGAGAGAGTTATTCGGTATTTTAACACGTTGCTAAAGTGTGAAGTTGTCACCTGTGATCTAGACATTTTGTTCTTCCTGCTTGATGATGAAATGAAACTCTGAAGGTTAAATTTGGACGGTCAAAGTTGGTTCATGTTCACCAGAACAGGAGAGGAAACAGACCGGACATATTTAATCTCACTGATGGGTCAAAAGGGTGAGACGGTGATGCTTTTATTGAGCCAAAATAGCACAAGATTCAGATCATACAGCTGAATTAAGGCCTTTATGGGTCAGAGGTTTTCCAGCCTGTTTCTGGCCCACATCTGACTTCCTGTTCCTGTGTTCAGTTCTGTCTGTTCTCATATAAACTGGTTTAACATTTCTCACTGCAGAGAGTTTTCATAAAGTACTTCTTCACTTGAAAGACGTTCCTATTTTAAATAAAACACATCATGTGTGTGTTGAGCGGATTATCCAGAGTATTGGTGAGTCTTGTGTTGTTGTGTTGTGATGGAGGCAGAAATCTGCAAACACGGACACATTAAACCAAAAGTATCTGAGTAGACAGATGCAGCTGGAGGGAAGAAGCTGCCGGCTCTTTATTATGACACTGAAGTGGTGAAACGCGCTGTAGGAAAAACGTGTCAACGAGTCAAAATCATTCAGAGAAACAACACACAGTGAAATTATAAAGACTAGTTTTATTCTGTTTTTCACAGATTTATTTTACATAATAAAAATAATTACAAAATCCTTCAACAAGTTGAGAAAAACTCTTCAGTCTCATGTCTGATCGATCTGTTCCGCTCTATAACTCTGTGTTCGTGTGAATCACGGGTTGGTGAAGCCGTCCGTCCAGGGGAAAACGTTCTTCTGTTTCCTGTGTTTGCCGCCGGACTCGAGCGAGTTCTGTAAACCGTCTCCGCAGCTGTGTTTCTTGAGCTGGCGGGAGTCGGAGAAGCCGAGGCCGCAGCGCTCGCAGGCGTACAGCTTGACGCCGGTGTGGATCTGCATGTGAGACTTCAGCTGGTTGGACTGCCTGAACTTCCTGTTGCACACGCTGCACTCGTACGGCTTCTCGCCGGTGTGCACCAGCAGGTGGCGGTGGTAGTTCTGCGACGTCCTGAACTCTTTCCCGCACTGTTCGCACTTGTGCGGTTTGACGCCGGTGTGCAGCATCTCGTGGCGCTTCAGCTGCGACAGCTGCAGGAAGCCCTTCTCGCAGACGCCGCAGACGTGCGGCCGGTCGCCGCCGTGCTGCCGGACGTGGTACAGGTAGAGGTGTCGCTGGTGGAAGGACCTGCTGCAGGTGTCGCAGGTGAACTCCTGGCTCTCCGTGTGGCTCCTCTCGTGCTTCCTCAGACTGGAGCTGCTGCTGAAGCTCTTCAGGCAGATCTTGCAGACGAACGGTCGGACCCCCGTCGGCTTGTGTCCCCTCGTCTCTCCCCGCGCGCCGCCGCCGTCCTTGCTGTCGTGGACCAGCTGCTGGTGCTTCTGCAGCTGGCAGTTGTAGAAAAACGTCTTCCCGCAGAGGTCACACATGAAGGGTTTCTCCACGCCGTGAACCAGCATGTGAGTCTTCAGAGCCCAGGTCCCCGTGAACCCTTCTCCACATTTCTCACACCTGAGACACAAGACAGAAGGTTGAAGTTAAAGGATCTTATGAAAGGTTTGATACAAGTGGAGAAATGTTGTTATTGTTATTTAACACTAGTGAAGAATTTAGATTCACATAATTGTGAATCAGCTGTGAACTGAGACTGAAGAGAAACTCATCATCTACTAAAGCACAACATCTGTTTGACAACTGGAGGAAATAATTGTTATACATGATGGTTTTTTTCTTCATCATCATCATCATCCTTCATTTCTATTTCATGTGATTCTGTTGATCCGTTTTTAAGTCTTTGTTTAAGCTTCTCCTGCACAAGTCTGTTGACTTTAAGCTCATAGTCTGTATAAAAATATGGACGTAGTTACCGTGACGACACTCGTTGGTTTCTGAAGAGCGGTTTTGAAGCTCAAAGCGAGCCGCTCCGGCCGTCGCCATCTTGGCAGTGTGTGACGCTGCCTAACTCCCAGCCAATCAAAAACGGGCAAAGAGGCGGGGCCAAACGGCTGAAACAAGCCACCTAGCGGCTGGCGGACCTGTCACTCAAAGCAGCCATGTCCTTCATTATGCAGAACTTTACAGCTTAATAAAATTTAAACGGGTGAGTTATAAAAAAATTCACCCCCGTACAGTTGTCATGAAAGAGGAAATTAGCTACAGAGACCAAAACCGTTGTTTGTACCAGGCTGTAAACATGTTTATTTCTGCTGTAAAGTTGGGTATTTTAACATGGGGGTCTATGGGGATTGACTCGCTTTTGGAGCCTCAAGTGGTCGTTCAAGGAACTGCAGTTTTTGGCTTCATTTTACAGCCCCGGAGGTTGCTGCTTGGTATAACTGAGTCTGTAACTGTTGTTTGTAATTTGTAATGTCAGTATTGTCTTTTGGAATACATTTGAGTCATTTGCAATATATTTCAGTTATCTTTGATGTTTTGTATTATTTTAAGAAGATAGCTTTTATTGTGAAACAGCCACTTTTATTTAGAAAAGCCAGTTGTGCCGTTCTGACGTACGGGAGAAGGGAGGAAATGAGCAGGTAAAGATGCACATGTGCTCCAGCTAAGATACATGCTAAATATCAACCTATTTAAGTGGTTGTGAAATGTTTAAGGACCCTTCAAGGACCAAGGATAATTCCCTTATTTGCAGAACGCAGCCAACGAGGTAATTCTTGTTTTTCCTCTTTATTTTACTTTGATGAGCTGTTTTCCACGTGCTGTAAAAGCTTTTATTTTCGCTAACTTTGTCTTTATACCGTGTGTGTGTGTGTGTCTGTAGTTTTCACGGTGGGTTTGGAGAGAAAGCTACAAATAAACCAGTTGCACAAAAGCCACTTGTGTTTGCCTGTGCTTGGAGGGAATTACAGAGTCAATGCAGGTAAAACGCCACATTCAGACTGAAAACACAGCAGGACGCCGCCGCACGCGACGTCCAGCAACTGACGCCACGCAACCCGACGCATCGGCCAATCGCATACACGCAGGCGCACGTTCCTGACGGATTACTTTGTAACTTTAACGTCGTATTCGTGTGTTTACATCGTCGTGATAAACTTTCCAGACTTGTGAAATCCTGTCTGTGAGTTTTAGCTTCTGATCAGCATTTAAATATATTAATCTGTAGTTTCACATCGACTTCCTGCCACCGCAGACCCCGCAAACAAAAACACATGGGATGAAACCTGACGCAGCACCTAAAGGGTTTCTCTCCGTTGTGGAGGCGCAGGTGTCTCTGGAAGTTGTACTTGAGTCCGAAGCTCAGTCCGCAGGTCTGACACACGAAGGGTTTCTCTCCGGAGTGGACGACCCGGTGCTGCAGCAGACCCATCTTACACTTGAAGGCCTTGTCGCACTCGGAGCACTTGTGCGGCCGCTCCTCCGAGTGCGACCTCTTGTGGACGCGCAGGTTGCTGGCGGTGGAGAACCTCTTCCCGCAGGTCTGGCAGGGGTACGGCCGGGCGCCGGTGTGGATGGTCTGGTGCTCGCGGAGGCTCTTCTTCCTGGTGAAACCTTTCCCGCAGACGTCGCACATGAACGGCTTGACCTCGGCGTGCGACACCTCGTGGTAGCGGAGCGCGCCGGCGGAGGTGAAGGTGCGGTCGCAGGCGCGGCACTGCAGAGGCGTCTTCTCCAGCCGGTGGGACGCCTGGTGGACTCGGAGCTGCCGCAGGAGCCTGAACTTGCGGTCGCACTGGTCGCAGCGCAGCAGCTTGTCGGGGTCGTTCTCCTGCGCCTCCCTCAGCTGGTGCGACAGCAGGTGTTTCTGCAGAGTCTTGGCCTTGTAGAAGCCTTTGTCGCAGGAGCTGCAGGGGAAGGGTTTGCGGTGACAGGACACGTGTTTGCTCAGCTGGTGTTTCTGATGGAAGCCTTTGTTGCACAGCTCGCAGAAGAAACGCTTCTCTTTGTAAAGCTCCCTCCTCCTCTTCCTCTCCTGCTCCTTCAACTCTTCATCACTGACGGCTGCAGAGGAAGAACATGCAGACACAAAGATCCTGAGATGCTGCGTCTGGAACTTTAGAGGAACATTTAAATAATGAACATCAGCTGACGTAAACAGGAAATGTTGAGTCTTGTCAGCTCTCACCTGGCTGACTGTCGCTGGCCGTTTGCTCCTCGACGGTTTCCATCTTCATCTTCATCTCCTGAAAGACACACAGACAGAAAACTGAGCTGTCAGACTTTTATTATAATAATCCGTCTGTTTCTGAGAGATGAACAATGAATCAACATTTGAGGCTTCGACAGCAAAGTGACGTTTAGCCGATGAAAACAACTAGACCTGTGTTATATATGTTGTTGAGTTGTGTATTTTCAAGCCCAGAGAAATCTGTAATTTAATCAAAGTAACGGACCGTTTCATTTGGTCGCCTGTCGATGGCGTCATACCTCCTCTACCAAAGAGTAAACACGCACCAGATGCATACGGCGGCGCTGTGTTTGTCCGCTACAATGGCGTCTACCAAAGAGTAACTTACACACATACAAGATAATACATCGGCGTTGTGGTTGTTCCACACAAACTGTTATAAATGGACTTTTATTCAGTTTTAAGCCACATTTTCATGATAAATTTAGGTTGTTTTTAACTATATCTTTTAGCCGGAAGAAGGATTTTAGTCATTGGACGTCTGGATCTTAAGTTATCAGAGAAATAAACTGGACAAACGTTAGCAGCAGCTCAGCTAACAGCCCCTCCAGGAAGTCCGGTGGTCACCAAACATCGTCGGAGAAACACTGATTTTTTTAGGTGAAACAGCTTTAATTAGTATTTTAACGATTTTAATCTCCGGGTCTGTTTGTTCTGGAGAGGAGGAGACCTCTGCAGGTAAAAACATCCTGAATGATGAACACTGGAGTAATCCTATCCCGCTGAAGCTGGTTATTTAACAACAGAGACAACAACTCCCATGATCCCTTGCTGCTTCACACCATCATCACACTCCGTCTGTTGTTGTTATTGTTTTGATTGAGACGCCTAGCGGCTGAAATCATCTCACCATCAGACAGCTCTTTCTTTTCCTTCTGGTTTACATTTTCTCAACCGGAGAACTTCCGTATTCCTGCGCCCGTCGTCGTGCTCTGTACGACGTGACGTTATGACCCAAATCTACTGACGATGGATTAACTTCCTCATACGACCTCACTTCAAAAAAAAAAATACAAACTGTCCCTTTAATGTGAAACATCTGTGCAGGAAGTGTTGAGTTGGTAACGATGGGAAAAAAAAAACAGCAAAGTAGAAATAATCAATTAATTTAGTGAATTTATGGAGACGTTTGTATTAACAGCAAATTAAAACAGCAGCTGATCAACAAACGGAGACTTTTTACTAAAATATGATTAAATATAAAAACAATAAAAGCAGAAGATGCAGCTGTTTGATTTGTTTAGTTTCATTATTGATTAATCTGCCGTTATTTTCTCCATTCAGTGATTAATTATTTGATCTATAAAATAATCAATTAAAAGCTTTTTATAATTTATTAACAGTGACATCTTTAAACGTCTCATTTTGTCTAATTAACATCTTCAGATTATCAAACAGCTGCTCGTTAATTTTCTGTCCATCAACTAATCGATTAATTAACTAATTGTTGCAGCGTTTTGATTGGGTAGAAACTTACACCAGCTGTTGCGTCAGATGTGGGCGTGTCTTCGCTGTCCATCATCGATGCGCCTGCCGCCGCGCTCGCTGGCGGCTTATTAGCCACAGGAAGTGATGTCATGTCGGAGGAGAGCTGGATTACATCTCCTGAGGGTTCATCAGGATCCGACAGCTGGACAATGTCTAACTCCACCTCAGAGGTCGCCACGGTGGCGGTTTGATCCGGTGTCTCCGGCGGCGGCGGTGGCGGCAGCAGGGGGGCGGGGCTTGTCTGGCTGGTGACTGGAGCAGGAACCGGCTGGCTGATGATGACCAGAGGCACCTGAGGGCTGCGGCGGGCTTTGCGCCTGGATTTGGAGGAGTTGAGGATGGCCATGGCGAGGGCAGCAGGGGTAACAGCTGATTGGTTGATGTCCAGTGAGAGGGCGGGTCCATCTGGAACATTCAGAGCATCACAACACACAGCGAGACGGTAAATATGTAAAATACAGGCAGAGATGAAAGCAGGATTAGGTTATTTAGTTTCCCTTCAGCTCGGACGTTAAACCGACCTGATGGTTTGATCTTGTAGAGCGTCTGCGTCTCGCTCTTCTCAGCGGCAGACGTTCTCTGATCCTTCGACCTCAGTTCGACCTCCAGACGTCTCACTTTGTTCTTCGAGGCTTCGTTTTCCTTCGCTAAACTCGCGTACAGCTCACGGAAAACTCTGCAGATTTTACGGATAGCTTCCCTCGCCATCGCATCCAAGACGGCGGTCAGCTGAGTCTGCGGGAAGAAGGAAGTGAATAACTGAATGAAATAAACTATAAAATACTAATATGACTGTTAGATGAGAGGATACATGTTATATTATTCTGTTTTCCTGATGCCTGTTATTAACCTGGTCTTTAAAGGACCAGTGTGGAAGATTTAGTGGCACCTAGTGGTGAGGTTGCAGACTGCACCCGTCGACTGTATATGGACGACGCATCTCCACTTCCTGCCGCTATGCAAAAGGGAAGGCAAAATATCTCCTTTCTGGGTGCTGCCTGCTTTTGTGACGTCATTTGGAGCCAGAGTCCGACACGCCCCTTCAGCCGTCCCGCTGCATGACGTCGCACCCCCCTTTTTATATCGCCAAATAGCTAATTAAAGGGGCCTTTTGTGTTTTTTAACACAAAAGGCCCTCTCTAGAGCCAGTGTTTGGTTTGTCCGTTCTGGGCTACCATAGAAACATGGTGATGCAACATGGCGGGCTCCGTGGAAGAGGGCCCGCTCCATATGTAGATATAAAGGCTCATTCTAAGGTAAAGGAAACAATTCTTATTTTCAGGTGATTATACACTAATATCTATAGATATTATATTCTATTTGATGGATGCCACTAAATTCTACACAATGCACCCTTAATTTTCTTAATTTCATTTTATACGAATTGGCCCAAACCCTTTTATTGTGAAGGTCAAGGATCCACACCGGAAGTGTAGCATTCTCATTAACGTAGCTTGACTGTGCGATTCTCCAAACATTTTATCCATACAGTTTATTAAAGTTATATTATGTAAATATGCTCCGTGTGTTTATCAACAGCTAATTAACAGTGTTATAAAATATTTTTTTTTTCAGTTATGGTAAATAAATTCGTGTGTTTTACAAAATGCTTGTTTGTTGTCGTGAGGATGACGTCACATAATATACATCATGGCGCCAGAGTGATTATTTCAGTACAACAAGAAACGTCTGTAATCAGAACTGTTACCTTCATATATTCTGTTTCGTTAACTTATGTTTAATCACAGGATTAAGGTCATTTCTAAGTTTAAATCTAATTTTTCGTGGCGTTTCTGTCTCTTTGCGGGATAACGGCTCTCCGGCAAACACGGAAGTGATCGCGGATTTCCCTCCGGAGCTCTCAGACACAGAGTTCACTTTAATCCGAACAGTAGTCCTCACCCGCCTCTCCGCGCTGTCCTCTCCCGCCTGTCCGAGCCTGTCCTGGAGGACAGACACCGCGGACTCCACCGCCACCTCCAGGATCAGCTCCGTCTCACGCCGGAAAGTTTCTACGGCCGCCGCGTCGTCACCCAGCGGCCCCATGACGGCCCCGCGAACCACTAACCGCTGCTGGCACGAAAGAAAGTTAAAATATTTAAACACGTTAACCCGACCAGAGTCCAGCTGAGTCTATGAGTGTGGGAGAAAGTCTGACAACAATCAGTCAGGATGGTTATCTGCTCTGTTTCTGCCAATATGGCTGCACTGTTTACATCCGGGTCACTGTGAAGACCCTTCACAATAAGAGGTATTTTTTTTCCCAGGATGGTGAAGTCATGACCCGCCCTACTCTGCCTCTGATTGGCTAGTACTCGTTGGCTACGTTAGTTGTGTTGGTTAGGTTTAGGCATGAGGAGTGAGACTGGTCATGGTTACGGTGAGAGTATCAGGGTCAGCCAGTGAGGAGCAGAGTAGGACGGGTCATGACTTCACCATCCTGGGAAAAAAAATATCGCTCACAGTAGTGTCTCGGTGAGAAATATGGAAAGCCAAACGGGTCATAATTCACCTCCTTTTCCCTGCCAATGTTACAAATCAACTGGTTTTCCTGTTAACCGGTGACCTTTGTTTGTGAACATCGGGCATTTCGTAGATTAGACTATCCATATGATTAATTTAACTTATTGATGGTTTATGGAGTTTAGTGAAACTGTGGGATTTGTCAATGTTTTATACGGCGGTGGAGGAAATATTCAGATCCAAATACTCTATTACCAGTAAAAGTCCTGCATGAAAAATCCTACCACAGTAAAAGTACATAAGTATTCTGAGTTTGATGTAGTTAAAGTGACCAAAGGGTCAGCAGATAAATCTGAGGGGTGGTGAGATGATTAATGGGAGAGGAAAGAAGAAAAAACAAAGTTCTGATACACAAATCTGTTTTCAGTTTTTGGACTTTTTCTCTAATCTTTGATTTTTGCTGAAATATTGGATCATTTGAACATTTATTGAAATGAAAGCATGTGAGAAGTTTAGAGGGAAAAATCACTATTTGGTGGAGCTGTTAACAACTCATAGACATGTGAAATGTGACCCCGATCATTTAATCATTCAAATGAACAAACAAAAATGCAGATTATTTTTGTAGCTTTTACAATATATTTCTTCACATATTCAGAATTTGTCCAACAATATCATGAAATGAATCAAAGCTGTCTGAGTGGGGGGATTACAGTTGAAGTAAACAACGTCTTTCTTCCCAATTTATAATAATTCGTGTTCGCTGCCCTCCGGTGGTCACAGTGTGTAACTGTATGTCTACTTTAAAGGTGCAGTTATACACTCTGACCACCGGAGGACAGAAAACTCATTTCAAAACCTAAATCAACAGAGAATAGTGATGTTGGCATCATGAAAGCCAAAAGGTTAAGCGACCACCGCGAATGACCACCGTCTCATTACGTCACACACACAACAACAAAACAACAGCTGTGACTCACCTCAGACATTATGAGTTTGTACAAATGTAACAGCAGGTTTTATCCAGCAGATGTCACCACGTCACTGTCCAACAACACCACGAACCGTCTGTTGGGGACATTTTCACTACCAACAAGTGATGTTGGATGTTTTTTCTTCAGCTGTGTCACCTTGAAATGTTATACTGTCAGCCTATATGTTGTTTTATATAATGTTATTCATAAATCATAGTTATATTCATTTTCTTTCTTATATTTTATGTATATAGATGTTATACTGTCTTTGCCTTATAAGTAAATTTTGTTTTAATTTGATTTGAAGTGTCAGAGTGTGAAAAATGTATTCATAGAGAAGAAAAAACCTCCCATATAGTGTTCTTAGTTTCTTATTTAGTGGACACATTTAGCAGCAAATGAATAATGTGAATACATTTAAAATAAAATAGATAAGCTTTGTATATGAGTAAGAAACTGAAGCAAACACGTTCAAAATATCTGCAGAACTCAGAGAGTTCAAATGAAAGTAAAATTAGATCAAATGTAAAACCTTTTATTGACTCAAGCTGAAATGATCAATGTTACTGTCAGATCAAAAAAACCCAAATCAATGAAATCCTACCAGTGAGATTGTTTTATGATAGAAATAAATGTCAGTCGGTGATCTGATTGTGTTTATTGTCATTTACAGCTGATCTCTGTACAGATTCATTTCATACATCAACATTTACAGCGACACACGAGGAAAACAGAGCAGGAAAACAGAAAGAAGAGATGAAGAAGAGAGTTTCTGTCTTCTGTGTGATCATTGATACAAATCACCTAATCAATAACTGATGAGTGTTTCTGAGAGAGACGTTCATGAAGGTGACATCTGAGGAAGTTTCATAGATAAAAAACTTTCAACACCGTCGAGGAGCAAAAAAACATTCAGGCTGTTATTAATTAAAATGTGTGTTCATGTCTTTTATTGAACAGTCAGATGTGATGAAGATGATTCTCAAAGTCTTCTGTTGCTCCGTAAATCTGAAAAAAAAAGGTGAAATGAGCTGCGAAAGAAAGAAAACCTACGGAAGCCCAGAGGCGGTCATGCTTGCAATTCTTTTTTTAAATGCTGTTATCTCGAGATCACGAGTTAATGAGTTCATTCTCTCGACTAAACGAGCTTTGTTATCTGGAAATAACGAGATAATCAAGCGTGGATGTATTATAAGATCCATGTAATCAACCTGTTATCACGAGAAAACAAAAGGTCGTTTCCTCTTATTTATTTCCTCTTATTGTTTCTTATGGAGGCAAATGGTTATATCAAGAACTCTTTCTATTTTAAGAAAGAGTTCCTGAAGGAACCTTTGTTCCTTTTATATTTGTTTGCTAACTCTGATTTGGTGCTAAATATAGCTACAGTTAAGTAACAGCACCTTTATTACTGACATCTGTGTCACAGCCAAACGGCAGGTTGATTAACTCCTGGTTATAACTGTTTATGTACTAAACTTAACTTCAAGATGACGGCATTAAAAATAATAATTACAAGCACGTATCAACACTAATAAACACAATCAACCTGCAGAGACCTGAGAGAGTTCAGATAAGTTTCTCATCAGTGTTTAATCAACGTCTCCTTGGTGGTGCATTCAGGGACCCTCCGTCAATCCGAGAGTTAGATGTGAGCGAGACCACAGAGTTTGGTTTTGATCTGATTTTTCTGGTAAAGAAATGGCTGAAAATAGAGTTTTATGTGCTTCTTATGTCTGTGTTTGTGTCTAATAATAAAGCACGATGTTGTTTTATTTATTAACATTAATATCTTTGTATTATGTGTCTCCTGACAATGTACTATAAAGTCTTGTATGATCATGTTTTACTAATATTAACACTAATGTAACACCGATGCTGGAATCACTACTGAAAACAAAACTTATTGTTGGTATTATTGATCATTAGGATTAGAGCTGCAAACATTAGTCGATTATTTGATCACCAGATAATTAATTGGCAACTATTTTTGTAATCGATTGCTGCTTTTCTCTGTTTTATATCACAGTGTCATTATTCAGACAAAACTAGAGAACTGATGTCGTCTCCTAGGACACAGTCACAATGTGATGGACATTTTTTATTTATTATATATTTTATTGAAATATTGACATTTTATAGACAAAACAATTAATCTATTAATCAGAAAAAGAATCACAGATTAATCTATAATGAAAATAATTGTTAGTTGCAGCTCTAATTTAGATATTGATCAATTTTGGAAAGGACAATGTAATTTTCTGATTTCAAATGTCCGAGTGTCCTTGAATGCACCAAGAAGGCGTTCGTCAACATCTGTTACACAAAAAAAAAAAAAGAAAAACTAAACATCTCTGCAAGTTGATTTTTAATAGAAATGAACTGAAATGTATCTAAAAACTATTTGGAAAAATGACTGACAAGTGTTTAAATTTATTTTATTTATGTTATTTATGAGCCACAGATTTAAAGTTTGGGTGTGAAAAGATGCAGAACAAACTGTTAAAATACAAGAGAAGTTCTGTCCCTCAAATGTCAACAGAGTGAGCCCTCTTCTTTTCTTCTTCTACAGTTAAACTGTAGTTTTAACCTGTTCGGACACTTTGAATCAACACTGGTGAGGATTATTCAACCACCAAAAAGAAATAATAAATCTATATTTATCTCCGTATCACCACATATATAATAAACCTCATCACACCAAAAGCTTGAAGTATAATCACTGCTTTAAATACAATCAGCATGATGGAGACTCAGATCATCGTCTAGTACCTTCGATTGATTTTTTTTTTCTTTTATCATGTGCAACAATAAAACTACAAACTCTCCAGGTTTTCTTATGAAGCTTCTCCGAGTCCTGACGTTTCAAACTGAGCTCAGTTCTCAGTTTATTGATCCCGGCAGGACAGAAACTAACGAGGCAGTCCTGATGATCTAATCTGATCTGATCTGATCGGTCTCAGTCCCATAATGCATTTCAGTCCATCTCAGCACACAGGACGGTTTCTGTTTAATCGATCCTGTATAAAGTGCCTTTTAGTTCCACGTCCAGACATCCTGCAGGAATAATGTGGGACAGTTTGCAGCCCGAACGCTGCAGAAAAGATCCTCAAACGAAGAAGAAGAAACACCAAACAAACACTGGAAATCACACCGAGAAAAATTCTGATAATTCGTGATCCTGTTTGGTTCAGTCTGTTGTGAACATGAACGTTAAAAAGTTCTTCTGAAATGTGAGATTTCACAGGTGATTTTACATCCATTCCACCACACCAACGTTTGAAACCAAAATTAAATAATTTCCAACAGCGGTCCGGGCTGTGAGGTGGTTTTTTTAGGTTTAGTGGCCACAGTCGGAACTGCAGGTCACATGACGCCCCGAAAAATCCTTTTCCAACACTACAAAACAAACAGCTGTAAAATGATTTTTAAGCATCGCAAACACTCTGAAATTACTCTTTGTGTTATCAGAATTTGTCAATCAGGTCCAATAAAAATAACACAATGTTTAGCCTAGCTTAGCACAAAGACTGAAAGTACGGGGGGAAACTGTTAGCCTAGCGTCAAAAGACAAGAAAATCCCCCTTCCAACAACTCAGAGTCTGTTTTACATGTTGTATGTTTGTATTTTTCAGGTGTAGAAACAGAAATGTAAAAAAGGAGAATCTGTGGTTATGAAGCAGTTAGCGTTGGTCGTTGTTAGCTAACGATCGCTGAAAGAAATTAAGTTCAATTAATGAAACTGCAGGTTTAACTAAACCTGAAATGAGTCATTACGTTGCTGAGAGTTCAAGACATAGTGATGAATTACGAGGTTTTAATCAGAATAAATTATTTTCAATCCTAATTTTTGATTCCACACAGAAGAAAATTTCCAGTTTCAAAAAGGGAAATTTGTGAATTCAAATAAATGTTTCAGTAAAGAAAAACGTTTTGTTGAAGTCGCCGTGTGTTTTATCCTGTAGATGAATGATCCATCTATCTGATATCTACACACGCTGAACAACAGAAGATCAGATTTTATCACCGTTACTCCTCGTGCACCACAGACTTTCCTCTTTTCTTCTTCTCTGATTAGTTCTATCAGACTCGATCTTTGACATTAAAAGTCGAATGAATCAGAGTGATTAAGATAAAATCTTATATCAGCATCTCTTTCCTTCAACATATCGAACTTTAGACTCCCAGAAGGAAACGAGCAGCAGCCTGACGGGCAGAAAGCAGTCGCAGGTTGTTCAGAACTAGAAAATAACGGACCGTTCATTAAGCCCCGCCCCTCTACATTACTGTTGTTTCGTACTTAATTTGCTTTAATTTGAGCTCTGATGTGTTTTTATTGTGATGTTTGGAGACATCGGCTGTTTGCTGACGTGCTTTTTGTCAGAAATGGGAAAATAATCTTCCAACTGTTTTATATATTTACACAGATAGTTCACTTTTTTTTTTTGCAGGCGTCTCACCTTTTTTGATATCCATTTTTCACGCTGTTTGCTGACTGATTGTGACTTGTCAAAAAGAAGAAGAAGAAGACGACAACAGGGAGGAGGCTGCTTGAACGAAGTGATTGGGCCAATTAGGATTCTTTATGACTGTAAAAATTAATAAAAAGGAAATACTGGAGATTTATGTGAGAAATTATGAAACAGGAAAGTTGACAGGTCTGTCTTAGAAGAGATAAACACACTGTTTGATGCATTTCACCTGCTGTGACTGGTTCGTGTTGCTAAGCTGTGATTGGACAGTTGCTGTTGGGGGGGGAGGGGCTTAGCGAACAGTTAATTGATAAAAAAACCCACCGCAGCAGCCTGCTTTTATCCAAACAAACCAGTTATGACTCCCAGTTAAATCCAGTTTCAGTTCCAGTCAGGAGCGTCTTGAGAAGATAAAGATCTGAGCGGCGAGACCTTCGGCGGTTCAGAGAACATCGTCAGAGTTTTCCTGGACCGGCGCCCGGGTTTTGCGTCGCCGCGGCCGCAGCGAAGTGAAGCAGGACGAGGCGGTGAGGGCGATGCGGCTCAGGCCCACGTTCAGGCAGTGGACCTCAGAGGTGACCGGCACCTCGGCGAAGAGGGCGCGGTCCCGGGACAGCCGAGCCGAGCCGCCGCCGTCGCTGCTCTCGATGTCTTTGACGATGTTGATGATCTCCTGGCGCTCCGCCTGCCGAGTCATGCCCCGGATGTTCAAAATGGCCGACACGTGCTTCTTCCTGAACACAGAAAAGGAGAGAGAGACGAAGGAACGAACAGGAGGTGTCACTCGACATGTTTTCACAGAACCTGAACAGAAGAAATGCGGAATAACGCCGCGTTCACATCAAATAAACACTAAAGTCATAATTACAAAGCTCCAATAAAGACGTTCAATCTCGGAACTCGTTCACTATCAACTCATGATGATTTAGACAGAAGGAGGACTGTGGATTTTGTCCCCCATCACTTCCATTGTAAGGTCATTATGAAGGGATCTTCTAATGGTCGGTATGAACAGGAGGAATGATTACAGCAAGAAAAACACGCTTGAAAAAAAACTGTGAACTCGTCCTTTAAAGCAGCTCCTTCATTATCTGGCGATCTTTCTTGTGGACGTCTCACAGGACACAGTGTGGAGGAAAAATAAAACCCATACAGCTATTAGGAGAACAATAACAAGAGTACCAGGCTTATTATAGAACACACACACACATTGTCCTAGGTCACTTTTGGGGACATTACATAGACTTACATTCATTTCCTGGAGACTAACCTTAACTACTGACCCACAAATCATGGGGACACGACTTTTGTCCCCAGTTGGACAATCTGTCACCAATTAACTGGTCTTAAGTCTGAAGTTTGTCCCTGAAAGTAGCTTATGACACACACACACACACACACACACACACACACACACACACACACATATGCAGATAGCTTCTGAGAGTCAAAGAGTACCAGCCAACAAGGCCGTGAGAGAAACCAGAGCTCCCAGTCAGGCAAAAGAAGAAGAAGAAGTGGATGTGTTTGATGTGTTTGATGTGTTTGATGTGTTCGTACCTGACGTCTGGAAACTCTCTGACCAGAACTCCGACCTCCATCTGGATGGAGGGAACGTCCTCCAGCTGGATGATCTCTGAGATGTGAGACAGAGCGCTGTCCAACCAGCTGGACGGAGACTCCTGACACACAAACACATAAAGATCCGCCATCGTCAACGATACTCAACACAGATTCTACCAGCGTCTCCAAGGTTTAATCAGGTTTCAGCATTATCATTTACTACACTGTAAATGTAACTAGTGAGTGAAAGGGAGGCCTTAAATCCTTTAAACAAATACAAATAGTTCTTCTAACACCACCAACAGTTATCTGGACTAAATACTGCATGTAGTATAAACCTCTTGTCTTCATTGGGTGGATTTAGATCTGTTAATTTATTGATCTGCTCAGGTAGTCCGTTTTTCATTTCACACAAAAGTACTTTTGAGCTCATAAATATGAGTTCTGAAATGGTGAAATACAAACTTGACATTTTAGGTTGAATTAACCTGAAATTATTATTATTAATATATATATTAAATATAATAGCTGATTCCACTAAATTCTTGCAAGATGTTTTACAATGAACCACTGCAAACACAGATATGAGTTAAAAGCTTTTACCGGGTCAATCAGTGATCCCGAGGACATTAAGGCTGCAACTAACGATTATTGTCAGAATAAATAAATGTGTCAATTAAGCAACATTAGTGAAAACAACTTGTGCTTAAAAAATAACTTCAACAATATAAAGATTGTTGTTGAACTAATTGAATCCAATCACTTTGATCAAAGCCACAGATCACTGTGTGAGCGTTTTAGTTAATGACACTCAGTCGTGACCTTTGACCTTTCACACTGACCAGGTCCTTGAAGAGGACTTTGATCTGTTTGCCTTCTTCTCTGAGCCGACCGGCCATCCTCTTCCTCATCTTCAGAGAGGTGCAGATGATTCTTCCTCGCATGACGGAGCGAAGATACTCCATCACCACCCGGCGGTGAACCTCCGCCGCCAGGAGCTGAAGAAGAGAGAGACGTTCAGTTGTCCGCATACTTTTGTCCATGTAAATCTACTGTGTGTGTGTGTGTGTGTGTGTGTGTGTGTGTGTGTGTGTACCTGGTACGGCGGACTGTCCATCCTGTGATATTTCTTGAAGTGTTCTTTGATCAGAGCTTCGATCTGCTCGTACGGCTCCGTGTTGCTCAGCCACTTCCTCTTCACCAGCCGCTCGAAGAAAGGCTGACAGACACGACCAGAGAGTTTCTGTCAGTTTATTCTCATTCTGTTCTGACTTTACTACTGTAGATATTTAACAACAAGACATTCAAACTTAACTACTGTAGATATTTCACAACTGAGAGCAGAACAGAGACCATGACGAAAGTGTTACTGTGATGAAATGAAGTGATGTGATTGCACAAGAGAACAAAGTGAAAATATAAACCAGCTGTTTTGTTTTTAGGACACAAACTGACCAAAAATCACATGAAGGCTTCCAGCCGACTACGTCAGAGACTAAACCAACCAAATATAAACTAAAACAAACTATAAATTATATCAAACTAAATTATAAAGTATAAACTGAATTAATCAAACTAAACAGAAACATATACAATTAACTAAACTATAAACTATATACTAAACAAAATAATTAATTAAAATAAATTAAACCAAAACTAAACTAAACTAAAAAAATGTAAATCAGCTAAATGATCAGTGAGCTAAACCAGTGGTCCCCAACCCCCGGGCCGTGGACCGGTACCAGTCCATAGGTCATTTGCTACCAGGCCGTACAGAAAGAATATATAACTTACATTATTTCCTTCTAAGTCTGAATGATGTTTTATTTTGAAAAATGACCAGATTCTCTCCATTACATCTGTCTATGATTTACTCTTGACATTTGTCATGTTAAACGTTACCATAGCGACCAGAGAGTGTTAGGGGCAGAGAGGATGTTACTCATGTCATGTTGTTGGTGCAATGTTATGAGGACGCTGTTAATAAAGTTGCATACGAGTACACAGTGGATTCAGCTTTATTATTAGGGCCTGAGCCCAAAGGGCGAAGACCCTATTGTATTTCGTGTGTTTGTTTCTTTCTTATTGTTCTTTCTTTATTATTACGCCACTTCAACCCTTAATTTGACCCCCTAAACAAATCTGGTGAAAAATTTGATAAAATGTAAAAATTATCCCCCAAAGTGTCAAAATGTTCTCTATAGAGCCACATATGTGTCTAATATGGCCGCCACGGCCCGTAGGAATGTCGTAGAGAGATCAAACCAAAACTCAATTATTCATCTCATCAAGACCTACAAATCATATGCTGACACCCCTGACCTAAATCCAACAGGAAGTCCGCAATGTACCCATCAAAGTACGACTTTGCGCTAATTTTGGACCCCCAAGCCAATGGTATCGGCTTCAAACAGTTTTTATGCCAGTTGTATCATTTTAGTTTGTTGTATTTATCCACCGCACTTCAAAGGCCGGTCCGTGAAAATGTTGTCTGACATTAAACCGGTCCGTGGCGCAAAAAAAGGTTGGGGACCTCTGATCTAAACTAACCCGACTGATGTTTAGTGTTTATCGTGTCTCCAGCTGTGTCTCTGTGTGTCGTTGGGTTTATGACTCTGAGTGTTTCAGCAAACATTAACAGAATAAATAAAAGTTAAAAATTAAATTGAATTCACAAAGCTTTATTGATACAGAGACAACAGAGGCGAGGAGAAGGTAAACTGACCGCAGGACAAACACTCTGACGTGTTCAAAGCTCACAGGTCAAAGTCATAAAGATATTGATGATATTGACTTATTGTCAGTATGTTTCAGTGTATGTGTGTGTGTGTGTGTGTGTGTGTGTGTGTGTGTGAGTGTGTGTTACCCTGATGTGCAGGTACAGGCGTTCAGACAGCACTCTGACTCCCTGCTGGACGATGTGATCCAGAGCTTTGCTGGCTCGACGCAGAGAGTCCTCGCTGACCGACGGGTCACACTGAGCACAGCGCTGCACAAAACCTCTAAACACACACACACACACATACACACACACACACATACACGTATACATTACCACATGGGGACCATGATCATACACCTACCAAGTGGAGACCACCAGTTGTGAACATTTTATAACAAACAAAAATCAAAAAATGTGAAGTGACACTAAAGTTGGACAGCAGACATTTTGACTTGTCAATCACAGGTGTAACTAATAATCATTAATAAACACGATTTACATAAATATCACTGATGTTACAAGTCAAAATGTCTGCTGTGAAAAAGGTTTGTGAATTTCGGAAAAGATAAACAAACAACACTGCTGCGATGTTAGCGAGCCTGTCAAGATTCATATTTGTAAAATTTACTCAGAAAGGAAAACAATTTAAAGTCAGTATTTATCAAGCCTGCTGTAAATTACCTTCAGGGGTGCAAAATTATTTCAGTTTAGCTGAATATTTACAACTACAGATGTAAGTAAGCTGCAGTTAATCTGATTTGCATTAAATTCTGCTAAATATGATCTGCTGCAGGGCTGTTTGAGATATGTTTTGCGCGTGTTTGGAAAGCAATGGAGTACAAAAGAAAAAGTGTTTCCTGCTGATGAATCGTGAATACAGGTTGAAGAGAAGAAGCTTTTGTCGTCCTATTGCTCAACGTCAAGGAACACATCATAGGAGTTATCAAACTAGGCAGAAAAATACAAAAAATTCTGACATGCTAGACTTTTCGTTGGGGTGTTGTGGGACGTCCCAGACGCCATATTGCTGTTTCTTTTATTATGTCACACTACAAGGGGTAAAGACGCCTGTTCCCACAGTTCATATTCAGACCCGACGCTGGAAATTTGTCAGCAACGACAAAATCGTGTCAAAATCTGTCTGAATTTGTCTGATCCGGGCATAAATAGATGAAACAACACATGACTGACTGACAGACAGCAGTAATCAGTGTGAGCGGTTTCTCTGCCTGTTCGTACCTGAACGGAGGGCAGCAGTTGACCAGGGCGATGGTTTTGGACACGTATCCGTCCTCGTTGTCTCCAAACATGCCGCTCTGCATCCCTTCATGAAACATCTCCACTTTACGCTGGAAACTAAAGCAAACATGAGAGTTGTCATCATCAAATCATAATGAATACATTAACGCTTTTAATGCAATATGTTTGACCTTCTACAGTCAACATCTCTGTCTATAATTGTGTCCTGAAAATATTATTATCCAGTACGAATATTTCAACCTGTGTGAGTCTCGCAGAGAAAAATCTTTGACTGAACTTAACAAACACAGTATAAAAACGTGTTTGTACCTGTACAGGAAGTCTGCCAGGCCGTTGAGGCTGCACTGAGCCACTTTAGAGCCCAAACTCCTGTTGATGGAGGCCGAACGCTCCAGATCAACCTGCAGCCTCTGATTTAACAACAACACAAACACGGTCAGTCACAAAAATAACTGCTGCAAGAAAAGAAGAAGAAATGAGCAAATGGAAACTTTTATGATCATGTTTAAATCAACATTTTATTTAATTTTTGTCCAAAGGAGGCTTTTCTAAATAAATGTGTTTTAATGTTGAAACTTCTCCCTGCTGGTGCGTTCAAAGACTCTGTGACATCTGTACATTTCATTAAACTTTTACCATGAACTGTCCCAAAGAGAGGAGAGCTTAGTTTCCTTGTTTTACTTTGTTTGGCCACTTGAGGACAGCACCTGGTTTCCGTGTAATGAATGAGAGAGCGTGTGTGTGTGTGTGTGTGTGTGTGTGTGTGTGTGTGTGGGAGTGGGTGTGTGTGTGTGTGTGAGAGAGAGAGAGAGAGGAAGTGCTTGATGTTGACTTTGGCTGCAGTTGAAGGACAGACTCAGAAAACAATCTGCATAGAAAACAATCAGTGTACAAAACGCAGCGGAATCCACCTTTACGTAACATTTCACTGATTCAATAACCTTTATTTAAACTGAGGGGAAACACCGATCAGAGCCGCCGGAGGACCCATCCGGACTGTGTGCCGACTGTGTGCGGTAACCGTGGTAACAGCGTGTACCTGTATGACAGTCTTGGCCAGAGTGATCTGGTACTCCTCGATGTGCAGCGTCTCCATCCATCTCTTCTCCTCCTCGTCCAGGACCTGGCTCAGCTCTGTGGTCACTTTAGCCTGCGGAGGGAGGAGGAACCGGGGGTCAAAACAAACGCACCCTCAGATTTAACCTGCAGCCTCCTTTTAATAACGCAGCCTTCTCATTTCACTGCGTTGGTGCAGCAAAGAGGCAAAAAGTCAAACAAGTCCTCGCCCTACTTTCTCTGTCCACCGGCCAATCAAATACAAACAGAGGCACATAGCAGTTAGCATTTAGCTTTGTGCTAATTCTCCAAAACTTCACAAAATGAACAGTAACATGGATTTAGACCTGATAGAACTGCTCCACTGGCTTTGAACCTGCGACAGAGAATAAAGAATATACAGTGGGAGGATTTGATTGACCATAAAGCATAACTTACTATCAAAAAAATTAGAAAGATATGGCCTTAAAGGGGTTGCACACTTCTGGTTAAGTAGTTACCTGAAAATAGGTATCAATATGTTCAGATATTTACTTCAGTTCAGTTTATTTTATCCTTTGGCTCCTAAAACTGTTAATTTTGGAGGTTATGTTACAGCTCGTGATGCTACAGTCACTTCCTGTTTACATAGTTGCTCGCTTCTTATTGGACAGAGATGTTTCCTAGCGACCGATTCACACATTACTACTCACTCTGACGGAGTTGAGACAGTCCAGCTCCAGTCTGTCCACAGTCTCTGAAGGCAGCAGAGGACTGAGCTGAGAGCGGCTGAACGGACTCGTAATACACACCGTCCCCAGAACGTCTCTGAAACAACACACACACACACACACAGAACATGATGTATGAACCAATACCAGACTTTCCCTCTTTAACTTTATGTGGCGTTTTTATTCGTCAAAGTACAATTATCTTTAATTTAATTAGTAATGAAAGCAGCAGTACTTACTTAAGTACAGTTTTTCAATGTGTGTGTTTGTGTGTGTGTGTACCTGTTGTATATGTTGTGCAGCCAGTCCAGCAGAGAGTAGATGTCAGTTATCTCCAGCTGGTTGTCGGTGATGGCCTCCAGTCGCCTAGCAACCGCCTGGTGATAGCTTTGCACATAAACCTAGAAGGTCAAAAGGTCGAAGGTAAAGAGCATTGTTATGAAAGTCTTGTCTTCATTGTTTGTGTTAGATGAAGTCAGAGGATCACCGAAGTTAGTAGGACTCATTCTCCGAGGATCAGCAGTGTTTTGTAACAAATTCCTCAGTGATCTAATGATTATCTGTTCAGATATTTCAGTCTGGATCAGAGGCTGTGAGTGGTCACGTCTGGCGATTCTCAATATTTTTCTTCTTGTCAACAAATCTCATGTTTGGATCCAAACCAACAATGAACTAATCTACTAACAAGTATTGTGTGTGTATCAAAGCTGATATATCTTATTCCTCCGTTGTTGTGCAGCTGTGTGACTCATTGATTAGTTTACTAATAGTGGGATTATCATGATAATACTGTTTACTGTGATATTTTTACCTACGATAATCAATAATAATCCCTACATGACTTTATCAGAAACAATGAAATCAGAAACAATGAAATAAAGTGACTGAGATGTTATAAATCATGAAACGTAACCAAATAGTTTTATACAAGAAACAAAAGGCTGTATGTTTGTGTCTTCCTGTCCAGGTGTCGTCTCACCTGGAAGGGCTGGTACTCTTCGGGGTAAATGGACACCACGTTCCTATTGGCGGCCCCCAGGTCCTCCACCACCCGGGCTCGGAGGCGGTCCAGATACCCTGCCAGCTCTCCGGCGGTGAACTCTGCTTTCTGAGGCAGAGATCCGTCTGCGGCCTCCTCCACCGCCTCCTTCCACCGCTGCTTCAGCCGGCGAGGCCTCGAGCCGCCGGGCGCCACCGCCGCCTCATTGAGGGCGCAATCTTTATCCGCTTGCTCCTCCTGCTGCAGCACCTGCACACACACACACACACACATACAGGTGATGTCAGCACTGATCAACACCTGTCACTGTTAGCGTTGCCATGGCAGCAGCAGTCCTCACCTGAACCACCAGGCCCAGGTTTGGCCCGGCCGTGGGCGACCACAGCGACTCCCTCACCACGGCCCACAGCTCCTTCTGCAGCTCCTCGTACAGCAGCTCCACGTCCTTCGCCTTCCGGCGGCCGCCGTCCTTCACGCTTGAGCTGCTGGCGTCCTCCGGCTGCGTCACAGCGTCCCGGTCGGCCTCGTTACACTCCTGCTCCAGCTCCAGGATGTGAGAGTCGGCCAGGAGGAGGTCCCGCTTCTTCACCAGCTGCAGGATCTCCAGGACTGAAGGAGACAAGGACACAGATGACTTTACAGATCTGGTACTATGGACTGTTCTGAGTCTGTTTTGTCCTCCAGCAGACTGTTTCTGAAGCTATTTACATAAATCTGCATTATTAATGAGCACCTACTGTGATTGGCTGGAGGTGTGGCCCCCTACCTTCACCCCCAGCCAATCATAATACGAGTTAATGAAAGCCGCAGCATGTTTACCTGCAGTAATGTCTGCAGCTGCAGATGTAAGACAGTATGTAGCGTCTATGAAGCAGAGTCTGATCCTGCTGCTGCTCCTAAACAAGGTGGCTAGCTTAGCTTTAGCACAGATATATTATATTCCTTTAGCTGAAGAACAGAAAGAAACCATGTGTTAAAACTTCATCTAAAGACTGAAGATGAAACAGTAGAAAATCCTGCGGCCTCGTTAAGTCTCGTTAAGCAGACAGTCAGCTGTAAAAGGTGCCAAACACACACAACCACGGAGGGAAGATTGTCTCTAAATATGACTTTCAGCCGTTTCTGACGTAAATTTCCGTCCTCTGGAAGACTGTAAAGGCTTTTCCCTCCATCCCAAAGATCTTTTTTTTCCCATTCAAGCCCTTTTAAGACTTTTTCACGCTGTTTCTCTCTCATTTCTTGTGCATTTCTATGTAACTTCATGCACCTACAGCTTTGTTCTTTGGCTTCTCTTTCTACTGTTGCTGGATTGAACCTCATTTATGTCACTTTGAATAAAAATATCTGCCAAATGCATAAATGTAAATGTAAATATGCCTGCACACTGTGCTCTTATTCTATTTACTTATAGAATGAAAAGTCTCTATGTGATGCTGGATAACGTTTCTATTTTTGTAAAATATAACGTGTAAGGCTTCTCCTGCAGTCTTCTATACTAACATGGCCTCATACAGAGAATCCCTCCTGTCACTGTGACGTCTTCACTACACTACCGGTGTCGAGACGCTTCGCAGCTTTAAATTATTCTTTTCAACTGCAGTGCAGTTTCTTAAAAGGTCAGAAACTCAGCAGGAAAAACCTCTTTATTCAGACTGATTTGCATTAACGACTATTCAACTGGTCCCAAAGGCGAAGAACAGCACCCACAACACACACACACACACACACACACACACATTGATCAGGAGGAAATTCATCGTGTTTCTCCTCTAAGACGGCGCTCTGGAGGAGGGTTCGTTTGATTTGGACTTCAAAGCAGCCCTCAGGGAGACGGACGCCGGAGGTTCTCACAGAATCACTGATCAGCCTTCAGAACTTTATATTTAAATTCTCAACATTTAACTTGATTGAATGAATCAAACTTGATCTGTTGATATCAAACTGATAAATAGATCGATAGGTGCATTTGACAACAATAAAAGTACACACAACACTGCAGTAAATTGCTGACGTACATTATGTGATATATATTATATGATTATGGAGGATAAAGACACAATAAAGCTAAAAGCTTATTTCCACTGAGCTCCTCTGAGGGGTGAGATGGCAGATATTCAAGTTATGCAAGACCGGATAAAATATAATAAATAAATAATCTCTCAGTGTGGCTCTTTCTCAGCTCAGACAACAAAGCCAAGTTTAAATGTTTTTGGGAATTAAAAGCTCTGACAAGTTGAACTCTTTTGGAGTCCAAAATCCTGAGAACAGGAAGACGCATAAAGACCAATTTGTAGCTGGAACATAGACGCTGTTGCTGACATCAGCTGCATCATTTCCAGTCAGTGAAATCTTCTGGGTCCAAGCTCTTCCAGAAATTACAAAATACTTTTCAGAAGGAGTATCTCACGACGTCATGTGATTATTTAAAAAAAATAAGTGAAATAAACAGAATAAAATATAAACATTTGAATGCAACGACGTGCTCAGATGATCACACCAACACATACAATACCAACAATACATTAATATGTATTGACGTGTGGAGACATCTGTGACATCAGACCTGCTGAGGTCAGACTGTCCTAACGAATATTTTCATTAGTGATTAATCTGAAGTTTCATTTCTCAATCAACGGATTCATTATTTGGACTTTAAAATGTCAGAAAATTATGAAAAAAAAAGGGCCAAAGATGTTCAGTTTTCAGTGACGTTAAGCAGAGAAAAGCAGAAAATCCTCAGCGGAGAAACTGAAACCAGAGAATGTTTTGTTTGGAAAATTACAAATGATTTTATGTTGATTGACTGAACTATTAATCAGCTGATGATTTCAGCTCTAAACTGTTAATTAAAAAAAAAACAATCTCAGATGTGTTTGTTCAGTGTGTTTGGCTGCTCTCCACCATAAACAATAGCCGTGATGAAGAAGAAGACTGATGAAGCTGACTTTTTTAAAAAACAGTTTTGTTTTTTTTATTTCCTGCCAAACTGCAGCAGCAGGGTGTTGGTGGGAAACCTCCTGAATGTCTGTCAGCTGTCCTCGAAGGACAAACAGAAGACCACGGGACAGATCTGAGGTCAGTGTTTACTGTCAGTCATTCAGGGAGGAACCCGTCTGACTGTCACAGCTGTGATGTCAGCAGCTGATGTCACAGCTCTGCCACACCAAACTAAAACAGGGAGGAAAGATTTTTCTACATTTCTCTTAAGATGTTTTGCACTTTGAGGAAAAACTGCAGTTATTGTCATAGTTTTGTTTATACTTGTTAAATAAGACTTTAAAGCCTCTGGAAATGTGGCTTGAAATCATAAAAATGCATATATGATATCAAAGTTGAGTGTCTCATTAAGCATCCATGAAAATCTGAATGAAAATAAACATTTATAACTATTAGAAAACTGAGCTCAAAAACAGCTCATTTGGCTGCTCAAACCATTTCTCAGGACTGTGTGGGCGTGTCCAGATCACGTTTGATTGACAGCTCACTTTCAGCTCAAGTACCGTTTTATTTTCTATTCATTCACTAAAACGTTTTGCTGATATAAAATAAAATACCAAATCTATCAAATGGACCCTACTTGGTTAGAAAGCTTGACTAATCTACTAACTAGCAAAACAGGTTGAACCACCCAAATCTGTGTTTTTATTTAACTATACCTCCCGGAGTATGATGCTAATCGTTTTAGCATCTTCCATTCACTTACATGAAACGGTTAGCATTAGCTTAAACGTTTTGTTATTAACTACCAAATCTATCAAATGGACCCTACTTGGTTGAAAGCTTGAATAATCCACTAACTAACAAACTAGGTTAAACCACCTGAAACTGTGTTTTTATTGAACTATACCTCCCTCTAAACGCTAATCGTTTTAGCATCTTCCATTCACTTACATGAAACGGTTAGCATTAGCTTTTCTATTCAAAACTTTTGAGCTTATAATCAATTACCCCAGTGGTCTACTAGTTATCTTGACTAATCGGCCAACTAGCAGACTAGAGTAGACCACACATATCTGTTTTTATTGAACTATACCTCCCAGACTACAAAGCCAAGTGTTTTAGCATCTTTCATTCACTTACATGAAACGGTTAGCATTAGCATTGCTATGTTACACTTTTGAGCTACTTATCCACTCAGTGATTAATACAGATTTGGATGATGTACCCAAGTCTGCTAGTTAGCTTAACACAGTAACTTTCAAACCACATCAGGCTAATGTGAATTCTCATTCTAGCTAAAAGCAAAGAAAAGTGCACTGCATTGTTTTCTCATGCGGGAGATGAGAGTAAGTGTTGTGAAGTCAGCTCAGCCAGATAGCCACGTCAATCATCTTTCTCTTAAATATGATTGGGCAGGTATTTATTACGTAATAAATTCCCTAGTTTAGCCCCGCCTAACTGTAACCCAGTAACAAGGGAAGGGAGAGAAACTTTCTAAAGAATTACATAAACTATGTCAAAGGCTGTTCTCATACTTTTAGGTGTTTACTATATGCACATTATGGATTTGCCTTTCCAAGGGCTTTAAGGTTTTTCAAGATTGTCCTCAAAAACGGCAGCTTTTATAGAGAGGTCGGGTGGATCAATTAAGTATCACAGCACTATGTAAATGCAGTCATTTGTTTCCTAGCAACAGTCAGCATCTTTCTCTAATCTTAACCGAGTAGTTTTTGTGCCTAAATTTAACCAGAGACGTCCTTGTTTTGTTGTTCAGTTTAAAGATTGTGTTGAATTTTGTTCTTTTCTTTTTGCTCATCAATAAAAACATGAAAACTCTTCCTGCTGCTGAAGACTTAAAACAGCAGAAATAAAAACTACTTTCAGGAATCCTTCAGAGCCTCAAGAGTCTGTTTCAGTGAGCATGCTCAGTAGACGCACACAGACCCCGAGACTTCTGCTGGCTGACTTCCTGTTGGCTCCTTGTTCACACGAACGGGGATAAAACAGTTTAATCATGCGACTCTTTCAGACTTTCCAAATGTTATCGGACCGAATGAATCAAACTCTGATAATCAAAGAGTCATTTTGCTCGGAAACACTCATTTATCATTTTACAGCTGCTCCTTTTCCAATGATTGTGTGTGTATGTGTGTGTGTGGGGGGGGGGGGGGGGGGGTGCTTTCTGGGCCGGTGTGCGTCACATGACGGACAGGAAGTTGTTGTTGTTGTAATTACATGGTTTTGTTTACATTCTGGCAGATTGTCAGCATGGAAAGTCCTGCTGAATGAACTGCTCTACCTTTCTGTTTGCATTGTGACCACTGATGTTCAGACAACCATCACTGAAACACTGAAGAAGACTCAAAACATGAGGAGCCTCTTCATCTTTATGCACTCTGACTATATTATACAATATTTACAGTCTGAAAACTACAAGTCACTCTGAATCTAACAAGCTATGTCTCATGTCTGTGTTCAGGTTTGACTGAGTAAAGACTCAGAGAGGAAGAAGAAGAAGAAGAAGAAGAAGAAGAAATTAGATTATTGACGAGAATTTTCCAAACACGAAGGAAAAATATTTCCTTAAGATCCTTAAAGACTCAAGAACAGAAGTCACAGAATAAACAAACAGTGACGCAGGATAATCATAGAGGAAAGTTATTCATCGGTTATTCATCACATCATTATACTGCAGCAGCCAGATAACACACACACACACACACACACACACACACCCTGGGACAGGAAGTGATGCCATCTCCTGCATGAGGAGCGAAGAAGAGAAGCAGCTGAATCTAAATGTCCAGACGTCACTGCACACGCAGACTTTGTGTTCCTGAGACGTCTGCGAGCGTCACATCAAGTCCGCTTCACTCAGAAATATACCCATAATCCCTGCAACAATACGGAAGTGATGATGTAAAGAGAAAATGATAAATCTGATCATTATTATCAATAATTAAAACAACAATAATAATAGGCTGTGTAAAATATTTGCTTTTGTTGTATAAGTTAATTGATGTATTGAAGTATAAAGCACACATAGATAAAACAGTCCTATAGGTTTAATAATGTGGATTTTTTTTTTGTTATAATCTGATAAACTAGACGAGAAAGTTTGGTTTCTGTCCGTCTGCAGCGTCCTCAGGACCTCAGCGAGGATCAGCAGACTTCAGATCCAGAAAAACACTTTGAGATGAGTTACAGGGTCAAAAATTTAAATTCATCTCCATGGAAACACTTCAATCACGTCTCAAAGTGCGCCATCGCTGACTCGACATGATGACAGTGAACACGTCGCGGTTCGTACGAATGGAGTCCGTGTGAGGGCTCAGTCCACGAGTCCGGAGGTGGACAATTGGATTCATCTACTCTGCTGGGTTAGTGAGAGCGAGGATGTGACACACACACACACACACACACACACACACACACACACACACAGCAGTGACAGCCCAGAGGAAGATCATCCCTATAAACAGAACAATGTGAGCGGAACATCACACACACACACACTTTGGTGTTTCATGTGTCTTATTTGGGTCGACGGCAGAGTAAAGTTTGGTTCCTGCAGCAGTACAAGAGGTCAGAGGTCGGAGGTCAGAGGTGGCTGCATTAAAGCCAGCAGGCCATCAGAGTTCAGCTTCAGGTCCATGTGAGTTACTTTGGTGTCGAAGCTGCTGCTGTTTCCTGTGAACCTGTCAGGAAGCGTGTGTTCATCCTCTCCACCTGAGAGTCCTTCAGCTCTGACAGATCAGTTTCCTCTCATTCACAACCAAACCGCTCACATCTTACTGTAAACTACTGTCCGTCCTGTCAGTTCATGCTCCGCAGCCACCAGAGACGCCGTTATTTCTATCTGGACCATCTGTGTTTCTGAAAAGCTTGATTCATGAAACGTTCCTGGAGTTTCTCGGCACAAAGGAAGCAGCAGAACACAAGAACACAACAAAGCTGTCAGAAAGTCTGACGAATAAAGATCCACATATTGAAGAACATGGACAGAACAGTATGAAACATGTACTGGTATAGTTGGTTTGTCCACTGGTAAGAATGAATTTTAAAATAATTTATTATTATTATTATTATTGTACATATCAAGGAATATTGAATAGTGTGTTTACTTGATAAAAATGCAGATCCAATACTGTTAACTGGCTACTAAAACTGCAACGAAATCCGATAAGAACATGACAACTGCAGAAGAAGGAGAAGAGAAGAAGAAGAAAATGCAACAAAACTGTCTTTTCATACGTGACTGAACATCTGAGAAACGTCCTTTTATGTTTTAGTTTCACTCAGACTTCACTCAGGAGGGAAGTAGTTTACACATGAGGACGCATCGCTCCATGTATTGATCTCCCTTCATCCTGAGCCTGCAGTCTGTCGCCTCTTTCACACATAGTTCCCAGTAAATTACTGGGTTAACCTTAGGACAGTCCAGCAGATGGCGGTAATGCAACACTTAGAGCGGAGGTGTGCTGTGGGGGGGTGTGGGTGTGTTTATTTGTGCTCTAGAACATAACCGCTGTGAAACAATCACAAAATAACATTTTTATTGATCTGATTCACCGGCTTTCTCGTTACCAGCGCTCCCTCTCTTCATTCACTCTCTAGCTCGCTCGACCACAGCTGCTCTCTCTCTCTTTTTAAAAATGAGTCGAGAAGCCGACAGCAAAGTCTAACTTTATTTTTAATGTTATCATATGAAGATAAATGTACTCCGCTCATCCTTGTAACGTCTTTGTCCTCCCTCATGGCAGAGTTTACTACTCCAGCTGTGATTGGCCACCGCAGCCTTCAGCCGCAGTGACGTCAGGTTGCGTTTCTCCAAAAGTTGACTCTGGCTCAACTTCCTGCTGCCATAAAACTCAACAGAAGAAGAAGAAGGTGAAACTCACAAAACTCAGATCAAATTTTCTATGAGTCAAGATTCTGTTACTGTGTTGTCTGTTTCTGCCTCAAATGTTTCCAGAAACATATTTTAGTGTTTACCGTTTAGCTGTAATATGAGAAAGTTTGTGACACAGCGGCCATGTTGAAAACAGACGAGCCAAAACCAAACGCCGCCCGACTCGCAGTACGTCACCTAAACGTCAAGTCTTGTGATTGGTTCCCTCACTCCACATGAAAGCGTCCAAGAAATGTTCCTGCTGTCATTCACAACACAACCGTACCAGCGTTTTCCCTGAAATGTTACGAGGTCTTGTGGTGAGAAATTGACGGTACAGATTTCCCTGAATGTCGATCCCTGCTCCCGTTCACACATGACCCCAAGCAGGAAATGTTCCTGAACATTTCAGGGACAGACTGCATGTGTGAAAGGGGCTTTAGTTGTGCACATGTGGATCAAAAGGAAACTGTCCTGTTTGACTCATCACAACAATCGATCAACAGCTGTGTTGTGGAAGCTACAAGAGAGAAGTTAACTACAACTCCCAACATGCATTTCTGTAAGAAAAATACAATTACAGTGCTTTTGTAACAATTCTAATGTTTTAAATTTTGTATTAATTTTGAATTCTCTACTCCGATTCACGACTCTGACTGGCTTCTTCTCCGTAGGAACAGCAGCTGAGGCTCATGGGTATTGTAGTATTTAGACAAACTGACTGAATTCGTCAGAAACGAAGCAGAAATAATTCAAACTGCTGGTCAGAACATAAACATATATGATGGTTAAGTTATCCAGGGAAGTCAGTAACATTAGTCCACATTTTATTTCTCTCATTCACTTTCAGCTCGTTTTCACTTCACTTCTCTTTTTCTAACTTTACTTTTAATGTAATAAGAGTCTGTCCCTCGTCCTAACATCAATACCGGAGTACTTCCTTGTTCTATGTTTGACCACTCCATGTCCCTAATGTTTGGAAAGCAAAACCTCCCCCAGAGCAGGAACTTTTTTACACCTGGAACTATCCTATAGGAACTAAATTTAGTCCCCTGGTTCCTGTGGTCCAAACGCAGCTTTAGTTCCTGAGTTCCTCCAGTCTCCTGGGAAGGTTCCTGCAGTGGAAACACCCTAATTAAGGGCATTGTTTAAAGAAAAATTCGACATGAATAAAGAATGAGGAAAACACTCCACAACTCTAAAGCAATCAATACTTCCTGAATGAGAAGTCAATCTCAGCCCGGCTCACCTCTCTGAGTTACTCAACCTGTTCCTCAAAATCCAGATACAACATGTTTTAACTTTAACTGACCGACGGGTTCATTCAACTCGTAAAAACCCAAACATACCAAACTACAGACCTGCGATCGTCAGAGTCCAGACTGCTGTTACACAGAGTTTTAATACAACCACTGGGGAGAGGTAACACACACACACACACACACACACACACACACACTCACACATACACAGGGTGTGACCACTGTAAAATGATATCTCAGCACTTTAAGCACCTTCAAACCAGACGGCACCGGCGCTTGTAAAACAGCTATAACAACACACACACATGTAGACACTATATATGACCAGCAGAACACACACACACACACACACACACACATTAAGTGTGTGTGTGCCCCTCCACACAGAAACACAGCTCTTATTGTTCAGCTTCAGCCTTCACAGGAAATCTGTTCCAGCTGGGTGGATGAAGCCCCGCCCTCCTCATACCAACACGCCAGCACCACGTCCATGTCATCACGTCCATGTCATCACATCTATGTCATCACATCTATGTCATCACATCTATGTCATCACATCTGTGTCACTGTGGATTTGACGTGAGCGGCCTCCACGGCTGCAGTTCCTCTAACGGCCACCAGGTGAGCTCAGACTGTGTTGAAGTGACACAATGATTGTTTTTATATATTTTACACAAGTTCAGCTTCATCCTGATTTGCCCAAATTCTGATTTTTCTGGCTCCAGAAACTGAAAAAGACGCTGGTGCAAACATTTCTCACTAAACTAAAAGAGGTTTGTCTTAAAGCTGCATTCATCAATTTCTGGCCACTAGAGGGCAGAAAACCTCCACAACAAGCTGACAGACACACAACATTGGACATATTATCAGCTGATAAAGTAGCTGTAGCTAACATGTTAGCTGCTTCCCCATCCAGCAGACACAGAGCAACATGATCCCGCAGGTGTTTTTTCTTTAGAAATTTCTATTAACTTTCCCAATATATACATAACATACCACACACTACAGTAAGTCAATGAAGAACACCTGACAGAACAAGACAAAACAAAATACATTTACAAGTGAATTAGGAGAAAACAACAAAATAAATAAAATAAAATAAATATATAAAACTGAAGTAGCTTCAGAGACCTGTAACTGTGCACATTTACATTTCTTACACTTTATGAGAAATAGAGCATGCTCACTAGAGACTTCTAGAGACGGCTAACTTCCGGTTTAGCCTTACGGCTAACTTGAATGGGGAAGAAACAATTCAATCATGCGGCTCTTCTAGACTTTCAAAATGTGATCAGACTGAATGGATCAAATTTCATGCAGGTTATGATGCTCAAAACAATTTACAGACGTCTCTTTCACAATGTAAGTCTACGGGAAAAAGTCGTTTTGGGCCCAATAGCATCACATGACGTTGTAATTAGATGGTTCGGCCGCTATGTGAAATTAGCTTCAAAGCCTGGCGCTGTTCTGTTCCTGGGGGGTTTGGTGCTGCAGGGAGAACCTTATGTTCTATGCAGAAATGTGTGAACTATTACATTTGACTGCTGTGAGATATTAGTGTCGACCTTAAAGTTAAAATTCTGTCGTGTTCACTCTGAATGACAAACCTGAGATGTAAACTGTAGCTCATGATGGTGTTAATGTTCAGAGCAGCAGAACAGTTGTAGCTTCATTCTGCTGGTGTGATAAACACTTTTATTTGTGCATAAGGAGATAATATAGAGGTGAAAGCACTTAAATGTTACTTCTATTATAAAAACATGAGGTCTGAGTCCTGTACCTCAGTCTATGGCTATAAATTATATTCATGTAATATCATAGATAATGGAGACTTGACCTGAAATAATCGCCCTGCTGTTACACAGGCTCAGTTTTTGAGAGGATACTGTGCGTTGGACCTTGGAATCTGGATTCTCTCCATGAGGAAGGAGGTAGTAAGCCAACATTTGTACTTCATCTACTCTGAGGAAGACACCTCTTTCCTCCTGTTACAAGTCCTGCAATTCCTTTTGTTTTTATCACCTGATGCATCCAGAACTCTAAACTGACCTCAGAACAAAGAACAGATCCAAAACCCCAACACTGAATAGACTGAGGAACCCAAACAAACCACAGAACTGAACTTTGTTACTTTAGAGGAACTAAGGACATCTATATGGTTTATTAAGAAGTCTGTTATTGGTTTTAACTGTATGTTTATCTGCTGAAATATCGTAGAACAATATGGGTTTGCTATCAGCCTGCTGTGAAACTGTTTTATTGCCGTCTTAGGCTGTATAAGCTTTAATGAGATGAGAACCCCTGAAGAGCAACTTTATTAGTTGACTGACGCGTTTCGGCTTGTGGCCTTCATCAGGGTCATCGTGTTTTATGATGACCCTGATGAAGGCCACAAGCCGAAACACGTCGGTCTTCAGTTGAACCTTCAGCTACTGATGGAGTCCTCTACTTATCTTCAACTCCTCCCTACGAACGTAGAACTGGTCTGATATTCTTCTAACAACCCTGTGGTCATTAGGTTACATAACCGAGCATCTTCAGAAGTCTTTCCATATAATCAGCATCAATCATGAGACTGACCAGCAGAAGATGGTGATGATGATGGTGATGATGATGCTAACAATGCAGTTATTTTTATGTGTAAAAAGTAGCATTTGGTCTCATTTATATGCATATGGAATATGATGCAGATTTGGTGTGTATGAGTGTTTAAATAGGGGGGGAGGGGGCAAACAGGATTTTGCACAAGGCCCCCAAAAAGCTGGAAACAGCCCTGGAAACATAACGCTGAGAGCTCGACAGAAGGAGAAGAAGACTTATACATGTGCACCTGTGTGTGTTTTAGAGACTGTGTGTTTATGTAACTTTAATATACATCACCAGTGTGTGTGTGTGTGTGTGTGTGTGTGTGTGTGTGTGTGTGTGTGTGTGTGTGTGTGTGTGTGAACAGTAGCTGTATTGTGTGCAGACTGTAATCTGAACTCTGCCTTCACATTTTTCTCCTCTCTGGTCGTCTGTCGAGTTTAAATGAAGGAAAGAGCAGCTCCTCCATCACACACACACACACACACACACACACACACACACACACACACACACACACACACGACTCAGCAGCTTTACATCTGAACTCTGGTTTTTCTGGTCTTTGTGTAACTTTTTGATTCCAGCTGTTCTAAAAATGAGAACATGAGGAGAAAAAGCTTCGATGGAATAAATAAATCAAATATTCTCTAACTGGTTTTTACTTAAAGTGAATTTTAAACACAGTCCAAAGTGCTCTCAAGTGCTTAGTTTTGATATCTGGCCGTTAACAAAAAAGCAAAAAGATAAATGATTTACTTTTTGTAACAACTTAATTTTTTAATACAGGAAAAAAAAAGTTTTTTTCAATATTCTTTCTTCATTATTATAATTTTGTGGCAGTTACTTCTATCATTATTTCTCTGGTTAAAAATATGATTCAGGATTAACTAGAAATTGTGACTTGATCTTCACCCGAATCAAAAATCTATGAATGCAAATAATTATAAGAAAACAATACTTGATTATCAAAATATATTTGATATTTCCTGTATATTAAATAAGTGATAAGTTGACTCATAGTTTCAGCACCACAGTGAACTTTTGGATGATGATGTGACACATTCATAAAGTTCCTCATTAATAACTATTTAAATCAGATGTTACAGATGATTCAGTCTCACATTTATTTAGATTTTTTGTGGTGAGTCCAGCTTGGAGATTACAGACAGTAACCGATGACAACACAGCGAGTGTTTGTCTGACGAGCTGTAAAACAGATTCAAACTGTTACTGTTGATATTTTCACCGCCTGTCGAGGAACTAATAAACCTTTCCAGAAAAAATGGAGGAATAAAATAATCATTCTTCAAATCTTCCTCTCGTTGCAGAACATTAAATAAAAAGAGGATTGTGAGTTTGTCGCCTGCAGGCACAGCTGCTTCAAATATGTTTCCTCTGATTCAGTTCAGTTCTGGTTCAGTTCGTCCTCCGCTGACAGACACGGTCACGTTCTGTCCCTCGTTGTCAGAGTCTGCTCTCCCCCTCACCTGTTGCTGTGGGAATTATCCAATCATTCAGTCTCACTCTCTGCTCTGCCACACCCCTCATTAGTTCAACCACCTTAGCCTGGCGCTCCCACCTGCTCATCATCTGCAATCAAGCCAGTATATAAGCTGCCTCGGCCCACTCCCTCCTTGTCAGATTGTCTACACTACTATGCTCAGTCATCTTGCTTTCTTCACTGGACTGCCTTCCTGGTTTCTGATCGGCTTGTCTTCGACCATCGCTCCTCGTCTCTGCCCCGGTAAACCCACCAGCCTTCTGTCCCTGACTCTGAGTTCTGCCTGCCTGTTCCCTGGTCTTTGTCTGCTGGGAGTGGAAGATCGGGGTTCAATTTCCGGTGGAGTCATACTCCTTAGAACTGTGTTTCTCCGACCGTGCTAATATTGCCTTGACATCATGTGAAATAAAGACTGCTAAGTTTATACCAGTGTCGTTTGTGCTGCTATTGGGTCCATCCTATACCCGTTACACCTCGTCTTTAATTAACTTCTTTTCAACAACAAACCAATAAACACACAAACTGCAACAAAACACCGGCAGTAAATCTGACATCTATCACAGATTTTAAACTGTCCCGTAACATGAAGTTTTTTGGGGGAAATTTATGTCCAAATCTGACAAATTCAATATTATTGACATGAGGATTTTCAGGGTAGTTCAGTCTGGTTGAACTGGACTCTGGTTGGTTTTCCTCGGACCAAAACTAACCTTTCATAGAGGAGGTGGTCTCTGTCCAGTCACACACTAATCAGTAATCAGTACTAATCAGTCAGTATGAACAGGAGGAATAATTACAGCAAGAAAAACATCTTTCACTGCTCATTTAGGCTCCTGACTGTTGGTTTAAGACACTTGAAAAATTGTGAACTGGCCTTTAAAAAAATGCTAACATTTGAGCAAAAACTCTAGAAACACTCCATGATGTTTAGAAGAAGTTTATAAAACACAGAGTGTTAGTCGCTGAGGACCAGAGTGTGTTTGCGTTTGCTGACATTCAGAACAGTGTGAAACCACTTTAAAAGTGTCAGATATGAGATTATCCGACTGAAGCGTCTGCAGGCGGCTCTGACAGGAAGCCATGCGGCAGCAGATAGTTGGTCAGTAACAGTTTTATGGCTGTGCAGACCTCCATCAGCTGCTCACACAGTGAAGGACGCACTAATCATTGACTGGTCCTGACAGGCCTGAATATGAGCCTCTTATCAACACTGTTGTGTGGGGTGACTGAGCAGAAGTTATGCAACTGAGGGGCTGAAAAATAACTTTACGAGCTGTCCTCACTGTGAGCTGTTACAAGAGGAAATCCTGTCAGTGCTTTACTCTAATGGAAGGGTTGGAAAACAGCAGCATGAGGGACAAATCTGGAATTATTCTGAAATTATTTGACCCACAAATATTCTCTGAAGTATCTATAATGCATATTTTTATCCCTCCACAGTCTGATGTGTCAGTGTGTAATATGTTGGCTCGTAGTGATGAACCTACAGAGAATTATCAGAGACTCTGCAGCTCCTCTCGGCTTTACGGAGCTTTATAGTGAGTTTCAGCTCATTGTTTATCTGTCCGGCTGCAACTTTTACTGTTCTGGTTCACTCTCAGCGTCTCATAGCGTCGTTTTCAGAGAAAAAGCTGTAAAAAGCCGCTGTACACTACCTGCAGCAAACAGCAAACAGACACAGTTAGCTGTAGACTAGCTGGTGAACATAGTGGAGCATTTAGCAGCTAAAGAGCCAGATATTTCCCTCAGGAGTTGGTAAAGAGCAAAAAAAGAGCTAAAAGAGAGTGAATATTGGACTCACATTCACCAGGTGGACAGAAACACGACTCCAATCGTCAAAAATACAAAGATACTCGATTTATTATCATGTATGATACAGAAAAACTTCTAATCATCATATTTGAGAAGCTGCAAACAGCAAATTTTGTCCATTTTTGTTTAAAAAATGACTTTTATGATTAACTGATTATCAAAATAGTTGCTGTTGATCGTTGCAGCTCTATTTTAGTTAAACTTTTCAGGCGTGTTTCAGAAATCTACTTCTGGTATTTAAATCCCAATGAAAATAACACAACTTTATCATTTAATAATCAATACGAACATAATAAAAACAAACATACTGAGCCTTTTTTTATCATTATTTGTTTGTTTGTTCGAGCTGAAGGAGAAACTGGCTGCAGCTCTGATGAAATTTCCAGATTCAGACAACGAAAACATAAACACAAACTGAACTTTCTGTTTCATGTTTCTGCGTGACGCCTGCAGAAACCTGCAGAGCTGCTGCTGCTGGTAATACGACCGTGGATTAATGAACACACACACACACACACACACACTCAGAGAGGCAGGAGTCAGTGAAGGGTAAATTCCACGGTGTGTGTTTCATCACTCCCTCCCTTCTCTCTACCTGGAGACAACCTGAAGGTCAAAGTGAGTCCAAGAACTAAAGAACCAACAAAGAAGTCCTGACAGTCGAGTCACCTGACCTGCAGTCAGCTGGTCTGAATCAGAAAAGTCAAAACAGAGTTCATGTTTATCTCCAGCATATCAGAGTCATGTCTGAATCCATCCACTTCTCATCCATTTATGTGACAAGTAAAGAATAAATCATTTGGAAGTGATTTATCGTTTCGGCTTCGTCTTTATGCAGATGATGCAGTTCTGTTGGTTTCACAGTCCAGCAGACATTCCTGCAACAAAACACTGCTGCTGCAGCTCTATAACAGCTTTCCTGTTGAAATTCTTTAAATCTCTATTAAAAACACATTCTTATAAACGTATTATGTGTTCTTTCTGTGTCACGTTAAACTCTTTATGGATCAAATGTCTTTATATTTGTATTGTCTTGATCATTACTGTTATTTTATAGTTTTGTTTTTTGGTCTGTTCTCCTGTAAAGTGCTGCACAAATGAAGGTTGTCATTATTATTTAATCAGCTGCCTCCTCTGTTGCTCTTCCTGAGGTTTCTTCCATTTTTTTTGGCTGTTGAAGCTTTTTGGAGGAGCTTTATTTTGTCTGAATGGAGGGTCTGAGGACAGAAGATGTTTTGTGATATTCGGTTAGACAAATAAAAATGGACTTGACTTGAAATGGATAAAAGTCAGCAGCTCCAAATCTGAGGCCTCCATAGTGGACTTTTCCTTTTTTTTTTTTAATAAAACTGTCCGTCATGAGTCCGACTGTGTTAGTAGTGAAATATAAATCAGTGGACTCTACATGGAGGTTGTGTGGAGGTCAGATGGAAGAAGCAAAGTTCTTTTTAAACAGAAGTTCAAACAAATATTTGATTTCAACATGTGTTGTTTTTCTCTAAGTGTGTTGTCTAAACCACAAAACATCCCAGCTGTTACACAGTTTATTCAAACTTATTCTGTCGCCTCCTTGAATGCATTCTCATATATATCTCTCACATATGCTGGATGTATTTTCCAGCATAATTAGGATGGAGACAAACATTTAGTGTCAGATCTAAAAAAACACTGGACACCGGTCATGTATATGTGATGTAATGCATTTTAATGCACAAGTAAATATATTCAGCTGTGGCTCAGGAGGTAGAGCAGGTCGTCCACTAATCGGAAGATCAGCGGTTCGATTCCCGGCTCCTCCAGTCCACATGCTGATGTGTCCTTGGGCAAGATACTTAACCCCAAAATTGCTCCTGATGGCTGTACTATCAGTGTATGAATGTGTGTGAATGTGATTTGTTGTGTAAAAGTGCTTTGAGTGGTCGGAAGACTAGAAAGGCGCTATACAAGTACAGATGCAAAACATGTCAAGAGATAAGTCTGCAGTGATTAAAAGTAGGAACATCTACTGTAGCCTGGAAACATTAATCAATTTGGGAATGTTTGTCTGAGACTGAGGTTCAGTTTACCCCGTTTATATCTTATTAATGCTGTCTCATCTTCATCTAGTTAACAGAAATTTAGAATCACAATTAAATATTTTGTCATCTTGGCAGTTCCATTCATCAATCATCATGATTCCTGCTATTAATTAAACAAAGCTGAGGGTTTATTTCTGAAGACTTTTCTCTCATATTTGGAGCATTTTTAGTTATGAAGGCTTGTAGATTCATAATTTATAGAGGGGATGTTGCACTGATTGATAATCTTCATATGACAAACTAATGAATCAGTGTTTCATTAGAACTTTCACTGAAACAGAATAAACATGTAAATAGATTTTAGTGAAGTTTGATGTTTGGAAGAAGCGATTGGTTTTCAGTGTGGATCCAGGATTTTCGACCCGGTGATGAAGAACATCTTAGTAAATGTTTTTCACTTGTTGTCTCCTGAGTTTCTGCATTTTTTTATGAATGAAAATAATCCAGCACACATGTGTGTCTCACATCCGTCCGTCTCTGCGTGTACTGATGCAGATTTATAAACATATTCTGAGGATTTCAGTCTCTGTTGATCTACAGTACGAACCATCTCTAGTTCTTTTATTATTTTATATTATGGAAACATAATTATGACATTCTGGCTCAAGATGGATCATCAGGTTTATATAATGATGTCAAAACCACCATATTTATAATCAGTTGATGCTGGAGCAGAACACATCATCATCCTTTTATCTTGTTCCACAAACTGGAAGAGGACAATACCACTAATCTTCATCCTCTGAGCGTAAATGCAGCGTGGAGGTGTTCGGGTTGATGATGTTTTAACGTTCTGCTGCATTCCAGCTTTGCAGAGCTGAGCAGATGTTCGGCTCTGCACGCTTGCACAGGAAGTCAGAATGCATGACGACAACAACCAGCAGCAGAGAGGAAGAACACGACGCTCCAATACACCTGAACTCACCACAGGAAGTCAGTTCAACAACGTGCTGGAAGCAATGCACACCAGTCATGACTTTACTGCACATTTCTATTATATATTTTAGATTATATTATTAGATAATTGTGTATTTTGATAGATTTCGATCACCTGGGCAAATTCCTTATATGTGAAAAGTTTGATAATAAACCTGAAGTGGATGTTGAGAACAGTGAAGATGTTTCTTTGGAGGAACTGCAGAGGGTTTGATTCTGTTCAGAGTGCAGATGTTTGTTTGGAAATGTTGTGAAGATGATGATGTGTTTGAGTTTTTTTTAATTTTTTTTTATTTAACTTTGCTTACCTGGTTGTTGTTTCTGCTTTTTTCTGTGTCTGTTGTTGCGTTTACTTGCTGTATAAATAAAGATTACTTCAGGTGTTTCTCCTTGTTTGGAGTTTTTCTTTTTGGTTTGCAGGTGTTTGAGTTTTTTCAGTGTAGTTTGAAGCACAGGTGAGTGGGTCCAGGTGTTTCTTGTTACTCTGGCTGCAGGTGTTTCTCTTGATTTAAAGTCTGATTTTCTTTTTTGGTGAACAGGTGATTTATTTCTTCTTCTTTTTTTCAGTTTAACTGTGCCTACTTGGTTGTTGTTTCTATGTTTCTGCATTTACTTGTTTAGAAAGGTTTTATATAAATTATTATTTGGTTTCTAGGACTGAACTTTCTGTGTTTTCCCTGTAATAGATTACATAACAGAGAGTTAATTTGTTTATTATATTACTGACGTGTTGAGCTGCTTTTACTAACACTCATCACCCACAGTCCTACTATACAGGTATTATGTGTGTAAACGGTACATAACAGTGATGCAGGTACAAACAGCCCTGACTCTTTCAAACCTGTTTAACAATGACACAAAACACACACACACACACACACACACACACACAGTAACCTGATCTGCTGATTCGGTGGTTTAGCAGCATCTGAAAACAAGCCGTCACCTGAACATTCAGAACTTTCTCTGCACTTTCTGGTCAAACTGAGACTGAACTCACACCTCATGTTGGTATTTATCTCAGTATGATCAGTATATATATATCAGTATATTACAAAGAAACATGTATATATTGTCTTACTTGTGGTTTTAATTTGTTTAGTTTATTCCACTCTTGATTTTTAAACCTTTAAGGTATTTTTAAACCTACCTTTTATATGTATTCAGTATCTAAGTATAATATTTATAGTAGTATACTTGACTGTATTTTAAGATGTTTAATGTATATGTTGGTTTGTCTGTCCTGCACTATGAGCTCATCACAGCTCGTTCCTACAACTTTTATCATCATGGTAACTAGAGCAGCAACGATTAGTCGATTAATCGATTAGTTCCCAACTATTAAATTAATCTCCAAATAACTTCTGATAATCAATGAATCGTTTTGTTCAGAAGATAAAAGTCAAAATTCTCTGATTCCAGCTTCTCAGATGTGAATATTTTCTGGTTTCTTTAGTCTCTGTGACAGTAAACTGAACATCTTCAGGTTGTGGACAAAACAAGACACTTGTGGACGTTAGTTTCAGTCCTGATGGCAACAAAGTTCATTCAACTCAACTCATGTCAACATGTTTAACAAAAGGAGTCTCAGTTAGAGTCTGAGCAGTGAAGACCTCTAATCCAACCATCAGTGCACCTTTTTCCCTTTAACTACATGCTGTGACATTATAAGGTCGAGTAGATTCCAGTGTGTGTGTGATTACAGTGATAACAGCTGACAGACTACTGCTCACTGTGATTACAGGTACCGCAGACACTCAACATGTTTCAGCTATTTTCATTTTGTTTTTCTATGTAACTCACTGAGGTGTTTTAATAGTTTCTGGACAACAACGGAGGAATAAGATATATCAGGCGTTTAGATACACACAATACTTGTTAGTAGATCCAAACATGAAGACAAAATAGAGAAAATCAGAAGATTCGGACAGGAAACAAAGGTCTAAGACTTGAACATGCCATGTGTCAATCAATAATACGACACCAACAGGGAGGCGTCAGATCATCTGCAGCAGGACAACAAGCCCAAACATCCATCCAGAGTCATAAAGATCTATCTTTATCAACTAGAAGAACAAGCAGTCCTGCAACAGTCAGTCTGGGATTAACATGATGACACAGAAGAAGAAGAACTGTGGCGACTTCTCCGAGACGCAGGAACAACCGACCTGCCGAGTACCTGAAACACTGAGGAGACCTGCTGCTCTCAGCTACATATTGATTTACTTTCTGCTGTTTACTCAACTTTGGATCAAATTAACTGATCAATAAATGAATGAATTCAATTCATGGCACTATTTTTTGAAAGCATCTTCACTTTAAGCGCCTCAAAACCTTTGCACGGTTCTGTACATACGGTATATATTCTGTCACAGTGTAACACAATGAGACTTATACAGGGAAATAACTTTTGTAACATGTAAACAAGGGTGTGGAGGAACACACACACACACACGCACTTGAATCAGTCATTACTAAACAGCAGAGTAAACAGGGTGCGATAAACAATAGACGTCCTTAGAAAGTTTCCAGGACCGGCCCAATACCTATGATCACACACACACACACACACACACACACACACACACACACACACACACGTTTGTCTTTCCATACTTATGAGCACCCTCAGTGACATCATACATTCCTTAGCCGCTAACCTGAGCGTTAACCAGCACATCAAACTGTCCTGAGAGGGTTTGTCCCACAGTGAGGAGCTCATTAACCAGGTGTAAAACTTCCCAAACAGATTTACAGTGTCCAGTGGAGAATTACAGCATCAATGAAAACCAGTCGAGTTCACCTTCACCAACCTGTCTGTCTGTCTGTCTGTCTGTCTGTCTGTCAACCTTTCATTGTCGCTGTCAGGGTCTAAAATAGCCGGCAGACTGTCGACAGACGCTGATAAGATCAGTCAGGCTAGTATGAAAACAAACTGGACGACAGCTTTAACACAGAGAGAGAGAGAGAGTTTGAGATGTAAAGTATTCAAGTACAGAGGCAACACAACCTGTCCTCATGCCGTCTGACTGCACTTTATATTAAAACAGTACAAAATCATTTTCAATCATTATGTTAAAATAATACAGAACAATTACACCAACCTGCTGTCGAGCAAAAATCAACATCAGCTTTGATGATAAAAGGTAGAAAAGTTGTTGCAGTTTGGTGGCCTGATGGTTGAAGGTGAGCAGTGATGGAAAGTAACTAAGTACATTTACTCAACTACTTCACTTAAGTACAGTTTAGAGGTACTTGTACTTTACTTGAGTATTTCCATGTGATGCTACTTTCTACATTTCAGAGGGAAATATTGTACTTTCTACTCCACTACATTTATTTGACAGCTTTAGTTACATTTCAGACCAACATTTTATATGTGTTTTTATTTATTTGACTATCCGACAGTGTATAACATCAGATTTACCTTGACAACATGAAAATGCTGCTTACATGTACATGTCAATGAAAAAGTATTAAAATCCCAATAAAATAAATGTAGCACTAAATTGAGCCATTTTGCATATCGAGTACTTTAACTTTTGATACTTTAAGTACATTTTACTGCAAATACTTCTGTACTTTTACATGTATTGGATACTTTTACTTGTAATGGAGTCATTCACTGTTGTATTTCTACTTTTACTTCAGTAAAAGATCTCAGTTCTTCTTCCACCACTGAAGGTGAGAACATGAACCTCAGCGTCCAGACGGGGACGTTTGTTACGTGTTATTTCCCGTCTCTCTCTCTCTCTCCTCTGGTTTCCTGTCCTCTCTCTTCTATCGTCTCAATAAGTATTTAACGCCTCTCAAGAGAGGGAACGAACTCTCCAAAACTTCAAGAATACAACGCTCTATGTAAGAAAAACATCTAAACATTTTCAGTTCCCTTCAATCAATCTCACAGTTGTCATCATTGAATGGAGGCAGCTCAGGTGTTTAAGTAACAAAATCCAAACGCTGGGACGTCAACGGTGCCTCGGAGGCTTAGACATGTATCACATGACCCACAACGTTTCCAGCTCAAATCCATCTGGAGATCTCTGTCGCATGTCATTTTAACTCTTTCTCTTTCTCTCCCTGCACATTTCCTGCCTGCTTCTCAACTGTTTACTGCTAATAATCAAACATAGTTGACACATCTATATGATTGTAACAAGGCCAACACACATCGACCGCCAGTGTCATCATCAGGGTCAAACCCCCGGAAGAAAAGTTTGTTTTTCAAGGTCTGATCAAGTTTTTCCTCAGCTGAGTGAGTTTCTCCAATAAAAGATCAACAAGAGCCTCCTTTACTGAACATAACTTTTTTCAGTTTTGTAGAACAAAGAGACGACACAAGTAGAAGTCTAAAAAATGTGACAAAAACTATAAAAATCATAATGTTAGTTCTGAAACGTGCAACAGACGATCACAAATGAAGCTTGAGCCACTTCAGGCAGGCTTCTTGAGCCCCCTGTCATGTGACATACTCCTCTTACTGCAACATATATCCAACGCAGCCTCGGCACGTACTTGTATTGTAGATGTCAGTATCCAGGTTTCCGTCCAAATGTATCAACGATTTTAACGGAATTTCCAGGAAATCAGTAAAAGAAAATGTGAATGTTTGCTCTGTATGCATCTGTTCTGTTATTTCCTGTTCTTACCTGACAGCGGCTCTCTGGGTTTGACCTCCTCCACCACCTCCTCCTTCACCGGCTGCTCCTCAGGGCCCTGGGACGAGTGGTCGGCCATGGACTCCCTCTTCAGCTTCCCCAGACCCACCATCTTCATGAAGGACAGGCGGCGGCTGGTGGTGTCGCACTCGCTCTCCGAACAGTTCAGCTCGCCATTGGTGAGCGACTCCTTACGGGAGCTGAGGGTGTCGCGATATTTCCCCGCAAATCTGGGAGGGACCGGAAGGAAAGAATGAAAGTGAATCCCATTATCCCACTTCAGCTCCACAAACTCCCATCACCCCACTTTACCTTTACAAACTCCCATCACTCCAATTTACCACTTTACTTCCATAAACTCTCATCATCCCACTTTACCACTTTAGCTCCACAAACTCCCATCATCCCACTTTACCTTTACAAACCCCCATCATCCCACTTTACCTTTACAAACCCCCATCATCCCACTTTACCTTTACAAACTCCCATCACTCCAATTTATCACTTTACTTCCATAAACTCCTATCATCCCACTTTACCTTTACAAACTCCCATCACTCCAATTTACCACTTTACTTCCATAAACTCCTATCATCCCACTTTAGCTCCACAAACTCCCATCACCCCACTTTACCTTTACAAACCCCCATCATCCCACTTTACCTTTACAAACCCCCATCATCCCACTTTACCTTTACAAACTCCCATCACTCCAATTTACCACTTTACTTCCATAAACTCCTATCATCCCACTTTACCACTTTAGCTCCACAAACTATCATCCCACTTTACTTCCACAAACTTCCATGATCCCACTTTAGCTCCACAAACTCCCATCATCCCATTTTACCACTTTACTTCCATAAACTCCTATCATCCCACTTTATTTAAAAATCCCATCTTCCCACTTTAACTCAACAAACTCCACTGATCCTTATTTACCTTGACAAACTCCACTCCCACTTTACCTCGAATCCTCCACAATATCTCTAAACCTGAACAAAGTCTTTTTTATCCCACTTTACCTCAACAAACCCCTGATCCCTCAATACATTGATACATTACCTTCTCTAATGCCCTGAGTCCTCTTGTCCCTCTTTACCTTGACAAAGCCCCATAATCCCTCCTAACCTTACAAAACAGCGTTTGTCCCTCTTTACCCTAACACATTTTGTCCCTGTTTACCTGAGCAGACTTCCTTCAGAGCTTCTCCTCCCCCTCTTCTTCTTCTCTGCAGGTGAGGGCGCTCCCTGTGACCCCTGCGGAGAGGGCGTAGCGCTTCCTTTGCTCCTCCCCGACACCCTCAGGTTCTTCCCCAGCTTTCCCAGCGTCTTCAGCGGGGACGTAAACTTGAAGGAACCCTTCACTGACCCTCCTCCTCCTCCTCCTTTCCCCTTCTTCCCCTCATTGGCCTCGTTCTCATCCTCCTCGTCCTCAAACGGGTTGCGGTCTCTGGGCACGTCGCCGTCAAGGAGCGAGCTGCCGGGCGACCAGTGGTTGCCGTGGCCCCCGTTGTCATGGATGCTGTCATCGTCATTGTCGAAGGGGTTGTGGTGGTGGTGGTGGGGGGTGATGTTGAGGCTCATCCTGCGCAGGATCAAGGCGTTCTCTAGCGTTGGACCACCGCCTTTCAGGCGTACTGGGAGGTTTTTGAGGATGGGCATGATGGAGCTGGGGGAGGGGGGGCAGGGAGGGAGGAACCTGGGGGAGAGAAGGACACGTGTAAGGTACTTTAGGCAACCAAATAAAACAAACCTTCTCATTAAACTGCTCGGCAACAAATATTTTAGATAAAATTCCAAACTTCAAGTTAAATTATCCAAAAACAAACAAACACTTCCATCCATTCTGTCTGCTGATGAAAACCATGTGATGTGGTTAAATGCCCAAAAAATACTAGAAACTGGACCTTGAGTTAAGATTATGTGGTTATATATAGCGTTTCCGAATTAACTTTCATGCTCAAGACTTCTGACATTTTTTAGTTTTCCATTTATCAGACATGCAGGATGACCATCGCTCCACTTGGATAAATGTTTGTAACGTTCTGGAAGCATCAATGAGTCCAAACACTCAGATTTATTCAGTATTTCAGTTTATTTTGAGCTTTTAATCTACCAGAGCTTCATCAGCGTGTACCTTCTGATGAAGCTCTGATAGACGTCTGATCTCATACATGAAATAAAATGGAAAAAAACAAAACAAAACAGACAATCTAAAATGTAAAAACAATCAAAAAAACAAATGTTGCTGTGTTCATATCTGTGTTTCCTGTCTGCAATAATCTCCCTCTGGGATGCTAAAGACTAAATATCTAAATTATATCATATTTAACTCCCATCCTGTTCCCTTATCTTGTTTTATTTTGCTTGTTTGTTTTCTTTTTTCTTCCTGTCTTCCGTCTATCTTACTGTTAAACATGGTTTTAATCTATTTTTAAATCATAATATACAGTATTTATATATATATTTTTTCTTTTCTCTTGCAGAAACATTTTAAATGTTGTTGATATTGAAATAACTGACGTTATACCATTAACAGCACTTTTATATGTGCAGTAAAAAGTTTGAAATGTCCCTTTAATTTCTTTTGTGCCTTTTGTTGTTTTGTTTGTTTGTTTGTGTGTGTGTGTTTTTTGTGTTTGACATTCATTCTGTGGTTTGCCAACATTAGGTTAGTAAGGTTAGTTTACAAATTAAATTATTTCTGACTAATGATTAATTAAAATAAGAAATAAAATGACACTGACACCATTAATTACATTTTTTTAATTAACAAATTGAAATTCGAATTTTTTTATTGTTTAATTGATAAGTTATTTGTTTTTCACCAGCTGACTGTTTTGCTAATCGTGTCATTTAATCATTTAATTTCCTTTTTTAATGTATAATTTAATTGGAAATGTTTTACACCTGTTGTGTTCTCTGCCATCTGTGACTGAACTCAAGTCAGTTACACTTTATGACGGCTGGTCTGATAATGTGGTGTTGACGGTTACCATGGAAACACATCCGTCTCCTCCTGCGAGAGATGCCCGGGTCAGTTTAGGATGAGGACAGAGGAGGAGTCCCTCATTTCCTTTTCTGTTTGTTTTATATTCCTCACAGGTTATATAACATTTCACCCACCTGTCCATCACCACCCAGTTATACTGCAAACAGTTAATCCAGGAAGATAAAACTGATGTGATCACACCCTTTGTAACCATCTGCTGAGTTGTAAAACTGCTGTAAAACCGCCCAAATAGTTAAACTCCAGTAGAATAAAGTCTGTTTTATTGTGTTTATGACACTATAATACCATCGGTGGAGTCGACTATTAAACACAGTCTAGTTTTACATGATGTGGAACAAGCTGATTATTCTAGTATTGATTAAATTAGACCTGCAAAGATAAGTTAATTAATCAATTAACAGAAACTGAATATGCAACTACTTTGATAGTTGAATAATTGTGGAAAAAGTTTGAATTCATGTTAATAAATCAGCTTTCAGACCCACAAAGCAAAGTTGTGATCATTAGTGAAGAATGTTAATAAGTTAATAAACTGATCAGACTGATCAGTTCAACATCAGAGCTCTTAAAGTGTTTCATGAAGCTGCTGCAGCACAAAGTAGCTAGCAGAGCTAACTGAGCTAACTGAGCTAACTGAGCTAACTGGGCTAACTGAGCTAACTGGGCTAACTGAGCTAACTGAGCTAACTGGGCTAACTGAGCTAGTTAATGGTGCAGAAACCCAGAAATAATTTGGTAGCTTTTTATTTAATTCATCAATCTCCATGATTTATTGTATTTTAATAATAATAAAACTGTAATTTAAGCTAATAAATACAGTGAACACATGATGCTGTGAAAGTGGAAATGTTTTAGCACCAAGCTAACAGAGATCAGCTGACCATCAGCCCCGTGTGGGCAGATCAGTCGGGCTCCTGCGGTACCTCATCAGTGAGGATTTCATGGAGAATTTGCTCACTCAAGGACACCTGGAATATTTTCAAGGACCCCTAAAACATGCCCAATGACTCCTAAGGAAAATGCTGCTCTCTGATTGGCTGGCAGGTGAAAGCATCCATGTGCTCATGTCAAACATAGTTCAGGTCAGCTGCTCTAAATCAGCGCTGAAGGTGTGTTAACCTGCAGGTAACCATGACGACAGTGCTGATGCTGTAGGCCCATGTATGTACAGATGCAGCCACTCCCAGTTATAAACCAGCTGATGTCGCACAGCCATAAACCAGTAAGACACAAGCTCATAAACTGGTCAAACATTAACGCAGGCAGCTGGAGGTTTTTACTGAGCTGTAATGATTCATGGAGACGTTCTTAATGTTTAAATACGAAGTCACTTTGCTTGTTTCCTCTGAACTTTAACTCTCATTATCTCATGACAACTTTCAGTGTGCAAACACTGATAAGAGACTCAGGTACAAACTGATCTGAGAGCAGCTTCACATCCAAAATCTTATCTGGATTCATATGAAACTGTGTGGAAACATTTAAATATGTTTAACTGCAGCTGAGACACAGATCTCTTCACAATGAAAACATTCAGTACAGATAGAATTAAAACTGAAATAAAACAGAAAAGAGTTTAGTAAAATGAGGGAACGTGGGCAGAAAATGCAATCTCCTACAGAGAGTGATGCATTCTGGGTTGTTTGTAGCATTAATGTTGCTAGGCTAGCAAGTTTCTTCCAGTGAGTCTGTTAGCGTCAGTCAGACTAAATGTGTTCACACGAGAATCCATCTTCTTTAAGTTACACGTTTGTGTCTGAACCAATCAGCTTCCTGTGAGCATTCTCACATGATCTTGTGACGGTTTCATCCAATCACCTGCCAAGTATTGTTTGTGAACGCGCCTGCATGGACGACTTCTCAGACGGTTCTGTGTAACAAACCATCTAAAGCGTGTTAGTCAGACAGCGGAGGGAGACTCACTGCTGCTTCCTCCGTTACTGTGTGTCGTCCCGCTGTCGCCTTTTTAATGACATACAGCTGCGGTGGACAAATACCTGGCTCATGGGCCAAATCTGCCCCTCTAACAAAAAATGTTGGGCCCTCCTAAGAAAGCTGAAGTTTGTATTTTCATAATTTACATCAAGACTTTTACATAATTTTTCACAAATTTACTGTAGAGAACAAATGAAAGTTAAGACGTGTGTGAGTGTGTTACTGCTCCCACAGCAGGAGACGCATCCTCATCATCCTTTCATGTGTCAACTCTTAATTCCTTCAGCCTATTGGACCAGAACATTATAAATAAAACATACTGTATATTCACTTATGAGTCATTTTAAGCTAAATGAGTATCATCTGCCAGCAGATACAATCCTAAACTGTTAGAAATCAACTTTATTTTTAAATGAACTGTTAGGGCTGTAGTGTTGTGGATGTGTGTGTTTCCCCCCCGCCTCCCTACTGGTGGATCATACTGGTGGTGAATAAGACATGGAGACCTGGAGCCAGTTGGCAGCATGTGTGACAGTTAACCATCCTCCAGTGCTCGTGTACTGGGATCAGTAGGATGGTGATTGTTTTTTAACTTTAGCTTAACGTAGTTTACGTTTGTCCGTTGGTAGACCGGCCTCTTCCTTTCAAAGAAGAAGTCGGTTTTCCAGTCGGTGTTATTGGAAATTCCTGCGAAACACTGATCTTTTGTTTATATTGTAAATAAATTCTTTATTTCATTCACATCTGTTTCCCTCTCTTCCTTTTCCTCGGGTTAATTTTTATCGTTACTTCCCTCATCCTCTGGACGTAACAGAATTAAAAGAAATAAACAAAACATATAGGCCTGAGTTTCCACTGTGTTGTTTAAAGGCTCGTTAATGAAAAGTAGTGAAGAAGAAACTGTCCGGCGGTTGAACCTGAACGCTGATGTACATGATGAGTTTATGAAATGTTCCAGTTTGTAAAACAGAAGAAGAACCAAACTCACACACAAGAGCTTCTTCACAGTTCAGGTCAGAAAGATCCAGCTTACAGTGGAAAAGAGCTAACTATGGACTGTTTCCATGGTTACGAAAAACAGTTTGTAACAAAAGTGAGCGATGTTGATTAAGTGTGTGTGTGTGTGTGTGTGTCTATTTCTGGCAGCAGCAGTGTGTCCTGAGCTGGTGAGACTGGAAACCAACAACATGAACAACATCCGCTCCCAGTCCACCTCTCTCTCACACACACACACACACACACACACACACACACACACACACACACACACACACGCCCAGCGGGCAGGGTGAAGTGGGAAGTGATTCAGCGGTGTTGGTTCCATAAATACCCAGCAGCCCCAGCGGCAGGCTCAGGAAGCCCACGGCGGTGCTGTTTTCTTCAAGAGGGTCGCAGGGCATCGCGGAAGCTTCTGGACACAAACAATAGGAGCGGAAAGGACAGCGATAGTGTGACGGACAGAGCCGAGGACTCCTGGGCCTCTGCTGACCGCCGCCGGGCGCGGTCCAGGCTCCGCCTCCAAACATCCAGAACCAGAGTGGTTTTAATCAAAGGTGGCAGCGAGAGAGAGGACGAGCAGCTCTCCTCTGTCCTTCAGTTTCACGTGTTTGTGACCTTTGACCTCAGCTGCACGCGTGTCTCATGCTGTTGTTCACACCTCGCACCATTATTGATTAACCTGCCGATTACTTTCTTAATTAATCATCTGTCAGAAAGTGTCAATAAATAGTGAAAAATGTTCATCACGATTTCCTAAAACCAAGCTGGAAACGTTCAAACAGTCCAGAACCAAAAGATTCAGTTTATCATCAAATAAAGACAAAGAAAACCAGTAAAACCAGTAAAACTCACTTCTGAGAAGCTGCAACCAGTAAATATTTGGCTTTTTTTTTGCTTTCAGTCATCTTAAACCAATAATCAATGATTAAAATAGTTGCAGATCAACTAATCAACTAATTGTTTCAGCACTAGCTGAGTGTGAGAATGTTTTAAGGATGCGTTTCATCCTTAATAAAAAGCTTCTGCTGTTTTATTTGTGGTTTATTGTGTTTTTTTTTAACTTCATGTTTGAATCAGTCCTGCAGTGATTCAACGACTCGTTCACAGAGTATCTGGGCTTACTGACAAATTAAAAACAGAAGAGTCTGAGCAGCGGAGGTGGAGATATCCTGGATCCTACGTTTCCCATGAGGCAACTGGATAATAATACTGAATATGTTTTTGTACAGACAGAAAAAGACATTTGAAAGCATCACTTCAGACTCTGATAACTGTCGAGAGGACGTTTTTCATTCATGACATTTTACAAACTAAATGATTCATTTAAAAAAGACTTCAACAGCCTGTTTCTGTTCATCCATGTGCATCTTCATCTTTTCCTCCTTCATCACTTCATCTGCTGCAACAGTTTTCATGTTTCTGTAACATCAGTCAGTTAAAACCGTCTCTAAAGTATCTGATGAGCTTCGATAAGTGTTTTCTAACCTCCACATTCCTGCAGCAGAGAGTCATCTCTGAAGAAAAGAACTTATGATGAAATGATTTATCTTGAAGTGATGTTATCTGTCATCCTCCTCTGATGCCGTCTTGACGCTGAGCGGTTCGAGCGGTTTGTGCGGTTTGGTGTAAACAGTCAAAACCACCAAATCTGAGTCTAAATGACCTCTAAACACTGACGCTGTCGATGCAGCCGCAAGCTGAAGCTCTGCTAGAACTCATTAAACTCATTCATTAAACTGTGCTGTTGGATCTTTGGGAAACATCATCACATCTGTCAGAAACTTCACTGATTCAATCATCTTGTTTCTGTTGTTTCACCTACTGGCTCGTGTATAACATGTTAAATGTTTATGTATCTCAGTTCGGCTTCGTCGTCCTTGTTTCTGGCTTGTTTGTGTTTGTGTATCTTCCATCGAGAGCCACTAGAAACCGGACTCAAATTCCTTGCACGCGTAAACATACTTGGCCGGTAAAACTGATCGTGATCCTGATTGTGAATCTGTTTTAACATCTCTGCAGCTCAGCTGAATCCTGGAAGAAGTTCAGTCATTTTTCTACTTCCAGAGAGCAGATGAAGCAGTTTTTCTACTCTGCTGAGTGTGTTTCTGCAGATAAAACTCACTGAAAACATCACGAGTCCAACAGTTTAATCATCTCGGACTTTCACTTGAATTTGGACCATTTAGGAATGACTTCCTGCTCTGATAATCAGGAAGCGTGAGGCTCTGTGGTACAGCGGATAGCGCGCTGGGCTGCTAGACGTCTCATTTCTTTTTCCCCACCCGCATACCGCGAAGACCCGCCCTACGCTGCCTCTCATTGGCTAGTACTCGTTGCCCGTGTCAGCTAGGTTGGTTAGGTTTAAGCTCGGAGAGCGAGGAGGTCAGGGTTACGCTGAGAATATCAGCGTCAGAGCCAATCAGAGGCAGAGTAGGGGGCGGGTCTTCGCAGAATGCAGGTGGAAAAAAGAGGTTCGACTTGTAGACAAACCGAACACGAAGAAGTGATTCAAAGGTTGCGGGTTCGAGTCCCACCAGATAGACCAGCTCCTCTGACTGACTCGTCCTTCATCACAAACATGTTTCCATCAGAATTAAAATTAAATATCCGCCTGACTGTGACACGTTCACTGTCATCACGTGAACTCTGAGAAACATGCGCTACAAGACCAGACTTAAAGGACGAGTTCACAATATTTCAATTGTGTCTTAAACCAACAGTCAGGAGAACAAATGAACATTAAAGCTGTTTTTCTTGCTGTAATCATTCCTCCTGTTCATACTGACCATTAGAAGATCCCTTCATAATGACCTTACAATGCAAAAAATGTATTTAAAAGTTGATCTGAAGCTAATATGAAGCTTCAGTTGTAAAAATGAGTCAAATCAAGTAGATATCTTTCAACGTTCTTTTTAGTGCCAGAGTTCCTCTTTTTGTTACTATACTTCCACCTGCAGCTCAACAGGGAAACACTGTCCAAGGAAACACAAAGAGGGAATTTGATGCTAAAAAGACTGTAAATGTGTCAGATATCCACTTGATATGACTAACTCAGACTGCTGAAGCTGAATAGAAGCTTCACATCAACTTTTAAATGACTGTGTGGACACACTGTGGATTTTATCCTCCATCACTTCCATTGAAAGCACATTTGAAGGATCTTTTAATATCCAGTATGAACAGGAGGAATGATTACAGACACCTGACTGCTGGTTTAACACACATTTGAATAATTGTGAACCTGTTCTTTAGAGTAAAGTCTGCAGAAAGGACTAAATGTATGAACCAGACCATCAGCTGAGCGTTTAGGAACATGCAGGAAGAATAAAAGCATCATTCACTCACATCATCAGCTGCTAAAAATAAATAAATAAAAGAATAAACAAAGAGGAAAGTTGAAAATCTGTAAGTGTAAATATGTTTTGTGCCTCAGCGAGTCTTCAGCTCTTCACCTTCACGTGATCTTCAACATTTAAACATCGTGTGAAGGTAAAGAGGTTGCGACCTTTCAGCGTCACAAAACACAAACAGGAAACCAGGAAGAGAAGCAGATATCCAATCAGAGGGCAGCACAGACCTCAGCCTTGACCCTCTGTATGGGTGGACAGTCAGCATATATGTGTGTGTGTGTGTGTGTGTGTGTTTCATGACTAATGGTTGTGCAGATAGTCAGCTGATGTATGTCTGCTAAAGGAAACAGTCAAGAACAGTCAGTCCACCCAAAAATAAAAACAGGAATCATTTAATGAATGATCGCTGACTTCCTGCTCAAAATTTATCATCATTTCCTTTTTTTTCTTTTTAATCTCTATTTCATGACAAACTGCTGCCACAGGGCACCAACACAGCCAGAAGTCTCCCCCGGGGGGGGGGGCGCCGAGAGTTGAAGGTGAAGCGAAGATAAAGTATGAGGTGAAGAAGAGTCAAAAGTCCTTCTGGGAGTCATAACTCACGTCAGATCTGAAGAAACAGACGTGAAACACATACTGATGACATTCAGTGTGACTTACACTTCCTGAGGATCATTATTATCATCTCTGACGTCCATCACCAGTAAACCACCAGTAAACCTCCATGAACCCACTTAGAAACCAGAGAAAAACCTGCCTGAGAATCATCACATGTTGAAGTTTTGTTCAGTGATCAGTGATAGTCGTCTGAACATCATGTTACACTGCAGACAAGAACCGCTAACAGCTGATTCACACGACTTCTAACGGAGACTATTTAACAAAAACTTGACGTTTGTTACTGGAACGCATCTCGAGAGTCGTTAGTTGACTTTTCTCCTGAAGTCTTTATGTCCACGATCTTGTAGCTTTGAGCCGGATGTCGTCTAATACAGAGAGTTTCATGTTGATCCAAGATTTGAACTGTCAGTCAAAAACATCATCTATAAGAACATGAATCAGACTAATTCCTTCCACTCAATCACCAGTAAACCTCCATAAATCCACTTAGAAACCAGCAGAACTTGTCTGAGAATACACTGCAGACAGAGAACAGCAGCACATCTGATGCTTTTATTTTCTGTCTATATGTTGCTGTCAGCATGTTTCCACCCCGCAGTGTTCACTATTGATCACACCTATCAGCTGAGCCTAAAGGACAACACGCTTGTGGACTTGTGTTTAAACAGCAGCAGAGATTCAAAGGTTGCAGGTTCGAATCCCAACAGATAGACCGGCTCCTCTGACTGACTCGTCCTTCATCACAAACATGTTTCCATCAGAATTAAAATTAAATATCCGCCTGACTGTGACACGTTCACTGTCATCACGTGGAAACATGCGCTACAAGACCAGACTTAAAGGACGAGTTCACAATTTTCACAATGTTTTTCTTGCTGTAATCATTCCTCCTGTTCACACTGACCATCAGAAGATCCCTTCATAATGACCTTACAATGCAAAATGTATTTCAAAGTTTATCTGAAGCTAATATGAAGCTTCAGCGTCCAAATGAGTCAAATCAAGTAGATATCTTTCAACGTTACAGTCTTTTTAGTGCCAAAGTTCCTCTTTTTGTTACTATACTTCCACCTGCAGCTCAACAGGGAAACACTGTCCGAGGAAACACAAAGAGGGAATTTGATGCTAAAAAGACTGTAAATGTGTCAGATATCCACTTGATATGACTAACTCAGACTGCTGAAGCTGAATAGAAGCTTCACAGAGACTTTTAAATGCAGATTTGTATCAATAACAAAACTGTTCTGGATCATTAACACTAATTATGACGTTCACCCTCAGAGCCTGAAACTAATTTATACAAACAGAAACATGTCTGTGCAGCGTCGGCCCGCGGTTGAACCTGACCTCTGACTCCTGCTGTAATCCATCTCAGTGTGTTACTGTACTGACATTTAAGAAAAATATAAAACATCACCGGTCTTCATACTGCAGGAATCAATCAGACGAAGAGTGTCGGTCCTGCTGTTCTTCACTGACTGGAAATGTATTTGAATTTTGTGTTAAAATAAGAAATAAAATGAAAAAAAGTCTCATTCAGTGACACAATATATGAATGACACTGTCTCATTTGATCAGCTGAGGACTGACGGGCTGTTTTTCTGTTTAAATAAATAAATAAATAAATTCAAAACCAGATTATTCGTCTCTTTACAGATAAATCTGTTTCTTCCTTCAATGAAACTGCAACTGAAAAAAAAAACAGTGAAGTTCAAGCAGAGAATGAAGACAACTTGTCCTCCGCGGAGGGATCGAGGCATTTAAAAGATGAACTCACACACACACACACACACACACACAGCATCTGTGTTGTGTTTACACACTGTGACTGTCTCTGGTCAGACGGGAACACAGAGTGTCTCAGACAGCGGACGTGGAATTTTACTGGGAATCTGCAGGAATGATAAGTGGACGGTTTGATGTAGAAACATCTCTCGACAGGCTGCTCGACGTCACAGCGGCTGCAGTTTCCCACAGAGCTGCACACTGAGCTGATTAATGATTTAGACTTTTTTTATTCCCAGAGTTTCAACTCGTTTCAAGGAAATAAGATCCTTGTGTTAACGGACGTCTCATTAAAGCAGCACTTCAGTGATTTAATATTACAACTAGAGACAGATTCAAAAGCAGAACGATGAAGCTCAGAGCAGCAGAGACACATCCTGATCTTTAGTCTCTTGTTTGGGTCAAACTCCTACATTTCCCATAATGCAACTGGGCAGCATCTTTCATTAAAGCCTGATTAACAGTTTTCTGTTCATGTGAAAGTTGATTGATGTTGATGTTCAGTCAAGGATTATATTTTCTGCTTTCTGCTTGTTGCATTTTGGAAAAAAAAACTTTCTTTGTAAGATCGAGATGTTGAGATGATCGATCTCATGTCTGAGAGCTGGAGCCAGGAAGTGGTTATAGCTTAGCTTAGACTGGAAAGCAGGAGGAAACAATTAGCCAAAAGTTCAAAACACACATGCAAAACACCTCGAAGTGTGTGATCAGACAGAACGGAGAGACGCAAGAAGATACAAATTCATCTGTATGATAAAAATGTTTTAAAGGACCAGTGTGCAGGATTTCATGGCATCTAGCAACTGAATACTGAATATCCCTCCTCCCCCCCCCCCCTCCCAAGCATGTAGGAGAACCTACAGCGGAAACATGAGACCCTCTCTAGAGCCGGTGTTTGGTTTGTCTGTTCTGGGCTCCTGTAGAAACATGGCGGGCTCCGTGGAAGAGGATGTATGTATGTTTTATATTATTATATTTTTATGTCTGGACAGTGTGTCGCTCCTCCTTCCTGTAAATCACTGACAGTCATATTCCTCAGTCTGAGGACGGTCGTGTGTCTCTATAAGACCCATCACAGTAGATGATTGATGAGGCCGAGCCGCTCTGATAAACAACAACTTTAGTGGCTCCAAAGTCCCATCAGCCACCTCTCTCTCTCTCTCTCTAACGTCTCGTCTCACAGTTTAAAGCGATAGCGTCTCCGCCGGTCCGTGATGATTGATTATCTGATTATCACAGTCCAGAGGCTGCTGTCAGCGTCAGGAGGGAGACTGGAGCTAAATCCCAAACTCTGTCAGGATATGTTTGTGAAATTAGAGGAAGGAAAAGATTATTATTAGATAACTTGAGCTAAAATTAGAAGACTATACTGTTAAATAACTTCAAACAAGCTGCTCGGCGGCGTAACTCTGATCCAAACAGCCGACGACGGCGTCAGTCGTGTCTGTCAGTATGGCGGCCGCAGTCATAACTGAAGGTCACATGACGCACGCTGGCCCGAAAGTACACCCTAAACATCACTGGGTTAAAGCTTCACCCAGTTTGGGTCAATGGGTCAGTTTCTTCTGTCCCAGTCAGGTCTGTTTCCCTCTGAAAGCTTTTTCATTTATGCACAGTTAACATTCAGGACATGTACACGACGGACTTCACTGTTCACTTTTACATCCCATAATAATAAACAGCAGGTTGCATAAGTCTGCCTGCAGGCGGAGGACAGTCACATGGAGAAGTCTGAGAGTGAAACCATGAGGACACCAGTATAACACCAGTAGAACTTTATGTAAAGCTGAACACTCCATCAATAAATCCTGATGTCAATAACTAATAAAAATGATACTTTATTGATCCTGAAGGGACGTTTAAGAGAAAACCGTCTCCTCCGAGTGAAGTCACAGTTACCCACGCTGCATCTGTCCTTCATTAAGTAAAAAACTGTTGACTCAGCATCGTTTGTGAGAGAAAACAGCTGTTCACAGAAATGTAATATTATCTTTGCCCCAAAGAGGAATGTGGGGCTGTTGGGTAAACGCCGCTGGCTGCGCGCCACATTAAACTGCAGCTGCAGCTCACACAATGCGACGCCACATTCAGACGACAGAGGGGACGTTAATGTCTAAACTTCTGAAGGTCTGGTTGTCACAAAAATCTTTATCCTCAGAGGGAGAAACTACCTGACGACTTTAACAACATCAAAGACACCTGAGGCTGTGTGTCGTTTATCATTAAAGAGGAAATATTCTGCACATCTCCAGCCTCTATATTTATATTCTGGGGCTCTACTGGAATATCTTTGCATGATTTCCAGTTAAAAACTCCTTATTTATCTTCTACTGGTCCTTTATGCAGCCCCTCAGTTCAGCCTCTGTCTGAAACAGGCTGTTTTAGCTCCTGTCTCTTTAAGGCCCCGCCTCCTGATGAGCCCACTCTGTTCTGATTGGTCAGCTTTCAGGAAGCTTCCTCCAGCTCTGGAGGCTACGTAAATAAACTATAGTAGCAGGATTTCACTTCTTTTTCTCCTTCTTTACTCCAAATGTCAACTTCTCAAATCCATCCGTACAAGTTGGAGCTGAACAACACATGGAAACACCTTAGCAACCACCTTAGCAACCACCTTAGCAACCAAGGCCACTGAATGGGAGTTTATGGGCATGTGTGACGAGCCGACATCAGCCCGTCGGTAAGTTAGAAAAAAACGTCACAAATGAAGCGTCAGAGCAGGTTGAAGCCCTGAGTTTTGACTTGCAGGCAGCATTTCTACACACTCAAGTTTTGTAACTTTGACCATGTTTAACATCCGACATCATAACAGGATATGAATAACAGAAAACCACAAAGAGCAGAATATGTCTCCTTTAAAAGTAATATTATGTGATGTTAATGGTTGCAGAAGTAACCAGTGGCTCATTTACTCACTGAAAATATCAGTTTTACCTACAATATGCAGCTGAGACAGTAAAGCGTTACTGTGGTTTTTATGGTTGTATTTCAGCAACTTGAGGTTCAGGTCAAGAAAAACATGATGTCATGGTGAAGAAGTCTGGTTTAACCACTGGAGGAAGTTTATAAAAAACAAAAAAAAAGTTTAGAAAGAAAAGAAAACAGATGATGAACTCTGGTCTGTTTCCAAATCAAACATTTTGTACATCCATTAATTCTCCTAAAAAAACCTTTCACTGCACTGTAGTAATAAAATCAGAACACAGTTTCCCACAAGATCACACCGACACCGCCGCAGGTCAAAGGTCACCAGCAGTCATGTGAGATAGATGGGATTTTACGACCTGTGAACGTCATCAGACAACTCAGGACGGTTGTATGATGACAGAGCTGGTAGAATAAAGTTTTAAAACACTGAGCAACACTACAACACTGAAACTTTGTCAACAACTTCACTCAAATACTCTATAAAAGTTTTATAATTTCAAGCTAATTCAACCTAAAATGTCTAGTTTTTACTTTAATACCTTGTCAGAACTCATATTGATGAGTTTTTTGTAGTTTGAAGAAAACACGAGTGATGGAAACATGATGTGTCTTTACATGTTAAAAGAAGTCACAGTTGTTTCTTTTCATAACAATAAAAACAATGCGAACCATGATGAAGGTCAGTGTTGAAATCAGTCCTGACTTCCTGCACTGGTATGAGAATAAGGTCTCACAGGACATGTAGGACTCTGATGAACAACAGCAGCAGCTACAGCTGGAAGTTCTTCTGTGTAAAATGAAAAACTGACTCTTCAAATAAAGAAAATACAAATTTAATCTTAATTAGATTTACAATCTCAAACATCTACCTGAACAGTTCAATAAATGAACAGATGTAAATCCACCAAACAAAGACGAGGGTTTATAAGTGGGCGCAGTTCTAGACACGACTCATGCTAGCTAACAGGCTAGCTTTGCCTTTACAGCCCCGCAAACTCAACCTGCGAGCACCCAGGATACAACACAGCCTTAAAACAAGCTGCAAATACACAACATAACCAGCCTCGGTGTGTTTTATCTTTATTTAAATCGCATTATGTTGATTATATGAGCCGGGAAGCAGGGAGAAGCATGGCTGAGCTAACGTTAGCATTAGCGCCTGGATAGTTAGCATTTAGCAGCCCCCCCACGATGAGAGATAAAACGGAAGTTCATGACAACAAAATGATAAACAAAACATGCAAACAACACAAACACACAGCTTACTGTGGTGTTCAGGTTTATTTTCATGTGAATTAAATGAAGGTTGTCATTTTATTGTCAGAGTGTTCAGAGGATATGTAGCTAAAGTGGGTCCAGTATTTACTTTGGTGACTTTTAGTGGAGAAAGAATTGGTCGTAATCTGCGCTCACGTTCACGTCTCCCGTTGGCGTGAACAGACTCAGGACCTGCCGCTGGTCTCCTAAAGGGGCGGGGCAGTGGCGAAACCCATGTGACACAGATACAGGAAATGCTTCTTAGTGCGCCGTCTCCTTTCTGAACCGTCTCTGGCGATGTTTAGTCAACTTAACGTTTAGTGGCATTAATGTAAAATTACCGTAAAATTTGAATGAATGAAACAACGACTGTAAGAAAACGACTGACACAATTATTACTGTCGATACGTTCAATATATCAATATATATATTCATTAAGTATAACTCATGGATGTATAATAAGAGCTGGATCGGGCGCCGCCGCTCAGCCCTGCAGCCAATTTTTCCCAGTGGTCACTCGCGGTATTGCAGCGAAAAATCCTCCTGCGGCCCAAAAAAGCATTTGTGAGTCGGACATGATGGTGTGTTCAGGGTCATAAAGCCTGTCAGTTCTCAGGAAGGGAGTGTCTGTTCTTTTCCGTCATGACTTGGTTTTATTGCAGCTAATGATCACTGCAGTAAAACTTTAACTGGTCAAGGTCAGGTGTGTGTGTGTGTGTGTGTGTGTGTGTGTGTGTGGTTGTCATGGAGATAAACTGTGGATTAGAAAGGCATCTCAGTGTCTAAAATGTAAATATAAAGGCAGGAAGTTACAGACAGATGGCGTCGATATAAGTTGTTTTATTAAAAAACAAGTTCTAACACATTTATTTATTTTATAGATTTTGTCCGATTGTCTTCCTGTTTGCTCGGAGATTTAACGTACTTTCACCCTGACGTTTACTGTAGTTTAATAAGCCTTTAAAGGTATATATATGTATATTGTATAATTGTTTTATGCTGCTTTTTATTTCTGACATTTATAACTGCAGGTCCGACAACTTGCTGCAGTTTAGTTTAAGCTTTAGTACAAGTTCGTCAACATTTTGAGAAATACTTTAACGCTTCCTTTTGTGCAAAAGCCAAAGTATAAAACTGACGATTCACTGTTTAATGAGGCTGTTAAACAATCAGGACTCAGTTAAAAGGTTGATATTCCTACTTCCTGTCCATCACTGGAAGAATCTCTGTTAGTTTATCATGATGGAAACACTTTTATTGAATTATTTATTGTATTTGACCTTTTCTTTCGTAGGCGGTTACGTGTTTTTCTTTGAATTATGAGGGTGTTAGTGTGAAAACTACATCATGTGGAGACTCTGTTAAGTCACAGCGGTTTGATGTCACCGTGTCAGATTAGACAGCCGAGAGACGCCACCTGACCAATCGTAGCTTGCCGTCTTTCACGACCTGTGTGATGTCACCAGAGGGCGGAGCTTGGAACAAGAATGTAAACAAACTATGGCGTCCGAAGCGATGTGTATGATGCTGGCTGTTTGGTTGCCATATAGCGCCAAAAACTCCCTCTGCGCGGAAGAGCGCTCTGTTTTATGGAAGTTGTCGTTCTCGGTGAGAGAAGCTAAATAAAATTCTGTCTCTCGTCTTTTTGTCGGGACGTCGTGAAGCAGCGCAGACGTCATCTGATGCTCTACATCTGTCAGCTGGTGTCACGTAGTCTGAACCTGGAATAAGAGCTGCTGGACTTTTCTTTATGCTAAGCTAAGCTAAGCGTCTGCTGGCTGTAGCTTCGTATTTAGCATCATCTACATGAGACATGAGAGAAGAATCAATCTGAACGCTCTGCAAGAAAGTGAGTATTTCCCCAAAATGTGGGATTATTCCTTTAAACAACTGTCACACCGAGAGCTGCAGAGTCGTTTATTTAAAGAAAAAGCTGCTTAAATGTGAATATTTTCTGGTTTCTTCATGACAGTAAACTGAATAAATAAACAACCAAACAACTTATCAATTAATCGGTAATTAAAATATTCATTAGTTGCAGCTCTGATCTTCTATCAGGATTATCTGAGCTTGTACAGTTTGATGTAATAAAACTCATTTATGGCTTTTTTGTTTTCTCTTCAATCTGAAGGAAATGAGAAGCAGCTTTTTATCAAAGAGAAGATTTAGAGAAGTTGATCAAACCAGAACAAAAAACAACAACGTCAGATGAAGGAGAACGACTATGAGTCTATTTTATCATTTAAAAAACGGAGATTAAACCTGTTTGACTTGTTGAAATAAAAGATATTTTAAATTGTTGGTTTGAATGTTGTTTATGTTGCATTTATGTTTGTCTTTTAAAAAGATGACTCATGACTTATTGAAGGACTGTTCTTTACCAGTGTGATGAAAGTGAGATTATTCATGTGTTCAGGTCGTCAACATCACAGTTGTCCGACAGTAAAGGGGTCAAAGGTCAAACACGTTCCTGTTCAGGACGAGAAAAAGTTCAGTCGAAAGTTTTGTCATTTCTTTTTTTCTGTCGTTCAGCAGGAAGTTAAAATGTCCGAGTCAGCAAGTGAAACCCCCCCCGAGTGGAGGAGGAGGAGGAGGAGGAGGAGGAGGAGGAAGGTCAAAGCTAATTTTCCAAAGTTTGCATTTATGTCTTCATTCATTCATTCAGTTTTCTCTGCTTATTTCATTTTGTAACTTCATCCAGCAGAGTTTCAGTGTTTCTGCAGAACAAACTGACCGAGTGAAGAGAGAGGAGGAGGAGGAGGAAGAGGAGGAGGAGGAGGAGGAGGAGGAGGAGGAGGAGGAGGAGGAGGAAGAGGAGGAGAAAGTGAAGAAAAGACAAAAGAGAGAGTGACAGCTGGACTTTAATCTGCTTTTTTGTTTGCAGCCTTAATTTAAAAACCCAGATGGAGTCAGTGAACGCAGCGCTGCAGTCAGTGAACGCAGCACGGCGCTGCAGTCAGAGATGTTTCTCTGCAGTCAGCTGATGTCACCTCGAACGCTCAAATATTTCACACACAAAGACTCTTCACATGTGCAGCAGAGTCACTTAAATCCAGACTGATCAGTCCAACTTCTTCTTCTTCTTCTGGTGTTTCTGGGCAGCAGTGAAGCAGCCATGATGATATTTAGCTTCTCAAGCTTCTTAAATCATTTGAACAGAAGATTTAAAGTAGAGCTGCAACAATCAGTCCATTAATCAGCAACTATTTTTTTTATAAATTAATTGTTTGGAGTCATTTTTTAAGATAAAAAATGTCTAAATTCTCTCGTTACAGCTTCTTAAATGTGAATATTTTCTGGTTTCTGAAGGACAGGAAGCTGAATATCTTTGTGTTGTGAACTAAACGAGACATTTGAGGACATACATATTTATATTTTGGCAGCTGACTGCTGTTTTTTGTTTCCTGTTGATCTCAGATGTTACTTCACTGAGAACAAAGTTAAAATAATCAATAACACTGATGGTTGGAAAATAAAACCTGAGCTGTAATAAAACTCAGAGCTCCAGTTATAAATAGCAGATTCATCGATCGCTTGAATGAATCAGCAATAATTTTGATAATCTATGAATCATTTAAATCATTCAAACATAAAAATATTTATCACCTCAGACTTATTGTGATGAATATCTACAGCGAACGATCAATAGAGAGAAAACGATCAGCAGACTAATTGATAATCAGTATCTGCAGTATCAGTGTCTGACCTGAAGGTTGAGAAACAACCTCAGTTAATCTGTGACTTTTCTCGCTGCCTCGAAGACACTAAAGAGTCAAAGTCACCAGAAAACTCTGCAGTCAGAGATTCATAAAAGTTTTCATGACAGCAAATCAATAAAGAGTCTGTGAGTGTCTGCAGCTCTAATGACATTCTGCTGATCAGCAGCAGGTCAAACTATCACATTTAAACACATCGACATGCAGCTCAGTCACTTCCATTAATACACAGCAACTATTCTGATACTCAAATCATTGTTTGCAAAGAAAAACTGACAAAAAAAATCCCAGTTTCAGCTTCTCAGCTGTGACGATTTGATACTTTTCTCTCTTTTATATCAAAATAAACTGAATATGTTTGAGTTTTTAGATGTTTGTGAGACAAAAAAAGGACATTTAAAGACTTTAGAGAAGGACATTCTTACATTTTGTGATATTTTATAGAATAATCAGCATTATTCTATAATAGAAATAATTCTTAAAATGATGACTGTGATTCTGACTGTTAGTGTTAAAACTGAGAGGAAACCAGGAGGATCAGCTGTTTCAACCCTCTGCGATATAAAACACATGAAAGTTTTTAACTTTTATGCTCTTTAAAACATCTCAACTCCACAGTTCTGCAGATTCAAACTGACTTATAAAAGCTTTCTGAGCTCCGTCGTCAGTCCGTGTGTCTGTACTCACAGATGGGACTCATGGTGGCGGATCAGCGGCTCAAACTGTCAACTCAACCCCGGGGCTGAAGCGTCACCAGCGGCGGACACAAAGTCAGATCTTCGCCGAGAGAAGCGCAGCTCCGGCCGGCTGCAGATGAAGCGGCTCTCCGGTTCCTCCGGTCAGACTTCACTGAACCCGCAGAGACAAACAGCCCCGCAGCGCGATGCGTTCAGGGGCGGTCGGAAATGTCGCAATCACAGAGGGAGGGCGCGTGGAAAGGTCAGAGCGAGTGGTGATGCATTTAAGGAGCGTTCAGCTGAGCAGGACATCTCAGCTTTGTCTTGTTTTTTGACTAAATAGAAGAAACATTTTTTTATCCTGAAATTATTTCATAGTGTGACATAATATAACTGTATAGTTTTATTATTATACACCTCATTTATTCATTAACATCATTATTTATGTTATTCTATTTTGTTTATTTGTGTAGTATTTTATCATTTTTACTTTGATTGTTATTTTTATTGCTTGTATTATCTTTTATTATCATAACTACTCATCTTTTATTGTTGTCTTATTCAATTAACTCTTTTTTTTTTTTTTTTGGCTTTTTACTTATTTTGGTGAACATTAGTCTCAGAATCCATATTATCCATCCTGAACGTTTGTTAGTCACTTGTAAAGCACTTTGAATTACATTTGACTCGTATGAAATGGTGCCATATGAATAAAGTTTGATTGATTGATTGATTGATAATCATGGTGGGTGTGGTTCAAATTGAAATATGTATACAAAGTTAACAGCATCGTGTAACTAAAAGCTGGAATAAAGGACAAAGAAATAGTTCAATAAATATCAGATATAGAATCAATATATTGTATTGATACGGACACTCAGCTCTGAATTTTGATTTGTGAATAAATAATATTTGATGAGCAGATGAACTCCGGTGATGTAAAGACATCAACTCCTGCTGGTGTTTGATCTTATAGGATCCGATGATTGCGTACATTGTGGTCACATGTTAGACATGTAAATGCGTTTCCATGGTTACGTAGAGGTACGTATGGACACACTTACAAACATCCGTTCAGTGGGTGAGTTACAACGTTCAGCAAATCATCTGTAGAGTTTAACACACATGGAAACAACTCAAAGAAGAACACGACGCATTAAAAACAGAATTTAACAAAACAGGGTGATCATACGTGTTTACGCACATACATGTCAACATGCTCACTGAGCTACATGGTTCACCATATTTTCAGGGTAAGAACCAGTTTGTTCCTCTCATGTATCAGCAGACATTCAGTCACAATCATCAACCATCTGCTGGAAATTACGTTCATATTCAACTAAATTCACTAAACTGTGAATCTGTTCTGTTAGAAACATAAAGTCTCAACATGTTTATGAACATTTAAATCACAGCAGCATCTTTCACTAACGTGAACACACACACAGGACTCAGGATTTAATGCTACGCTAAGCTAACAAGCTCTCTCTCACACACACACACACACACACACACACACACTGGAGATCTGGTGAAGGTCAAACTCTCACTTTCTATTTCAATGTCAAACTACTTCCTGTTTCTTGACTTTTAATCGCTGTTCTTTAAAAAAAATGTCACTTTTCACTCAACAAGGACGTTATTAGTGTCAATATGTGTGTGTGTGTGTGTGTGTGTGTGTGTGTGTGTCTACATTCCTGTAGCTGGGAGTCATCAGTCAGCTGGTAAACACACACACATGCACCTAACAAAAGAGCTGACAGAGTATTCATTAACTCTGCTTTACACACACACACACACACACACACAGACACACACACACACACACACACACAGACACACACACAGACACACACACACACACACACACACACACACACACACACACACACAGCTGTGAGTCAGAGGTCACTGATGATCATAATTTTGAGGTCAAAGGGGAAAATAACTGACCGTTCTGCTGATTTTCTCTGTTTGTCTTCATGTTTGGATCCAAACCAACGATGAACTGATCTATTAACAAGTATTGTGTTTGTATCAAAGCTGATAAATCTGATTAAAAACACGTCTGCTGACATGTTCCTTCATCACGATGAACAAACACACTGTAGTTTAGTCAAATCTGGATTAACAATCAGACAAAGGTTGAGTGTGTGTTGAGTTATTAACAGCAGATCTCGTTAGTTTAATATCAGGAGATTCTTACAGCAATGAAAACAGGATCTCTGCTTTAACTGGTGACTCAGTTTGTTGCCGAGTCCTAAAATCTTCTTTCTATAAGTAAAATAAATACTTTTTTTCATCTTGTGCACACAGGATTTTTTTTTTTAAATGTCTTGTTTTGGGATTTTTGGTGGATCCGTAACGTAATCATCCAATGAGGCGAGATTATTTCACCTGTTTCCAGTCGACTAGTGCTTCAATCTGTGTTTCTGTTTCAGTTTCTAGAAACTGAAACAGAAGATTTCATCTATTCTACTGAATAAACGACTGAATGTAATGAATCAAACACACTAACCCAAGATTACAAAAATAATTTTAATTAATTAAATATTTGTGTTTTTTTTCACCGTTGCTGGTGAATAAATTCTGATCTGTTGTTGCTTCACGGTTATGTGAGCGTGACTGTTCTGTAAAAAGTTATGTTAGTTTTATTACGAAGCAGCTTCTGTATTTAACTCACCCTCACTTTACTGGATACGTCCAGCTGCAGCTGACGAGACGTGACGCCACATTCAGAAGGAACGTTAATATCCAAACTTCTGAAGGTCTGGTTGTCTGGTTGGTTTATCGTCAGAGAGAGAAACTATCTGATGACTTTAACAACATCAAAGACACCAAGACGCTGATCCGACACCTGAAGCTGTGCCTTCTTGTTTAACCAGTTTATCAGTCACCTACTTTCAAAGTCTTTCATTAAAGAGAACATATTCAGCATATTTCCAGCTCTATATTTATATTCTGGGGCTCTACTGGAATATCTTTGCATGATTTCCAGTTAAAAACTCTTTATTTATCTTCTACTGGTCCTTTATGCAGCCCCTCAGTTCAGCCTCTGTCTGAAACAGGCCGTTTTAGCTCCTGTCTCTTTAAGGCCCCGCCTCCTCATGAGCCCACTCTGTTCTGATTGGTCAGCTTCAGGAAGCTTCCTCCGGCTCCGGAGGCTACGTAAACAAACTATAGTAGCAGGATTTCACTTCTTTTTCTCCTTCTTTACTCCAAATATAATCACATATGTACATGTCGGAGCGTCAGTTCGAGCAGGAAGTCGAGGTAACTTTACAAACGAAGCATCAGAGCAGGTTTAACCCTGACTTTTGACTTGCAGGCAGCATTTCTTTATGTGTTCACCTCAAGTTTTGGAACTTTGACCATGTTTAACATCTGTAAATCAGTAAATATTAACTCCTTACGTCCAATGGATCTGCCCGTGTTGCGTTCACGGCGCCACGTTTATAATATAGTGTATAAATGTGCTGCAGATCCAGAGTTTTGTTGCTTGTTTGTGTTTGAGTGAGAAAAGGTATTGAGGACATGTGAAGGCTGTAGTCACTGAATGCTTTCTGTGTGAAAACTATACAAATGTGTCACAGTTTGATGCTTAATTGTTGCTGTTGTGTCGACTGTGTGAAGAGTTTTATAACATGTGGACTCAGTATTGATCCCTGCAGGTAAATGTTGTGCAGTTTAATAAACTTCCAGTATATATTTATTTTAGGATTCTTAAATTCAGACTATTCAGAAGCTATATTCATGTTTCTGTATTTCAAAAAGCTCATTTCTGATCTAAAAATACAAGAGAAGTGAAAAACTTCAAAGATCAAATTGATGCTAAAAGGAAAACGTGAATTTTCTACCTGAATTTAAGAACCTTAAAATAAATATATACTGGAAATAAAGCTTTTGAAATAACTTGAAAGTCAGAAAGATGGTTTTCAAAGTCAAATATTTCAGTTGAATCTGTTCTGTGGTATTTAAGTTTCAGTATTACGTAGTAATTTCCCCTTTTTTACAGAACTTTCGTACAACTGAATTTGTAAATTTGTACTTTTACACTTAAATTCCCTGAAATATTTCATTCGTCTCTGTGTTGTTGTTGAACGTTCGGGGGGGAAACTTGTGAGTTTCAGTTGTGAAACTGTCGTGATGAACATGTGAAGAGAAAGTCGAGCGGCTGAATCAGCAGATGTAATAACTGAGGGCGTGTGTGGTTTTATCGGGTCACAAAAACAGAAGTCTGTACAGTCTGACTGAGGCTTTTTTATTTCACTGCCGTCAGCAGTTCATCAAAGTTTCTTTTAGAAGACGTTCAGAGAAAGAATCGAAACATAAAACACAACGTTTGAGCCACGTTAGCGGCGTCACTTTAAAGATTTAAAGAGCTAAAAGTTCCTCCTGACGCTTCGAGTTTAGAGAAACAACTCAGTTAATAAAGATCCAATCAGTGAAATATGAAATATTAAAACACAGATGATGGTTTACACAGGAAAACCTCTTTTCACCAACTGTAATAAATAAATAAATGAAGCTGATTTGATGGTAAATATGAGCTTTATATACAGTGATCTCATCATAGTATCGACTGGATACGTCTCTGAGCAGCTTCGTGATTCGTCCTCCTGGTGGTCAGAGACTTTATGAATAAACTGTCGGTTTGATGAACAGCTGACAAAGAAAAATGTGTAAATAATTCTGTTGGTTCTTCTTTCAAACAGCTCTGATAAAAACTGTTTACTCTGCTGTTACTCAATCTGCACACTTCTCTCATTCTCTCACATGTCGAGTGTGTTTGTATTTAACACACACACACACACACACACACACACACACACACACACACACACACATTCCTCTATATGAGTTCATCAGTGTTCAAACATGAATATTGTCCACTGAGTGTGAGTTTAAAACTGACAAAGTTTAGACGTAAATGATTAAAACTAATTTAAAAACCTTTAAAATGTGCTGATAAACCATTAAAACATTATTATAATCTGTTAAATAACCTTGAATCTGAAGTCAACCCCTTAATTTGCACTTAAACGCACAACATGTGATTTCAGCCGCTAGGCGTCTCAATCAAAACAATAACAACAGACGGAGTGTGATGACGGTGTGAAGCAGCAAGGGATCATGGGAGTTGTTGTCTTTGTTGTTAAATAACCAGCTTCAGCAGGATAGGATTACTCCAGCGTTCATCATTCAGGATGTTTTTACCCGCAGAGGTCTCCTCCTCTCCAGAACAAACAGACCCGGAGATTACAGGTAAAAACACTGAATAAAACTGTTTCACCTAAAAAATCAGTGTTTCTCCGACGATGTTCGGTGACCACCGGACTTCCTGGAGGGGCTGTTAGCCGAGCTGCTGCTAACGTTTGTCCAGTTTATTTCTCTGATAACTTAAGATCCAGACGTCCAATGACTAAAATCCTTCTTCCGGCTAAAAGATGTAGTTAAAAACCACCTAAATTTATCATGAAAATGTGTCTTAAAACTGAATAAAAGTCCATTTATAACAGTTTGTGTGGAACAACCACAACGCCGATGTATTATCTTGTATGTGTGTAAGTTACTCTTTGGTAGACGCCATTGTAGCGGACAAACACAGCGCCACCGTATGCATCTTGTGCGTGTTTACTCTTTGGTAGAGGAGGTATGACGTCATCGACAGGCGACCAAATGAAACGGTCCGTTACTTTGATTAAGTCACAGATTTCTCTGGGTTTGAAAACTGATGGAAACATTTGGGATAATGTAAGTACACAACTCAACAACATATATAACATAGGTCTAGTTGTTTCTAGACATTTTAATGTGGAATAATTACATATTATAGCTTTAAATTGAAAATAAAGGTCCTCTTAAGATACAAATGAAACACCCCAAATGAATTTTACTCCAAATCTGAGTAAACTGATTAAATAACTGAATAAAGCTGAAAATATTTCAGAGCTTTAACAGACACTAAAATCCTCAATAACATCTTAAACTCATCGTTAATGGATTCATCAAATGTTTAAAATTAACGTTCGACTTAAGTAATATTAATGTTAAAAACCCAATTTGTTAAATAAAAGCTTTTTAAAAATGCTTTTAAGGAGTTTCACTTTTTAAATGAACAGACAAATGAAGTTTTCAAACTGAATACTGATTGAAACGAAGGTGTTTGATGTGTTTTTGGAGGTAAATAATAAGTTGAGGTCTAAGTAAAATGTATATATATATATGTTCTTCTATATGAGGTTATAAGTGTCCAAACATGTATATTGTCCACTCAGGGGACCCTTACTGACCAGAGAAAACAGCTACAGTAGAAACAGAGTTTAAAACTGACAAAGTTTAGTTCTTACATTTAAACTTAAAAACTTAAAAACTTTTAAAGTTGTCTTCTATGTTACAACTGAAAACAGTTTATTGATCTAATCTCAGATATTCAACATGTTCAGATGCTGTTTTCATAGTCTTGTTTTTTCTGTGTGAGAGCAGCTTTCTGGACGTCTACATGTATGAGATCAGACTGGATGTGAGTCTTATCGTTCCTGAAACAGGAAGCAGAGTCTGACTACATCATTAACGCCATGATTACTTCCACCCAGAATGCACCGGGGTTCACTTTTGGCACGACTTCCCAGTTAAGAGAAAATCCAGGTTTGGACGCGAACGACTCTTAATGAGAGTTCAGACAGTATTGATGACCTGAACTCAACTCTGACTGTATCAATCTGTCACCACACACACACACACACACACATACACCCACACACACACACACACACTCACACACACTCACACACACACTCACTCACACACACACTCACACTCACTCACACACACACTCAGACACACACTCACACACACACACACACACACTCACACTCACACACACACACACTCACACTCACACACTCACACGCACACACAGAGGAAGGTGGAAGGTGTCACTCAGCACACTCAGCACTGAGGAAACACACACACACACACACACACACACACACACACACACACACACACAGAGCGGAGCAGACGTAATATTAGATACTGTACTGAGCAGGATGCTAACTGTAGCTTAGCACAAAGACTGGAAGCAGAGGGAAACTGTTAGCTTAGCTCCTTCAATGTGACATTAAATACACTTTTCAATAACTTCAAAGCTCGAGTACAAGTTGACGTCGAGGCCTGATGGCGTCGCTGTATGAAAGGTCAGGAGGTCACATCTGGAAACTGAGAATATATAAACAAGATTTCATGGAAATTTGACCAGAAATAATTGAAGATTTTTGTGACTTTGAACAAAGTTTGGTTGTCCCACGATTTAACAATATGAATTATTAGGAATATATCTCTCATTTCACAGGATTTCTCAACATATTTGTAAAATTATGTAGCAATATATATATTTTTTTGTTTCTTTTACCTCTGAGGTAGAAAACACACAGAAGGGTTTGATCCAAGCGACAACAACCACAGTTTGAAATTGAAGCCAATGCAGAAGAACCTTAAAGTGAAATACCTATGACGGCCGCTAGCTGCTCCAACTGACTCCGTTCAAAGAGCTTCAACTTCTCTCTAGAAATACTGAGTCAATCATTGTTTTCAACGAGTCATTCTGGTCTCAATCTGTAAATTCAGACCCTCTAATAAGTGTGTTGGTGGTCATTTTGGAAATTATTGCTCTGTTACTAAGATTTGAAGACTTATAGTAGCTTTGATGTCTGCCGTGTGGGTGTTGATTGACAGCTGTGATTGACAGTTGGGTCACCTGCTGCTCTCCTCGGCTCCGGGACTCACACTGAGTCAAACTATTGTCTCAATATTTCACTAAGTTTAATGTGACTTGACTACGATACCTGCCCTGTTAGCACAATTTAGCTAAAGTAGCTAACGTTAGCCCAAGTGTGCAGCGCTTGGTGTTCCCAGTAAGCTAGCGTTAGCTTGGATATGAGGTAGTTTCAAACCGGCTCCAATAAAACGATCCAGTGACATCACACATCGCTACCTCCATCTGTTTTTAAGAATATCCACTCAGCAGTTTTACATCTTTACTGTGACTCACCTCAATCTCCTCAATTTTGCTCTCTACCAACTCCTGATGGAAATATCAGGCTCTTTAGCTGCTAAATGCTCCACTATGTTCACCAGCTAGTCTACAGCTAACTGTGTCTGTTTGCCGTTTGTGCTGAGCAGGTAGTGTACAGCGGCTTTTTACAGCTTTTTTTTGGAAAACAGCTGCCTGCTGCGGCCCAAAACGACGCTATGAGAGCGCTGAGAGTGAACCAGAACAGTAAAGTTGCAGCCGGACAGATAAACAATGAGCTGAAACTCACTATAAAGCTCCATAAAGCCGAGAGGAGCTGCAGAGTCACTGATAATTCTCTGTTGGTTCATCACTAGGAGCCACAACCAACACATTACACACTGACACATCAGACTGTGGAGGATAGAAAATATTGATTATAGATCATTTAAAGACAGTTGGTTCTGAAAGAGGTTGTGATCTGTAGCACAACAAGCTAGTGAAGCTGTAAACAGAACCGTGTTCCTGCACATGCTCAGTAGCGTCTGCCTTACACAGAACTACTCTCCAGAGACTGAAAACGTGATGCTGTTGTTAGTCTTCGGAGCCGTTTCTAAACAAACTAACGTGACCAAACTAGATCAGTTCATTGTTGGTTTGGATCCAAACATGAAATTTGTTGACAAGAAGAAAAATATAGAAAATCACCAGAATTACTGTACATTTTAATAAACATGTTGTGTCTTGTGCGTGAAGTCACTGCAGACCTTTTCTGTATTACCTGCATCTTTCTCTGACTTTAACCAAGTGCTGCCAGAGTCCCAATACAACCAGAAAACTGTTCATGACATATAAACATATAAAATAAGTTTGGATATTTTGGTCTAAAAACTAAAACTAAACTAAAAACTGGAATTTGTTGTTACTGAACATTCTCTCATTATATTGACAGAAAACATAATTCAGGTGGCGTTATGTTTCCTTCATAACTTACTTTCTGTTGCAGATTAGGAGAATATAAACTTAATTTTTAGGTTGTTTCTGTAGTTTGAGGCTTTGGAGGTTTGTTTGTGGACATTTAGTTGCTCCACCTATTGAACGCTGCTGCTCAGAAAGTTATCATATACAGATTCATTCATTCATTCATTCATTCAATTAATGTAAAAAATGTTTTACCACACAGCTGAACTGTAACCTGCTGTTTTAGAAAAAGTAAATGAAGAAACAGCTGAACAGCAACAGCGATATGTACGACAGTTAAGTGACGGCAACAATCACGTCTTTGTTCCAGAACGTACAATAAACACACAGACACACAAGTGCTAAAACTCCCAGAATCCTCCACATATTTTCATTTTTAAACAGCAGCAGATTTAATGAGAACTCTTGATATTTAACTCGAGTACAGACGGAGACACCAGACAGACCAGCAGACTTATAATAAATAAAGTAGCGCAGCTGTGAAGATCAAGTTATGATTTATGATCTGAAAGTTGCTTTAGAGACAAAATATGATCTGAAAACTGAACAGCGGAGCCAGAATCAGTTTGAGTCTGTTAACACCTTCATGTGTGTTCAGCTGAACACGGACCGGCTGTCACACCGTCACTGACACACACACACATTTACACACATTACGTAACTTCAAGGTTTCCATCAGGAGACGATGCATTCAGTTACCGATCCCTGCAGGTTTCTCTCATCCTTCACCTGAAAACACCTCTAAAACTGAATGACTGATGAGATTTGTGTCTTCACAACATGTGTAGTACATGTTAACACACACACACACACACACACACACACACACACACACACACACACACACACACTCTCTCTCTCTGATTTAAGTTCTTACCTTTTTCGTCTTTTTTTGCAGAATAAAATAATAATCCAGGACTTCTCTTCAGGACTTTAACATCTCTCCAACCATGCAGTGTTTGTGTGTGTGCGTGCACGTTAGAGTGTGTGCACGTGTATAGGTGTGTGTGTGTCAGCAGGTCCAGGTCAGCTGCTGGTTTGCCGGTTGTTTTGTACTCCACAGTGAGTTTCAGTCTTTGATGCTGTTAGTTTCTACTGAACTCTGTTGTCATTCACTCAGTCCTGATGTTCCTGCAGATGTTTCTACTGTCCTCAGCTCGGCTCGACTCAGACGTTCTACTCTTCTCCTCCCTGATGTTCTGTGTGACTCTACTTTCTTTCTGTCCTCGTTGAGCTCTCTGGGAGTTCTGCTGGTTGTTTCCTGTTTGTTTTATTTTCTTGCTGCAGCAGGAAATGGTCATCTTTTCCTCTTCCTCCCTCCCACCTCCCCTCCCCAGTCGACCCCCAACACACACACACACACACACACACACAACACACCACACCCTTAAGACTTAATGAATGGTCAGGTTGTTGGCACCGCAGAGACGCCCTCTGGTGTACAATACAGTTTCCTGCCTTGCTCAAAGGCACTGCGGGTTCACATCTGTCAGCCTGTCTGTAGACGTATATATATATATATATATATATATATATATATATATATATATACATATATATACATATATATATATATATATATATATATATATATATATATATATATATATACATATTCAGAGGAGGAGGGTGGATGGAGGCTTTAACCCAACAGTGGACTTTGCCACTGGAGACGCTGTTCGTTTCCTGTTTCCAACCGCGAGTCAGTCAGTTTTTTAAAAAGCGTAACTACGATCGTCCCCTCAACTTAACCCCGTGGGTATTACTGTTGTCATGACAATGAAGGTGGCCTCACTTTAAGGAAGTAGTAACTTTAACCCATATGTTTCTCGAACTTTAACAAAGTGATCATTTTAACTCAAACCATCATCTTTCCCTAAACCTAACCAGACCTGAACCACAGCGATGTCACATCATAAAACATCATTATTGTTTAACAGTGATGTGTTTAAAGGTTTTATAAAGCACAGACAGATGATGTTGTCCTGCTGATTACTGTCGATAGTGGCGCCAGATTAGAAAATGCTTCTGTGTCGTTCTGGAGTCACATGATCAAACCACAGATCTAGAGTTTCATTTGGAGGACTTGTTTTCAATTTAAGGACTAGTGCCCAGTTTATTTATGTTTGTATCTTTCGGTAGTCTGTCATAGCCTCAAGTGTTTCCACAGCAACAAGTGAGAAAGGCTGACGTCTATTTAGCTTTGCAGCATCATGGCCTCGTAACTTGACCTGATGATGGCGAGCACATCACAGTACGAACCAACTGGATTCAGCTGATATTGAGTGACAAAACACCCAAATATGAACTGCTTTTCACAAAAAGTCTCAAAATCAAGACACACACTGTCGCTCAATAAGCCAGATACCAGGAGGCTCTGTGGCGCAATGGACAGCGCGTTGGACTTCTAGTTAACAAGAGGAGGCATTCAAAGGTTGTGGGTTCGAGTCCCACCAGAGTCGATCTTTACATCCTGCAGAGGAAAATCTGAACCACACCTTAAAAATACTCACAATAAGTATGACGGTGTGTCACAGTTATCATACATGTTTAAATCACGTACCTGGAGCTTCATGTGGAGGACTTGTTGGGTTAACATGTTCTCCATAGCTGTGGTAGATTGCGAGCCAGATCTCGTGTTTATGCTGACAATGTCAAAATTTGTTCAGAAAAGCGATGAGGACCTTGTAGTGAATGACTTGTGCAGGCACTAGTCAATAAACGCATGTCTGCACATGCAGCATGCAACATAGAGCCCAAAGAGCACAACCCAGACGACCCAAGCTCCATATGATGTGGTCCAGAGTAGGCCTGGAGGAGGTGGTGGGAAATAGAGGCCATCTCTGCCCAACACAGAGAGTGAGACTATGATGACTAAGCCTTTGGTTGACATCTATGGTGGCAACTAGCAGAAGGCTGCCCTGAATGTCCTCCAGCTGTACACCAACTGGCCACACACACATGGCGTCTCCATACAGGCATCCAGTCAGTGGCATCATTGCAACATGTGGCCTGATGAACCGCACCACATTAAAGGCCATGTACAATCGAGCCCTGACATAAATGGACCATATGGACGATCTAGAATAAAAGTTGGTGGAGCCACTGGTGTGTCAGATTGAACAGGTTCTGCTCTTTGACATAACCAGAGGCTGCCACAGGACATATTGCCAGAGAACCTGTTCAATGCCACAGCAATCACCAGTCTGTTGGAGAACAGAGTGATGTTGGTGCCCTTTCTCAACCACCCAAATGTTATTTGAATTCTGACAGTGGTCCAGGAAACTATGCACTATTTGAATGCCACATTAAGGGCTAGCTTTGACAGCAACAAAGGGCGGGGGAGATATGATCCATCATGGAAGTCTTTCCAGTGTGAGCTGGCACTGGAGGAATTCCTTTAAGGCCACTGTCTCTCCCCTGAAGATGCACATGTCACAGTTAGTTTGGGCACTTCGGCCAGCAGCAGCAGCAGTGTGACCAGAAACCAGGCATTTTTGGGTTTGACTCCCCCATAGCTCTGTCACATCTGGTGTGTCTCCTCCACCACTGACAAACTGGACATGAGAGGAGACACAAAGCCTCTGTAGTCAGAGAATCTTCACACTATAAAACATGATGGGACCTTCATCATCCATGATTGGAGTGGAGATGATCAAGAGTCCTGCTGGGGGATGTGTACCGCAGGAGCTCTGACATCCCAATAACTACGCTGTAACACACCAGCTTTCCTCACTGAGTGGCAGGGCTAATGACCATCAACTCCTTTATAGACTGTGGTCAAACAGAGTTCTTCTGTGTACCCAAACACATTTGACAGGGCAAAAACCCTTGTCACCAGAGCTGGACTGGACCCCAAACAGTGTATGGAGTCTGGGATGACAGAGTTCCAACTGCGGTGGTTCCCTGCCATCAAGTTCTGGGATGGCAGAACCCCCAAATTCCGGTGGAACAAAACCCTTTATGTTGAGTTGCACCAGAATTGAGACTCTCCCTCACTGATCTCCACAGCAGCAGCAATCAAGGGTGACATATGCACTGAGGTGTGCTATGCACAAAACTTTGACCAGTACAAGGAGCATGGGTTGCCATGGCTCACAAAGCGCATCCTCAGGACACCAGCTCACCTCAAGAGAAACTGACCTGACATTCTTCTCATTTGCCGTCCTCGAACATGGGGACTCTTTGAGGCATTTAAGTCCCCGGCTAGAAGAAATGTCACACAGTCATGATAAACTGCAAGAACTGCAACTGCAGTGCAGACTCCTGCAGCCAAAGGTGTGGACTTTCCAGATTTGGAGGCTGCATGAAATCACACAGTTCAAGCTGGTTGTTCCAAACCTGCAGCAACTATGGAACAACCCCCAGCCAAGAAGCCCGAGGAGGAGGAGGAGGAGGAACTACAGCCAGAGGATGTCCAAGCAGTGGACCCTGAGCCACAAGTGGCCGATGTCAAAAGAGTGCAGGTGCAGAATGTACCTGCTGGCCCAACCTGCCATGGTCATCCATGGAAACGTCCTTAGTTCCCCTCATTCCAGACATCACTCACAAGGAGGCTTGCAAAAAATATGTGAATGATTTCTATGCAGAACTGCTTCCAGCCAGGGCACATTCTCGCCAGGATTTTAGACAGCGCCATCCCATTGGTCCGAAGGCCCATTATTCAAAAACTCCAATAGAAAAACTCCCCATTGGATCAAAAGCTCATAGTCCGACAGCCCATTATCCCGAAAACAAAAGCCCAAAGCTCCGAAAATACATACTGTCCCTTGACGTGCAAGGGATCATTTTAACCCAAACCGTGATGTTTCCCTAAACCTAACCAGGTGGGTTTTGTGCCTAAACTTAACCAGACGTTAGGTTAATAAATCGGCAGTTATAAAAAAGTGTAAACTGTGTGATTTAGACAGACGAGCATCATCTGGGAAACATCACGTTTATTCACTTTTACATGGAGCTAAAATTGATACTGAATTATGTTAAATGTTTGCTGAATGAGTTAGTGTCTGTTTATGAGCCGTAAAAATTATAAATGACCTTTTAGAAGGAGTAGATGTTTACCCATGAGCTCAGCTCGGTTATTCAGTATTTAACAATGTTATCGGAAGTTCTTTACTAAAGTCTCTGACCTGGACATGTCTGAGGAAATCTTTTTTTCAGGGTTATATGCATGTAAAAGACTCCATTAATATCTTGCATTAATGTAATTAAACTAAAGATTGTGCTGAGAGTAGCTGAGAGCTTTATCTGCATTTTTTTTTGTAATTAACCACACTGAAATTCTTAATAAACACAAAGAAACAACATCTGAGTTTAAACCTGTAATGTGCAAATGGTTTTATTAAATCAGTTGATGCAGATTGAAGCTGCAGCACGTCTGCACTGCAACGTCTGCAAGTGTCCATCAAAGTAAAAAAGTCTTTTCTGTGATGTTTTTCATTTCTCAGATATTTGTTGCAGGCTGAATTTGTGCCAGAAATGCATTTTCATGTATTTTTCTTGTACATAAACACCTCTTTCCTCTTCATACACTATGTCAGAGTTGAAATCTGTCTCACAGGGTGTAACTTGTATAAGATTTCCCTCCAATAAAATGTGATGACAGATTTTGAGTTCACCAGCGCCTCCATCATATGAAATGTGAAGCTGTGCTTTCTGACAGGCAGCCAGAGTTTTCATGTATTAAACATCAAACATCCAACTGTTTCCTGTCTGTTTGAACTGCAAGCAAAAAGCTTTTCTTTGTACTAAAAGTTAACTTTTTGACTTACTGAAGTATTGTCCTTTACAGCACTTGTACCTTCTTCCACTAATGCCTTCATTTCAGAGGTTGAAGAAACATTTTTGGCATTTTTGTGTACATGTTTTTAGTTTTTAAGAAAAATGTATCCGTCACTTTACCTTTACTTGAATATTTTTTATTCAAAGAATGGTACTTTCTCACGGAATAAAAAAAAAGTTGCATGAAAAAGCCATCAGTATGGTGGCAAAAAAGGCCCAAAAATAAATAAATGTAAATGTTGCCATAATCATATGAATTAAATTTTCAATTTGTATGCAGTCGTTTGTGTTTTATTTTGATGTTTATGTTTTATTCTATTCTTTATTTCCACATTTATTTCCTTATTTACGTTGCTCTACATGTAATTCTACATTTTCTTTGTTTTTTTTCATACTGATAACTTTTTCATTCATTTTTACTCTGTAACAAATCCTTGTAACAAAAAAACACTCAAGTACTCTACACTCAAAAATGACTGTTACAGTAACAACTGTACATGTAATGAAATGAAGGCATTGTTGGAGTAAAAGTAAAGGTTAAAGTGCTGTAAAAGACAGTCTTTCTACATTTAATATGTTTATTTCTACATTTCTGTTAACATTTCTAGCTCTGTGACTGGTGTTTCTTGCTGAAATGCACCTTGGGAGTTGTAGTTAACTCATACCCTTCAGTTTTTCTGTCAACAGGCTTGTAGCTTTGACTTTGTAGCAAAGAATCAGATATTTTCTAACACAGTTGTTCATCTTTTGCTCTGCTGATTTAACCAGGAGAGTTTCATGTGGATCCAAACTGTAGAAGAGCTCTAACTTCAGGAGACGGTGAAACATGATCATATGTAATGATTTGTGGCCCTCTGGTGGCTTGAAGGTGAATTGCATGATGTTGGAACTGATACAGAATACTGTTTTCACTTACAGAATCATCTTTATTTCCAAAACAACCATTTGAGGTTCAAAAGATTTTAAAATGAACATAATAAATGTTATCAACATGTTCACTATAAGGATTTACAATCAAGAAACTGGCACCTTGTCACAATTCAATAAATTACAATGATCAAATATCCACAAACAAAGCTTTAAATGGAGAATAATGAAATAAATCAACAGTTAATATGGTTCAATAAACATGATTGTAGTTTGAAAAGCAAACAAAACCCTGTAAAAAAATATTCATCATAAAAGAAGAAACTTACTGAAGGAAATTTACTTAAAATACAGAATGATATTATGTCAAATAACGATCAAAACAATCAAAATTAGAAATAGACTATTGATTGATGTTTTAATTGATTGAGTCTAAATCAGTAATGAACAAGCGGTGATATTGAACAGGGCAGGAGTAAAAACACCATGAACACACACACTAGCCGTGTTTCCATTAACCTATTTTTATGCGCATTTTGAAGTATTGCATTAAAAAAGCTTAATGGAAACGCCAAAATTTGAAATAACTTTTCTCTCACTTGAGGCGGACTTTGGAAATGTTGAAAAGTTTATGAGAGTTTATGCGCAAAATGTGTGATGGAAATGCATTTGTCGAATAAATGTATTGACCGTTTAGTTCACATGACTGATCAGCTGTTTCTGCTCTTGGCGTATTCCAGTGTCTTCAAATAGCATGAAGCATGGCCAGTACTAGCTGACATGAAAGAACAATGACAACTTGCCCAATTGAAACAAATTCCTGAAGACTTCTCTCCATTTTTCTCTCGTTAAGGCGATATAACTATTTGTTTTGTTTCCTATTGGCGACCTCTACCTCTTCTACTCTGTTTATTTATGCCTATGCCACCATATTCTGATGAAACTATGTGTTGCGTGGTCTAGTTTATTCACTTGAAACCAGTTGATGGAAACACGCCTAATTTACTTTTTACCGCAATTACTTTTTGCAACATTTCAAAAGTTTCCTTAAAATTCTCTTATGAATCTAATGGAAACACGGCTACTGTAGTTTATTTTGACTCAATCCCACAGACACCATCCTGCTGCCAGAAATACTAACTAGATTATAGTAAAGGATTCACCACCACAACAATAACAACAGTCCTAGTCTGCTGCCTTCACCCCGACTCTTCTGTAGCTGGAGAGAAAGAAAGAAAAATACAGGATTATTTGAGTAAACACTGCAACACATCTGAGATTTGGATAACAGAGGGAAGACAGTCATGGATTTTATTTGTTTCTATTTATTTTTGTCAGCACTGAGGCCGGATATCACCCCTTATGTCCACCAAGTATCCACAGGCTAACAAGCTAACATGCTAACAAACTGTGTCTGACTCTGGTACATGAACAGGATTAGATCAGCATGTACAGGATGTGTTGGGGGCAGCGAGTCTGTACGAGCTGGTATCAGTCTCAGCAGTGGAGTAGAGTCTAATATATTGACTATACGTAATGAACGGTCTCAGTAGTAGTTGAGTCAAGTCTAGTATACAGGTTTATACATACTGAACAGTCTCAGAGACAGTTACAGCTACTGTATGGTAGCCCAGAGGGGAAAATGTCAGTCACCTGCAGGGTCTAACAACAAAACTGTTTCACACAGTTCTCAAGTGAGAATTGAATTTAATGTTGTAATGCATCCAGTTTGATCACTGGCAGTTAGTTTGGTAACATAAAATAAGCAGAATATGCTGGAGAAGGTGAGGGCTTTTGTTTCGATCACATGTCTGCTAGTACTTCCTGGATACAGTAGGTGCGTTATGTAGCGACCTTTCAACTTTACCTGACAGGATATCAACAGTTGCAGTTGCGTACAATGCAGATGACAACGATGACACAGATGAAACAGATGATGACCATGAAGGTGACCGCGAAGATGACCGCAATTCCCAGACTAATGTGGAAATCTGAAAGAGAGGAAGAAAGATGAAGATCAAGCAGTGTGATCTATGAAAGACAATGAACAGTCAGGACTCTTTCTATTTGAGGGGGAAATTATAAATATCACCTTGTTAGATCAATTGTCATCCTCGTTTCCATCCTTCTTGTATTAACGATGTAATAATGATACTTTACATTGTTTAAATCAAAATCATAATTTATAGTGGCTACATGTATTTGAGACTCATTGTATAAAACACTATAATATGATGTGTCCACATACTTTTGGCCTCTAACCTTGACCCTCAGGAATAATGATTTGTAAATTGTATATAAAGAAAGATAAACATGTAAGTGAAGTGTATCAATAGTAAAGATAATACCTGTAATGATTCCAGGAGGAAAAATACCTGCTAAAAATTAACAATGTAACAATACAAGTAAAGATATTGTTCAGTAATTATAATTACCTGTCTTCTCTGTAACGTTAATTATAATTGTAATTTCAGAGTTGATGAGATAGTTATAAAATTAAGACAATACAGGAAACAAGTTTATTACCTGTAGTCACAGTAGGTCGTCTGGTTGTAGTAGCTGGTTTTAAAAATGAATGATATCAATTAGTATTGTACAGTTGATGAGATACAAGTAAAGATAATGTTCAGTAATTATAATTACCTGTCTTCTCTGTAATGTTAATTATAATTGTTAATTTCAGAGTTGATGAGATAGTTATAGAATAAAGACAATGTAGGAAACAAGTTTATTACCTGTAGTCACAGCAGGTCGTCTGGTTGTAGTAGCTGGTTTTAAAAATTAATTATTATTAATTAGCATTGACCAGTTGATGAAATACAAGTAAAGATAATATCCAGTAATTATAATTACCTGTCTTCTCTGTAATGTTAATTATAATTGTAATTTCAGAGTTGATGAGATAGTTATAAAATTAAGACAATGCAGGAAACAAGTTTATTACCTGTAGTCACAGCAGGTCGGCTTGTTGTAGTAGCTGGTTTTAAAAATGAATGATATCCATTAGTGTTGTACAGTTGATGAGATACAAGTAAAGATAATGTTCAGCAAATATAATTATGTCTTCTCTGTAATGTTAATTATAATTGTTAATTTCAGAGTTGAAGAGATAGTTATAGAATAAAGACAATGCAGGAAACAAGTTTATTACCTGTAGTCACAGCAGGTCGGCTTGTTGTAGTAGCTGGTTTGATATGATATGATATGATATCAATTAGTATTGTACAGTTGATGAAATACAAGTAAAGATAATGTCCAGTAACACTGATGTGTACATTACAGTATATATGTTAAGATATAATACATATTTAACCCTTACGCACTGTTCATATTCTGACTCATAATTAGTCTCTACACCAAACTTCTGAGCCACAAATCTATTTTACATTCATTAATACCTCATCAGTCATCAATAAATATGTGATTAATCCTTAATGACGTTGTCAGAGAACAGAGTGTTTTCTATTTGCTTATAGAGAAAAAAACATTCACAATCTCACTATATTATGGGCCAGGAGACCATTTTATAGAATTTTTTATAGATTTTTTGAATAAATACGAATCAAATTTGTACATTTGTTTGTAGAAAAATGTGTATCAGCTGCACAAAGATTAATTCATTTGTATATTCTGGTTCACTTTCGGAAAAGTAAGACTAAAAGAGATGCCTTTAGGATGTTTTACTGCTCTCAAATGTAAATATGGGTCAAATTTGTACATTTGTATATATTAAATAATGCAATAATTAACACAAATTCTAGAAATTGCAAGAGCTTGCAATTTTGCTAAATTACCACAACTTTTCTGCATGAAATGGTCAATTCAACAGTCCACTTGTGATTTGGACCAATTGTGGTATTTGGTGTCGTAGTAACTGACGTCATCGCAGCGCATTCAGCAAAGAGCAGAAGCAACTAAAAACCAAAACCTTCGAGCCTTTCTGGTTTTCTTGTAGTAAAACCAACAACTCCACAGTGGAGCAGACAGCAAAGATGGACATAATCTACCTCAAACATAAAAATGGGCACTTTGGAAATGAAATTATATTTTTATGTTGATGGATTTATTTATCATTACATATGACTCTCCATTGGAAGTAGTTTTAAAAAATTACATTATTTTCTTTTGCTTGCAATTTTTCCCAATTTTGCAATTTTACCACAAAAACAGCTCATAAAATATTGCAAATTTTTGATAAAAGCTGCTGCAAAATAAAGAATTTTTGGCTGCAATAATCACAAAAAACTCCTGGAGGGATCTTATAGTCACATAATCTTATAGCACATTAGCTGACTAGCATTTAATGTTAGCGTTAAGTTGGATCTTACTGTTTTTTTCACACCTTGCCAACATGTTAAAATGCTAATGTTAGCTACAAACATCTGTCTAAAAGACTGGAGATAAAGTTATATTAGCCCATTGATAACTGAACATTTCACCTTTTGTGTGGCTCTCTTGGATTTTGATTTAACTTATAGCAGATCTTCTACACAAACAAAGCTATTACCTTCTTAGAGGGATTTAAATTAACCACAAAAGTAGTAGCCTATTTGCTTTTATACTTGGCTGTCAGATAATCAGTAATAATGTTGAGTATTTATAAAAATGCAAAAATGTCCATATATCTAAGAAAAAGCTTGAAATGCAAGCACATGATAAATAAATACAGTGAAGTCGCCCCCGAACCGATCTGGTTAAAGTAATACACCAACAAGAATCTATGTGATTATTACTACAAGGTAAAAGTAACAATTTAAGGTGGACTTACCTTTAATGTCACCACAGAGGTTCTCACACTCCTCCTCAGTCTGAAAGATGTTCCCGTTGGACCCGTAGCCGCTGAAGTTAAATCTCTCACAGCTCTGGCTCTTCATGTTGTAGAAGAACATGGAAATGTTTGAGCTGCCTGCTCCATACTGCATGGGCCGATAACAACGAACTGATGCAGGAGAAGGATGGAGGAAATAAATTCATTAGCAGACAGAAAGGGCTGCAGTTTCCCTCCATGATGGAGTCACACGTAGGGCTGGGTACCGAACTTTGATACTTTTATGGCACTGACTGAATTGCTTCGATACTATTGAGTATTGAAAAATGCCTTATTATTCAGTAAGAACTGCTCTCCAGAGACTGAAAACGTGATCGCTGTTATTAGTCTTTAGAGCCGTTTCTAAACAAACTAACGTGACCAAACTCTTCATGATGAAGGAACATGTCACCCAGTGCAGCAGTGTGGCTCACTGACATGTTTCTAAGTTCTCAGATCTATCTGATGGTGCTCCACGTGGAAATATTTAAGAGGTTTCTTACACTTTTTATTGCAGAGGGCTTCACACCCTTCCTGGGTTTCAAACGAGTTTCTATTGGACCCACAGCCAGCGTGGAAGCTCTCACACCTGTAACTGGTCCTGTTGTAGAAGAATCTGGGAATCCCCGGTTGGCAGCTGCTACAATTCATGAACTCTGAACAATGAACTGGTGGGAGGAGACATGACATCAATTATTTTCTCATGCCTAATTAACTAAGCAAACGTTTCTCTTTTGACTTACCTTCATTTGCAGATATGTATTAATAAAGTCAGTTTGGGGGGAAATGTAATTGACCATTTGCTGTAATTACTGTTGATAACCTGTCCAGTTGTCACACAGCACATATACACCACATTAACAGTGGTGAGTTTAGCATCAAAATGTAATTTTACAAACACTGTGTCCTTGATTTTAGACATAACTAAGCAGCTTCATTACTAACTAAAAATTGCTGATTTTACTGAAATGACAACAGTCAGCAGTTAGCTGTAGTTAGCTTGATAATTAAGCTAATATTAGCATCATGTGTTGACTGAAATCACAGTCTCCAGCTCACTTTTAATGCTTCCTGCTGATTTGTTTCACAACAAGATTCTTGGGGTATTAAATTTGCATTTGATGGCTACATATATAATATCATGCTACTGGACTGAGGCTATAGCTAACAGGACTAACAATAATCATCATCATCAACAGTTAATGTAGACATGTAACTTTTACAAAAAAAGAAAGACTTTCAGGGTTAGGACCAATGTGTTTGGTGAACGCAACAATATCTTAGATAACAAGTTTAGCTGGAGTTTAAATTCAGTGAAGGACAGCTGTTAACTTTAGCCTGAACTCTGATAGTATCCAGCCAGGACCGGTTTTCACACAGTGGATGTTCAAGTCCAGAATGGGCCTTTTATGTAACCTGTAACCACACAAACTAATGTTGATAACTATCGATGCACTCCTTGGACTTGGAAGTAACACTGGGTTACTACTGTAGGCAGTTAGCTCGTTAGCTGAACATGCTAGCATCAGCTGCTAACGTTACAGCAGATAAACACTGTTTAATCCATTCCTTATACTTTTTCGCCTGTTTTTGGTTTTTGGAAGAACTTAAAACAGGACACAACCCAATGAACTCTTTGTATACAGAGTTACCTCTCTTGTACAATAGAAACACTGACACACCTGCTGTGACTCGTTATTGTTGGTATGTTACAAATGTTTGGGGAGGGTTTTAGCTAAAGGTCAATTCTGCCCAGAGGACAATTTTTTATCATATCATACAGGATGGTACATACTGAGCTCAGCAGGTGTATTAAGAGGAAAAATAATTTGTGCACAATAATAGTACATAACATAAAACGATATTTAATATCAAAGGTGATAGACCAGATACGTGGTCAATCCAGTCTCAGCAAGCTGTTTGTATTTATAGCAGTATAGTTTTGATCCATGGATGCACTTTGGGATTTGCTTGTTTTTGATATCTTTGACATCCCTTAAACATGTTAAAATATTGATTGGCATGACGTTCTGTTAAGTTGTGTGTACAATTCAACGAGTGATCAATTTGTAATTTTTAGGCACAAATAAGTTTTTGGTGCTTCAGGAAAAGCAGGAAAGGCAACAAGTACCAGCTGGTTTATAATGTCAATATGTGAATGAAAGCAGCTTTGTACTTACGTGTCTCATCAGCTAGTCTATATGCATCTGTCATGAAATAGTATCTTTGATCTGTGGAATAGAGATATTTAATAGCAGGTAAGTTTAATCTTTGTCAGAAACATTGAAGGAGGATGTTCTCAAGAATTCAGGTCAACATATATTCAAATATTTCATAGAGGTCTGTTTGACAGTATTTGAGATAGCTTGCTTAATAATAATAAGAGACTAAAGTTTGACTCTGACAGATGATTTGTTTAGTCAGTTTTTTGGTGCAGCCCTGACCAGAATAAAGCAGAAAATATGAATCCATCCTACCGTCGTCAATGGTGCTCTTGGGGTAAACCCTGATCTCTGTGCTGGGATGTCGGGTGTACGAGTATCTGGCCTGGTTCAGACAGTTGACCAGCAGGCACTGCTTTTTGTCATGGAGTGGTATGACTATCAATGCCATGTGGCAGTTGGGCTCTGCATCGCAATCCCTCCAGCACTTCCCCTCATCCTCACCCTCCACCGGAGGCCGGGTCAGGTTGTTGATCCCGGAGATGAGGCACTGTGCTGGCTCGGGGACCTGGGCCTGACCGAGCCAGACCTGGAAACACATGGACAGCAGACAGAACCAGAGCTCAAACAAACGCTGCTGGTTCATGTTCCTTCCAAAAATCTTCACCTCAGAGGAAACTGTAAGCAGTTGTGGCACGTTGATCCTGATGAATTGTACCAGGACAGATAGAAAACACTTACTTTTTAAAGTTACCTGGCCCTACCCACACACCTCTATCAGCACACATTCCTGTTTAATAACTCCAACCCAGGCAGCCTCAGATGTTAGAGGTGTGGCCACAGAAACATGATTCCATCTCACTACTTTTTCCTGAAGTAGATGAAACGAAACTGAGTTCCCCATACATGAAGTTCCTCAGCCATTAAAACCTATTGGTCATGTTAGATTAATGAATGGCCGTCCAGCCAATCACAGCAATTTGACCAACCCACTAGGCCAGGGAAGTTTAGGTGCGCTCCTTTTCCTACACGTGGGACACAATCTGGCGAAAAGGGATGACAAGCGACGAGGGAGGGGTATTTGTTGGAACATTGGGTGGAATAGGGTCCAAAGGCAGAGGGTTGCGGTGCTCATGTCCCACCACTAGGATCTTGATTAAACTCCTGCAGTGTTACATCAGCATTCCCATAAAGGTCGACTAGCTTGTATTTGAATACTCATTCAATGAAAGAAGTTTCCAACACTATGTCTACAGTGGCTTTACATTTAAAAACACACCTTCTCTCTCTCTTCTTTTGTTTTGGCCTAAATAATCCTGGGTCCAGACCTCTAAATCACCTCTCAAATTCTCCTATTTTTAGTGGTTTCAGTAATCTGTAAACATGAAAATTTGCCTTTTTACGGGAGGTCATTAGCTGGACTATTTCTCTGAGGGGTTGCAATTTTTCGACGGAGCCAGGCCAGCTGTTTACACCTGTTTCCAGTCTTCATGCTAAATTACCCAGTTTCTAGCAGTGACTTCATACTTAAGGTCAATTCATGCTTTCCGCATCCATGTAGCATGACCCCTCTGCAGACGTCTGCACACAGCCCAAAATTTGTGACCATGCGGACTATACATGTAGCAAATGTGCCATCTGCATGTGCTAGAAACTTCTCACTTTCACTTCTCAACAAGTTGATCACTTCATGAGAAGTGAAAGAGGAAATGTGGCCAAGCAGTGCTCTTATAATTCCTCTTGATGACATCATCCAATTTTGATAACATGCCAGGTGAGTAATGATGAGCCAAATGCTCACTTGCATGCTCAAAGAATGTGACTGTACCTGTAGTTCAAGTTTTAAGTCTACTAGTGTAAACTGTGAGTTTGATATGTGACGACTGAATAATCAGCAGATATCTGATTTTCTGGAATCGCTGTTGTAAACACTTGTGTGACTAACTGAAAGTGAGGCAAATTTTAGAAATATACAATTCCATATGAAACCGATGCGAAGATGTATTATTGTTGCCATGACGATGAAGGTGGCCCTAACTTTAAGGAAGTAGTAACTTTAACCCACCACTTTTCTCTAATTTTAACTAAGTGATCATTTTAACTCAAACCATCATCTTTCCCTAAACCTAACCAGACCTGAACCACAGCGATGTCACACCATAAAACATCATTATTGTTTAACAGTGATGTGTTTAAAGGTTTTACAAAGCACAGACAGATTATGTCGTCCTGCTGATTACTGTCGATAGTGGCGCCAGATTAGAAAACGCTCCTATGCGTCGTTCTGGAGTCACATGATCAAACCACAGATCTAGAGTTTTATTTGGAGGACTTGTTTTCAATTTAAGGACTAGTGCCCAGTTTATGTTTGTATCTTTCGGTAGTCTGTCGTAGTCTCAAGCGTTTCCACAGCAACGAGTGAGAAAGGCTGAGGTCTATTGAGCTTTGTAGCATCATTGTCTCGCAACTTGATGTGATGATGGTGAGCGCAACACAGTACGTACCAACTGGATACGACCAATATTTAGTATAAAACACCCAAATATGAACTGCTTTTCACCAAAAGTCTCAATAAAATCAGGACACACACTGTCGCTCAATACACCAGATACCAGGAGGCTCTGTGGCGCAACGGACAGCGCGTTGGACTTCTAGTTAACAAGAGGAGGCATTCAAATGTTGTGGGATCGAGTCCCACCAGAATTGATCTTACATCCTGCAGAGGTAAATCTGAACCACACCTTAAAAATACTCACAATTAGTATGACGGTGTGTCACAGTTATGATACATGTTCAAACCACGTATCTGGGGCTTCATTTTTCATTTTTCCCATACACACTACAACACCAAGCTGGTGTTTCCTCATTTACACACTCACACACTTTGGAAAAGCTGTTTTCAGGGGAGAAAAACACCGTTTAAGTCTGGACGGAGGAACAAAACGGAGAGAAGATGAATTTAGCAGACTTCGTGTGGACATGGTCTTTGCAAGCATTGAGTAAAAAAAGAAGTTGTCCCTTTTTCTCCGACAATTTGCACTTTGTGCTGAGCTGCATCTCTTTTCTCCTTGTAATCTGGCAGGAAGAGTCGTATTAAAGTTGAATTCCAGCAACGATTATATTCCAACAGCTTCCTGGTCCATCAAACCACTTCATCAGTTTTACAGCATCTCTTCAGGTGAATTTCATCCTCAGTGGCATAAAAATATTTAAACTTTCGACCCTGACCGTTTTGCGTGCCACTGGTTAGACCCATGTCACCTGGACTCTCATAATGCCTTTAAGCTACTATAGAGGACCATTAAAATGCCTTTTGAAATGCTCATGAAATTTAACAAAAATGCATGTCTTGGGAACAGAAGGTGGTCCAGTCACCAAAATTTGGCATGCGTGATTGTCTCTTCCCACTAGTGTCTGCCTTTGATATAGCTACCATAGAGTATCATTACAATGCCTTTTGAAAATTGTACTAAGTTTCAACATTTTTCCAACTTTCCATTGCTTTTGCTGTACAGTGTAACAGTGTGTTTGATGATGTGTTCCATCTGATGTCTTTCTGCTCGCAACCAAAAGTATTTTATAGAGATTCATGCTGAGCTGTGAGTTTGTCCGGGACTTTGTCAGGTATAAAGCGACAAAAGAGCATCAACTTCTATCCTAAAATTGTTCCTTATTGCTTTAGCGGTTTCTTGCCAATATGAATGAATTAGGGGGCCCAAAATACATGAAAATGGTCTGCCCTTTTTTTAACCACACTGCCTCCAACATTCATCCTGTCCCTGGAAAGCCTGCTGAATAAATTTCAATTTTGGAGTCATAAAATATTGTATTATATTCTTCCAGCAGAATTCGTGCCAGGATCTTAGACAGTGCCATGCCATTGGTCCGATGGGCCATCATCCCAAAAACAAAAGTCCTCTGAAAATACACTGTCCCTTGACGTTCAAGTAATCATTTTAACCCAAACCATGATGTTTCCCTAAACCTAACCAAGTGGTTTTTGTGCCTAAACCTAACCAGACTTTAACCACAGCGTTGTCACGTCATCAAACATCATTACTGTTTAAAAAGCACATCAAAATACAGTAAAATATTAACGGCAAAAGACGACAGAGGAAGCCTAGTCTGAACCCCTAACCATAAACTATGGCAGTGTGTCATTATTGGTTATCAAACACTGATAATGTTTATTACCTGACAAAACAGACTTTTTATGTATTACTGATGTCTTCTGATAAATTCGGTGTCATGTTTCACTTCAGTAGAACTCTTTAATGAATCAGCAGTTATAAAAAAGTGTACACTGCGTGATTTAGACAGACGAGCATCATCTGGGAAACATCAGGTTTATTCACTTTTACATGGAGCTAAAATTAATACTGAATTACGTTAAATGTTCGCAGAAAGAGTTAGAGTCTGTTTAAGAACTTTACATCCTGCAGAAGTGAATTTATGAAATCATAAAATCATAAAAGAAAAGTTGCAAAAGTTGAAAAAGCCATCGGTATGGTGGCCCAAAAGGGACATGGCGGGAAGGGGGGGGGGATTTATATATACTGTAAATGTAAGGAACTGCAGATTAAAAATAGATAAATGTAAATGTTGCCATAACCATATTGAATACATGCATTTGTTTGTGTTTCATTTAATGATAAATGTGTTTCCACATTTATTTACTTAGCTCCACATTTAATTCTACATGTATTTTTTTTTTCATACTTTTTCATTCATTTTTACTCTGTAACAAAGTGCAATCCTTGTAATACATAAACACTTAAGTAAAAGTAAAGTGGCAGATTTTTTTGACTTTTACAGTAACAACTGTACATGTAATGAAATGAAGGCATTGATGGAGTAAAAGTAAAGGTAAAAGTGCTGTAAAAGACAGTCTTTCTACATTTAATACATGTTTATTTCTACATTTCTGTTAACATTTCTAGCTCTGTGATTGGTGTTTCTTGCTGAAATGCACCTTGGGAGTTGTAGTTAACTCATACCCTTTTTTTCTGTCCACAGGCTTGTAGCTTTGACTTTGTAGCAAAGAATCAGATATTTTCTAACACAGTTGTTCATCTTTTGCTCTGCTGATTCAACCAGGAGAGTTTCATGTGGATCCAAACTGTAGAAGAGCTCTAACTCCAGGAGACGGCGAAACATGATCATATGTAATGATTTGTGGCCCTCTGGTGGCTTGAAGGTGAATTGCATGATGTTGGAACTGATACAGAATACTGTTTTCACTTACAGAATCATATTTATTTCCAAAACAACCATTTGAGGTTCAAAATTTTTTAAAATGAACATAATAAATGTTATCAACATGTTCACTATAAGGATTTACAATCAAGAAACTGGCACCTTGTCACAATTCAATAAATTACAATGATCAAATATCCACAAACAAAGCTTTAAATGGAGAATAATGAAATAAAATAAACAGTTAATATGGTTCAATAAACACAATTGCAGTTTGAAAAGCAAACAGAACCTTGTGAAAAAATATTCATCATAAAACAAGAAACTTCCTGAAGGAAATTAACTTAAAATACAGGATTATATTATGTCAAATGACGACCAAAACAATCAAAATTAGAAATAGACTATTGATTGATGTTTTAATTGATATAGTCTAAATCAGTAACGAACAAGCAGTGATATCGAACAGAGCAGGAGTAAAAACACCATGAACACACATACAAGCCGTGTTTCCACTGAGTAAGTAAAGTATCGCATTAAAAATGCTTAACAGAAACGTCAAAATTCGGAAAAACTTCCTCAGTTTCGCAAAAAACTTTTACACTAGCTTGAGGTGGACTTTGGAAATGTCGAAAAAGAGTTTATGCGCAAAATGGGTAATGGAAACGCATTTGTTGGATAAATAATGACCTAGCAAACGTTTAACTCACATGACTGATCAGCTGTTTCCGCTCTAGACATCTCCAAATAGCATGAAGCACGGCCAATACTAGCTTACATGAAAGAACAATTACAACCTGCCCAATTGAAACAAATTCCTAGACATCTCTCCATTTTGTTCTTGTTAAGGCGATATAACTATCATAGACTTTAAAAAAAATATGGACATGGTCACCGTGACGTCACTAATTGGTTTTTGAAGAGCGGTTTTAAAGCTCAAAGAGGCGGGCCGAATGGCTGAAACAAGCCACCTAGCGGCTGGCGGACCTGTCACTCAAAGCAGCCATGTCCTTCATTATGCAGAACTTTACAGCTTAATGATATTTAAATGGGTGAGTTATAAAAAAATTCACCCCCCGTACAGTTGTCATGAAAGGAGAAATTAGCTACAGAGACCAAAACCGTTTTTTGTACCAGGCTGTAAACATGTTTATTTCTGCTGTAAAGTTGGGCATTTTAACATGGGGGTCTATGGGGATTGACTCACTTTTGGAGCCTCAAGTGGCCATTCAAGGAACTGCAGTTTTTGGCACTTCCGCGTTAGCGTCATTTTTCAGCCCCGGAGGTTACCGCTTGCTAACTTTTTGTTTTGTTTTCGGTTGGCGTCCTCTACTTCCTCTACTTTGTTTATTTAAGCCTATACTGGCATCTTCTGATGAAAATCTGCGTTGCACAATATTGGATTCACCACCACCACCAGAACAGTCCTCGTCTGCTTCGATGATCACCCCGACAGACTCTGACTCCGTGGAGGATTCACTATCAAGATCTGATAATTTTCTGTAGCTGGAGAGAAAAAAAGAAAAATACAGGATTATTTGTGTAAACGTGTAGAACACTGCAACACATCTGAGATTTGGATAACAGAGGGAAGACAGTCATGGATTTTATTTGTTTCTATTTATGTTTGTCAGCACTGAGGCCGGATATCACCCCTTATGTCCACCAGAGTGTCTCACCTCTAGACACAAGAGAGGTATCAATCTGAACATCTAACTCTCCCATAATGTTGAACTATTCCCTTAAAAGCGGTAAAGGAAAGACACAGCGTACAGTGTCTTAACAGTAAAGGTATCTGTTACCACATCAGTCAGAAACAAGCTGCAAACGTCTGTGTGTACCTGCTGAAGAACTGAGTGTTTCTGAGACTTTTCCAGAGGAAACTTGAACCATCATGGAGATGTTAGTCTTAGTACACCTGAGGACGGGCTTCTAAATATATTGAGTATTTCAAGTTTTCTAGTACTGGGTGTTGCACACCTGTTAGGCCACTATAATACAGGACACTCTAACCAGATGTGTATGTATTAAGTGGTAGTAAATACATTTATACTTCAATATCCTCCTAAATTATTAGGCTGTATGCTAAATTTTAGCATACCAGTTTTTGTTTTTGTTTTTTTGTTTTTTTACAGTAAATAAAGAAAAATAGTGACTCATATTTGTATCCTGACAAAATAAGAAATGACCTGCAGAGAATAAAACACTAAAGTAGTCTTAACTGTTGTATCTACCAAACTACCAAAGTTTGGTAACATAAAGGTGAGGGCTTTTGTTTCGATCACATGGCTGCTAATACTTCCTGGATACAGTATGTACCAGTACAGGTCCGTTATGTAGCGACCATTCAACTTTACCTGACAGAAGATGGACGCTTGTGGTTGCATATACAATGGACAGCAGCGATGATGGCGAACACAAACAAGATGACTGGAATAACCACCAGAATAATGAGGAAACCTGAAAGAGAGGAAGACAGAAGAAGATCGGGGGTGTGATTTATGAAAGACAATGAACAGTCAGGGCTCTTTCCATTTTAGAAGGAAATTATAAATATCACCTCGTTAGATCAATTGTCAACTCGTTTCCATGCTAATGTATTAATTATGCAACTTTACATCGTTTAAATCAAAATCATAATTTGTAGTGGCTATATGTATTTGAGACTTGTGTGAATCACTATACGTACTATACGCACTATATGCGTGTCCACATACTTTTGGCCTCTAACCTTGACCCTCAGCAATAATGATTTGTAAATTGTATATAAAGAAAGATAAACATGTAAGTTTAGTGTAAAGATAGTAAAGATAATACCTGCAGTGACACTGATTACAGGAGGACGAATACCTGCTAAAAATGAACAATGTGACAATACATGTAAAGATAATGTTCAGTAAATATGTAATGTGTAATCTGTAATGTTAATTATAATTGTAATTTCACAGTTGATGAGATAGTTATAAAATAAAGAGAATGCAGGAAAACTTTTATTACCTGTAGTCACAGCAGGTCGTCTGGTTGTAGTAGCTGGTTTTAAAAAATTAATTACATCACTTAATTTTGACCGGATGATGAAATGCAAGTAAAAATAATGTTCAGTAAATATAATTACCTGTGTTTTCTGTAGGAACAGCAACTGTAGTATCTGTTAAAGAGTTAAATATGTTCATTTTAATTGTAGACTTTATTAAATAGTTATAAAGATGACGCTAATGCAGGAAACACTTTGGGCCCTATCTTACACCAGGCGTAAAGCTGCAACATAAGTGTCTTTGTTAGTTTAAGACCGACACAATTGTCATTTTCCCATCCAGCACCCACATTGTTAAAATAGCAAATGCACTTGCGTCCATCAGTGCGCCCATGGGCCTGTTGGTCTAAAAGTAAGGTGTGGTCAGGCGCATTGTTGGTTCATTGCTATGTTGAGGCAGCAGAGAGCGATTGTGCTATTGACCAACAAAAACCTGGTCTGAAGTCAATGGCGCAATGTCTCACAGTTATTTTAAGGAGCATTATCAAGTCAGTAATATGAACCTACACAGGCGGGTGCACAACATACACTCTGCTTGTTACACACACCAACGTGCAGCAGCGCACAACATGCAAAAGATTACAGATAAAAGGATTACAATGTGAAAGATTGTTATTGTGTCTATTAATATATTTTAAAAATGCATGTCATAATGTTGAATCATAATATTTATCAGAATTTACTAATCACAGTAATGACGGATAAAATTGTTTAATTATTTGACCAAATCGTGGCAAAACATGGAGGTATTTAAACAGACGGATAACAACGGATCAAACACAGATCGACTTTCCTGCTGCATCAGTACATGATGACATGAGGAAATAAATGGGATGAAAACAATGATTCAACTAACAAAGGAAATAAATCTGCACAGCTTCTAGCTGCTGCCAGCAGCAGGATCAGAACCTTGGAGAGCTGATCAAGTCCTGATAACTGTGTTAATGATTCTTTACGTGATCTTGAATATTTAACAAATATTCTTTAACATTTTTGAGATTACAGTGATCAGGTTTCCATACTTTCAGCAATTAAAACCCTGCTGATTTAACCTGTTACTCCATGCCTGAACAAAATGATTTTAAAGAAAGCAAAGCTGTAATTAAAAAAATAAAGCTTTTCAAAAACCAAACCAAAATACATTCTCAACCAATTAATGAACAGGATCTTAAACTGGTGGTCTGGGGCCACGGGAGGGTCCAGGAGCAGCAGTGTGCTTGTTATGGATCATGTGCTTTCACTTTGAGCGCGAGCAGATCCGTTTCCTCTGCAGAGAAGTGTCCCTTCTGGCAAATGTGCCATTATAATAGCAATCCGCCAAGGTGCAAGCGCACCTGGCCGTTAAAGTGAATGGGAGATGACACTGTGATTGGTTTATTGCATGTTACACTGAAAACACACCCATGATTAATTAGGAAACTATGGACAACCCCTTTGAACCATGCGCCTGGCGCATCGACCATTTTTCCACCATTAGAATAGCAAAAGTGGATTTGGACACACCCTAAATGCACTTCAGACTGTGCACTTTAGATCGTTAAAATAGGGCCCTTTGATTACCTGTATTCACAGCAGGTCGACGGTTTTAATTAAAATTAATGATATAAATTATTAAACAAAGAGGCAAATATCAGCATGTCAGCAATATAAGAAATGTAAATTCATGCCTACACACACACATATATAAACACATATGAGCAACAATACTAAGGAAAGTTTAGAGTCACATTAGTAAAGTCTGCCAAATCAGTCAATTTGTAAATTGTAAATAAAGAATGGTGAACATGGAAGTGAAGTGTAAAGATAGTAAAGATAATACCTGCAGTGACACTGGTTACAGGAGGTGAAATACCTGCTAAAAATGTTGAAAAATAAACAAGTAGTATTTGTTAAAGAGTTAATAATGTTAATTGTAATTTCAGAGTTGATGAGATAGTTATAGAATAAAGACAATGTAGGAAACAAGTTTATTACCTGTAGTCACAGCAGGTCGGCTTGTTGTAGTAGCTGGTTTTAAAAGTGAATGATATCAATTAGTATTGTACAGTTGATGAAATACAAGTAAAGATAATGTCCAGTAACATTGATGTGTACATTACAGTATATATGTTAAGATATAATACATATTTAACTCTTACGCACTGTTCATATTCTGACTCATAATTAGTCTCTACACCAAACTTCTGAGCCACAAATCTGTTTTACATTCATTAATACCTCATCAGTCATCAATAAATATGTGATTAATCCTTAATGACTTTGTCAGAGAACGGAGTGTTTTCTATTTGCTTATAGAGAAAAAAACATTCACAATCTCACTATATTATGGGCCAGGAGACCATTTTATAGAATTTTTTATTTTTTGAATAAATATGAATCAAATTTGTACATTTGTTTGTAGAAAAATGTGTATCAGCTGCACAAAGATTAATTCATTTGTATATTCTGGTTTGCTTTAGGAAAAGTCAGACCAAAAGAGATGCCTTTAGGGTGTTTTTACTGCTCTCAAATGTAAATATGGGTCAAATTTGTACATTTGTATATATTGCAATAATTAACACAAATTCAAGAAATCTCTGCAGTATTTGCAAGAGCTTGCAATTTTGCTAAATTACCACAACTTTTCTGAATGAAATGGCCAATTCAACAGTCCACTTGTGATTTGGACCAATTGTGGCATTTGGTGTCGTAGTAACTGACGTCATCGCAGCGTATTCAGCAAAGAGCAGAAGCAACTAAAAGCCAAAACCTTCGAGCCTTTCTGGTTTTCTTGTAGTAAAACCAACAACTCCACAGTGGAGCAGACAGCAAAGATGGACATAATCTGCCTCAAACATAAAAATGGGCACTTTGGAAATGAAATTATACTTTTATGTTGATGGATTTATTTATCATTACATATGACTCTTCATTGGAAGTAGTTTTAAAAAATTGCATTAGTTTCTTTTGCTTGCAATTTTTCCCAATTTCACAATTTTACCGCAAAAAGAGCTCATAAAACATTGCAAATTTTTGATAAAAGCCGCTGCAAAATAAAGAATTTTTGGCTGCAATAATCACAAAAATCTCCTGGAGGGATCTTATAGTCACATAATCTTATTTAGCTGACTAGCGTTTAATGTTAGCGTTAAGTTGGATCTTACTGTTTTTTCCGCACCTTGCCAACATGTTAAAATGCTAATGTTAGCTACAAACATTTGTCTAAAAGACTGGAGATGAAGTTATATTAGCCCATTGATAAGTGAACATTTCACCTTTTGTGTGGCTCTCTTGGATTTTGATTTAACTTATAGCAGATCTTCCACACAAACAAAGCTATTACCTTCTTAGAGGGATTTAAATTAACCACAAAAGTAGTAGCTTTTACACTTGGCTGTCAGATAATCACTAATAATGTTGAGTATTTATAAAAATGCAAAAATGTCCATATATCTAAGAAAAAGCTTGAACTGCAAGTACATGATAAATTAATACAGTGAAGTCGCCCCTGAACCGATCTGGTTAAAGTAATACACCAACAAGAATCTATGTGATTATTACTACAAGGTAAAAGTAATAATTTAAGGTGGACTTACCTTTAATGTCACCACAGAGGTTCTCACACTCCTCCTCAGTCTGAAAGATGTTCCCGTTGGACCCGTAGCCGCTGAAGTTAAATGTCTCACAGCTCTGGCTCTTCATGTTGTAGAAGAACATGGAAATGTTTGAGCTGCCTGCTCCATACTGCATGGGCCGATAACAACGAACTGATGCAGGAAAAGGATGGAGGAAATAAATTCATTAGCAGACAGAAAGGGCTGCAGTTTCCCTCCATGATGGAGTCACACGTAGGGCTGGGTACCGAACTTTGATACTTTTATGGCACTGACCGAATTGCTTTGATGCTATTGAATATTGCAAAATGCCTTGTTATTCGGTACCAAATTTCAATATCTAGCAGGAGCGTAGCTGTCCGGAACATCTAAGCTAAGCTTCTCAACATAAACAGCAATGGTGGAGGCGACAGCAGCGTCTACAGCAGCTTCATCAGTAACAGGAGGTTGGACCAAAACACATAACCTGCAGATAAGACAAGACAAAGCTGTATTAAGTTATCAAAGATGATGATATTGACTATCATTTGACATCAAAACAGTGGTGGTGCGGTGTCTGGTGAATGGTTGACATCAGCGTCTTGTCAGGCTCGGCTAACGCTTCTGTGTTGTTATGTTCAGTGTTGTGGTCACAGAGAGACTGCTTGTCAAATGATAGGCAACATCATCATCTTTGATATTTTAAGACAGCTTTGTCTTGTCTTACCGGCAGGTTACGTGTTTGGTCCGACCTAATGTTCCTGATGGAGCTGCTGTACACGCTGTGATATTCAGATCGACACCCATCTCATGTTTGTGGGTTAATAGTTCCACCACAAAACTCCCAAACTGTTTTTGTATCCGGATAGGGCTGGTGATTTTCTTCTTGTCAACAAATCTCATGTTTAGATCCAAACCAACAATGAACTGATCTACTAACAAGTATTGTGTGTGTATCAAAGCCCGATATATCTTATTGCTCCGTTGTTGTCCAGAAACTATTAAAAACACGTCAGTGAGCCACACCGCTGCACTGACTTCATCATGAAGAGTTTGGTCACGTTAGTTTGTTTAGAAACAGCTCCAAAGACTAATAACAGCATCACATTTTCAGTCTCCAGAGAGTAGTTCTGTGTAAGGCAGATGCCACTGAGCATATGCAGGAACACAGTTCTGTTCTCAGCTTCACAAGCTTGTTGGTACTTAAGTTCTTTGAGAAATTGACAATGTAGTATAAATTCAGGTTGTGATACTTACACGGAACTACTCTCCAGAGACTGAAAACGTGATGCTGTTATTAGTCTTTGGAGCCGTTTACAAACAAACTAACGTGACCAAAGTCTTCATAACAAAGGAACATGTCATCCAGTGATCCAATTATTTCCCCAAAACGTTAACGTTATCCTTTAATTGAATTCGACTCTTGTCAAGTTTCAATTGTTTTGAAGTAAAACTTGCATTAAAGTCAGTTAACTGCATGACGCTCAGATCTATCTGATGGTGCTCCATGTGGAAATATTTAAGAGGTTTCTTACACTTTTTATTGCAGAGGGCTTCACACCCTTCCTGGGTTTCAAATGAGTTTCTATTGGACCCACAGCCAGCGTGGAAGCTCTCACACCTGTAACTGGTCCTGTTGTAGAAGAATCTGGGAATCCCCGACTGGCAGCTGCTACAATTCATGAACTCTGAACAATGAACTGGTGGGAGGAGACATGACATCAATTATTTTCTCGTGCCTAATTAACTAAGCAAACGTTTTTCTTTTGGCTTACCTTCATTTGCAGATATTTTGCATTAATAAAGTCAGTTTGGGGGGAAATGTAATTGACCATTTGCTGTAATTACTGTTGCTAACCTGTCAAGTTGTCACACAGTACATATACACCACATTAACAGTGGTGAGTTAATTTAGTTGATTTTAGACATAAGTGAACAAAGGCAGCTTCATTTCTAGCTAACAACCGATGATTTTACTGAAATGACAACTGCCGTCAGCAGTTAGCTGTAATTAGCTTGGTAATTAAGCTAACATTAGCATCATGTGTTGGCTGAAATCACTGTTTCCAGCCAGTTAGTCCCGGTGCAAACTTGATAAGGTAAAAAGTAAGATCAGACTGTTATCTCATTCTAACATGACTTTGTTTGGCTACTTCATTTACATACCTGTTTGTATTTTCAGAAAGTAACTTTTACAGGAGAAAAAGAGGGTGAGGACCAATGTGTTTGGTGAACGCAACACTATCTTAGATAACAAGTTTAGCTGGAGTTTAAATTCAGTGAAGGACAGCTGTTAACTTTAGCCTAAATTCTGATAGTATCCAGCCAGGACCGGCTTTCACACAGTGGATGTTCAAGTCCAGAATGGGCCTTTTATGTAACCTGTAACCACACAAACTAATGTTGATAACTATCAATGCACTCCTTGGACTTGGAAGTAACACTGGGTTACTATTGTAGGCAGTTAGCTCGTTAGCTGAACATGCTAGCATCAGCTGCTAATGTTACAGTAGATAAACACCGTTTAATCCATTCCTTACACTTTTCCTCTTGTGTTTTTGGTTTTTGGAAGGACTTAAAATAGGACACAACCCACTAAACACTTTGTATACAGTTATCTCTCTTGTACACCACAAATAGAAACACTGACACACCTGCTGTGACTTGTTATTGTTGGTATGCTACGAATGTTTGGGCAGGGTTAGCTAAAGGTCAATTCTGCCCAGAAGACGTTTTTTCATCATATCATACAGGATGGAAAAAATAATTTGTGCACAAAAAAAGTAATTAACAGAAAACAAAATTTAATATTAAAGGTAATTATTTTTATTTAATGGGAAAAATCTGAAGTATATTCACGTATCTCAGACCAGATATGTGGTCAATCCAGTCTCAGAAAGCTATTTGTATTTATAGCAGTATAGTTTTGATCCATGGATGCACTTTGGGATTTGCTTGTTTGTGATATCTTTGACATCCCTTAAACATGTTAAAATATTGATTGACATGATGTTCTGTTAAGTTGTGTGCACAATTCTCAATTTGTACTTTTATGTACAAATAAGTTTTTGGTCCTTCAGGAAAAGCTGGAAAGGCAACAAGTACCAGCTGGTTTATAATGTTAATATGTGAATGAAAGCAGCTTTGTACTTACGCGTCTCATCAGCTAGTCCATATTCATCTGTCATTAAATAGTATCTTTGGTCTGTGGAACAGAGATATTTAATAGCAGGTAAGTTTAATCTCTATCAGAAACATTGAAGGAGGATGTTCTCAAAAATTCAGGCCCTGGGTTTTCAAAATATATTATACATAACATATTATATATATTAAATATTTCATAGAAGTCTGTTTGACAGTATTTGAGATAGCTTTTCTTTTTCATTTATTGTTTATTTTTTACAAGGACAATGCACAATTAAAAGTAATTGCACCAGAGTTAGCTAGTAGCTAATTTACATGTGTTGTCCCTGGGCAGGTAGACAAAAAACAACCACAGAACAACAATTACACTACATAAAGCTTCCAGAGTCTCTAATATTCATGGGTATAGAAGTCATTTGATTTTGCTCTTTCATGTTATTTGAGCTGTTTCTTGGAAAGACTATTAGATTATTAGTTAGCTTGTAGTTCTGTGTTCCGAGGATCCTAGCACAGGAGTGAAGAACACACAAGCGAAACAACCCAGCATAAACCTAAACTGTCTCTGAATAAATGAACCTAGGAACACAGAACTACAAGCTAACCAATAATCTAATAGTTTTTCTGAGAAACAACTCAAATAACATGACAGAGAAAAATCAAATGATCAAAAGGACTGAACAGAAGTGCAACACAGGAAACAAAAAGAACAGAGTCCCAAAAAACAAAAAAGTCAGTTTTTTGGTGCAGCCCTAACCAGAATAAAGCAGAAAAGATGAATCCATCCTACCATCATCAATGGTGCTCTTGGGGTAAACCCTGATCTCTGTGCTGGGATGTCGGGTGTACGAGTATCTGGTCTGGTTCAGACAGTTGACCAGCAGGCACTGCTTTTTGTCACGGAGTGGTATGACTATCAATGCCATGTGGCAGTCGGGCTCTGCATCGCAATCCCTCCAGCACTTCCCCTCATCCTCATCCTCCATCGGAGGCCGGGTCAGGTTGTAGATCCCAGAGACGAGGCACTGTGCTGGCTCGGGGACCTGGGCCTGACCGAGCCAGACCAGGAAACACACGGACAGCAGACAGAACCAGAGCTCAAACAAATGCTGCTGGTTCATGTTCCTTCCAAAAATCTTCACCTCAGAGGAAACTGTAAGCAGTTGTGGCACGTTGATCCTTATGAATTGTACCAGGACAGATAGAAAACACTTACTTTTTAAAGTTACCTGGCCCTACCCACACACCTCTATCAGCACACATTCCTGTTTAATAACTCCAACCCAGGCAGCCTCAGATGTTAGAGGTGTGGCCACAGAAACATGATTCCATCTCACTACTTTTTCCTGAAGTAGATGAAACGAAACTGAGTTCCCCATACATGAAGTTCCTCAGCCATTAAAACCTATTGGTCATGTTAGATTAATGAATGGCCGTCCAGCCAATCACAGCAATTTGACCAACCCACTAGGCCAGTGAAGTTTAGGTGCGCTCCTTTTCCTACACCTGGGGCAGAATCTGGTAATAAGGGATGATGAGCAAAGAGGGAGGGGTATTTCCTGGAACATTGGCCGGAAAAGGAACCAAAGGCAGAGGGTTGCGGTGCCCATGTCCCACCCCTAATATTAAACTCCTGCAGTGTTACATCAGCATTCCCATAAAGGTCAACTAGCTTGTATTTGAATACTCATTCAATGAAAGATGTTTCCAACACTATGTCTACAGTGGCTTTACATTTAAAAACACACCTTCTCTCTCTCTTCTTTTGTTTTGGCCTAAATAATCCTGGGTCCAGACCTCTAAATCACCTCTCAAATTCTCTTATTTTTAGTGGTGTCAGTAATCTGTAAACATGAAAATTTGCCTTTTTATTGGAGGTCATTTGCTGCATTATTTCTCTGAGCAGCTGCAAATTTTTATGTTCGCACTTCAGTTTTTGTACAGACAAGATATGACGTGTTACTTAGTGAGTTTTAGAGGTTCTTTAGACGGAGCCAGGCCAGCTGTTTACACCTGTTTCCAGTCTTCATGCTAAGTTACCCAGTTGCTAGCAGTAACTTCATATTTAAGGTCAATTCATGCTTTCTGCATCCATGTAGCATGACCCCTCTGCAGACGTCTGCGCACAGCCCGAAATTTGTGACCATGCAGACTATATGTGTAGCAAATGTGCCATCTGCATGTGCTAGAAACTTCTCACTTTCACTTCTCAAGAAGTTGATCACTTCTTGAAAAGTGAAAGAGGAAATGTGGCCAAGCAGTGCTCTAATAATTCTTCCTAACTTAATTACATAATCACATTTTGATACCGTGCCAGGTGAGTAATGATAAGCCAAATACTCACCTGCATGCACATCAAAGAATGTGACTGTACCTGTAATTCAAGTTTTATGTCTACTAGTGTAAACTGTGAGTTTGATATGTGACGACTGAATAACTCTCTATAAGAAGAAACAGCAGGAAAACAGATATCTGACTTTCTGGAATCGCTGTTGTAAACACTGGTGTTACTGACTGAAAGTGAAGCAAATTTTAGAAATTTACAATTCCATATGAAACCAATGCGAAGATGTAAGTGGTGTAGAATGGGTTCAAATTTGCACTTGACTGTGTAAAATGAGGTGAAAGGAAACTTTGCTTCACTTTCAGTCTGAACTCACATTAGTGTTGCTGATTTTGTTCTACTGTATTTTACTTCAGCGACTCTGTGAGTTCATATAAATCAAATACAACTTTAATTTGTTGCAGTTTTAGAAGTAAAAATATGAATTAATATTAAAGACGACCACCTTGTGAAAATTACATCATAAGTAGTGACATCTACTGGCCGGACATTGGTATTGAACACTCACACAGATTCAGGGAACATTTTTTTCACAACAAAATGAAACTCTTCACATACAGATAATCCTCAGGTAAGTACTAGATGTCCTTATTAGATAATGACACCATTAATACAAAATAATTAGGCATAAATCAAAGAATGAGCACCCCTCAATAAAATTTCTTTAGTTTAAAAAACTCATCAGCACACTCTAAATTTTGTGTTTTAAAAAAAAACATTTTTGGTAGAAAATTCACAAGATTCATAAAAAATCCAACACAATTCTGAGTCAGATTGTGATAGTGCTGAGTTCAGCCTTCTGTGTATCAGCAGTAACCTGCGCAGGTGTTCGGGAGGTTTAGACGTAAGCTTTGGAGCTGCTGTTGTCTGAAGCCGGAGCTGCTCTGTAGATGCTCTGTCCTCGACTGCTTGAGTAGTTGTATGAAAACTGCCTGCAGAGAGAAACTCAGTACAATCAGGTGTCTGACTGTTGTGACAGTTGTTGATCTTTTGTTCTGATGATTCGACCAGAAGAGACCATGTTCAAAAGTTTGGACCCATGAAGACCTCCTGACATAAATGGACCATATGGACGATCAAGAATATAAGATGGTCAAGCCACTGGTGTGTTGGATTGAACAAGTTCTGCTCTTTGACATAACCAAAGGCTGCCACAGGTGATATTGCCAGAGAACCTGTTCAATGCCACAGCAATCACCAGTCTGTTGGAGAACAGAGCGATGCTGGTGCCCTTCCTCGACCACCTAAATGTTATGGGAATTCTGACAGTGGTCCAGGAAACTACACATTAAGGGCTGGCTTCGACAGCCACAAAGGGCGGGGGAGATATGATCCATCATGGAAGTCCTTCCAGTGTGAGCTGGGACTGGAGGAATTCCTGTAAGGCCACTGTCTCTCCCCTGAAGATGCACATGTCACAGTTAGTTTGGGCACTTCGGCCACCAGCGGTTTTCGGGTTTGACTCCCCCATAGCTCTGTCACATCTGATGTGTCTCCTCCACCACTGACAAACTGGACATTAGAGGAGACACAAAGCCTCTGTATTCAGAGAATCTTCACACTATAAAACATGATGGGAACTTCATCATCCATGATTGGAGTGGAGATGATCAAGAGTCCTGCTGGGGGATGTGTACCGCAGGAGCTCTGACATCCCAATGACAAAACTGAAACACACCAGCTTTCCTCACTGAGTGGTGGGGCTAATGACTATCAAGTCCTTTATAGACTGTGGTCAAACAGAGTTCTTCTGCGTACCCAAACACATTTGACAGGGCAAAAACCCTTGTCACCAGAGCTGGACTGGACCCCAAACAGTGTATGGAGTCTGGGATGACAGAGTTCCAACTGCGGTGGTTCCCTGCCATCAAGTTCTGGGATGGCAGAACCCCCAAATTCTGGTGGAACAAAACCCTTTATGTTGAGTTGCACCAGAAGTGAGAGTCTCCCTCGCTGATCTCCACAGCAGCAGCAATCAAGGGTGACATATGCACTGAGGTGTGCTATGCACAAAACTTTGACCAGTACAAGGAGCATGGGTTGCCATGGCTCACAAAGCGCATCCTCAGGACACCAGCTCACCTCAAGAGAAACTGACCTGACATTCTTCTCATTTGCCGTTCTCGAACATGGGGACTCTTTGAGGCATTTAAATCTCTGGGAGAAGAAATGCCACTCAGTCAGGATAAACTGCAAGAACTGCAACTGCAGTGCAGACTCCTGCAGCCAAAGGTGTGGACTTTCCAGATTTGGAGGCTGCATGAAATCACACAGTTCAAGCTGGTTGTTCCAAACCTGCAGCAAAGATGGAACAACCCCCAGCCAAGAAGCCCGAGGAGGAGGAGGAGGAACTACAGCCAGAGGATGTCCAAGCAGTGGACCCTGAGCCACAAGTGGCCGATGTCAAGAGAGTGCAGGTGCAGAATGTACTTGCTGGCAGAAACCTGCCATGGTCATCCATGGAAACGTCCTTAGTTCCCCTCATTCCAGACATCACTCACAGTGCCATTCCATTGGTCTGAAGGCCCATTATTATTTTTTATTTTGTAACTAACAACACTGAAATATGGACTCAATAAACACAAAGAAACCAAACCTGAGCTTAAACCTGTAATGTGCAAACGGTTTTATTAAATCAGTTGATGCAGATTGAGGCTGCAGCACATCTGCACTGCAACGTCTCCTAAATCTGGGTAAATCTGAGTTTGTTAAAGTGTCCATCAAAGTAAAAAAGTCTTTTCTGTGATGTTCTTTCATTTCTCAGATATTTGTTACAGGCTGAATTTGTGCCAGAAATGCATTTTCATGTATTTTTCTTGTACATAAACGCCTCTTTCCTCTTCATACACTATGTCAGAGTTGAAATCTGTCTCACAGGGTGTAACTTGTGTAAGATTACCCTCCAATAAAATGTGATGACAGATTTTGAGTTCACCAGTGCCTCCATCATATGAAATGTGAAGCTGTGCTTTCTGACAGAGTTTTCATGTATTAAACATCAAACATCCAACTGTTTCCTGTCTGTTTGAACCACAAGCAAAAAGCTTTTCTTTGTACTAAAAGTTAACTTTTTGACTTACTGAAGTATTGTCCTTTACAGCACTTGTACCTTCTTCCATTAATGCCTTCATTTCAGAGGTTGAAGAAACATTTTTGGCAATTTTGTGTACATGTTTGTAGTTTTTAAGAAAAATGAACCCGTCACTTTGCTTTTACTTGAATGTTTTTTATTCAAAGAATGGTACTTTCTTACAAAATAAAGAAGTTGCATGAAAAAAGCCATCAGTATGGTGGTCCAAAAGGGACATGGGGGGATATTTACATGTACATTAAATAAATGTAAATGTTGCCACAATCATATTAAATAAATATTCGATTTGCATGCATTTGTTTGTTTTATGTAATGACAAATTTGTTTCCACATTTGTTTCCCTATTTACTTAGGTCCACGTTTAATTTTACATGTTTTTTTTTTCATACTGGTGACTTTTTCATTATTTTTTCTGCTGCCTTCACCCCGACTCTTCTGTAGCTGGAGAGAAAGAAATAAAAATACAGGATTATTTGAGTAAAGATATAAAACACTGCAACACATCTGTGATTTTGTTTATTTTTATTTATGTTAAGGCCAGATATTACCCCTAATGTCCTCTCCCAAAATGTTGAACTGTTCCCTTGAAACCGGTCAAGTAAAGACATAAGGTATAAGGTGTTTCTGAAACTTTTCCAGAGGAAACTTTAACTGTAATGGAGATGTTGCAAACCAGAACATGAGCGACTGAATCCAGTGGACACGAGGGGTTAATACTGCTAATGCTAAAAGGTTGAGGTGTCTTAGTACACCTGAGGACGGGCTTCTAAATATATTGAGTATTTTAAGTTTTCTAGTACAGGGTGTTGCACACCTGTTAGGCCACTATAATACAGGACACTCTAACCAGATGTGTATGTATTAAGTGGTAGTAAATACATTTATGCTTCAATATCCTCTCAAATTATTAGGCTGTATGCTAAATTTTAACATACTAGATTTTTTTTTTTTTTTTTTTTTTTTTTTTTACAGTAAATAAAGAAAAACAGTGACTCATATTTGTATCCTGACAAAATAAGAAATGACCTGCAGAGAATAAAACAAAACAATTATTAACAGGCACTAAAGTAGTCTTAACTATTGTATCTACCAAACTGCAGCAGAGAGTATCTCCTCTGACAGTCAAGTATCCACAGGCTAACAAGCTAACATGCTAACAAACTGTGTCTGACTCTGGTACATGAACAGGATTAGATCAGCATGTACAGGATGTGTTGGGGGCAGCGAGTCTGTACGAGCTGGTATCAGTCTCAGCAGTGGAGTCGAGTCTAATATACTGACTATACGTAATGAACGGTCTCAGTAGTCAAGTCTAGTATACAGGTTTATATATACTGAACGGTCTCAGAAACAGTTACAGCTACGGTATGGTAGCCCAGAGGGGAAAATGTCAGTCACCTGCAGGGTCTAACAACAAAACAGTTTCACACAGTTCTCAGGTGAGAATTGAATTTAATGTTGTAATGCTTCCAGTTTGATCACTGGCAGTTAGTTTGGTAACATAAAATAAGCAGAATATGCTGGAGAAGGTGAGGGCTTTTGTTTGCGATCACATGGCTGCTAATACTTCCTGGATATGATACATATCAGTACAGGTCCGTTATGTATCGACCTTTCAACTTTACCTGCCAGAAGATGGATGCTTGTGGTTGCAATACATCTGGCAACTGACCAGAATAACTGCCAGAATAACCACCACAACAAAGAAGAAACCTGAAAGAGAGGAAGAAGATGAAGATCAGGCAGTGTGATCTATGAAAGACAATGAACAGTCAGGGCTCTTTCCATTTGAGGTGGAAATAATAAATATCACTTTGTTTGATCAATTGTCATCCTTGTTTCCATCCTTCTTGTATTAATGATTTAATAATGATACTTTACATCATTTAAATCAAAATCATAATTTATAGTGCTGCATGTATGTGAGACTCGTGTGACACACTATATGTATGACGTATCCACATACTTTTAGCCTCTAACCTTGATCCTCAGGAATAATGATTTTTAAATTGTATATAAAGAAAGATAAAAATTTAAGTGAAGTGTAAAGATAGTAAAGATCATATCTGTAATTACACTGATTACAGGAGGACGAATACCTGCTAAAAATGAACAATGTTTAATAATATTTTAATATTATATTGTATGTTATTTTAATGAATGCAAATACAAGTAATATTATGTATATTATAATATAATATTAAATAATGTTCAGTAAATATAATTACCGTCCTTGTCTTCAGTTTTCACAGTAGGTTGTCTGGTTGTAGTAGCTGGTTTTAAAAATTAATTATTATTAATTAGCATTGACCAGTTGATGAAATACAAGTAAAGATAATGTTCAGTAAATATAATTACTTTTCTTCTCTGTAACGTTAATTATAATTGTAATTTCAGAGTTGATGAGATAGTTATAAAATGAAGACAATGCAGGAAACACTTTTATTACCTTTAGTCACAGCAGGTCGTCTGGTTGTAGTAGCTGGTTTATAAAATTAATTGTATTACTTAATTTTGACCAGATGATGAAATGCAAGTAATGTTCAGTAAATAAATAATGTTCAGTAAATATAATTACCTGTTTTCTCTGTAGGAACAACAGCTGTAGTGTCTGTTAAAGAGTTAAAAATGTTAATTTGCATTGTAGAATTAATTAAATAGTTATTCATATAGTTCATAAATAGTTACTCATTGTAGCAGCTGGTTTAAATTAAAATGAATGATTTCAGTTATTAAAGAAAGAAGCAAATATCAGCAGGTAATCATATAAAAATGTAAATTCATGCTTACACACACACACACACACACATATATATACAAAGATACTGAGGAAAGTTTAGAGTCACATTAGTAAAGTCTGCCAAATCAGTCAATAATGAATACCAAGAAATACAAATTTGTAAATTGTATATAAAGAATGGTGAACATGGAAGTGAAGTGCAAACATAGTAAATATAATACCTGCAGTGATGCTGGTTACAGGAGGTGAAATACCTGCTAAAAAATGTTGAAATATGAAAAATGTTTGTTAATCTTTTACAGTTAATGCGAAAACAAGATAAGTAGTGTCTGACTGTACTATCTTTTAAAGAGTTAATAATGTTAATTGTTAATTTCAGAGTTGATGAGATAGTTATAGAATAAAGACAATGCAGGAAACAAGTTTATTACCTGTAGTCACAGCAGGTCGGCTTGTTGTAGTAGCTGGTTTTAAAAGTGAATGATATCAATTAGTATTGTACAGTTAATGAAATACAAGTAAAGATAATGTCCGGTAACATTGATGTGCACGGTATATAAACATAGCACAAAAAGTAAGGAAATTTGTGTTTGGTAGATTATTTCTTTGTTGTAACGATGCTTCTTGGCAATAAATCTTATACCGTTGGAAAACCTGTTTGTTTCCCTTTAAAATGGTGCCGCATTTGTAAGGAACACGCAAGAATCATTGTAACAACAAAGAAATAATCTACCAAACACAAATTTCCTTATTTTTTGTGCTATGTTTAGCACAAAGCAGAATACATGTTTTAATGGCGATTTTTGAATAAATATGCATCAAATTTGCACATTTGTTTGTAGAAAAATTTGTATCAGCTGCACAAAGATTAAAAAATTCATACATTTGTATATTCTGGTTCACTTTAGGAAAAGTCAGACTAAAAGAGATGCCTTTAGCTTGTTTTTACTGCTTTCAAATGTAAAGATGGGTCAAACTTGTACATTTGTATATATTGCAATAATTAACACAAATTCAAGAAATCCTCACAGTATTTGCAAGAGCTTGCATTTTTGCTAATTCGCTAAATTAGCTGACTAATGTTTAATGTTAGCGTTAAGTTGGAGCTTACTGTTTTTTCCACACTTTGCTAACACATTAAAATTCTAATGTTAGATACAAAGGTCTGTTACAAAAGCTGTTACCTTCTCATTCTGAGTAAAAAGGATATAAATTAACTATTAATTAATTAATTAATTCGTTGTTTTTATACTTGGCTGTCAGATAATCAGTAATAATGTTGAGTATTTATAAAAATGCAAAAGTGTCCATTTATGTAAGAAAAAGCTTGAATTGCAAGCATATGATAAATAAATACAGTGAAGTCGCCCCCGAACCAATCTGGTTAAAGTAATACACCAACAAGAATCTATGTGATTATTACTACAAGGTAAAAGTAATAATTTAAGGTGGACTTACCTTTAATGTCACCACAGAGGTTCTCACACTCTTCCTCAGTCTGAAAGATGTTCCCGTTGGACCCGTAGCCGTTGAAGTTAAATCTCTCACAGCTCTGGCTCTTCATGTTGTAGAAGAACATGGAAATGTTTGAGCTGCCTGCTCCATACTGCATGGGCCGATAACAACGAACTGATGCAGGAGAAGGATGGAAGAAATAAATTCATTAGCAGACAGAAAGGGCTGCAGTTTCTCTCCTTGATGGAGTCACATGTGGGGCTGGGTACCGAACTTTGATACTTTTATGGCACTGACTATTGAGTATCAAAAAATGCCTTATTATTCGGTTCCAAATTTCAATATCTAGCAGGAGTGTAGCTGTCCGGAACATCTAAGCTAAGCTTCTCAACATAAACAGCAATGGTGGAGGCGGCAGCAGCGTCTACAGCAGCTTCATCAGTAACGGAAGGTTGGACCAAAACAAGTAATCTGCAGATAAGACAAGACGAAGCTGTATTAAGATATGAAAGATGATGATATTGACTATCATTTGACATCAAAACAGCGGTGGTGCGGTGTCTGGTGAATGGTTGACATCAGCGTCTTGTCAGGCTCGGCTAACGTTAGCTAACATTAACTGTGGACTTCTGTGTTGTTATGTTCAGTGTTGTGGTCACAGAGAGACTGCTTGTCAAATGATAGGCAACATCATCATCTTTGATATTTTAAGACAGCTTTGTCTTGTCTTACCAGCAGGTTACGTGTTTTGGTCCAATCTCCTGTTCCTGATGAAGCTGCTGTACTCGCACTGTTGCTGTACACACACAATACTTGTTACTGTGTTAGTAGCCAGAATTATCCTTTAAACAAACAACATACAACACAATTATTGAGCTTTAGTTAATTTTGAACTTTGGACTGAGCCAGGCTAGCAGTTTCCCCTCCCCCTAGTCTTTATGCTAAACTAAGCCACTCATGTCCTTACTCCAACTTCGTACTTACGCCACATTCATGTCAAATGGGAGTCACTGTAGTGACCAGTTTCTGACTTGTAATTAACGTTAACAGGAAACTGCAATTTTTCTGAAAGCTCTGATATTTCCGACTACAGATAAAAAATACTGAAGTGTCTGAAAAAGCACACAGACATGGATGCCTCATGTCAGCCAAAGTCTTTCATGCAAGGTAAATAAACCCAAACTAAATGGATATAATATAATTATTAATTTTAACCCACATACATCAAACTCATCGTCCAATCTCTCCTACTGTCCATACCATTTACATTGACAGAGCATTAACACACAGACAGGAGATGATATTGATCCTCTCATCTCACTCAGAAAAGAAAGACAATTATTTCCCCTAAACGTTAACGTTATCCTTTAATTGAATTCGACTCTTGTCAAGTTTCAATTATTTTGAACTAAAACTCGCACTGAAATCAGTTAACTGCATGACGCTCAGATCTATCTGATGATGTGCCATGTGGAAATATTTAAGAGGTTTCTTACACTTTTTATTGCAGAGGGCTTCACAACCTTCCTGGGTTTCAAACGAGTTTCTATTGGACCCACAGCCAGCGTGGAAGCGCTCACACCTGTAACTGGTCCTGTTGTAGAAGAATCTGAGAATCCCCGACTGGCAGCTGCTACAATTCATGAACTCTGAACAATGAACTGGTGGGAGGAGACATGACATCAGTTATTTTCTCATGCCTAATTAACTAAGCAAGCTTTTCTCTTTTGGCTTACATTCATTTGCAGATATGCATTCATAAAGTCAGTTTGGGGGGAAATGTAATTGCCCATTGGCTGTAATTACTGTTGCTAACCCTTCCAGTTGTCACACAGCACATATACACCACATTAACAGTGGTGAGTTTAGCATCAAATGTATAGTAATTTTACAAACACTGTGTCCTTGATTTTAGACGTAAGTAAACAAAAGCAGCCTAATTTCTAGCTAACAATCGATGATTTTACTGAAATGACAACAGTCAACAGTTAGCTGTAGTTAGCTTGGTAATTAAGTGAACATTAGCATCACGTGTTAGCCGTCTCCAGCTCACTGTCAATGTGTCCTGCTGGAGTTTAAATTCAGTGAATGACAGCTGTTAACGTTAGCCTGAACTCTGATAGCATCCAGCCAGGACCGGCTTTCACACAGTGGATGTTCAAGTCCAGAATGGGCCCTTTTTATGTAACCCATAACCACACAAACTAATGTAGATGACTAACGATGTTCTCCTTGGACTTGGAAGTAACACTGGGTTACTACTGTAGGCAGTTAGCTCATTAGCTGAACATGCTAGCATCAGCTGCTAATGTTACAGAAGATAAACACTGTTTTAATCCATTCCTTACATTTTTTGTTTTTGGAAAAACTTGGACACAATGACACTAAACCCTTTGCAGTTATCTCTCTTGTACACCACAAATAGAAACACTGACACACCTGCTGTGACTTGTTATTGTTAGTATGCTACGAAAGTTTGGGGAGGGTTTTAACTAAAGGTCAATTCTGCCCAGAAGACATTTTTTCATCATTTCATACAGGACGGTATATACTGAGCTCAGCAGGTGTATTGAGAGAAAAAATAATTTGCGCACAATAATAGTACAAAACATAAAACGATATTTAATATTATAGGTAATAATTTTGTTTAATGGGAAAAATCTGAAGTATATCCACGTATCTCAGACCAGATACGTGGTCAATCCAGTCTCAGCAAGCTGTTTGTATTTATAGCAGTATAGTTTTGATCCATGGATGCACTTTGGGATTTGCTTGTTTGTGATATCTTTGACATCCCTTAAACATGTTAAAATATTGATTGACATGATGTTCTGTTAAGTTGTGTGCACAATTCTCAATTTGTACTTTTAGGTACAAATAAGTTTTTGGTCCTTCAGGAAAAGCTGGAAAGGCAACAAGTACCAGCTGGTTTATAATGTTAATATGTGAATGAAAGCAGCTTTGTACTTACGCGTCTCATCAGCTCGTCCATATGCATCTGTCATTAAATAGTATCTTTGATCTGTGGAACAGAGATATTTAATAGCAGGTAAGTTTCATCTCTGTCAGAAACATTGAAGGAGGATGTTCTCAAAAATTCAGGTCCTGAATTTTCAAAATATATTCAAATATTTCATAGAAGTCTGTTTGACAGTATGTGAGATAGCTTCTTTTTTTAAATTATTGTTTATTTTTACAGGGACAGTGCACAATTAAAAGTAATTGCACCAGAGTTAGCTAGTAGCTAATTTACATGTGTTGTCCCTAGGCAGTTAGACAAAAAACAACCACAGAACAACAGTTACACTACATAAAACAACACAAAACATAAGAAGCCATCAGTATACAATAATAAATATAATCAGCATGACAAATACAATAAATACAAGGTAATCATTGGTGGTGATACTTTTGTGCTAACTTAGCCAAAGCTTGAGGCTAGTTTTAAACCCCTGCAAAGCTTTCAGAGTCTCTAATATCATCCTGAGACCTGGAAGAAAAAAGGCTTTTATATTTTGATGTCTTTTGCATCATTCAAGTAATTGAGACGTAAGAAACATGTCACAAAGATTTCTCATATTTCTCAAAAATATTATTTTTTTATTTTTTATCACATGTTCCTTGTAGGGGACATCAGGTCTCCTTTGAAGCAAAAAATACATTCAAAGCCATCGGTTTGGTATTGGTAAGATCTCATTTGATATCCATTTCTATTACACTCTTTCTCATTTAAAACAATATAAAACCAATATAAATGTGTCTGTGTGCATGCGTGTGTACAAGATAAATAGCCTGTTTTCCCTCCCTTGACCCTGTATTAATGAACTGACTAAACTTCAGAGCCCTAGCTTATTTGTCACTTTTGATCCAAAATGGCCGTTGGGTATCATCATTTTCTCTCTCCTCATCAGCTGATGAGTCCTCCTCTGAGCTTTCAATATCCTGTTCTACTGCCTGGCGACCTTCCTCCTCATCTCCTGACAGCTCAATGTCCGACTCTCCCTCAATGATTGTCATAAGAATCCTTTCTGCCTCACTCAGTGCTCTGTTTCCTTAAATATGCAAAATGGCTGAAGCAAGTCCCAGTCCCCTACAAAGGACACGGACTAAAAAGTGTATTTTAAAAGGCTTAAAATTAACATACACCTCTGAAATCTTAGTAATAATATAGTTAAGGCTTTCATACATAAAAAACAAAAGCATTATCAACAATACAAATGTGATATTTGTATAAATTTGATCATTTACCTCCCTTACAACCATAGAAGGTGCTTGCTGTGATTCCCGCCATTTTTCAGTGGCAGACAATGTGACCTGGTGGCCACACCCCCTTTTGTGTTACATCACTGGAAAGCCCAGGATGTACTCTTCACAGTACATTGGGACTCAAACAGGCTACATGCATGGTATTTAAAATAGGCCTCAGTGCCATGTTCCCCACAGAGGACAAAAATGAATTGCCAGGTCTTAGGAGGATATTCGTGGGTATGGAATTCCACTTCCTCACCACTTTAAACAAGAAAGCAGATTGACCAAAAGTTGTTTTCTGAACTTTGGTACCCAGTCACCCCTACACCACTCAACAACCCAGCATAAACCTAAACTGTTTCTGAATAAATGAACCTAGGAACACAGAACTACAAGCAAACCAATAATCAAATAGTTTTTCCAAGAAACAACTCAGATAACGTGAAAGAGCAAAATCAAATGACCAAAAGCGCTGAACAGAAGTGCAACACAGGAAACCAAAAGAACATAAAGAGTCCCAAAAACCAAAGAAAGACACACACCTGCCTGTGGCTGGCTCTCTAAATAATAAGAGACTAAAGTTTGACTCTGACAGATGATTTGTTAAGTCAGTTTTTTGGTGCAGCCCTGAGCAGAATAAAGCAGAAAATATGAATCCATCCTACCGTCGTCAATGGTGCTCTTGGGGTAAACCCTGATCTCTGTGCTGGGATGTCGGGTGTACGAGTATCTGGTCTGGTTCAGACAGTTGACCAGCAGGCACTGCTTTTTGTCACGGAGTGGTATGACTATCAATGCCATGTGGCAGTCGGGCTCTGCATCGCAATCCCTCCAGCACTTCCCCTCATCCTCACCCTCCACCTTCGGTTGGGTCAGGTTGTAGATCCCAGAGACGAGGCACTGTGCTGGCTCAGGGACCTGGGCCTGACCGCGCCAGACCAGGAAACACACGGACAGCAGACAGAACCAGAGCTCAAACAAACGCTGCTGGTTCATGTTTCTTCCAAAACGCTTCACCTCAGAGGAAACTGTAAGCAGTTGTGGCATGTTGATCCTGATGAACTGTACTAGGACAGATAGCATGCACTTACTTTTGAAAGTTACCTGGCCCTATCCACACACCAGAGGTAGATAACACGAAACTGAATACATGAAAACCTGTTGGTCATGTTAGATTATTGAATGGCCATCCAGCCAATCATAGCAATTTGACCAACCCACCAGGCCAGTGAAGTTTAGGTGCGCTCCTTTTCATACACCTGGGGCAGAATCTGGTGATAAGGGATGACGAGCGACGAGGGAGGGGTATTTCCTGGAACATTGGCCGGAAAAGGAACCAAAGGCAGAGGGTTGCGGTGCCCATGTCCCACCCCTAAGATTAAACTCCTGCAGTGTTACATCAGCATTCCCATAAAGGTCGACCAGCTTGTATTTGACTACTTATTCAATGAAAGAAGTTTCAAACACTATATCTACAGTGGCTTTACATTTAAAAACACACCTTCTCTCTCTCTTATTTTGTTTTGGCCTAAATAATCCTGGGTCCAGACCTCTAAATCACCTCTCAAATTCTCCTATTTTTAGTGGTGTCAGTAATCTGTAAACATGAAAATTTGCCTTTTTATGGGAGGTCATTTGCTGCATTATTTCTCTGAGCAGCTGCAAATTTTCGTGTTCGCACTTCAGTTTTTGTACAGACAAGATATGACGTGTTACTTAGTGAGTTTTAGAGGTTCTTTAGACGGAGCCAGGCCAGCTGTTTCCACCTGTTTCCAGTCTTTATGCTAAGTTACTCAGTTGCTAGCAGTAACTTCATACTTAAGGTCAATTCATGCTTTACACATCCGCATAGGATACACATGTAGCAAATGTGCCATCTGCATGTGCTAGAAACTTCTCACTTTCACCTCTCAACAAGTTGTTCACTTCATGAGAAGTGAAAGAGGAAATGTGGCTAAGCAGTGCTCTTATAATTCCTCTTGATAACATCATCCAATTTTGATACCTTGTCAGGTCAGTAATGATAAGCCAAATGCTCACCTGCATGCACATCAAAGAATGTGACTGTACCTGTAGTTCAAGTTTTATGTCTACTAGTGTAAACTGTGAGTTTGATATGTGACGACTGAATAACTCTCTATAAGAAGAAACATCAGGAAAACAGATATCTGACTTTCTGGAATCGCTGTTGTAAACACTGGTGTTACTGACTGAAAGTGAAGCAAATTTTAGAAATTTACAATTCCATATGAAACCAATGCGAAGATGTAAGTGGTGTCGAATGGGTTCAAATTTGCACTTGACTGTGTAAAATGAGGTGAAAGGAAACTTTGCTTCACTTTCAGTCTGAACTCACATTAGTGTTGTTGATTTTGTTCTATTGTATTTTACTTCAGCGACTCTGTGAGTTCATATAAATCAAATACAACTTTAATTTGTTGCAGTTTTAGAAGTAAAAATATGAATTAATATTAAAGACGACCACCTTGTGAAAATTACATCATAAGTAGTGACATCTACTGGCCGGACATTGGTATTGAACACTCACACAGATTCAGGGAACATTTTATTTACAACAAAATGAAACTCTTCACATACAGATAATCCTCAGGTAAGTACTAGATGTCCTTACTAGATAATGACACCATTAATACAAAATAATTAGGCATAAATCAAAGAATGAGCCCCCCTCATAATGAAATTTCTTTAGTTTAAAAAACTCATCAGCACACTCTAAATTTTATGTTTTTTAAAAAAAATGTTTTTGGTAGAAAATCCATAAGATTCCTAAAAATCCAACACAATTCTGAGTCAGATAATGCTGAGTTCAGTCTTCTGTGTATCAGCAGTAACTTGTGCAGGTGTTCGGGAGGTTTAGACGTAGGCTTTGGAGCTGCTGTTGTCTGAAGCCGGAGCTGCTCTGTAGATGCTCTGTCCTCGACTGCTTGAGTAGTTGTATGAAAACTGCCTGCAGAGAGAAACTCAGTACAATCAAATATCTGATTTACACCCAAATACAATCACACCTGTCTCACAGGTAGAAATATGACCCCCAGCAAGCTACAATCAAATCAAAAACAGTTACTGTAACAGAATCTGAAGCTCTATGATTGGATGTTTCTTTCTGACATGCACATTAGGAGTCATAGGTGACTTCTCTCCTTCAGTTTTTATGTCCACAGGTTTGTAGCATTTACTTTTTACTAAGGATACTTTCTGACACAGTTGTTCATCTTTAGTTCTGATGATTAGACCAGAAGAGTTTCATGTTGATCAGAGAACTGTGAGTCACTAACATCGTCTATGAGAAGAATAACTTAGACTTTTACTGCAGGAACCAGCAGCGTCTGAAATATCTCTTCACACTTCACACCTCTTTATATATTATGCACGTTGGCTTCAGATGGGTTTTTCATGGATCTGTTTCAGACAATGTTCAAAACTTTGGACCCATGAAGACCCCTCCTTCCAGCGGTGAGGTTTAAACTCTAGTGAGAGTTTAAAGAGGACATATTTTGCACATTTCCAGCTCTATATTTATATTCTGGGGCTCTACTGGAATATCCTTGCATGATTTCCAGTTAAAACCTCCTTATTTATCTTATACAGGTCCTTTATGCAGCCCCTCACTTTAGCCTCTCTCTGAAACAGGCCATTTTAGCTCCTGTCTCTTTAAGGCCCACCTCCCGATGAGCCCACTCTGTTCGGATTGGTCAGCTTCTAGAAGTTGCATCATGGTCGACTTCTGGTGGTTTGGGAGGCTACGTCAACAAACCATGAAACAAACTACAGTTGTAGGATTTCACTTCATTCTTTACTCGAAATGTGAACTTGTCAGATACATCCGTACATCTCCCGTCTCAAAGATCCATCACATCAACAAGGTCTAATTGCCAAAGTCCTTCTCTGTTGTCAACCTCAGTAAACATTCTTATGCACTCTCTATTGATCTCTCCTTATTGCAATCCTGTTGTATTTATTAGGGCCTGAGCCCAAAGGGCATTAACATGCCCTTTCATGTTTTTGTTTCTTTCTTTATTATTACGGGACATCAGACCTAAATTTGACCCCCTAAACATGCTCAAAAACTCACCAAATTTGGCACGCACATCAAGTCTGGTGAAACATTTGATAAAGAATTAACCCCCAAAGTGCCAAAATGTGCTCTCTAGCGCCACCTATGTAACTAAAATGGCCGCCACGGCCTGTAGGAATATTGTAGAGAGATCAAACCGAAACTCAATTATTCGTCTCATCAAATCATTTGCTGACGCTCTTGACCTAAATCCAACAGGATGTTCGCAATTAGCGTTTCAAAATAAGACCTGCCTCAATTTTGGCCTCTGAACAAACGCTATCTCCTCTGACGGCGTTAATGGTATCGACTTCAAACTTTGATACATGACTTATGACACTGTGCTGAAAAAAACTATGTAATAACTTGAATGGTTTGGATTTTATAAGCCTCGAAAGTTGCTGTGCCACATCACCCTTACAATATAAAGCAATGGGGAGGCATGACCTTTGTGTCAAACATAGGCTTCTGACATCTAAACTATAAGTCTGACCACTTTCAAACCTGTATCAATGGATTCACAACAAAATTTCCTACAAAAAAAAAGATTTTTAATGTAAGATTTGGCCAAAGTAATGGGATTCATGAGGAGATCACACAAGAAGTGTACTTTAACATTCTCCTCTCCAACTGAGAGGGAGAGAGAGGGTGGAGGTGCTCAAGCTGTAAAGACTGATAATTACACCTTGAGGTGGACGGGCAGTCCACGCCTTTACTTGAAGAGTTTACCAACTTTTATGTAAACAGTGTCACGGCTCTTGTCAATCAGATGTAATTGTTTTTTTAATATCTTTCTCTATTTTTTGAGAGGCAAGAGGGAGATCAAAATATGAAAAACAATATTTGGTTGAAATAAACCATTACCGAATCTCAGTATTATTTACAACATATTTTTTCTCTCTTCTTTGGAAGAGACACGTAAAATGACGCCCCAAGGGAGGATGGTCTCCCTAACCAATCAACAACCAGAATGCAATATTGACATCGAGTTGGTCCAATGATAGTTTCCAGAATTCATCTTCAATTCTCTCCACTGTAAGGCAGAATAGCAGCAGTGGCTAGCTCCTTGCGTTAGCCAATGCAACAGCTGGCTTGCTGTAGCAGCCTGAAGGACTCTTTATACATCCGTGGAAGGACTGTTAAGGACTGTTGTTAAGCATATGGGAGAAAAGATCTGGACTGTGCAGCGCAGCAGCAGCAGGACACCGCCAGGGAGCGGCTGGAGAGAGAAGCAACCGGAGAAACAACCAGGAGAGTTAGCTTGTTTGTCATTGTTGCTAATGATATCAGACTGGTTAAGCCACATCCACAAAGTTCTGTTAACTAACAAACAAGATGACCAACAGCCAAAAATGGATGTTATGACATGAATACTTCATCAACATGATAGAAAGAAGAAAACATCAGATAACGTGAGTCAGATACAGCTTCTCTCTCTCTGTCCCTTTGGTTGCTTATTTCATCTCATCGCCCGTTCAACACTGCTTGCAGCTTTAATTAGTTTAGTGTTTGTTTGTTTGTTTTCTTAAGTTGAGGGGAGTTCTGTTGTATCAGCCTGTAGCTTCTGAACATCTCCTCTGTTTTACTTGTTATCTGGATTTTAAGCTGTGTCTGGATCTGTGCAAAAGTGAATAAAAATAAAAAATTCTGTGTGGTCATGATGCGTAACACCAGACATTGTCGGCATCACTTCAGATGACTGACAGCGCCCCATGTGGACAGACTGTGGTACTACATGCCGCAGGTGTTGTGGGTTTACCGTGCAGGGGGGGCGGGGGAGCTCCTCCTGCAGGAGCAGCAGAGCATCGAGCCCCCCAGGATGGCCAGACAGGAAGCTCCCCAGCCCAGATACAGACCAGTGCCCAGCTCGAACCTGCAAAAAGAAAACCACACCACCACCATCATCATCACCATCATCACCTTCACCATCATCATCATCATCATCATCATCATGTTTGTGCGTGGGACTGACCGGACTCCTCCGTTCAGCGGGTCGTAGAAGTCATGGATGACTCGGGCAGCGTACCAGGACACTGCAGTCAGAGTGAACAAACCTGAGGGAGCAAACAGCAACACATCTCACACTCACACCTGTCTGCAGTCTGGAGCTCAGATACTGATGAAGCATCTAGCCTGAAACATCAGTTTGCACACATGACAACACTGCAAATGCCTCATCATGCTTGTACAGACTCACTGAATGATCTTCTGTCCCTGTGGAGGAAAACAGACAGCACTCCAATTCAAACCTGCTTCACTAAACTACAGTAAGACCCAAAAATCGTAAATGTCAGTCGCCCCAAAACCACCTATAGTTAGTTTGAGTGACAGCTGCCATCTAGCGGCCATAGTAACTGTGACTCGGAGCAATGGTGCAGTTCAGATGACGTATATATATGTGGACAGGTTTCCTCAGTAACATTTGAAGCAGGTGCTGTGAGTCCTGAAGCGTACCGGACAGGATGAACAGGATTCCTCCGCTCAGGGCGATCTGGTCTTTGGTGTGCTCCGAGGTTCTTCCGATCTTGGTGCACTTGAGTCCAAGCACGGAGACAATGATGGAAGCCAGACCGACCAGCAGGGACAGGATCATCAGAGCCCGGCAGACCTGCAGGTGAGCTGGGACCACCACAGACCAGGATGTCAAACACAAGTGGAGCTCGAGATGTTAGAGAAGTTTGAATAAAGTTTTTAGATGTTGAAAAAATGTCTTTCAGTGCTGATGACAGAAGAGTCAAACACCCCCACTATGAACTGGAATATATTCAGCTGGGTTTTAATAGGTGAGAAAAACCTTAAATTAAGGAGTGACTTTGTTAACTTTCACTCCAACTTTTTAAACAATTGATGGATTCTAATATATTAAATCTGAATAAAGTCAATTAACATTTCATAAAGTACTGTACTTCAGTACAGTTTTGAGGTACTTGTACTTTACTTGAGTATTTCCATGTGATGCTACTTTCTACATTTCAGAGGGAAATATTGTACTTTCTACTCCACTACATTTATTTGACAGCTTTAGTTACTTTTCAGATGAAGATTTGACACAATGGATAATATAACAAGCTTTTAAAATACAACACATTGTTAAAGATGAAACCAGTGGTTTCCAACCTTTTTGGCTTTTGACGTCTTACAAAAAGCAGTGTGTAGTCGGGGTCACATTTCACATGTCTATGAGTTGTTAACAGCTCCACCAAATAGTGATTTTTCCCTCTAAACTTCTCACATGCTTTCATTTCAATAAATGTTCAAATGATCCAATATTTCAGCAAAAATCAAAGATTAGAGAAAAAGTCCAAAAATTGAAAACAGATTTGTGTATCAGAACTTTGTTTTTTCTTCTTTCCTCTCCCATTAATCATCTCACCACCCCTCAGATTTACTTTTACTCACATAAGTAAAAGATCTGAACACTTCTTCCACCACTGTCAATTAATAAATCCAGTAATCTTCTCAAAGATGCATTTAATTCCAACACTATCTGCTGCTCTAAGAGTTATTTTGCATTAATTTAACTTTATATGTGTAGAATAAAAACTAAACCGTACACATGTCCTGTGTGTGTGTGTGTGTGTGTGTGTGTGTTGTATAAAGCGTGCAGTGAGTCCTCACCCGGCAGTCCCAGCACCGTCTTGAACTTGCTGCACTGGAGCGATCCCAGTGATGTGGCGGCGCAGCTCATCCACAGACCTTCAAACTGCCACTGACTGCTGGTGACCGACTCCACCTGACTCCTCACCTTCCACATCTGAGAGGACGTACAGCTGGACTGCAGACACCAGGACACCACGCCCAGAACCAGACCCACAACCTGCAGACCCACCGTCATGCTGCTCTGCACACACACACACCTGGAAACACCTGGAAACACCTGGAAACACCAACAGCCAAACACACCAAACCAACAGGGACATCTCATTGAATCAAATATTTGATGTTTTGTCAACTATTTATTTTATTTCTTATCATTAGTTGTCTACTCTATTCACTTGTTCCATTTTTAAATAAAGTTGGAAGGAAATGACCTTTCAACTTGTTTGGTGGATTTTAAAACAGATCTCTAGTGATTTTCCACATCAGCGTGTTTCCAGGTGTAAATACTTCTGCATTTATGAAAAATATATAAAGCTTTTTGTAGCTGAGAACAAAAATAGTGTGCGAGGAAACAAAAGGAGGGAATTCTGTCCTAAAAAAAACCATGAATACTGGAGGAAACAGCTGTGCTCACAGCCAGCGGTGTTTGCTGTCAGAGTATTTTATTTCTGTTTTTCTTATTCATTTGTTTGCACGTTAAAAAGATGATTTGATTTGCACACAAAGATATTCACATAAACACACATTTACCTCCGTGTACTCAGCTAAACATGAGTTTAAAAGCTGAAGAGCTCTCCTAAAAACTCAAGACAAGATCAACAGAATTATAAAAAATAAAAATATTGACGGATGGAAAGACGACTACAAAAAAACAAAAAGAAAGAAGACAAAATATACACATATCGATTACTACTGATAATGTAAAATGTCACATCAGCTCTCTTTGCTATAGAAAGCCAAACAGTTCATTATTTCTCTCCTTTTCCCTGCCAGTCCATGTTTTATCCCTCTTGTAATATAGTTTTATATATCGTCATGATCATGTGACCAGGTGTGACGTTGTTTTGTTAGTAACATGTGACAGCGCTAAAAGCAGTCGAAGTGTGATACCGGAGGTGACGTCCTCTACTGGTCATAGTGTGCCGACAATAAACTTCCCTACAAACTAAATAAAGCCAGAATCAGTCAGAATCACCTTAAATTGGTCTTTGGCTCATTTGACTTGTCTGTTTTTTTGTTTTTTTTTAAGGTGATCTTATTCAGGGATTTCTATGGTGGCTCTGAAGTGCAAAACACAATAACAAAACAGAAAACACAACAAAATGTTGTTTTGTGAAATGTTGCTTTTGGCACCTCAGGGCTACTGTAATTTTCTAATAAATGATGGTAAATGATTCCACTGATTGGTCGACCTGTACTCAGCGGTTTTCTTTAAAGCGTTCACATTGTGGAAGAGAGATCTTATTCATCGTCATTTATCTAGTTTTGTAACGGTGTTTATTCTCTGTAAAGATTATTGTAGAGAAAAGGAAACATATCTTCTCCAGAAGAAGGTTAAAGTTCTTCTGGACTGAACATATCGCCGGACAACAGTCCAGATGTGTCAAAACCAAACATTGTACTACCTGCTTTAATGTGTGTGAAGGTCGATATGAGTGACACCTTTTAATAACAGATATCACTCTGCACGTTTTGTCTTTAAGATGAGACCAAGACATTTTCTCATCAGGTGTAAAGGAGCTTAGTTTAAGGATAGACTGAATTACCAAATTGTAAACCAAATCAAGTTCCTCCCCAGGTTTGTGTGTAAATAAACACAATTATTAGATGCCAGACAGTCTGTAACAATGATTAGATGTTACCGGAGATACTGTAGGTCTCCTGCACTGTTTGCTTCAGGTTTCGGTCGAGTTCAATCATTAAAATCAAATCTTTTGGTCACTGAACTTGTGTCGTTACTCCTCCCATCTGCCCCCGCTGACCTCCACCGTGTTCACATTATAACTACTTCCTGTTACATGTGGTCAGTCTTGTCTTTTTTTAAAACACAGAAACTGGAAATAAACAGTGTTTTGAAACAAATTCTGTGTCTTTACAGTTTTAGGTTGAACAAAAGGACAAAAATGAATCCATGAAAATAACATAAGACATGTGAGATCATGTGAGAACATCACATCCTGATCATAACTTCATCCAAATACATCAGTCTTCTTACCGTCAGTCAGATTCGGAGGCTGAAGTGAAGTTGTTTTAGGTTGTAGTCGCTCGTCGTTCTTCTGTCCTGCTGTTTGTTTCTGTGATGTGAAGCTGATCTGATCCTCTGAGGTCGTTTTGTGTTCGGGGTCGATGAACTCTGCAAAGGGCCGAACCACTGCTGAACATACATCATTATTGACAGAGTTTCACCTCCAACTCTGTTTGTTAGCAGCAGATTTCAGACTTCTTAAAGCCACTAAAACCACCTGTAATACTTTATTTACCTCATACGTTCAAAGGAAAGAAATATACATATATATTGTAGTCCATCTCTTCAGTTTCCATCTGTCCAGTTTACAGGTTTAACTTTATTACCTCTTCCACTCCCTCCTCCTACCATTGACCCATTTTTGTCTTTTTGTATGTGGGGACAGACGATCTTTAGCAGGTCAACAGTATCTGTCACATGATGTGGTGATACATCATCTGAAAGCTGGGAACCTAAAGATTAATTTGAGATGCAGCTCAGCACTGTGTGTCAAGTTGTTCTGGTCATAAATCTGTAAAAAACATTGTGTTTTGGTTTGGTTCCTATTCAGATTTTGAAAGTTTAGAGTGTAAAAGGGCTTAGAACATTATGATGAAAGTATATGATGACCATTCCCAGGCTCAATTATGTCTCATAAGTTGCCGACGTCTTTGGGGGGTTTGGAGCTACTTGTTACTTCTCAGGTAGAAACATACGATCAGCTCATGAAGTGACCCAGTAATCCCAGGTTTCCTCCACATCATTTGGGTTATTAGACCTAAATGAGCAGCAGTGAAGTCCAGTCTGAACTCTGACAGGTCCTCCATCCTCCATCTTGTGGTCCTGGTCTTGAAGAGGGACTCTGATTGAAGACTGTAATTATTGTCTTTAATCATCCATTGATGGTTCAGTGTATAAAATGTGGATCATTATTCCCTGAAGCCCAAGTGAACATGTTCAGATGATCAACAGTCACAAACACAAACATGTTGAGTTCACTATCATTAAAAACTGGAAAACTAGTAAATATTCACATGTGAGAAGCTGCTGCCAGAGAATTTTTGGTATTTTCGCTTAAAAAAGCAACTTAATCATTGCCAATTAATATTCTGTCAATTCCTGAGCTGCAAAACACAACAAGAACACTGAAAACATCTCGTCAGTCAGGTTCTCTTGGTGGTTTTTCAATTAAACCTGTACAGGTGTCTCTACCTTTTCTCTTCATACTAAGAAACTTTATTGTTTTTTTTATTGACAGCAGCTGGGAGGAGATTAAGAAATAAGGACTCCAGCTACGTATGCAGATGATGGAGTTGTATTTTATCAAAATAATGTGAAACTAGGAGGCGCCATCATGAAACCAAAGAATTAAAAATATTAATTTGTCCCTTTTGGTTTTGTGATTAGCTTTGTTTTGTGATTTACAGAGCAGATGTGTTGCTGTGGCAGACAGAAAAAGGCAGTTTAATTTCACTTGGACTTTATAGATGAGACATATTTTTTGAAAACACTGAGAAATGAAACAATGCTTTTGATTATTATTTGTTCTACTCTTGTCTTTGCTGAGCAGCTGCAGTGAGAACATCACTCCAGTCTTAACTTCTCTCAACGTGTCTGTGTTGATATTTAAGTCATTAAACCAACTAACTGAGATTTACACACACTGACAGTGATTTACTGAACACACAGAGACTAAACCTGTGTGTGTTTGTCTGTGTGACGGTTTGTGGACTTCAGACTGCAGAGCGCCTCTCTGTTTGTCCAACCGAGGTTTTATTTTGCAGGATGATTGACAGCTCGTCTGATCTCAGCCAATCACAGCTTTCGACTGCAACAAACACACAAACAGCTGATCCATCAGAGTTTTACAGTTTTATTTGGAAGAAAATCAACAAACATAAATAATCAGAAGGAAAGACGAGAAGAACAGAACTGAGCTCGTCATGTTTATAAAGGTTGAAATACTTTGACATTTGATTTTTCTTAGTTTAAAAAGTCGATCTGTGGCAGAAACGTTAAATTTGACTGAAATATTTCCAGTTTCCTGCTGAGTATGAGAGCACTGCTGGGAAAAAGTCACCATATAATATATTGTTTCAAGAGTAAAGTCATAATTTTGAAAGAAAAAGCATTTTTAATACCAATATAATACCTAATTTATAGTATTATATTGTTTTTAGATTTTGATTATGCTGCTATGATTATAGTTGGTCTTTAGATAAAAACATTATATTACAAAATAATAAGCTATAATTTATATATACATATAATAGTGCAGTTTACTCAGAAATCATTTAACAGGTATTTAATTTAATTTAAATGTTCTCACTTGTAAGATAAGTTTGACCTGTTTACTATCACAGAGGATAAATAAACATTTTGTGGCTCAACTGTCTGTGTAACTGTGGCCCTTATAAATTACATTCTGACTGGTCCTAAACCAGTATATAAAACTGAAACGTTATGTTTTTAGATCCAGTGCTAATTTTATTTTAAATATTTTACAAATAAATCTGCACACAGCTCTCCAAAACTGAAGGAACATCAGTGACATGATCGGTTTCAGACATGAAACGTCCCCGAGTTCATCAACAAACACAAATATGAATTAATGACAAAATAACAAAACAAACTGAGTTTCTGCAGAAAGATGATTTACAGGTTTCTCAGTTTAATATATTTGTAAATCTTGTTTTTTTTGTAATGAACTAAATCAACAGTTTGGTGTTACTAAACCTTTTATAGTAGAAAAACTATGAATCCAAACACTAGAATAATAATTTCCACGTTTGTATCTTTGTGCTCAGCTTCTGTAAATAAACAATCTGTTGAGTTTATTTGTTTCTGCAGGGAAACAAAATGTCAACAAATACAACCAGAAAGACACAAATCTGCATCGTATATACAGACATGAAGTGTCTGTGTGGAAACCATCGACCGTCGTGACTCCCGTCTGCTTCCTGTAAACTCGTCCTGGGGAAGCCGAATGGTGCAGGGACGCCGCAGCTTCTTCCTGTTCTCTGCACATCTGTACATTTATACATGTTTACATGTTAGGAGCGTTTTTTTTTCCCCCCATCAGTCCCGTGGTTTCAGCGTCCTAGACGGAACCTCCTCGGCCGTCGTCGCCGCCGCCGCCGCCGCCCGGCCCGCCTCGAGTCCTCAGGTCATGCCAGAACTTAACGAAGGGCTCACGGTTCTTCCAGATCAACTCGTGACCGAACAGGATGTACCAGCTGCAGCAGAGACGGAGCAGAGGACGAATATTTATACATTGTTTCTGTATTTATATGATGTGTTTGCATGTTTTTCTGAGTTCACCTTAAATCTCAGTTTAACAGCTGGACACACCTGCAGGATTTATGACATCACAACTAAGTTGGAGCCAATCGTGGTCCAGTATTCAGTTAACACAAGTGCGATGTGGAAACTTGAAGCCTCCAGTGAACAAACACTGAGAATAAACTTCACAGTGAAGGAGGAAACATCTGGTGTCCAGCAGGAAAACTTTAGAAACCAACAATATTTACATATTCTGGAGTTTTACATGATGGACGAGACGATGATGATGATATTTGGTATTTTTATGTCTGAAAACATGTCTGGAGGATCTTTAATGTAAAAGATGAGTAGAGCTGCAACTAATGATTGTTTCCATTATCAACTGAACTGCTGATTATTGTCTCTGATTAATTGTTTAATCCATAAAACATCAGAAAACAATAAAAAACGTCTTTCATAGCGTTCTACAGTCTTCAAATGTCCTGTTTTGTCCGACAATTGTTTAGTTTTAGTACGATTCATTTTCATTTGATTGACTAATCGTTTCATTAACTAATTGTTGCGTATGATTTATCTATCAATTTAATTGATTTGTTCATTCCTCATCTGGCACAGCTTGTTTCACCGTTGTATCAATTGATTATTTCAGTGCTAATATCCTCTGAAGTTTGATATCATGTTTTTGTCGTTAATTAACCAGATTCACTGGGATATGATTACTGCAGTGTGAATCATTCGGGATGTTTTTACCTGCAGAGGTCTCCTCCTCTCCAGAAACAAACGTACACGCAGATTAAAATCGTTAAAATACTAATTAAAGCTGTTTCACCTAAAAAAAATCTATATTTCTCCGACGATGTCGACGACCACCGGACTTCCTGGAGGGGCTGTTAGCCGAGCTGCTGCTAACGTTTGTCCAGTTTATTTCTCTGATAACTTAAGATCCAGACGTCCAATGACTAAAATCCTTCTTCCGGCTAAAAGATATAGTTAAAAACCACCTAAATTTATCATGAAAATGTGGCTTAAAACTGAATAAAAGTCCATTTATAACAGTTTGTGTGGAACAACCACAACGCCGATGTATTATCTTGTATGTGTGTAAGTTACTCTTTGGTAGACGCCATTGTAGCGGACAAATACAGCGCCGCCGTATGCATCTGGTGCGTGTTTACTCTTTGGTAGAGGAGGTATGACGCCATCGACAGGCGACCAAATGAAACGGTCCGTTACTTTGATTAAATTACAGATTTCTCTGGGTTTGAAAGTTGTTGGAAACATTTGGGATAATGTAAGTACACAACTCAACAACATATATAACGTAGGTCTAGTTGTTTTTAGACATTTTAATGTGGAATAATTACACATTATAGCTTTAATGAATCACATTTCTGTCGTTATTCACTGTAAATATAACTTACATTCCAAACATGGCTCCTCCTAAATGAGCAGCGTGATCAAAAAACTTCCATCCCAGCACCAGACCGGCTGTATCCATGGCAACGATGGCCTTCAGAGCCTGGAGAGAGATGGAGATACAGAGGATCAGTCACACAGTAGGACGACGTCTACGTTAAGCCGGCTAAATTCTAAAACGCCGTTTTCAAGCTAAACCGACCAAATCGGGTAATTCTCCTCCTACTGGGCGTGTGCGGAGGACAGACGAGCAAGACAGCCACAGAAAACCAGCGAAGTTTTTCCTGACATTTAGTTTATTGCAGCAGATTCCAACAGTTTGAGCAGAGAAAGGTGGTCGATACGTTTAACTCTAAACAAGCTGTCAGAGTCGACAAGACTCGCATGAAGCCGTCCGCCATTATTAATGTGTTTCTTCTTCTTCCTCTTCCAGTGAAACGCCGTGTTACTGTCAGCGATATGAGGGCGTTTCTACAAAGCTCCGTTTTCCCTGAACTGTTTTAGTCTGGACGGAGGAACAAAACGGAGAGAAGAAGATGCGTTTATGGATTTAGCCGGCTTAGTGTGGACACACAGACAGACAGACAGACAGACAGACAGACAGACAGACAGACAGACAGACAGACAGACAGGTGGACCAGGTGGACCAGGTGAGGTGAGTCTTACGTTGGCAGCAGTGAAGGTGAACATGGGGAGGAAGATGATGGCCAGTTTGGCTTCTGGCATTTTGGTGCAAACAGCAGCCAGGACGGTCATGATGGCTCCAGACTGAAAACACACACACACACACACACACACACACACACACACACACACACACACACACACACACACACACAGATGATGTGCTTATTGAGCTAAAACTGACATCATCTCGTATCTGATCTATTTATCTCAGCTGGTCAGAAACAGGAAACGATGTTTGAGCTCATTTTAAAGCCACAGAGTTTATTCTAACACTGTAAAATGTCTAAAACACCAAACATCTGACTCATTATTCTATAACAACCTCATTTAGATGATCAAACGTGTTTATTTATGTATAACAGTGTATAACATCTGTATATCCAGTACTTCATGAGTAAAAATATACATTTTTTGCAACAGCATTTTGTTTTTTCTTATTTTTGACCCCAGTAATCATCTTGTGACCCCCCAGGGGACCCGACCCTGAGGTTGAGGACCACTGCTGCACATGTCTACATATTCTGTTGTTGCAGCTGCAGAATAAAAGCTGAAGACAGTTGTTGCTTACCGCTCCCAGAGACGGGCCGAACCTCCCTGTGGCCATCTTACACACATAACTGGCAAACGTAGAAATAACACCTGGACAAACAGAACAACGTCAGTGTTTGTGCTTTTATATAATCAGCTGCTGACGGTCAGCTGGCGCTTTAAGGTCCAGTACCTGCAGACAGGTAGACGGCCATGAACTGCTCTCTGCCCAGCATGGAGACGGCGCTGGTGGAGAAGCTCCAGAGGACGTACATGTTGGCCGCCATGTGGAAGAAGGAGAAGTGACTGAAGGTGGAGAGCAACATGGGAGAGCAGAGAGTCTCTGCAGGAGCGCAGACGACAAAAAACAACAACAACACGTCAGCACCACATAAACAACAACAGGTACAGTGTTTACAGAACTTTCAGGGCTTTAAAACACCTGATTTCTCTGTCAAAACCACAACTCTGCCTCCTGCAGAACTGCAATGATTAGTTGATTCAAATATTAGCCAATCACCAGAAAATTACCAACTATTTGCATCATCGATTAATCGATAAATCGATTAAACCTCAGTTAAGCCAGATTTAAGATAAACTTTAGTTAAACCAGGTTTCAGTTAAACCTCAGTTAAACCAGGTTTAAGTTAAACCTCAGTTAAACCAGGTTTAAGTTAAAACTCAGTTTAACCTGGTTTAAGTTAAACTTTAGTTAAACCGGGTTTAAGTTAAACCTCAGTTAAACCTGGTTTAAGTTAAACCTCAGTTAAACCAGGTTTAAGTTAAAGCTCAGTTTAACCTGGTTTAAGTTGAACCTCAGTTAAACCGGGTTTAAGTTGAACCTCAGTTAAACCAGGTCTAAGTTAAACTTTAGTTAAACCGGGTTTCAGTTAAACCTCAGTTAAACCGGGTTTCAGTTAAGCCTCAGTTAAACCGGGTTTAAGTTAAACCTCAGTTAAACTAGGTTTAAGTTAAAACTCAGTTAAACCGGGTTTCAGTTAAACCTCAGTTAAACCGGGTTTAAGTTAAAACTCAGTTAAACCGGGTTTAAGTTAAACCTCAGTTAAACTAGGTTTAAGTTAAACCTCAGTTAAACTGGGTTTAAGTTAAACCTCAGTTAAAACAGGTTTAAGTTAAACCTGGTTTAAGTTAAACCTCAGTTTAACCTGGTTTAAGTTAAACCTCAGTTAAACCAGGCTTAAGTTAAAACTCAGTTAAACCGGGTTTAAGTTAAACCTCAGTTAAACCTGGTTTAAGTTAAACCTCAGTTAAACTGGGTTTAAGTTAAACCTCAGTTAAAACAGGTTTAAGTTAAACCTGGTTTAAGTTAAACCTCAGTTTAACCTGGTTTAAGTTAAACCTCAGTTAAACCGGGTTTAAGTTAAACCTCAGTTAAACCTGGTTTAAGTTAAACCTCTGGTTCAGGTACCTCTAGTTGTGTTCAGGTGATCTCTACCAGACAAAGCAGCTGGTTTAAACTAAACTACAGATGCAGTTAAACTGCGGCCCCTCAGGACGCAGCAGTTTAATGAGCAGTGAGGTTTAAGAAATCGTGATGATGTTTGAAACAGAACTTTAAACCAAACTTAAACCTGAAAATGCGGCTAATTTAATCACAAAGCAACAGCTGAAGAGAATTCGCAGCCTGTGTTGTTTGTGACTGCAGCAGCAGACGGACTCACTAGAGGCGGGATTAGCAGTGAAGTATTTAATCATGAAGCGCTGCAGCGACGGGACTCTCCAACAGCAGAACACGACGGCGTTAGCAGCAATGATCCCTGGCAAAAAAAAAAAACACAGAGAGAAACAGAGCATTCAGGATTATCAGAATGAAACTGCAGGTCTGCTCCGGATTCTGGATGTTAAGATGTTTGTTTAGTTTTGTCAGCTGTTGGTTTCAGAGCTCCAGCTGACCGTAGAGTCAGACTGAAGCGTCATTTTTGTGTTTTGTATGAATCTAAATGTAAAATGTGTCAGATATGTTGAAAATATTCTACAGAATCTATAATTCTGATACAGTTATGAAGCTGCTGCTGCTGTCCATCACACAGAATAATCAGAAAACAAACAACATACTGATCTTTAACGTTTTTTTTCAGTTAATATACAGGAAATAAACATACTTAACCGTTTTATACTAACAGGAAGTGAACATTGGAAATCTGCTGCAGACAAAATGTTTTCTAAAAATGTATTTCTTGTTTTCTGTTGTGTTCCTGCAGCTGTTTCACCATCAACCACAACTTCCTTTGTGCAATGCATTGTGGGAGAACACTGTCCATCAACAGCAGCATCAAAAATCTGATTTTTTTTTTTTTTTTTTTAGTCTGCATACTGTTTTAAACAGACTGAAAACCTGCAGAGAGTCAGTGTGGAGTCTCACCTGTGACCGTCCGCTGACCTTCACTCAAGCTGTTCCACCATTGGTTCATCTGAAACACAAACAGCCAATCAGGGCTCAGGCAAGACTGCAGGTGGAGGAGACGCTGTGATAAACTTTCAGTTCATCTTCTCACAGTTTTACGTGCTGACAGAGACCTTTAACATCTGGATTCAGACACTACAAGCTGTATGAAACATGTTTATTCCTCTGTATTGTTTGTTTAGTTTATTTACCACACAGAGCTGTTGATTCAGGTCGGCGTACGTGTGTGTCAGGTGTAAATAACACACATGTTCACTATCATGAAATCAGAATAAAGAGCTTCACTGTTGTGAAGAAACATCACAACCCAAAATGATTTTAGCAGTCGAGCATTTCATGTTGAATGACAGCTGACACTCTTGAGGAGTTTGTAAGGGACTGGTCACCGCTGGTCAGGAGTTAGAAGTATGGGGGTAACCAATATAACAGTTTAAGTTCATACAAACAGCATTTTATAAATGCACCAGGTTGTGAATACTGCTGATTTTTGTATTTGTGTTTGCTCTCGTGTCTTGTCTTAATTGTAGGTATTTATAATGTATTATGTTGTTGAAAATTAATTTTAATTAATTAAAAAAAAAAACAAAAGTAAGAAATACCTTGAAATATGTTCTGTAAATGCTTTTCCATTTGTTATCATCGAGGTGCCTGTTAATGTCACCAACTTTGGTTTATTAAAAAACTATATTCTGCCACTTTTGATGAAAAATAAGAGCAGTTTGATCACAGACGCTGAGAAGCAGCAGTTTGATGTGTCAGAACACAAACACTGAAACTAAACGCTGTTTAAAACTGGATCTTTAATTTGGTTAAAATACTTTTCCAGGACGTTTTCATGTATTTGAAGTGAAATCACCTTTTAAAGGACGAGTTCACAATTTCTCAAGTGTGTCATAAAACGACAGTCAGGAGCCCAAATGATCATTGAAACATGTTTTTCTTGCTGTAATCATTCCTCCTGTTCTTACATTAAAAGCACATTTGAAGGAGATCTTTTAATATCCAGTATGAACAGGAGGAATGATTACAGCGAGGAAAACACCCGACTGTTGTTTTAAGACACACTGGAAAAAATAAGAGCCCGTCCTTTAAAATCTGTTAAAACCGTCATGCATTTAACAAATGAATCAACGAATCGACTGCAGTTATTTCAACAAACTGCTTCCATGTTTAACCTGGAGATCTTACAGGTTATAAATAAAGATTCACAGACATTCTGGAGGATTTCTGAACACTTGAACCCGACACACCGACTTTCCAACAGATTTCCGGATGAAACGGAGTCTCGTGTGTCTTCGCTCACCTCTTTGCGGAAGTCTCCTCGTTTCTGAGGTCGCAGCTTCTCCAGCCAATCGGCTCTGACCTCGTCGAAGTAGCTCTGGACTCGAGACTTCAGAGACTCGTACTGCCAGATGGCCGCTGAGCCGAAGGAGCAGCCTGTAAACTGACATGAAGTTAGCACCTGTCTGTGACCTCAGGACGCTGCGGCAGGTGAATCGTGTGTGTGTGTGCGGCGGCAGCACCTACCCCCACGGTGAAGACCAGCGGCCGGATGAGCCGGCTGAACGCCCGGGGCGAGCTGGGGGGAGCCCGCTGCTCATAGTGGGGGGTGGAGGTCTTTTGGTGGACTGTGTCATAGCGGGCGGGTCCCAGATCCTCCTCCACCTTCTTAGATTCTGGTTTCCTGGCGGCCTTCCTGAAACCACATCTCTGCTGGAAGCTGTGGTTCCACCTGCAGCAACAGAGACGAGCAGCTGAGCAGGTCTGAAGTCCCGATCAATGACTGGTCGATTAACTGATAATCGTTTCTGTCATTTTACAAGCAGAAATGTGAGATTTTCTCTGGTTTCAGCTTCTCAAATGTGACGATTTTCTGTTTTTCTTTGTCACATGAAACAATAAATTAAATTAATCTTTATGTTTTGGGCTGTTGGTCAGTAAAAACAAGCAAATTAAAGACATCAACGTTGACTCTGAGAAATTGTGAAGGCTACTTTTTAACTATTTTAGAAAATGATGCGTATAGACCAAAGGACTAATTGATTAATCAGGAAAATAATCAACAGATTTAGAGCTGCAATGATTAGTTGATTAATCGTTTATTTGGCAACTATTAAATGAATACTGCGGTGAATATTTTCTGGTTTCTTTAGTCTCTATGACGGTAAACTTTGAGTTGTGGACAAAGACATTTGAGGACATCATGTTGGGCTTCAGGGGACACTGATCCACATTTGTCACAATTTTATGGACCAAACAACTAATCAATTAATCCTGAAAATAATCACCAGATGAAATGATGATGAGAATACTCGTTAGTTGCAGCCGTTGTATCATGAAGCTAGGCTACTGTGTTAGCAGCTGATATTTAGGTTAGATCACCTTGGTAACCTATGCTACTGACCAATCAGATCAACGGAAAAAAGTAAACTCCAGACTTTCTTTCTGGTTGATAGGAGCTCTAAGTTTCCCAGTATGAAACACACATAGAACAGAGAACAAGTCTTTCTGCAATAAAATACAAATATTACATTTCTTTCTTTTAAAATGTTTTGCTGATTCAAAATAGTTATTAATATTTATTCGTTTCCCAAACTCTCTCCAGACTACTGAACAGACCTTTATAATATCCCCCCATCCCGACCATTCCCCTCCTCGTGCATAAACCGTATCCAGTGGGCGTGTCCTGCAGTAAAGTAGGCGTGTCATATAATAAAGTGGGCGTTCCGTGTAGATGCTGTGGTCCGCAGATGGAGCTACTTGACTGAGTCCTGAGTGCACAGCAGTGTCCCTTTAACACCACAACATCCAGAAAATGAGGATTTTTATGTAAACTGCAGTTTTGTTTAAGCACAAAAACTGTACGAACAGAAGATAATAATACACTCTAACGATGAATACAATAAGTTGAATTTTTCATGCAGGATTTTTACTTGTAATGGAGTATTTTTACGTTGCTGTATTAGTACTTTTACTAGTACTTTTACTGAAGTAAAGGATCTGAGTACTTCTTTCACCGCTGATCTGATCTGTGTCATTTACAGACAAACAGCAATTAGCTCTGTTAGCCAGCTAGCTAACACTCAGTTAAATCTAACTGTCCTTGAAGCTAACGAAGCTAACTCCAGCATCGGACGTCAGTCTGTCCGTCGGCCGGAGAAGGCTACCTCCCTCCGGCTGCGGTCACTGACCTGCCTCCCCTCACGGAGCTCCGTAAAACATCTTCTCCGGTCAGTCTGAGCAGGACGGAGCAGCTCCTCCACGCCATGTTGGAGCCCAGTGACCCCGGCACGGCGTTCATTACCGGGTCAACAGAGCTCCGAGGAGCGACGGAGGTCTCACACCGGAAGCGATATTTCTTTCCTAGGATGGCGAAGTCATGACCAGCTCTAGTCTGCCTCTGATTGGCTGATCCTGATATTCTTACCCACCAATCCCACTCCTCATATCTAAATCTAACCAACCCCAACAACGAAAGTAACGAGTACGAGCCAATCAGAGGCAGAGTAGGCCGGGTCATGACTTCGCCGTCCTAGGAAAAAAAAATAGCACACCGGAAGAAACGAGACAGACACCACACACACAACTTCCGCCCATGACCTTCAAAGTAAAACAAAATCAGAGCAAATCAATTCTAGGAAGAAACTGTTACTAAAAATAAAACAGGAAACACTATTAATGATCGATCAGTGTCAGCCTTCACAGTTTACAATCAATGAATGTTCAGTTTTCAGTTTGAAAAGTTTGTTATTTCAAAGCACATACAGGTTAAAGTTATTTTTTACATATTTTATTCAAGTATTGCATCTAAACAAGGCAGGTTTATTACACCACATTTCAACAACAAGGCAATTCATTGCAGTGCTTTACATAAAACATAAAAGGCATCAAGACAAAATGTAAAAGAAACCCAAGACATTACAAAGAGACATTTAAATACATTTAAAAAGAGTTAAATAGAAAATAAAAATAAGCTAAAATAGAATAAGACATAAAACAGGAGAATAAGTTACAGTGCATATTATTCAAAGGCCTCAAATTTGATTTAATAAAAGGCAGCGACAAACAACAACCATGAATCTAAATTAAAGTCCCTTTACTCAAAAACCTGTGTTTCTTCTTGTTCCTTCAGGTGGATGTTTGTTCTCTTCTCGGTACAGAGTTTGTTTTCACCTTCATCTGCTGAAGGAGGAAAGTTTCTCTGAGCTCCATGAAAATCTGATTTTAAGTAGCGGGCCAACAGGTATGATTTGTGACATCACAACTAGTTTGGAGCCAATCGTGGTTCAATATGCAACTGACAAAACTGTGATGTGGAAACTTGAAGCCTCCAATGCACAAACACTTAACCGTGAAGGAGGAGACATCTGCTGTCCAGCTGTTAAACTTCTGAAATTAAATATATTTACAGATTTATAGACTTTGGAATTTTTAATGAGGGAGAAGGAAAAGATGTAATTTTAAAGATTTTAATAAGCTAATTGAACTTTTTTGTGGATATCAGACACACATTATTATTAAAGTAGGTTGTTTTATATACATCTTAAAATGTGTGAAGGGAATCTTTAAATTCAAATAAAAGTTAAATAAAATTAGAAATTGAAGATTTAATTTTAGGTCGACTATATATTATATAGATAAAATAACATAGTCACCGTCAAAGAGAGTATTTTGGACAAATAGGAGTGTTTACTACTGTTCCTGCTATATAAATAAATAAATCACATATTTTATAAAAACTGATGTTGGCAGATGGAGGTGGATGAGTTTGAAAGAAGCAGCAGGAAGAAATTTCAAGTTACAGTGATGATCGTGAGAACGGAAGAGAAATCAACTCTGCTGGAATCAAAGTGACGGGGAGCGAGGACGGAAACATGAAGCAGCGAGATGGATTGAGGACAAACTTGTCAACTTAAACGATGTTAAAAGGAGTGGATCGATCATTGATCATTGTGTCACAGAAACAACTGAAGGTGTTGGAAATGTCTGAGTTAGATGGTTACCAGGTGTCATATTTCCCACTTCACAGAGGAGTTCCAGTAAAGAGCGTTGTTGATGGAGCACCGTATGTGGTCGAATGTAACAGAGTTATTGACAGTCACAGGATGAGCAGGATGAGTAATGGAGAGAAATGTGTGAAACCACATCTGTTATGTTGCATTTTGAATCAGAAATCTGCCCGACAAACTATTCTTAGATCATACCAGTCACCCAGTAAAGTCGTCTGTTCCTAAACCCTTTCAGTGCAGACGTTTGACATGATTTGGGGGATATGTGGTAAATGTGGAGATGAGACGTGCAGCGGCAGAAACTGTGAAAATGAACCCGAGTGTGATCGGTATGGGGGGGGGGGACTCACGAGGCATGACAAGTCATGAGGATCAGGTTCCAAGAGAAGGCTGAGCCAAGATTAAGTTCTTAGCATTGAGGCAGAAAGGAAGTCTGAGAGAATAGAGATAGTTGTTGATGCAGCGAGACAGTTTTTGGATATCGTGGAAATTACTGGAGAGGAAATGCAGAGAGTGTTGAGAGAAGCTTTCAGGGCTGCTCAGAGTCTAGACTGAGAGGTTATATTAGAGAATGGGATGAGGGGTTGAGAAGGACTTTATTTTATTTTATATCTAATAATTTATGGTAGATGGTAGGAATGGGAAGATTCACTGATTTGCATCGGTGCACCAGCATTAATGTTCCCCACTGCCCCGATTAAAAAAAGTGTGCACTGGATACAATTAGAGATGAACTTGTGATGCATCGTTTCTAACATCTGTGCATCAGTAAAAATCTGATTTATTTATATTTAATTATTAGTAGAGGCTCTATTATTCAGAAATGTGACCAATAATTTGTGACCAATAATTGGATATTCAGATTTATTCCTCTTCTCTAAACTGTTTCTCAAGCGTGCTAGCATGCTGCAGCTAAGTGGTGCGCTGCCAAAACATTCCAAGTGGAACTTGTGCTGTAGAATTATTGTTCCACATGTAGGTGGATTATTAAACTATTTTGACAGTAATTGTTTGGGTCACGGAGCATATGTATGTAAAGTGGAGACAGAGAATATTACACCACAGAGGACTTTTGAAAAGGCTGTTAGTGAAAGTGTTTTTTTAGAGGTCAAAAAGAAGCAGCACAAATGAGATGATTACTGAGTGACAGTACTAGAGAAACAAATATGTAAAGTAAAAATCACACTTTTTTTTAGTTATTTTATGATTTGCTGCATGCTTAAGAAATAAAATCAGACTCTCTGTGCCGCATTAAATTGCAGAGCATCGTTCTTTTCCATCACATTGAATCGAATCGTATTGCATTGAATCATATTGTGTTGAATCGTATCGTCTTTAATGTATCGGATCGTTGTCAATATATCGAGATACATATCACATCTACATCAATGATGGTGATGAACATCTCTAGTAGACAAGAGAGTTGAGTCTTATTTTAAATCCAGTAGAAGGCGGTAATGCGACATTTTGGATGCAAACCGCCTTTAAAAACCAACGAATAAGAAGAAGACGCGCTTTTATTTTGAAGGCGCAGGGCAGCGGAAGTGCAGCAGGTGTTTCCGGTGGTTGTGTTTGGTCTGGCTCGGCTCGGCTCGGCTCGGCTCAGATCAGCCCAGCAGCAGCAGCAGCAGTAACCCTGATGGCGGCCCCTGCTCTCTCCGGTCGGGCCGGCTCGGCGGGCAGCCTCGGGAACAGCCCCACCGCGGCTGCCGGCAGGCTGCCGCACGGCGGCGGCGGCGGAGGCGGCGGAGGTAACGGGCCCGAGCTCGACTTCAGGTCGGCGGCCCGCATGGAGGACCTGAACCGGCTCATCCAGGAGTTCAGCAAGCACGACCAGCGGGAGTACGACGACCAGCGGGCTCTGGAGATCCACACGGCCAAGGACTTCATCTTCTCTATGCTGGGTGAGAGCACGCACACACCGGGCTGCGGGGGCGCACCGTGCACGGTGTTTTTCTCCGTTAGAGGAGGGACGCCACCCTGCAGACTCCACCTGCTCAGATACACACACACACACACACACACACACACACACATCAATTCACTTCACTTCACCTCAGTTTAATGGGCTTTATTGGCATCAAAGTTTAAAGAACAATGTTGCTAAAGCATCAATAATAACAATAATATGAACATTACACACAACATTAAGGTTGATATATATTAATATACACAGTATATCCTATTAGTGTGTGTGTGTGTGTGTGTGTGTGGTTCAGGTATTCCTCACGTTTTGGGGACTCGCCTCCTTTATGGGGACAAAAAAGTCCCTTAATGTAAATCACTGATTTTAGGGTGAAGACTTGGTTTAAATTTAAGGTTAGTTTATGGTTATGTTAAGGTTAAGATAAGTCTCTAGTAATGTCCTCTGAAACATGACTGTGTGTGTGTGTGTGTGTGTGTGTGTGTGTGTGTGTGTGTGTGTGTGTCTGTGTGTCATGTTGATACACATTGGGCAGCAGGAAATGCTCTTCTTCTTCGTCTTCTTCTTCTAGGAGTATTTTTAATTTTGAGAGGTCATTAAACTCTTTGAAATCTGAAATTAGAGTTGAGCTTGTTAAAGTAAATATTCCTTATTTCACTGAATGTTTTACATGATTTATCTGATCTGACACGGCAGGTGCGTTCAGTCTCAGGTGCGTTCAGGTGTGTTCAGTCTCAGGTGTGTTTAGTCTCAGGTGCGTTATGACAGTTATGATGAATAATGAATCATCGTTATTTCTCCTCCCCCGTTGAAGATGTGGAGGCTGATTTACCTGTAAATACTGCAGGTGAGGCTCCACCTGACGACAGCATCACACAGGTGCAGTTCATGATGAGTTCAAGGTCCCCTGGTTAAACAGATGTTTCCTGTGAGAGCAGCAGAGTATTTCCATGTGATGCTACTTTCTACATTTCAGAGGGAAATATAGTACTTTCTACTCCACTACATTTATTTGACAGCTTTAGTTACTTTTCAGATGAAGATTTGACACAATGGATAATATAACAAGCTTTTAAAATACAACACATTGTTAAAGATGAAACCAGTGGTTTCCAACCTTTTTGGCTTTTGACGTCTTACAAAAAGCAGTGTGTAGTCGGGGTCACATTTCACATGTCTATGAGTTGTTAACAGCTCCACCAAATAGTGATTTTTCCCTCTAAACTTCTCACATGCTTTCATTTCAATAAATGTTCAAATGATCCAATATTTCAGCAAAAATCAAAGATTAGAGAAAAAGTGAAATGTCACAGTAACCTTGATAAAGTTAAATCTTCTCTTCTGTCCGTCCAATCAGCTGCTGCATGTTATGTTTGTAACATCTCGTCTGTCTCTGTTTCTGGATATTTATCCCTCTGACACGTAACTGTCATCAGTCTCATTATAGTCAGACAGATGTTATTTATTATAATGTGATTGGTGTGTATTTGTAACTCATGATTATCTTCACATTTGAGAAGCTGGAAACAGAATTTTTGGCAATTTTGCTTAAAATAATTAATCGATTATCAAAAGTATTTGCCTGTGACTTTTCTGCGTTGGATGTGATTGGCTGCAGACTTTAATACGTCCAACATCTCCGGCTGTTTTTCGGCAGGTATACAGTCAATTATATAGAACTGCAACTAATAATTATTTTCATTATGGATTATTCTCAAATCGATGAATCGATTTGTCTACAAAATGAGAGAAAATAGTGAAAAATCACTGTTACAATTTCCCAGAGTGAAAGGTGATGTTTTTAAATGTCTTATTTTATCTGATCAACAGTTCAAAACCCAAATATTTTCACTTTACTGTCATATATATATATATATAATAAAGAAAAGCCTTAAATAGTCACATTTTTGATGTTATTTTTACTTAAAAATGACTAAAATGATTTTCAATCATCAAAATAGTTGCAGATTAATTTTCTTTTGATCAACTAATTGATGAATTGACTGACTTGCAGCTGTACAAACACACCTCTGATTATATTTAACGTGATCGTCGGCGTGGTTTTGAAAAGCTCGTCTCAACACTTCCTGCAGAGTTCATGATGTTTTGAGAGAAGTGTGTCCTGACAGAGTGAGGTCAGCTCCGCCGCCTTAATAAAACTTTATTAAAAGCACTGATTGATCTGTCATCGTCACTGAAACGGTCTGAGAGGAAACATGGAGGACGAACTGAAGGAATGTGAGGTTTGATGAGTGAAAACAGAGTTTCATTATGATGCTGGAGCTCCTCCAAGATCTGGATTAAAATAGTAGCACTGACACACACACACACACACACACACACACTGTGAAAAAGCCTCTGACTGAACCGTTCTGTCACATTAAGTCATTAAATGTTCATTTTGTTGGCAGTTGTGCAGAGAAACATGGCTCCTCGTGTTTCAAAGCAAATCAGATTTTGCTGGAAGTCCACCCTCACTGTGTGGACAGATCTGTCTCATCCTGTCAGCTCACCACACAAAAATAACAGAAAACAGTCCACGAAACGTCCAGACAGGGAACAACAAAGTTTACTGATATTTTCACAGCTTGTGTTGATCCTCTTCATCAGTCATGTTGCAAATATTTCTGCGGAAAACTGATTTAAATCCGTTAAAGAACATCTCGAAAGCTAAAAATGATTTCTGTCAGGCTGCCTCATAAATGATCTGATGGTTTGAACGCTTAAAGGAAGCGTTCACAGTTTTTCAAGTGTCTTTAAACCAACAGTCAGGAGCCCAAATGAACATTAAAGCTGTTTTTCTTGCTGTAATCATTCCTCCTGTTCATACTGACCATTAGAAGATCCCTTCATAATGACCTTACAATGGAAGTGATGGAGGACAAAATCCACAGTCCTCCTTCTGTACAAAAATGTATTTAAAAGTTTATCTGAAGCTAATATGAAGCTTCAGCGTCCAAATGAGTCAAATCAAGTAGATATCTTTCAACGTTACAGTCTTTTTAGTGCCAAAGTCCCTCTTTTTGTTACTATACTTCCACCTGCAGCTCAACAGGGAAACACTGTCCGAGGAAACACAAAGAGGGAATTTGATGCTAAAAAGACTGTAAATGTGTCAGATATCCACTTGATATGACTAACTCAGACTGATGAAGCTGAATAGAAGCTTCACAGAGACTTTTAAATGACCGTGTGGACACACTGTGGATTTCGGCCTCCATCACTTCCACTGAAAGCACATTTGAAGGATCTTTTAATATCCAGTATGAACAGGAGGAATGATTACAGCGAGGAAAACCTCTTTCACTGTTCATATGGACACCTGACTTCTGTTTATAGACACACTCTAAAAGCCGAACATGTCATTTTAAGATGATAAATAATTAAATTTATAAAACAACAACAACGAAAACCAGATAAAGACAGAAAATCTACTACAGATAAGGACAGAAAGAGCTACACAGCAGCAGGCAGAGTTTCTGTCAGTTCAGTTGATGTTTGAGGTCACAGCGTCTGATTGATCTCTTGATTGATTGGTGATCTGACTGTTGGACGATTGGTTGGACTTTTGGCAGGTCAGAAATTTTGTCTGCTGTTTTGAGCAGTTCTGAGATCAGATTTCCAACATGGCTGCTGTTGCTCAATACAGTGTCAACAGCACAACATACAGGCAGACGTAACATATTACACAACAATAATAATAATAATCACAATATTCCCAGAGAGTGAAGAACTCGAATTAGAGTTTAAGAGGCAGAATTGCAACAGCAAAAAAGCTGCTCTTGATGTGTTATAATCTGCAGTGAGCCTGTTTTTAATATTATTATTTAAGTATATTTGATGTGCCGTGGTTAAACTGAGATGCTGCTGAACGAGGACGAGCGAACACCCGAATTAATGAATGAAAAGGCCTGAACAGGAGTCTGTTCATGATCATCCAGTACAAACTGTTTCTGACAAACTGTTTCTGACAAACAGAGAAACAAACAGTGTTTGTCCACCTCGCTACAGCACAGGAATGCTGTCATCAGCCAGGAAGTGTTTGTGTCTTTTCACTTCACTCTTAAGCTCAGTAGAGCAGAAAACCAGAGCAGACCGATCCAGTCCGACTGTTCAACACAATGATCTGTCAGAGAGTCCGAACATTAACAAAACTGACCCAAACTCGACTCGCATAAATTAGGTTTTGTTAAAAAGAGATCCGATGTGAAGGGGACCTGAGGACAGTCTGACCTTTTCCATGATGGACCAGAGAATAATCAGTCCTGATCCAGACTCTGTTGGATCTGAACAGGCCTTAAAAGAGAGAAAACACTTAAAACAGTATCGTGATCCACCAAATAACGAGCAGCAGTAAATCCTACCTCTGCAACGTGTCAAACATGAGTCAAACCAACTTTTTTTTCAGGATATAAACTTTAGTGTTTACTATTTTATTACTTTAGATTGTTGTTCCTAACAGGCAATGCACACCGGCTGCATCGCATAGGTTCAAGTAATTTGGTGTCTGTACCACAAACCGGTCGAGCAAAAGGTGTATCAAAAACTATTGGCATCAAATGTCTGGTCATAATCCTTTGACTTATTCATTGATCAGATAGTTCATAAACTGTATTTTATTCAGTTCTTGAAAGGCTGATTGTGTTTAGACAACTTTGTCTCCTTTTGTTCAATTTTAAAAAGGATTATCTAGAAAAGCATGTTTATATTCCTCAAAGTAGGGTATTGAAAAAAGTTTCGTTTTGGTATCGGTATCAAAAGTCAGGTAATGTAACGGCACTCAGAGCAAAAATTTGGAAACGGTACCTGGCCTGACACACCAGACGTGTCAACAGACAGAAGTAGTCATGTTACAGTAGCCAGGATGCATCAGTGCCGGGAACGAATGTCATAAAATTCCTGCTTTTCTGCAAAGTTGACTCTGGGAATAAGGGTAGTGTCCTAAATTGACAAGGCCCCAATATTTTGCCCAGGATCCTCAGTACCCGTCCCCTCTCAAGGGCCCGGTCAGAAGTTGGCACGGCAAAACTCTTCTACACATTTTCTCGAAAATAGCTCCATCAAGACCGTTTGTTATTGGTCAAAGTTGGACTGCAAAAGGTTTACTTAACCACTTATTGGGGCGATTCCATTGAAACAAATTGACTTTGCTGTGAAATTGTCGTGTTACAAAGGGAAACTCGTTGAGGATGAGCTCTCTTTTGCACCAGTGCTGTGTTCAAAGGGTTATACAAAATAACAATAGGTGTATAGTCAGGTGTAAGACTTTCCTGGAAGACATTCATGGTGTTGCAATCGATTTTGGGCGCAGTCCTTCCAATTCCGACATTCAGACCCTGTTTGAGGACATGCTCTTCATTTTAAACAGACTGATGCTTTATCAAGATATACTTACATGATAAATCACAACTTTGACTGCTCACTTGTGTCTGTGTTTGTGTATAATATGAGCTAGTTCTTCACGTAGTCATGTCTGTCCTCCTCTGTCTCTCAGGAATGGTCCAGAAGTTGGACCAGAAGCTCCCGGTGGCCAATGAGTACCTCCTCCTGTCAGGAGGCGTTAGGGAAGGTGTGGTGGATATGGACCTGGATGAGCTGAGTGTCTATGCCCGCGGTACAGACTACGACATGGACTTCACCCTTCTGGTCCCAGCGCTCAAACTCCATGACCGCAACCAGCCGGTGACCCTGGACATGAGGCACTCGGCTCTGGGCCACTCCTGGCTCAGTCTTCGTCTCTTCGACGAAGGGACCATCAACAAGTGGAAGGACTGCTGCACCATCGTCGACCACATCAACGGAACCACCAACTACTTCTTCTCGCCGACGCTGGTGGCCGACTGGTTTTACCAGTCCATCTCCCTGGTGCTGCTGGAGGTGCAGAAGAAGCCGCAGAGAGGGATGCCGAAGGTGGAGAAGGTGGAGAGGAACGGGACAATCATCTCTGTCATCCTGGGAGTCGGGAGCAGCCGGATGCTGTACGACATTGTCCCTGTGGTGTCGTTTAAAGGCTGGCCGGCTGTGGCTCAGAGCTGGCTGATGGAGAACCACTTCTGGGATGGTAAGATCACTGAGGAGGAGGTGATCAGCGGCTTTTACCTCGTCCCTGCATGCTCCTACAAAGGCCGCAAGGAGAACGAGTGGCGCCTGTCATTCGCCCGCAGCGAGGTGCAGCTGAAGAAGTGCATCTCTTCCAGCCTGATGCAGGCCTACCAGGCCTGTAAAGCCATCATTATCAAGCTACTGTCCCGCCCCAAAGCCATCAGCCCATACCACCTGCGCAGCATCATGCTGTGGGCCTGCGACCGCCTCCCCGCCAACTACCTGTCGCAGGACGACTACTCCGCCCACTTCCTGCTGGGTCTGATTGACGACTTGCAGCACTGCCTCGTCAACAAGATGTGTCCCAATTACTTCATCCCTCAGTGCAACATGCTTGAGCACCTGTCGGACGAGACGGCCATGCTGCACGCCCGCAAACTGTCCTCTGTGCGCTCCGATCCAGCCGAGCACCTCCGCACTACCATCGAGCACGCCAAGGCCGCCAACAGGCTGACCGTGGAACTGCAGTGGCGAGGCAGCGCCAACAACCTGCCGTCACCGCAGTCCGACGCCGGCGGAGAGAACCAGCCGGACGACCGGCTGGCCAAGAAGCTGCAGCAGCTGGTGACGGAGAATCCTGGGAAATCCATCTCTGTCTTCATCAACCCGGACGACGTCACGCGGCCGCACTTCCGCATCGATGACAAGTTCTTCTGAAACTGACAAACCCAGACCTCTTCCTCCTCCTCCTCCTCTTCTTCCTCTCCTTTTTCTCTGCCTCCCTTCTCTTGCGCCTGGTGCCCCGCCTCCTCTGAAACTTTTTTATTTTTTACATTTTTTATGTTTCTCTGCCACAGAGTGAAGTGAGGTGATCGTGTAGTTGTCTGCCACGATTTTTTATTTTTTGTTATTATTTTTCTACTTCCCTTCCCCTCTTCCCTCCTCTTTCACTGTGTGCCCTGTGTTTTTTTACCTGCTGAATGCCTTTTCAATAGACAGCTGAATAGCAGCAGGTTGTTTTTAAAACTGAAGGATGAGGCGAAAATCCACCTTTAAAATGGAATCCAGCTTCCTACATTATTGGTAGTTTAATGTAATTATCAGGGATCCTGGAAATGAGACGAAAGCAACAACTCCTGAAAACATCAAGAGAAGCTTGTTCAAAGAGAGTCGTGCACAATCGTGCTAGTCGTGCTGATCAGATTTTGATGATGAGTGTTTTGGATAAATGTCAATCAGGAAACATGAAGGTAACAATTTAACCACTCATTGTCCTACATCAGCTCTTCATTTGAGGAGTGATATAATCACTGGCTGCTCTGAAGAGAATAAAAACACATTTACATTACACCTTTATTAATCACAGATGTTAAATTGTCGTCTATACAAATTGTACAATACAAAGATATTTTAGCATGAATTATTAAACATTTAAGCAAAGTTGTTTTGACATTTTGAGAACAGAAATTGTTCCAAAAAATGTGATTTTCCAGCTGATTTCCGCCACATAATAAAATAATTATTAGATACTATCTCACAGTTATGAAAAAGTTTACAAGATACAAAAATCCACTACATATGTTGTTGTTTTCATTCATAGCTGTTTGTTTCTTAATTATGAATTAATATTTCATATTTATTGTGAGAAAGTCTCTCATACTTACTGAGATACTTTGAAGTTTCTCAAAACTATGAGAAAGAATTTATGACAAAATAATAAAAAAAATCATTTTTCAGAAATGAATTATGTGAAAATAATTTGAAATGGAAATAACATTTAAAAAATAATGACTTAGACACATCAGAATCAGTGGGTTCGGTCATATGAAATAATATAATTATGAGAAACAAACACTTAAAAAAGAAAAATTGGTATTTTTTTAATATTGTGAGATACTTAATCACAGTTATGAGATACTGTCTCATTCTTATGACGTGGTACATCATCTTTATGAGAATATTAAAAGAGACACTCATAATTATGAGAAATTATTTTTAAAAATGATTAAAATTGAAAAACACTTTTTTTTCATTTGGCAGAAATGAGCTTCCATATGCAGCAGTTTATTTTAGTTAGTTTTTATTTTTTGTGTTTTAAAACCTAAAGCTATAAAACATTTTTATCATCAACAGCAAACGCTCTGATTCACATTTTCACTGCAGGCCTGAACAGCAACAAGATCGTTGAACAAGACTTTTCTCTATTAGATTGTATACAGATTCAGGAGTTGGGGATGCCAAATGGCACGTACACAAGTCTCAAACCCAGGAGTAAAGATAACGGAGTTCTGTTTGAAGGTGGATTGTCCCTCCTGAGGAATGTCTTGAGTCCCGCTGTGGGATGATGGTACTAACGTCTTAGAAACTAACTGTAAATAGAAGAAGAAGTTGTGTGTAGACAGGAAGATAAATAGAGACTGATGATGTGTGGACTACTTTTCGTCTAATTTTGCACAGAATGTAAAAAAAAAAAAAACACCACTTTTCCTCTTGATTGTGGACGTCGTGTTCGTCCTGATTGAAAATGATGTATCATATCAGTAGACAGGTGACACTTTACTGCAGAACGGTGGTAAAGCACTGCTGACGTTGGTATGTAAACCAGTGGAAAAGCAGCAAGTACACAGTAATACTGCAGAAATACTTCACTGGCAGCCTGTTACACTCCTTCCTTGAGAGCTGCTAAAAAAAAACCGTCTTTACGTCGGTGTGAACAGAAGCTGTAACATTCCCAGGTGGAGCACAGAGAGAGTTAGTGAAACACAGAAGCTGGAAGAAGATTCGTGTGAGGATTGGAGGATGCCGTTTGTTGTAAAGTGAAGCTGGAAGAATAAGCTGGTTGTCGTGTGCCACTCGAAGAAGCTGAGAAATGTTCAACTCAAGTGTGAGACGACAACCGACCAGCTGGTTTTGATTCTCAGCTGAAACAGAAGCTCCGTTATTTTCTGCTTCACTCAACTTAATGAAGAAAAAACAGAACATCAACAGATTTCCAGTTCTATCCGTTAAACTTTAACAAGCTAGCGAGACTTGAAGAAGAAGAAGAAGAAAGTCCTCGTGCGCCTGCTTAGTGGCAACGAGAGAGAATCATCCCGAGCTCAATGCAAACGGACGTCATCTGTCTGAGTTAATGATCAGGATCCAGATGGCCGAACTCATCTGCCAAACTAGTTCCTGTCGTTGGGAAATTATCCTCAATAAATACTCAAACAGCCCTTTTTTAAACGGTGGAAGCATCATGACCAGCGCACAGCGGCGGGCTGCACAGACACCTGCTGTTTTCATTCAAGACTCGCAACTTTATTGTCAACACATCCGTATACAAGGACACAGTAGGGATGCAACGTTTAATGTAGTGCAAACAAACAACACAAGGTGCCAAGAAGAGGAAGCGTTCATACATGAAACTACCACATGTGCATCCTGCATCTGGCAAAAAATACCAGACAGACGACAACGGCGAAGTTTGTATGTCAGGAAAACTGCAAACTGTTCATCAAGCCCAAAGACTCAGCGATACGACGCGGAGTGATGACAGAGTTCAGCTTTATGTAACGTCCTCTTGACGTGCAGGAGAAACAAGCGGTAGCAGCAGAACAGCGATAAGAAAATAACTGAGCTGAGTTTATAAATGAAAGCTACAGATTTGCGTGAGGAGAGACTTCCTGCTCCTTCAGGGTCGTCAGGAGACGTTTCTGTCAGCATCACTGTGTACTTCATCTCCTCTCCACAGTTTAACACTCGGCTGGTTAATCCGCCGCATTACGACCGTCGTCGAGTAAAGTGTCACACGATATTCCTTTTAGACATGATATCACTGGCATCACTCTCACCTTCTTCCATTTTCTTTGTTTCGATTGCACATTTCAATAAGCTTCACTGTATCTGAATGACCTCATGTGTTGTTTTGGTTTTTTTTTTAACCTGACTGATGTTTTTTTTTCTGTTCAGCTGCTTTATTTGTGTTTTTATTTGTGTTGACGGTTCGACTCCGCTTCAACACGAACCAGCTCAGGATGTGAACGTTATCCTGTCTCCCAGTTTGAACTGGTCTAAGCATTAGACATGATGTCGTCCCCTCCGTAAAGCACCTTTTACTGCCGTGTGGATAGTCGGTGAGACGCTGCAGCTGACAGAAAGAACGTCAGTATGGCTTTAAAGGCTTTATTCAAGATGGAAGAATCACATCATCATCGCTGAGCAAAGGATGTTTGGATCCAAACCAACAATGAACTGATCTACTAACAAATATCGTGTGTGTATCCAAAGTCTGATATATCTCATTCCTCTGGAGCCGTTTCTAAACCAATTAACGTGACCAAACTCTTCATGATGAAGGAACATGTCACCCAGTGCAGCGATGTGACTCACTGAAGTGTGTTTAATAAGATATATCAGCTTTAGATACAGTTTATTGTTGGTTTGGATCCAAACATGAAGAAAAATATAGAAAATCAGCAGCCTGCTCCTTTTCAGGCAAAGTTATTCTGCTCTTAATAGAGAAGAGATCGTTTTGTTTTTATTTACAGTTAATGTCACACTGAATATCCATGTCAGGCAGTAGTTTTAGTCCCACAACGAGGCTTAAAGCTTTGGTGCTTATATTCAAATAATAAACATCTAAACTTCAGTTTGTAGCTCAGGTAGAGTCAGTTCGGTACGGAAGTAAAGTAAATAATGTTCTTGTTCTTTTCCATGTTGGTATAAAAGATAGTTTCACGTTTTTTCCAAGTCTTATCTAAAGTTCAGCTGACGTTAATGTGAGGCTTCATTCAGCTCATATATTTCAAAGTTAGTCTTTTTAGTACCAAAGGGCTGATATTGATTTTTTTCTTTCTTGATTGTTTTGTCTATAAAATGTCGTAAAAAACTGAATAATGCCCATAATAACTTGGTAGAGCTCATGGCGACATCTGTTCAACAGTCAAACGTCTGCTGATTTTCAGTTTACTGTCATTTATGACATAAAATCTTCAAATCCTCACATTTGTGAAGCTGCAACCAGAGAATATTTGGCATTTTTGCTTAATAAATTACTAAAATGATTAATCAATTATCAGAATAGTTGATGATTAATTCCCTGTCGAGAGACTAATTGATTAATTTACTAATTGTTGCAGCTCTAAATTCCTGCTTTGGAATTTTTTTTACTTCCGAGCTGGTTTTGTTGAACGCGAGTCCTTTCCAGTTGTTTTGTTTTTGTGTTGTTAACAGTCCCAAACATTTCCAGAAATAATGCCAAAAAAACCTGCAGAAATCTGACCGGCAATGTGATCTCCATATCCTCATCCTCAAGTGCAATTAGTGAAAATACACACAAGTACACATATGTACACACACACACACATACACACATACATATATGTCATGTAGCATTGAGACTAAAAGACACTAAAACTCTGGATTTAATTAAACGGACCACAGGACACTGAACCCACAAACCAACACTAACACACACACACACACACTCCGAGGTTTTTCACACCATCCAAGTGCCACACACACACACTCCTGCTCGGTGGAAATGTAATCAATCGTGTTGTTCTTCTGAGCTTCATGACCTTTGACCTTACTTCTCTCTCTGTCTGTTTGTTTGTTTGTTTGTTCAGAACCTTTGAACTGTGAGTTTTTATTTTCTCTGTATCTTGCTGCTCTGCTTTATCAAACTTCTTGATGATGGATTTCTTTATGCAATGTTGACTTCAATGGGTTAACCCTTCAGATGGCAGCTCCTCCCCCGTCTGTAAAGGTTCTCCACTTTACTTCACTGTACAGTAGAGTCATGATAAAAGTCTTTTAACCAGAAGGTCTCAGTCTGTTCTTGTCAGTCTGTTAAGTTTAAGATCATTCCTCATCTTGAGTCGAGCTGTATTTGTGGCCAAATACGATGATTTAACTGAACTGCATCCAGTTATTTACATTACACAATGAGTCTATGAGACCAGAGTCATTTTCTGACATAAGTAAATCAGGGTGTCATCTGCATAGCTGCGTTTATTTTGCAAGATTTGGCCCAGAAGGAGCATTTCTAATTAGAACAATAGAGGACCCAGAATCAAACCATGAGGAACTCCGCTCAGATTTACAGTCAACGGCCACTTTATTAGGAACACCTGTGCAATTTAATGCAATCCAATACAACAGCTCTGCCATAAATTCTACATTCATGAAGCTTATACATTTTCAGTTTTTGTTGTCAGAAAGGTGATAATTGTTCTTTATGTTTATTATTGAGGTCATAGTGGGTGGTGCTGGTGTACTGGAGTGCATTATATTGAATGGAGTTCCTAATATTTTGTCCACTCTCTTAACATACATGAACAGGGCAAAATATTAGGAACACTTTTCAATATAATGTGCTCCATCCAAGCGGCTGTAAAATGAAGCCAATGCGGAAGTGCCAAAAACTGCAGCACTCAGTAAGCTAACGTTAGCTTGGGTCCGAGGTAGCGCTTATCTGGAAGGGTCCTGGCTCCAAAAAGAAAAGACAGCGCCGACCAGAAGCTGCAACTCTGGTCTTCAAATCGGCAGCAAGCGGCAACCTCCGGAGCTGAAAAACGAAGCCAATGCAGAAGTGCGAAAAACTGCAGTTCCTTGAACGACCACTTGAGGCTCCAAAAGTGAGTCAGTCCCCATAGACCTCCATGTTAAAATGTCCAACTTTACAGCAGAAATAAACATGTTTACAGCCTGGTACAAAAAACAGTTTTGGTCTCTGTAGCTAATTTCCTCTTTCATGACAACTGTACGGGGGGTGAATTTTTTTATAACTCACCCGTTTAAATTTTATTAAGCCATAAAGTTCTGCATAATGAAGGACATGGCTGCTTTGAGTGACAGGTCCATCAGCCGCTAGGTGGCTTGTTTCAGCCATTGGGCCCGCCTCTTTGCCAAATTTTTGATTGGCTGGGAGTTAGGCAGCGTCACACACTGCCAAGATGGCGACGGCCGGAGCGGCTCACTTTGAGCTTCAAAACCGCTCTTCAGAAACCAACGGGTGACGTCACGGTAACGACGTCCATATTTTTATGCAGTCTATGGTTCCAGCACACCACCACCACCCTGCTTGTCACAAAAGAACAGTTTTATAAAATCTTGAAAGTTTTGCATCTGTACGATCACATAAATAGTTGTAAGATAAATAGTCTTGGTGTTTGGGTTATGCAGTAAAGACATAAAATGTCAAAACACATTTTAAAAAGTTAATCTTCAAAGAGAGAATTGTGTGTTTATACATCAACTTCACTATATCTATCTATCTATCTACATATATATATATCTATCTATATATATTATATATATAAATATCATTTATTGTCATTTCCATTCAGTCACTTGAGGCTGAAAACTGAGCGTCAGGTTTGAAATGAATTATATAATTTCAATTATCCCTGAAACATTTAGCCTAATAAATAATTCCCAGTGTTCAAAAGACACTCTGATCATATTCTGGGTTAATAAATAATCAATTCACAATTAGAGTATCAATAAATACAGACGCATCTAATAAATAATAGACATGCTTCACTCCCTCGTCTCCTCTCCTCTCTTATATTCTCTCCTCCTCTCCTCTCTCCCTCTTTTATGTTTTTCCAGCTTCCTGTTGTCTCAGCACCTGTCCTCCACCTGCTCTCCTCTCTCTCCGTCTCCCGTGGTATTCTGCTCGCTCTCAGCTCTTCCTCGCCGTCATCAGCACGGTCGCCGTGCCAACCAGAACCCATCCATCATCACCACCCTCCAAATATAAACACAACATATGCTGCAGTTAGTCCTGCAACACTGCAGATAGTCTGGGTTTTTTTGGCTGAATCACAAAAATAAAAATAAAGAAGCTGAATATTAAAACTCATCAGATTTAGATCTCAGGTTCCAGCCTGCTGGTCTGGATTTTTGGTTGTGTCTCTATCCTTAATAAAGGCAGGAAACACTTTCATAAAACATGTATTATAATGTCTTACATGTTTAATTCAGTATAATGTTCATTTCCAACAACAGTGATGTCATACACCTCTCTGCTTACACTAATGTAATCCATTTACCTTATATGTGTCCTAATGCATTTGAATTTCCCTGCTGCAGGATCAATAAAGTTTATATTATCCTTAAAAGCTTTCCAGCTCCTCAGAGGATGAACAGTATTTCCTGGAAGGTCTTCGATGTGACACATGAGTGTTGCTTTCATTGACAGCAGCTTCACAGCGAAGGAAAAAACTTTCAGGAAGAAGAAACTGAAGATAATTGTTGTTAAACATAAAGAACAGCAGTTTCTCAATATAACAAGAAAGCTTCTTGTTGTCTTATTTTCCTCATTATAATGATAAAATAACTTGTTATATTGTGCAAATTATGCAGCATTTTGCTGCTCTTTATGTGCTCAAGAACTCATTAAGAAATGATGACATGAACTGCAGCTGGAGCTCATGTTATGACAAATAACAGACGAGTAGAAACAGGATAAAAAAAGGAGCAGAAGATCTTTAATATTCCAGGGGAGATAATTACACAGAGCTGTTTTTACTGCTTCTCTCTCTCTGATTGTATGGGGGGAAATCCATGTAACTTACATGCTGATGCACATGGGTTACCATGGTTACGTATCCTATACGCCTCGACAGTTCATGTCCAGAAGGAGGATTTAATAGTAATGATACGTTTCAAGCAGTTGTTTCACACACCAGCCGTTAAACTGGATGTGTTTTTATCAGAGAAAGAACCAAGAAAGCTCTTCAGAAACCAAATAATGAACGGACCCCTCCTGTGGGGACGGGGGGGCGTTCTAGAGGGCGTATAAGAATAAAAAGGAGGACGGACAAGCATATAAATTATAAAAAGAAAAGAAAAAATAAATTACAAAAATTCTGTCCTGACTTCCTGACATCCAAACAGAGATGCCCCCCAACGACAGTGTAGCTTTGTTTTGTTGTTGTTGTTGTTATTGTCTCCTCTCTCCCCTCTTTACTCATACACACTCAACACACACACACACACACACACACACACACACACACACACAGTACAATAAGCCAAAATATATATTTTTTATGTATTATTTTGTTGTTGTTGTCCTGTGTTGTGTGTTTTTGTGTTAATCCCTTTTTGTACACTATCAATAAAAAAAATTAAAAATGGAAAAAGAGAAAGAACAAGAAGAACAAGCGCATGTTTGTCACAATAGAAGCTTCTACTATTATAAGAGAACATCATTATAATGAATTCTGTAATAAGGAAAGTAACAAAAACTTCCTTGTTATTCTCATTGTAATTATTTTAACATGAAAAAGCATCTTGAGCTGTTTTTTCTTTTTTATGGTGGAAAAAATGACCTTCTTATTATATTCTTGAGAAAGTTTGATCATTATATCTTTTCTTTGTGAGGTTGGCAGCATTAAATCTGACATATCCTCTCCTCTGGCCCTCACATCATTGAGACTGATGCTGATATTATAATTATTATTATTATTATTATACTGATATGAAACACTGACAGGAGGAGGTTCAGGGTTCAATTCCCGCTGTGCAGCCTCCCATGATGCCTTGCTGCTACCCAACAAAATCAGATATGAAAAATTCTCCTCACACCATCATCATCATCCTCATCTTCATGTTTTATTTTAAACAAAACTTTATTCAACGATTAACAGTTCACAGCACGTCAGACACAAAACAAAACAAACACAAGACTGATGATGTGATAAAAAAAATAAAATAAATATGTTTAAAATAAGATAAAAATCAATACAATGAGAAACAAAAATATTCAGAATAATTTTAATTTGAATAAATAAGTATAAGAATAAATACAATAACAAAATCTTAATGATAATAATTAATTTCACATCATCATCATCATCATCATGTTTTTTTAACAAAACTTTATTCAACAAATAACAATATGTAGCACAAAACAATACAATAAAAATAATATGTGAGTATTTATAAAGGATAAAAATAAATAAATAATAAATAAAATAAAAGTTTAATTTAAATAAGCTAAATGATTATCAGAATAAATAAAAATAAAAATCCATATTATTAATAATAATAATTATAATTTATTTGACCTCATCATCATCTTCTTCTTCATCATCATCACCATCATCATGTCACCTTAAAAACTCCTCCGGCGTGACGTCACTCCTGTGCTTTCCTGGCTCGAGCTGCAGCAACACGGCGCGAGCAGAGAGAGAGAGAGAGAGAGAGATAGAAAGAGAGAGAGAGAGAGAGCAGCAGCAGCAGCGCGCGGACACGGACAGGTGAACGCACGAGCCTCAACGTCCGCAGGAGGAAAAAATAAACGCCGCCGCGAGGAGGCTCTTTTAGAGAAAACAGCACGTTTAGTTTTCTGTTCTTTATCCCGGTGCCTCCCTCCTCTTCCTCCTCTTCTTCCTCCTCGTCCTCCTCCTCTTCCTCTCTCCCGCCGGTATCGATCTATCAGCGGCTGATTGATCAGATCGTCTCTGACTCGACGCTTGTTGACTGCAGCTGATTCGGGAAGGAAGGAGGAACGCAGGCAGGTGGATTTGTGACGAGAAGAGACCTCACCGAGCCGAACAGAACAGAACCGAGCCGAGCCGAGCCGAGCCGAACCGAGCCGAACCGGGAGATGGAGGGCAAAGAGAAGGCACCGGCGGCAGGTAGGAGGGAGGCTGGAGGATGGAGGGAGGCTGGAAGTTTTTTGCTGACTGCAGGGACGGAGGGGTGGATGCTGGGTGGAGGGGCTCGGGGATGATGGGATGGAGGGAAGTTGGAGGGTGGAGACGCTGATGGGATGGATGTGGGGGAGTGATGCATGTTGGGTAGAAGTGTACTGCGGTATCCCTGCCTGTCGCCCTGCCCGCCGCTCACATCCTGAATGCAGCTGCACTGGAGCTGTGAGGTGTGGTTATTATGGGATGGGGTGCAGAGTGTGTGTGGGCGTGTGTGTGTGTGTGTGTGTGTGTGTGTTTCTGCTGTGTTTTTAACCAAGAGAAGCCTGATGCAGCAAAACACAGAGAGACAGACAGGTGGGACGAGAAAGAGAAAGACTAGCATGTTGCAGACAGACATGTCAGAAGAAAAAACTGACCTGGACGGAGAGACAGGACACAGGACAGAGAGACAGGTGAGAGGTGAGAGAGTCAGAGAGAGAGTACTGAGAGAGAGACAGTCAAGAGGCTGAGAGGCAGACAGGAAGACAGAGAGACAGATGTGAGGACAGAGAGAGAGAAAGAGAGACGGGAGGGTAGACAGACATGTAAGAGAGTAAAGAGACAGCGATGAGTGACAAGGGGTGGATAACAGGACAGAGAGACAGACAGGCAGCATGTTGCAGGCAGACAGGTGAGAGGACAGACAGATATTTTAAGGAGACTAGAGAGACAGACGGGGCAGGAAGGGGGAGACAGACACATAGAGAGCGAAGAGAGACAGATAACAGGACAGAGAGACAGACAGGTGAGAGGTTAGAGAGTCAGAGAGACAGACAGAAGGACGAAGAGAGACAGATATGTGGCCTGAGTGAGAGACAGAAAGACAGTGTGTGTCCTGTACAGAGGTCCATATAGAGTGATGCATTCTGGGAGCTGCAGTTCTTTGTGTATCAGTCACCACAGAAGAAGAAAGCAGCTGTAAGTCAGTGTCAGACGGCTGTTTGCAGTTCGGATCCATCGCTGCCATCGAGCGAAGCGCTGACCTACAGAATCTGACCTCTGACCTCTGACCCCTCTGATGAACTGTAAGCTTGTGTAAACGGGGTCAGTGAACGCCTCGTTGTTTCAGTGTTGACAGACAGCAGCTTCTGATAGAAAGCTGCGACGAATCTGCAGATTATTTACTGTCAATAAAACATCAGGAAACTGTGTGAAAAACACAAACTGATGCCAACACATCAGTTCAAAACCCCAAAACATTCAATTCACGTTAATTTAAGACCAAAAAGCTGCACTCTCTAACAGGAGAACCTAAAACTATGAAATATTTGGTGTTTTTACTTGAAAAATACGACTTAAATGATTCATTGAAGATCAAAATAGCTGCTGATTCATTTCTGACTAACAGTGATGAAAGAAGTATTCAGATACTTTACTGCAGTAAAACTATCAGTACAGCAATATAAAAATACTCCATTACTAGTAAAAGTACATAAGTATTATGAGCTTGATGTAGTTAAAGTATTGCAGTAAAAGTAGTGGTTTGGTCCCTCTGACTGATATATTATTATATATGACATCATTAGATTATTAATAGTGAAGCATCAGTGTTAGAGCAGCATGTTACTGTTGTAGCTGCTGGAGGTGGAGCTACTTTACACTACTTTATATACAGTTAGCTAGTTTAGTCCAGTGGTTCCCAACCTAGGGGTGGGGCCCCTCCAAAGGGTCAGCAGATAAATCTGAGGGGTGGTGAGATGATTAATGGGAGAGGAAAGAAGAAAAAACAAAGTTCTGATACACAAATCTGTTTTCAGTTTTTTTGACTTTTTCTCTAATCTTTGATTTTTGCTGAAATATTGGATCATTTGAACATTTATTGAAATGAAAGCATGTGAGAAGTTTAGAGGGAAAAATCACTATTTGGTGGAGCTGTTAGCAACTCATAGACATGTGAAATGTGACCCCGACTACACACTGCTTTTTGTAAGACGTCAAAAGCCAAAAAGGTTGGAAACCACTGGTTTCATCTTTAACAATGTGTTGTATTTTAAAAGCTTGTTATATTATCCATTGTGTCAAATCTTCATCTGAAAAGTAACTAAAGCTGTCAAATAAATGTAGTGGAGTAGAAAGTACAATATTTCCCTCTGAAATGTAGAAAGTAGCATCACATGGAAATACTCAAGTAAAGTACAAGTACCTCTAAATGGTAAATGTACTGAGTTATTTTCCATCGCTGCCGACTAATCGATGAATTGGACTAATCACGGCAGCTCTAACTGGAACTGTGACAGGTTGGTTTTTCATTTCATGTAAATTTAAACAGATCTGACAGCTGCTGGACTGGAAGTGTTTGGACAGGATCGTCGTCTGCAGGCTCGCGTCTGTCAGACTGAAAACTGTGCTGATGTCAGTGAAACGTCTGTGAAGGTTTATACTTGAAGAGATGGGAGTGAAAAGCTTGGAGTGAGTCAGCTTTCTGCTGTGCATGATACACTAAACAGGATAAACGCTCTATAATATCATCATCACCAACACGCAGCCTGCTGCAGGAACACATCAGCATGTTGGGAAACACTCTTATTCTCTTTATTTCTCATACAGACACCGTTTACAGCCTGACTGACACTGGAATGTAAAGCTGGTATTGATATCTAGGTGATATTTTAAAAAAATTTAATTAAAAAATCAGCTGATTGTATTTTTTAACATACACAAACAATCAGCGTACAGATCTACGGAGCGCGGGAGGGGCCACGGAGAGAAAAATGCTTTTTGTGCTCTCGTCCTGCGTACTCCCTCACTGTGGATCACTTGGATTTAATAAGGTTTTATTTTGATCATGAACTCAGATATGTGGATGTACTTTATATTCTCTTAATGCATCCGTGGTTGTAGAGTTTCCTGGCTGCCTTGGATCCAGCTGTAGCTGACATACAGGGGAAACATCTTCATTGCTTTCTTAAAAGCTTAAATTGAGAGTTTAATCAAGAGCACAAATTAGTTTTTTTTTCTCCACGGCTCCTCACAGATCCTTTTATACCTTATATGTTTATTGTTACCAAGATACTCTGGTGGACAAACTATATAAGGGTGAAACTGTTCCTACATGATCTCAAACCTAGTACCTAGTAACCTAGTATTTCTGTGCTGACTTTTCTAGTTACTTATCTGCTGACATTTACACTGATACCGATTTATCAGCAACAAGCTAATATTATCAGCAATAAGCTAATATTATCAGCAATAAGCTAATATTATCTGCAACAAGCTAATATTATCTGCATTAAGCTAATATTATCTGCAACAAGCTAATATTATCTGCATTAAGCTAATATTATCAGCAACAAGCTAACATCATCTGCAACAAGCTAACATTATCAGCAACAAGCTAACATTATCTACAATAAGCTAATATTATCTGCAACAAGCTAACATTATCTGCAACAAGCTAATATTATCTGCAACAAGCTAACATTATCTGCAACAAGCTAATATTATCTGCAACAAGCTAACATTATCTCCAACAGGCTAACATTATCTGCAACAAGCTAATATTATCTGCAACAAGCTAACATTATCTGCAACAAGCTAATATTAGCAGCAATAAGCTAATATTAGCCACAATTTGTGTCAACTCGTCCTCCCTCTCAGAGTCATAACTCTGTCAAGTCTGAACATACAGACATGAAAAACATATTCTTATATTCAGTGTGACTTGCACTTCCAGAGGATATCAACATATCTGATATATGTCATGAATAAACCTCCATAATCTCCGTAGAAATCAGAGACCTTTCAGAACTTTAAGTTTTCCTCAGTATCACAGTGATCAGTGATAGTTGTCTGTGCGTCATGTTACACTGCAAACAGCTGATTCACATAAATTTTAATGGCGTTAATATGCCAAAATATGAACAAATATGGGCTCAAGATGTAGCCAACGGCGTAACTCAGTGAACCTATCCTGTTCACATCCTCCAAAGCATTACGGGAACTGTTGTTCCAAAACTGAGAGAATGATTATCTTTAAATCGAAGTACGATAAGGAACAAAGAATAATAAATATCAACCTTTTTCAGTATTTTTATGACATCACTAAAGCTGTCCAGTACACTAAATATGATGCTACAGCTGGTTAGCTTAGCTTAGCATAAAGACTGGAAACGGGGGGGAAGCAGCTAGCATCCTGGAGAGAGAGCTGTTATCCACATGTCTGAATGACGGCAGGTTTATCTGAGTATGTAGAAACATTTTCCATGTGGTCTTCAGGCACACGCCCAGAGAGGCGGGGCCTGATGTGACCACAGAGAGCAGCGCTGTGTGTGTGTGTGTGTGTGTGTGTGTGTGTGTGTGTGTGTGTGCAGGTGAAGTCAGGTGTCGGATTCAGTTTCCGTGTGTTTGTTTACAGCAGACAGACCAGCGTGTCGTATTGATTCTGGGATCAGATCCACAAGATTCAGGACTGTAGTGACCTGCTGGCCAGAACAGAGAAACCTGAGAGACTGAATGAACACACACACACACACACACACACACACAGTCCCAGAGGAGGTGTGTATTTCTTGTCGATTTCTGTTTGTTTCTGCTGATCAGCTGAGAAACACCCAAACACTGTCTGAGTGAAGTTAAACTTTAGACCTTGTATACAGTCTCCTGACTCCCCCACACATCCTATAGAAAGTCTATTTTTGCAGCTTTGTTTTGTGTTATGACAATTTAAGATTTTCCAATCCAAGTTTTTTAGCCTTGATCCTGATCTGGACACCTATTCTGCATATTTCCAGCTCTATATTTATATTCTGGGGCTCTACTGGAATATCTTTGCATGATTTCCAGTTAAAAACTCCTTATTTATCTTCTACTGGTCCTTTATGCAGCCCCTCAGTTCAGCCTCTGTCTGAAACAGGCCGTTTTAGCTCCTGTCTCTTTAAGGCCCCGCCTCCCAATGAGCCCACTCTGTTCTGATTGGTCAGCTTCAGGAAGCTTCCTCTAGCTCTGGAGGCTTCGTAAACAAACTATAGTAGCAGGATTTCACCTCTTTTTCTCCGTCTTTACTCCAAATGTCAACGTCTCAAATCCATCCGTACATGTTAGCATGTCGTCCAAATGAACCTGCAGATCTGTGGTTTGATCATGTGACTCCAGAACGACACATGGCGGCGTTTTCTAATCTGGCGCATCTATCAGCAGTAATCATCAGGATGACATCATCTGTCTGTGCTTTATAAAACCATTAAACACATCACTGTTAAACAATAACGCTGTGGTTCAGGTCTGGTTGGGTTTAGCATGACCGGAGGGAAGCACAGCCAGCTAGCCTCCGCTAGCCTCCCAGCTAACGTTAGCCCCGGCTCTCTATGTGGATCCAACCGGAGCACCGAGCCCCGGTTTGTTATGGGAAGTGGGGAAGAAGCAGCAGGTCTGATGGGCTGCTGAGTGAAGTGCAGCCTGCGGAGGAAACCACTCTGTTTGGAAAAAAAACAAAAAACTTCTTCTTTTTGGTTTATAACGGCAGTTGGCAACCAGCGTATTAGGTGCATTACCGCCACCTTCTGCTCTGTAGTCTGGACCAGAGATTAAATCCTACACATTAATCCTTCTGTCTGCTGCTCCCACTCAGCAGGTTCATTAAGGTTTTAATGCTGAGCTCCTGAACTTCAGTCTTCCTCAGTTCTTCCTTCATATATTGTCTTTCTTGATCATACTTAGTACAATCTATGCTTGCATATATAATAGTCTCCTCAGCCAGCTGGAAAAGAATATGTGCATATATCGGTATCGGTATTGGCCACAATGAGTTGGAAATATCGGATATCGGCAAAAAATCCAATATCGTGCATCCCTACTCACAACCTTTAACCTCTTAACATCCACCGGGTCACCAGCGACCAGCGAGGTTTCGGAGAGGTTTAGGGACACCAGTGGTCTCTCGTAAGGTTAGTCCTGGAGGTCTGGAGTTTTACACATGTGTGCTTGACAGGATGTAGAAGGTGTGAGGTGATATGCGTAGTTCTGGCATAAAGCATGTTCTAGTTATTGTTATTCAAATATGACTCATCATAGACGAGGACCTGATGTAGCTTTAGTTGTGTTTTAGCTACATGCTAAACAAACACATCTACAGAGACCAGTAGATGAAGACTCATAGTTCTTCTGTTCTAAACGTTTCCATGTGGGAATAGAAATGATCCACACACTGAAGTCTGGACTGGTTTCAGATCATATCTGCAGATAAAAGAGGAAGTCAGATTGGTGCAGCACTAATGATGATGATGATGATGATGATGATGATGATGATGCAGATCTTCTGTTGTTCTTGTTTTGCACATTTTGGGAGATTCTATGTTTTTAGTTCCATGTGTGAACTCCTCTCAGACCTTCATCTGGTGATGAAGATGTTGGTCTCATCAGCTGAACATGAAGACTCAAACACACTGGAAGCGTCTGATGTGTGTTTTGAAGTACAGCTGTGGGTTTTAAACGGCCGAACGGGCATCAAAAGCGTCATGAGGCGTCGACTCGAGACCAGAGCTGTGTTTTCTGCAGCAGAAGAAGAAGAAGAAGAGAGAAGAGAGGGAGTGGCGGTGGAGTGAATGAGAGAATTGTTTACTCTCTAAAGCATAAAAATAATTAACCGCAGAGACATTTCATTCATTCATTCCATGCAGCAGTAAATACAGAGAACATCAGGACACATCTGGTTGGTTTTAAATCTGATGCTGCAGTTTCACCACAGCAGCGTCGAACGAGGAGCATCACTGATCACAGTCAGTGTGTTTCAATCTTCATCTCTGACGCTCAGAAATAAAATATAATCATTTAAATAAACTATGAAACACTGAAAGACATTCTACTCATATCAGATGAGCTTCATCTTCCTCCTCTTCATCAGCTGACTGTAAACATCTGACGGATGACACACACAGACTCCCCTCCTCCACCCGGAGCATCATAACCAGCAGGAGGTGCTGAGCTCAGCACAAACAGGCTGATGAGAGAGTGTGTGTGTGTGTGTGTGTGTGTGTGTGTGTGTGTGTGTGTGTGTGTGTGTGTGTGAGTGTGTGTGTGTGTGTGTGTGCCCCTCCCTGTTTTATGGCCTTTTGTTCTCTTTACTGGTTTCCAGTCTCTGTCTCCATCTTTCCCAGCAGCTCCTCCTTCTAAACTCTAGTTTATAAATATTATATATGCATATATTTTATTTCACCTTATTATTATTATTATTATTATTATTATTATTATTATTATTATTATTATTATTATTATATTTTTTATTTAAACCCTCAGTGGAAAAAAATCAACATACAACATATGTAATGAGTTTATGGATCAGTTTCTGATCACTTTATGGATCTGTGATCAGTTTATCATGTGACCTGCAGCCCTCAGATGACATCATCAAACAGCTGATAGCGTGTGACATCACTTAAAGAGGCGGCTGCTTCAGAGAGCAGGAAATCAAAGTTTTATTAACAATAATAATAAAAGTAGTGATAAAATTAAAAATGAATATAAACTATGACGACATATTTAAATAAAGTAAAATAAATTAAACTTACAGTTGTTGTTGTTTTGTTTGTGGTTTCCATCAGAGGAATGTTTGTTTGTATGTTTGTGAATCCAGAGAACGAGACGACGTCAGATTCATATTTATTTATTTATTAAAACGTTTCCCAAAACTCACAGCTGACGTGTTTTACTGTGATGTGATCATTAAGGTTCTAACTAATGATTATTTCATCATCATATATATAATCAATATCGATAAATCTGCAGATTATTTTCTCGATTAATCGATTAGTCGATGAAATGTTCAAAAAGTGTGAAAAAAAATCACACGTTGACAAAGAAAAACAAACAATCGTCACATCTGAGACTCAAACAGGACGATCAATCAATCAATCGATCGATTATCAGAATAGTTGCAGATTCATTTCCTTTCGTTGGAAATCTGATTGATTAACTGACGAGTTGTTGCAGCTCCGGTCACAATACATGTAAAGACATATAAACAATAAGTGTGATAACTCATTATTATTTGAATTATTGATTACTCTGTTTATTACTTTTTGGATAATAGACTCAAGTACTCAGAGACCCAGCTGTTATTGATTAGCTCAGCTGATAACGACAGCTGCAAATCACTCAAAACAATCAACTGATTAATATTTAGTGTCTAGTTTGTCTGGAGCGACGCTGAACTCAAGAAAGAAAATACAAAAGTAAAAGATACAAAATATCTAAAAAACAGCAACTAATGATTATTATCATTATAGACTCTTCTTTCTTGATTAATCGATCAGTCGTTTGGTTTATAAAATGTCAGAAAATGTTGATCAGTGTTTCCTAAAGTTCAACATGACGTCATCAAATATTCAGTTTACTGTCATAGAAACCAGAAAATATTCACATTTAAGAAGCTGAATCAGAGAATTTTGACATTTTGTGTTTAAGAAATGAGGTGGAGATTAATTTCCTGTTGATTAATTAATGGATTAATATCTGTAGCTCCAAAATAAAGTAAATCTGATCTTTAATCATTTCAGCACTCGTTAGTATGTAGAGTATCACCTCTGTGTTGACAAATGGGACGATCCAAAAAAAAAGGGGTGGTGTGTTCCTTTAAGAGTATCGCCATGGAGACAGTGTGGAGGGGCGAGAGACAGCGAATGAGAGAGAGAGAGAGAGAGAGAGAGAGAGAGAGAGAGAGGGTGGGGGGAGTATAACCTTAAAGTGTATCGTCATGTAGAGAGAGAGTCAGAGCTTTCAATTCTTTATGAGGTTCTTCATCAAATGCTCTCTGCAACACACACACACACACACACACTGACACACACACACACACTGACACACACACACACACACTGACACACACACACACTGACACACACACACACTGATACACACACACACTGACACACACACACACTGACACACACACACACACACACTGATACACACACACACTGACACACACACACACACTGATACACACACACACTGACACACACACATGCTGACACACACACACACACACATTCACACACACAGACACACACGCTGACACACACACACACACACACATTCACACACACAGACACACACACACTGACACACACTGACACACACTGACACACACACACACACTGATACACACACACACTGACACACACACATGCTGACACACACACACACACACATTCACACACACACACACACACTGACACACACACACACACACACACACACACTCCCAGGGTTGATGAACAGTCTGGTGTGTCGGTCGGTGCAGCTGCAGCAGATGAACAGGATGGATCTGCATTAAATCTCCCATCAGCCTCGGCTCCGTTTCTACATGACAGGAAGTCTCAAACCAACGACACCGTCAGAGCTGCAACCGTTTATCGGTTCATCTCCAACGTTAATTTATCATTTTTTAGGAAAAAATGTCCAAATTCTCTGATTCCAGCTTCTTAAATGTGAATATTTTCTGGTTTCTCTGACAGTAAACTGAAGATCTTTGACATTTAAGGACATTGATCCACATTTTTCACCATTTTCTGACATTTTATAGACCAAAAACTTGACTTTTATATAAATAAATATATATTTTGAGTTCAGCATCACTGCATCACAAAGCTTTTAGCTCCAGACATAATTAGAGGATTTGTCAATCAACTAAATATTAATCAGTCAAATAAAAAGACTATTTATTTATTTATTTATTGGCTGTGATGATTTGCAGCTTTTTCTCAGTCTGACGTCATTATCAGCTGATCAACTAATAAATAACTGTTACTCACACAAAAAAACAGCTGATCCATTAATCGATAATGAAAATATAATCATTAGCCGCAGCCTTAAATGTGTCTCTGAATACTTTCCTCCTTCCTGGTTCCTTAAAAACACTTAAACACAAATATACAGTTTCATTATAAACTAGACTTAAACACAGATAAACCACAGCTGGAGCTGCCTGACATCTCAAATATAATAATAAATATAATAATAAATATGTATAAAAAGTGTTTTGATAGCTGGTCTGTGGTGCCTGCAGGTGTTTAAGTGTCTGCTGGTCTCTGCATGCCCCCCCCCCGCCCCTGCCCCCCCTCACTGTTCCTCTGGATCAGGATCTTCTAATGATTAACAGCTTCACCCTGAGCCTGAAGCTGCAGGCAGTAAAACATCCTGAATGTGGACTACGTGTGTGTGTGCTGAGCCAGAGGTTAAAGTGTCGACGGCGTAAACCTCCTCCTGTCATTCCTCTACTGTCTGCTTCATCATTAAGACGTAAAAAATCCCAGAAAATTAAGAAAAATCTGGAATATTTGTCTCTAAAGCCTGTAGTGGAATAACTGCTGGAAGTCGGTGTTTCATCTCTGAAATATTCATCATTACCTTCCTTCCATCGGAGCCTTTAGAGGCACTTTTGAAGCTCTTGAACGTGACGCAGCGGTATCAGTCAGAGAAGTCACAGATGTTGGACTCTCGCTTTAAAACAAACATCTTACAAGTGGAGCTGCAGGGATGAGAGCGTGTCAAGTGTTTTCAGTTTGTTGGACAGCAGCTCTGGTATAAATAGTTGTGTTCAACCCCTCCGGTCTCAGAATAACTCCTCTCCTCTTACTGCAGGATCACATTCGCTCTCAGAGACGACGACGTCGTGGGGCCTCGTTTATAACTGTCGCACAAAACGGGACCTGAAAGAGTCGAACGTCACTTCCTGCTGAAACAGTCGAGATCTATAAACACACACGTGTGTACGAACGTTTCAGAGACGAGAAACTGGCGACGCAGACGGTGAGGAGGATTGTATAATGATTCCTCTCATACATTTAATATCACTTCATATCAAACGTTAATCAACCAGCAGTGTTATTCGTGCTACTGAGCACCTTTGCAGTTTTAAAAGACATAAGCAACTCACATCTTAACATGTTACATCTGTGATTTATTATTGAACTATTAATGAAATATTGAGCACAATGTGCTGTCTCACCATCACGTTCCCAAACCCCCAGAGCCCAGAGGACACCAGGCTGTATGCTGCTCACACTGCTGGTCAGTGGAGCACAGCTGCTGAAATACCAGGATGATGTCAGCATGATGTCATAATGATGTCATGATGATGTCAGCATGATGTCATGATGATGCAGAACAGAGTGATAATAGATTTTAATACTGTGCTTATATCACCAAGTATGGTTTTAGTTTTCATGTAGTTTTGTTGTGTGTAACATGCATGCATACATGAATGCAGCAGCCCCTCCTGTTTTTGCCCCCCCCCCCCCCCCCCCCCCCGTGATTTCACCATAGACTGTATAAAAATATGGACGTAGTTACCATGACGTCACCCGTCGCCATCTTGGCAGTGCGTGACGCTGCGTAACTCCCAGCCAATCAAAAATGGGCAAAGAGGCGGGCCGAATGGCTGAAACAAGCCACCTAGCGGCTGGCGGACCTGTCACTCAAAGCAGTCATGTCCGTCATTATGCAGAACTTTACGGCTTAATAAAATTTAAACAGGTGAGTTATAAAAAGATTCACCCCCCGTACAGTTGTCATGAAAGAGGAAATTAGCTACAGAGACCAAAACCGTTGTTTGTACTGGGCTGTAAACATGTTTATTTCTGCTGTAAAGTTGGGCATTTTAACATGGGGGTCTATGGGGATTGACTCGCTTTTGGAGCCTCAAGTGGCCATTCAAGGAACTGCAGTTTTTGGCTTCATTTTTCAGCCCCGGAGGTTGTCGCTTGGGATGAATCCATTATTTCCTGCGGCGGGGGGGACAGACTAACAAATTACCTGTGAAAACAACGAGGGTGTATTCAAAACACCCCCGCTGTTTTCACAACTTTGAACTCGCCCAACCTGATGGAGCCTGCTGGGTCTAACTGTACTCAACGTTTACTGAACAGTTACTGAATCTGTGTTTCTCCAGAATGACACAATGAGAACTCCCGCCAGGCCAAAACAATTATTTTTTATTGCAAAAAATAACACCAAATATCCATTCATTTGTAAATCAATAGCGTTTGGGAGTCTCTGTGCAGCGCTGTTCCGGTATGTGAGTCAACCTCTGTGTCGTTGCCATGGAAACTATTGGTAGCGTAACTCCGTTAAGGAATACGTCATTGCGTAATATGTTTGCGTAGCGAGGAGCAGAGAGGTGACGGTGGATGCGAGCGGAGCAGAGGAAAAGATTAGTAGTAAGTTGTCAGTCTGGCAGTAAATGTACAGCACAGACTACAGTGTGTCAGTTAATAAATGCTAAAAAGTCACGTCTGTTGTTTCCCCAAATGCTGGAAAAGTGAAGGAGGTTAGCTCCAAAGTTAGCAACAATAGGTTAGCCTAGCCTGAAGATGCTAAAGAGAGTTCACTCTGTCCCCCCTGATTAATCAATTAGTTGAACATTATGTACGATTTCAGTCGACCAAGATTTACTTTAGTTGACTACAGTCATAATAAAATCACTGTAGTGAACATGACTGTGCGTCACCTCATCTTCACCACCTGCATTCATATACGGACTGTGTAAATATGCTGGATTATGGAGTAAATATCAACGAATGTTTTAGATATTGAGTGTGTGATGTCATCAGTCATGTGTGTCCTTCGTGCCTCCACTGATCCAAACATCTTCCTCCATGTCCGACCACTTAGTTTAATGGTCTTGTTTGTTGCATCGACTGCATTAACATTGCAATGTTTATTAGGGCTGCAAGTCACTTTATTTATTTCCATTATCAATTAATCTGTCATCTGTTCATTTTCTCAATTAATTGATTAGTCATTTGGTTCATAAAATGTCAGAAAACGGTGAAAAATGTTGATCAGTGTTTCCTAAAGTCCAACATGACGTCTTCTAATGTCTCGTTTTGTCCACAAACATATTCAGTTTACTGTCAGAGAGACTAAACAAACCAGAAAATACCAGAATATTTTACATTTGTTTTCTTAAAAAATGATTCAAAACAATAAATCAATTATCAAAATAGTTGAGGATTAATCTTCTGTCGATTGATTAATTGACTGATCGTTGCAGCTCTAATGTTGATTCATGACTTCAGTCTAAATGTTTTCAGAAAGAATGAACGCAGCTCATAAATGTGCAGAAACAGCATCAGGGGTCAGTGAGTTTTCCCAGTGTGTTTGAACACATCATGAACCCTGTGAGGAGATTATTTAACGATATAAAAATATACTGTATTAATTAACCTGATGAACCTTTTCCAGCAGCTCGTTAAAGATAAACACACTCTGACACTCGTCCTGTTGAGACTCTTTTGATCCGAGCAGTGAAGAGTCCTCATGTTCCCATCAAAGCTCCGTCTGCCGTCACTGATCATTGTTTGTGTCTGAGCTCCTCATCCTCACTGACAGCAGTGATTCTTCTTCTGCTGTTTGACAGCTGATTCAGTCCTCGCTGTGTTTCTGCAGTAAAAAAAACGTCGTTTTCACTCCTCGTCAATTTAAAAAACACATCACAGGAGCCTTCAGAAGCTGCTGCAGGTTAAACTGAGCCCACAAACACTTTTAGCACTGGAAGAAAGTAGCTAGCCTAGCGACATTAATGCTACAAACAACCCAGAATGCAACAGTCTCTGTAGGAGCTGCTTCTCTCTGCGTTCAAATAGAAGACAAACCTAACTTTTATCAATGTAATTTCCAGTTTAAATATCATATTTGGGCCAATAATGTAAATAAACAGGTTTACTGTCTTCTTTAGGATAAAATACAGCAGTCACTCATCTTCATCTGCTGAAATTAATGCATCAGAGTTATTTTTTTTACATTTTAGATCAATAATTAATCCCTTCAACTGATACCTTTAATGTTTTATCTGTCAGTATTTTTACCAGGTGTGTTTCCATCAAACTGTATTTATTTTCTTTTTCAAGTGGAAACATTGATAATATGAGGAAATATCTGTTAAACCTGTTTCCTGTGATCTCCAGTTTAAAATATCGTCTCATATTTGGACCAATATGGGATCTTTAAAATGTAAATAAACAGGTTTTCTGCCTTCTTTAGGATAAAACACAGCAGTCACCTGATTGGCATTTATACCACCTCAGACAAATATTTATATTAAATAGTTATTTACTGTTATTTTTTTACATTTTAGATAAATTATAGCCCCTACCCTGTTTTTAGCAGGTTGTGTTTCCATCTGAAAATGTGAGGAAATATCCGTTAAACCTGTTTCCTGTCTGAGGTGTAACAGCAGCTGTGTGGAGCGATGATGAGGAGACTGTAACCTTCCTCACATCGATACATGAAACTAACAGAAACGTCATATTTCCATCATGTTTTCCATTCTTTGAGCTTCGACTGAATCAGCTGATTGTCTGCTGGGAGTCGATGGAAACAAAAATTCACATTTTCTTTTAATCATTTTCTGTAAATTCAGTTAAAATTTGCACCATATTCAGATGGAAACCTAAAGGCTTAACGTCTCTTTACTTGCTTGTTCTATGTGTGTTTTTTTTTTTACATAACAGAAAGCTCTAAAACAAACCAGCAAACTGAGCAAACCGAGCAGGAAAACACACTGACATTATCAGCATGACTCACATCGGCCTCCTATGATTTATATCAGCCTGGAGAAGAAGTAGGACATACAATAATATCTGGGATATCATCCGTGGTAATGACAGGATGCTCTCGGCCAAGTGCGGATCAAATTTTGCTGCTGCGACAAAAGACAAACTGACTCCTTAATGAAAAGAAGTTAATTTTAACACGGCCGGGGACAGGAAGGAGCTCGGTATTTGATTTATTACAGTGAGACATTAAGACTTCATGTGACAGATTCACATTTGTATGTTTTTGAAGACAGCTGCACTCAAGAGAGGAAACACCAGCGAGTCGGTGTAACAAAAGCTGAGCGGTGTGTGTGTGTGTGTGTGTGTGTGTCGTCACGTGGAGGCGTGAGCTGTCAGAGGTATGTGAACAAGAAAACACTGGACAGAGTAACAGACCGGATCACCTCAGTAGAGTGTAATGAGTCCTGAGATCCTCTGAGTGTGTTTAAAGCTGAAGACTCATTGATTGATGTCCGGACTGATTGACTGACTCTCGCTGATTGACTCCCTCCCTGTGAGCTCCGGTGTTGTTGTGCAGCTGAATCAGGGGTTTTTTGTGCGATGACCCGTTACTGCAGCCTGTTCCGTCGTCTGCTGTCCGGTGAGAGTAAAGGCGAGGAGGCAGACGAGGAAGAGAGCAGCGTTCGCAAAGAGAGCAGCCAGCAGGGTGAGTCCTCTCTCAAAAATACACTCCTTCAATTACTTTTGTGTCAGTTGTCTCTCGCAGAGGACCTGCAGACAGCAGCCTGCTGTTTCTCTGATCACTGGAGAACTCAGGTGGACTCAGGTACACCACGTCCTGATTGGTTGTGTCCTAAACTTCATTTAATCAGGTAGTTTCTCTTTGGAGGACACAATCAACAGAGAATGAATAAAAACAGTTAAAGAGTCGTGATAATGTTTTAAAACCTCCGAGGAGAGTGAAAGAAGCTCGTTTGAGGGCAGTTTGCAGTCTGGTTGTGTATTTTATTATTGTTGTGTGTGGAGCAAAATAAATCTCTACAGGGATCATAAAGATGTAAAGTGATTATAAAATGAAAGTTTTTAGAGAATCAGAATCAGATTTATTTGGATAAATCTGTCGACACAGAAGGAAATATGACTCCAGTTGAGTTTTTATAGCAGCTTTCATACATTAAAGTGTTTTACATGAAATAATACTGTGGTTAAAAGGTCCTTAAAGGAATTTACAGATTTTGCTTTTAAAATGTTTTTTTTTTTTACAACTAAGCAAAGACAACAAAGTTATGTTTGAGGATGATGATGGCTGGATGTACTGCAGGTTTTATGTTAACATGCATGATGAGTTTTAGCATGTTACAGTATTTTATTTAGATTGTATGAACTGTATCTCATGCCAAAGACAAACACAATGAAGGTAAAGCTAAAAAAAAAAGTATATAAATATTATATAACATGTATGAAAGTATCAAACACAGTATTTACAGGATAAATCTCTACATAAAACTGGACGTACAGATTTGTAGTCTGGATGTTTCTGTGCTGTAACACGAGATCAAGGAACATGCAAATAACATCCAGCAACATGCAAATACACGTGAATAGTTTGAGTGATGTGTGTGTGTGTGTGTGTGTGTGTGTGTGTGTATTTGCAGGGATTTAATCTTTGTACAATCAGCTCTGGTGTAGATGTCAACATCATCTATGTACTGGTGAATGTAACCAGTGTTTCAGTTGATATAAATGTAAAGTAATAACATGCAGACTTATGAAGAATGATATGAAATAGGAACATACAGGCGACAGTGATGTATAAATGATAACCAGCATAACCAACAGAATGGTATATAAAGTTACATACAGAGTAAAGTGATCTATACAGAGACAACAGAATGGTATATAAAGTTACATTGACTGTATAATAGTATATATGGCTATGCAGAGTATAAATGTATGTTTAAAGTATAGGTTAGTGTGTATATAAACACAGTTGTATAAAGGCACTAACTATTAAGTTGTATTTATTAAAATACTGTAGCTACTTAAATACTAACTTACAGTTTGTACTATGGAGTGTTATCGTATACACAAAGTGGTGTACAGATATATATACACATACAGAAGGTAGGAATGAAAAGTAACAAGTGATAAACAAAGGTTTATACAGACAAGAGAGTGTATGTGAAGCTACTGAATGGTACATAAAATACTGACAATACAGTGGTATCTGAAGGTATTTATATGTAGGGATATACACACAATACGTTGTAAAATATGCACATGTATATAGATGTACTATACTACTGAATATCACATACAGGTCTATACAGACTATCACATGTCTATGAAGGTAAATACAGACTAGCAAATGTCTATAAAGGTATATACGGACCGTCAAATGAATATAAATGCAGGTATATACAGATAAGTTAGAGGTATATATGTACATACAGACAGGATCGGTATAGGTGTACACACAGAGATTCATATATATATATATATATATATAAAGTTAGAGTGTTAAGTATACAGTATATACATACTGTGGGTGTACACACAGAGGTAAACATTGCAGACATTACTACAGAGTTGCACAAAGGTACATACAAACAATACAGTGAAGATGTAGATAGAGTATATTATATAAGGTATATGTACGGGTATATACAGACAATAGAGACGCAGGTCAACATGTACCCAGACTGTACAATATGTAGTAAAATATTTACATGTATAGGGGTAAGGTATATACAGACAATCAAATGTATATAAAGGTATATACAGACAATCAAATGTATATAAAGGTATATACAGACAATCAAATGTATATAAAGGTATATACAGACTATCAAATGTCTATAAATGTATATACAGACTATCAAATGTCTATAAAGGTATATACAGACTATCAAATGTCTATAAAGGTATATACAGACTATCAAATGTATATAAAGGTATATACAGACTATCAAATGTCTATAAAGGTATATACAGACTATCAAATGTCTATAAAGGTATATACAGACTATCAAATGTATATAAAGGTATATACAGACTATCAAATGTATATAAAGGTATATACAGACTATCAAATGTCTATAAAGGTATATACAGACTATCAAATGTCTATAAAGGTATATACAGACTATCAAATGTATATAAAGGTATATACAGACTATCAAATGTCTATAAAGGTATATACAGACTATCAAATGTCTATAAAGGTATATACAGTCTATCAAATGTATATAAAGGTATATACAGACTATCAAATGTATATAAAGGTATATACAGACTATCAAATGTATATAAAGGTATATACAGACTAGAGTGATACAGTAAATGCAGGTATATACAGAAAAGGAAAAGGTATATAAATGTATATACAGACTAATGAGTGATATACACATAGAGAGAATAAAGGCATAAACATATTATCTACTGCTGTGTATAAAGGTATACACAGGCGATGCTTTGTATTTGTGGGTATATATAGACTGTTAGTTCTTAAGTAGTTTTTGAATATGACAGCCATTATAATCATGAAAATTATATAATAAAAACTGCTCCTCCTCCTCCTCCTCCTCCTCCTCCTCCTCTTCCTGTTGTATCAGATGTGAGTAGTAGATTATAAATATCAGTGTTAACATCTCTGATCAGCTCAATGTCTCACACCTTCATCTGTTCACAGTCGACTGCTTCTCACCTCACAAATATACCTTTATATATATACACACACACATAAACACATATATAAACGCATGTACAGTTGGTCTATAAAATATAAACAGACGACACTGATGTCCTTTTATTTATTTAAACTACCAACCATCTGCCTGTCAACTGGGGACTGGTTCAGTTCGGACTTCAGATCTCACAAGGAAACTATTTATATTCTTATTACTGCAGTGACCTCTGACAGCAAACAGGAAGGCGACAAAGCAGTGATCACAGTAGTTTATGTTGTTTGATGCAAACTTACCACTTAAAACTGCAGACATTGATTTTCTTTGTGTACCAGGAGGCAGAAAATCACCACAACAAGCTAACAGACACAACATCTGACTTATTATCAACTTATAAAGAAGTAAACATAAAACTGAACCCCTTCATATTTTACCTTAAAATTCCATTAATTTACACTTTTTGTTAATTTATTTATAATGATGTAATTAAGGTATTTTTAATGAGAGTTTAAGGAGGTACTTATTGAAACAGTTAATAATGTATTCACTCAGTGCAATGCATACAGTAGGCAATGGAAAAACAGCAGAACATAAATATATATATATATATATATATATATATATATATATATATGTCCAGAGTTTTCCATGGAGCTCTGCTATTGACGACACAATTAAACAGAACAACATTTTTAGCTTTGTAACCTGTGACAGAAGCAGAACACAGAGGAAGCAAGACTAAAAATACCCTCTTTTGTGTGTGTGTGTGTGTGTGTGTGTGTGTGTGTGTGTGTGTGTGTGTGTGTGTGTGTGTGTGTGTGTGTGTGTGTGTGTGGTGGGGACACATATTTTCACAGTCACACTGTGGGGACTTGCCTTAAAAAGCAGGTCTCCATAATGTAAATCGTTACATTTTATGGTGGAGACTTGATTTGAAGTCCAACTGAAATGAAACTGCCTTTTTTGTCTGTAACAGCAACATATTTGCTTCGTAAATCAATTCATGTGTTCTCCTTTGAGAAAAAAAAAACAGAAACCAATTCTTTGATTTCATGATGGCGCTCCCTAGTTTTACATTATTTTGATTAAATACCATTCTGTCATCTGCTTATGTAGTTGGAGTCTTATTTCCTCATTACCTTATTTCCATACAGCAAATCAAATCTTTTTATAAAGCGTTAACATGTCGTTGTATCTTCGGCAGAACAGACGGTCACACTGAGCCTGATTGCATCCTGCTACACAACACAAGAGCCACAGACTCTGAACAACAACACATATTAGCTTTCCTGCTAAAGTCTTATCTAACTTACAGACATGAACACAGGTCTTTAGGGCTGCAACTAACTAATTTTCATCATTGATTAATCTTCAAACTGTTGTCTCAATCAATTATTTATGTAGAATGCAAAATGTCAGAAAATAGTGAAAAATGCCCTTTATAATTTCTAAGATGTCATGGTGACATCTTCAAATGTTTTGTTTTGTCTGATCAACAGTTAAATCCAAAGATATTCAGTTTACTGACACGTATAACACAGAAAAGCTTGAAATCCTCACATCTGAGAAGCTGGAACCAGCAAATATTTGGCATTTTTGCTCAACAAATATGACAAAAACAATTATTTGATTATCAAAATAGTTGCCAGTTAATTTTCTGTCCATCAATTAATCTATTAATCAACTAATCATTGAAGCTCTACACATCTTGTACTGCACCTTAGCTTGTTGAACAAGCCACCAAACACGTCAGTTAGCAGCTAGATTGCTAATTAGCTGCTCAGCTGCATGTCACGTCCATCCATGACTTGTAGCTACAGCAGTTATTTTATTTTTTTTGCATTCATACGGTGTAACACTGGCAGCCTCCCAGCTGCTGTCAATCAAACACAGACACTGACATGTCTCCCAGCTGCTGTCAATCAAACACAGACACCGACACACCCCTCCAGCTGCTATCAATGAAACACAGACACCGACACGCCCCCCAGCTGCTGTCAATCAAACACAGACACCGACACGCCCCCCAGCTGCTGTCAATCAAACACAGACACCGACACGCCCCTCCAGCTGCTGTCAATCAAACACAGACACTGACACACCCCTTCAGCTGCTGTCAATCAAACACAGACACCGACACGCCCCTCCAGCTGCTGTCAATCAAACACAGACACTGACACACCCCTTCAGCTGCTGTTAATCAAACACAGACACCGACACACCCCTCCAGCTGCTATCAATGAAACACAGACACCGACACGCCCCCAGCTGCTGTCAATCAAACACAGACACCGACACGCCCCCCAGCTGCTGTCAATCAAACACAGACACCGATACGCCCCCCCAGCTGCTGTCAATCAAACACAGACACCGACACCCCCCCCAGCTGCTGTCAACACTATATTATTTTTATATACTACTATATTCATTCCAATGACACAAAACTCTTAAAAATACATTTAAAAAACATGTTGAGATTGTTTGGGATGATTAAATGTGATTTTATTTGGTTAACGTAAGGTTGGGGTGAGGCAAGTAGTGGTTACGGTTACCTCATGGTCCTCTGTAGTGATGGAAACATGACTGTGTGTGAGTGTGTGTGTGTGTGACCTTGACAGTGATGTCTCAGTTATATTTACAGTATCGTGTATTTCTGTCTGACCAGCTGTGTGTTTCCTACAGTCTTTCAGCACCTCATATTTCTGCAACTTCTGTATACATGAAATTAGGAGGACGGTAAGAGTCAAGCATCTCTGAGCGGAAACAAACTGTAAATCATATAAATAATAAGTCATACTCATGTTTTAATATCAGTCCATCCGGTCTATTTTCAGCATGTGGGATTAAAGTTGTCGTCATGTAGATAAATTTAAACCTAGAGGCTGAAAACAAGATTGTTCCTGAGTCAAATGTGCTGACTTGGAGCTGGTATCAGATATGTTATGTAGAGCTGAAACAATCAATTGATTGATTGATAAACAGACAATTAACAATTAACCAGCAACAAGTTAGATTTTTTTGAATATATTAAACCAATCAATGATTCTCTGGTTCCAGCTTCTTCAATGGAAATATTTTCTGTTTTTATTCCTTCTACTATGATAGAAATCACTTTGGGTTTTGAACTTTCAGCTCAAAAAGCTCAAAAGATGCTAACATATATATATATATATTTTAACTATTTTCTGATCATTTAGAAAACAAGCAATTAATCAGTCAATCAAGAGTGCAAACAAACTGATAAAGAAGATGAATTTCAGTTGCAGGAATGTAGGAATGTGGAGCTGAACTCACTGATCTGAACCTTCAGGTCATCGTGATTCTCTTTCTGGTGTCCCACAACTACCAGAATGTATAAAATGTGATGGTAGAGCTTTGACCTTTGACCTGCTGGTTGCTTTTAATGTTGTAGAACTGATTTTATTTTGTGTTTCTGCATGTTCATGTTTTATGTTCATGGTTTGAATCTGTGTGCTTCTGTTTATAAGTATATATAATAATATAATATGTGGGGAACTGGTCATAAAACAACCTGCACACAACACAAAGCATTTTGATAGTTTATTTGCCCAAATAACCACATAAAAATCATACTGCATTGAGTGAGAATAATAGATTGTTCTGTCCAATAAGATTTAAAATGACATTTCATCAGAGAGGAAAAATAATGTTGTTGACACACCTTGTAAAGTCTCTCTGTCTCCCTCTGCTGGTCACAGTCAGCATCTCTCCTCCATCAGAATCACATTTATTTACCAAGAAGCAAATAAAAGGAACTCAGTGTGTCAATAGAAAGCACATTAAACACGAACATTAAAAATAACAGAGTAAGAAAGAGACAGTTAACATGATTAACATGGTAGAACCATGTGTGTGCAAAGAAGCAGAATATAAATATAAATTTGAGTGTAAATAAACTATGTGTGTGTATTAACAGGATATACAGAATATGTACAGTTAACATTAAAAATAACATCTATATCTACACAGATTATATATTAAATGCAGACTGTGAATCTACTACGTGTGTTTAAGCGACAAGAAAAAGAAAATTGTATTAATAAATATCATCAATCTTTATGTCAAAATCATCATAATCCATTATTCACATCAACATATCGTCACATCAAGTCAGTTTTATGTAAGTATCTTAAATTCATAAATCACTAAGTTGTTTTAAAAAAGAGTTTTACAATTTAAATTAACTCCAGTTTAACTTTATTGTTATTATATTTGTGTTCTACTGTGTGTTCACAATGTACAACTGGATAAAAACAAACATTTTAAAAGTATAAAATAAACAGCATATTACATCTTATCAGCTTTTTAAAATGATTTAATTGCTTATAATTTATAAAACAATAACCATACTCTGCACTTTTATCATTTGTAATTTACACACATTTTTATTTTACCATTTAAATTTAGGCGTATGTATCTTTATAGCATTTTCATACAGTGGTGTGTGTGTGTGTGTGTGTGTGTGTGTGTGTGTGTGTGTGTGTGTGTGTGTGTGTGTGATCACATTCAGTCTGAACCGTGTTTAAAACTCCTTTTAGAAGCTGCTTGTTGTTTTTCCAGAATCATGAATTTTGCAGCAGCAGATTCTCCTGAAGTAGTGATTCATCATCAAACATTTAACACACACACACGCCTGCTGCTGTACTCTGTGTGTGTGTGTGTGTGTGTGTGTGTGTGTGTGTGTGTGTGTGTGTGTGTGTGTGTGCGTGTGTGTGTGTGTCATTATGATTATAAAACATGCCAATCATCGCCTGCGGTCCAAATCATTCAGACATTCGCTGATGTTGATTTTGTTAATGCTTCCTCATTATTAATGAGCTCTTTGTAATAATGTCACAAAGACACAAAGACGATGAAGAAGACCAAACTGAAAAGCAGAAATCACAGGAACAGAAATTGAACTGAAATTGATTATAGATGATACTAATTTTCAACTCTTGTCAAACATGCAGCTTTCATTATCATAAAACCACATTACAGATATAGAAGTACAATAAAATACACATAATAAAAATCTTAGAGTACAATTAGCTAGAATGGGTGCAGCTCTGGTTTGCTTTTAGCAGCACTTTGTGATAAGTGAGTAGTACTAATAGTAGTACTAGCAGTAGTACTACTAGTAGTATTTGCAGTTCCTGGCCTGCAGTTGTCCTGCTGTCCAGCAGATGGCGACGTGTCTCCGGTCTTGACTCTGATCAGACTCTGAGCTGCTCAGTCTGACTGTTCTGTGAGTCTAATGAGAAGCTGCAGCTGATTGGCCCCCAGCACTCATTCAAACTTTATTCGTCACTCTCAGGAAAACACTGACAGTGTAAAGAAACAGCAGTCGGCACTAAAAAGACTGTAACGTTGAAAGATATCTACTTGATTTGACTCATTTGGCTTCAGATAAACCTTTAAATACATTTTTTTTGCACAGGAGGAGGACTGTGGATTTTGTCCTCCATCACTTCCATTGTAAGGTCATTATGAAGGGATCTTCTAATGGTCAGTATGAACAGGAGGAATGATTACAGCAAGAAAAACAGCTTTAATGTTCATTTGGGCTCCTGACTGATGGTTTAAGACACACCAGTAAAATTGTACACCCGTCCCTTAAGAACACAACTTTCTGTCTCTGTTAACCTGTTTGGTTGTTTAACGATAGAAAGAGCAGGAAGAAGAAGAAGAGATTTAACTGTTTCCATGTTGTTCAGAGGTACATTTTTCATGTTAATAGATGGTTTGACTGACCTGCTGCATCATCCGACATCAATCAGATCATAATCAGCATTTAGGACGGAGTCAAGTGTGTAAAGAGTGAAGTTCAGCCTAAATCAAACAGACTAGGTGTTGTCAGAAATGTGATTTTTTTTCTCTTTTAATGCTAAGCTAACAGTCTTTGTGCTAAGCTAAAGCTTTGTGAAACTGATCTCCATCTTCTCGTAGAAAACGTTGGATTGTTCCTTTAACGGGGGAGCTGCAGGTTTACAGATTTAGGGACACAATTTATATATTTCTTACATGAGATGAGTCATCAGGAGAAAAACTGAAGGATTTTTGCTATGAAAATGTATTTTGGACATATGTTTGTGGTACAACAATAGAAAGTGGAACAATGCAGAGTTCTTCCAGCTCGCGCTGCCGTTAACATGCAGCGAGTGTCTTTGTTTGGTTTGAACATCCAGCTGCTGTCCTCTCTGCCGCCTACACTGCTGTTTGTTCCTTTTTTCTTCTTTTTTTGGGTTTAGCTGCAGCGTGTGAATGTGTGAATGTGTGAATGTGTGTGTGTGTGTGTGGGGGTTTATAGAGGCTGAATAGATAGATGAGGGAATCAGTCACATAACAATTCACCTCCGTACATGATGAACAGAGTCTGTGTTTCGATTACAAGATCATTTTTAAAAAGAGGTTTCTTCACCTTCACTGTTTCTGAGGCGACCAGTACCACCAGTATAATGTGTACTGTGTGTACTCTGAGTTTACTGAGTTCTTCGTCTCTGGTGGTTTAAGTGTCCCACTGACATTCTGCTGCCCTCTGATGAGGCAGTTTGTCTATTGATCAGGAAACATACCTGCACGACATACACACACACACACACACACACACACTGGGACTGAAGGACAGGAAATCCTCTGTGGCAGCACTGGGATCGATCCCACGGCTCATTAACACCCAGCAGGTGTGTGTGTGTGTGTGTGTGTGTGTATGTGTGTGTGTGTGTCATTATTCAGCAGATAAAGACTGCACTGTGGGACGATCACACCTGGATGGGTCAGTGATGTCATACAGATGTTCAGATCAACCAGAGAAGCTAATCTGAGGCTTCAACAGTCTCAGTTACACAAATAAAGTGGAAATCATCCAAAGTTACAGTTCATTTAGAACAAAATTTCGATCCCATCCAATCAGCAGCCACCATCGTCTTGAGGCTGAAGTTCCTTAAAGTTCCTCCGACGGCCGCCGGCTGCTCCAACTGACTCCCATTCGAAGAGCTTCAACTTCTCTCCAGAAATACTGAGTCAATCATTGTTTTCAATGAGTCATTCTGGACTCAATCTCTAAATTCAGACCCTCTAATAAGTGTACTGGTGGTTATTTTGGAAATTATTGCTCCGTTAATAAGATTTGAAGACTTACAGTAGCTTTAATGTCTGCTGTGTATGGAGCTTTTCCCCTGTCTTTATTCAAGAGCGTGGTGTATCAATTTGAGAGCATAATTTATTGATTTCACGATCAAATTTTGTAATTTGTCCCTCAAAACTCTGCCCTCGCACTCAAACAGCCTCTGCTTTTGCTTAGATTTGCTCTGTTTCTGCTCAAACTGTGTGCTTGCACTCAAATATAATGTTGTTTGCACAGATTTGCTGCTCCAGCTTCAGCTCTTCTCCTCTCACACTCAGGCTGCTTCTGCACGCTGGTGCAACTTCTGCTCTCAGATTTCTCCTCTGCTCTTGGATTTTTTGTGCAACAACCCAAATCCCCCAACCAATAGAAGCCAGGTTTAGTGTCGACCAATGAAATGATCCCTGCCTCCTTGCGAGCTTGTTTGCTTTACTTCTTAAAGCGTCCCGTACGGGCGGGTACTCTTTAACTGGGTTCATCCACTCCCGCCCTCAGGGCTTTATAAAATGTACTTCCCTTGCTTTATTTACGACTTTTGGAATAAAAAGATGGTTCATTTATACACCAGCACCCGTGATTTTTACTATAGTAGCTGCATACAGTATTATAGTGGCCGCATGGCACAGTGCCCGCCTGTTGGTGTGCTGGAGGAGAAAACGATGTCACCTTCATCATAAACGTTTCTATGGTTACGCCCGTGTGAGAAGGCAAGATGGTCGCTTGAACTTCATTTTTTTATATGAAAAATTGAAGTGATAAGTGTTACAAGGATCCACAGTAGTAGTTTCCTCAGGCTGGTTAGCAGCTCCTCCATCTGCTGCTGCTAGTGCAAAAACCACTGACACAGTTAGCTTAGCCTGTTAGCACCTGCTCCATAAATAGCTCCGTACTGTGTGGGTGTTGAGTCAAACTATTGTCTCAATATTTCACTCAGTTTAATGTTATTTGATTATGATACCTGCCCTGTTAGCACAATGTAGCTAAAGTAGCTAACGTTAGCCCAAGTGTGCAGCTCTCAGTGTTCACAGTAAGCTAACGTTAGCTTGGTGTTTCCAGAGCAGGAACATCAACACCCAGCACTCCTTATCTGGAAGCTCCTGACTCTAAAAGGACAAGATGGCGCCGACTAATTATCAAAATAGTTGCTGATTAATTTAGTTGATTGACTAATCAATTAATCTTTGCAGATTCATTCAGATTTATGTCTTGTTAAGATGGAAGAATTCATTCTTTTTATATAAAATCACAAGTTAAAGGATTGTTTTTAATCACAAGTGCAGTGATTCTGATTATAACTTCCATCATTATTGTTTGATTATTAGAAGAGAAAATTTAATCCAGCGACTGTTGATTTTGGCTAAAATGACAACGTTCATGGAACAAAAGAACAACAAAAAAAGTTTGTCGTTATTATCATAAGTAGCCAAATCAATAAGAAATAACAACTTTTGAATGTCAAGTTTACTTAAAAGTTTCTTTTTTATACTCAGCAACAATAACTTTATTATTTTTTTGTGAATCTATTCATGTAGAAACAAGATAAATTGTTGATATCTTGTTTGATTTAACAGGCTTGTAGTTGAATTTGTTAAAAATAATCACAATTTAAATTGCTTTTGTAATATTGGTCAGAAAAATTACAGTTTGATATATTTTGAGCTCTAAAATTTACAACACAGACTCTCCTGTCAAACCTCTTTCAGTTAAATAAAACTTATTTGCTTTATTTATTCCATCACAACTCTGTAGAACCGTCTTGTCTCTAAATATTAAACCTGCAGACAGAAACTCCACTAAAATAATCTGGATCATCCTCTGGGTCGTTCTGGACGTTCTCACGTTTGTGCTGATCAGACTGAATGAATGAGTGAAGGATGAAGGTGACGAAGACGAAGATGTCCGTCCTCCTCCTCGCCGTCTCTCAGCTCTCAGTCCCAGTGTGCAGGTACGGAGGACGCAAATACACGACGGTAATTAAAGACGCTGACCTAGTTTGCGGGTGATGGGGAGCGTAGGCCTACATACCGACAGTCTGTTCTCAGATCAGTTCAGTCTGTCAGCGGGATCCATGAAAACCTGCCGGACACGTCGGCCTCGGGCCCGGAAACAAACTGATTAGATGTGGAGGATTAGTTTTTAATAGCATCAAAGTGTTCGCTGCGCAGCACACGCAGCACATGACACCAAAGCTAAAATATTCACAGAACTGATAATGTTTCAGGCTTTTCATCAGGTCACAGTGACGCAGGAAACGTTAGTGATGGTGGAGCTTCTCACTGTTAACACTGTGTTTCCCCTTAAACAGGATGAGTTGGTTTTAGAAACGGAGACTTGAGTCCAAAATGTAAAACCGGGACAGAAAAACCTTATTTCTGACACATTATTGGATTATAAAGTGTGTTGTTGTAGTTGAGACGGTGAGAATCACTGGTAAATGTGCTTCTGTTCACGTTTACACAAGAACAAAGAGGGCCTATAAACTTTATCTACAGTGGATCAATACAACATACTGATATAATTAATCTCAAAGAGAATAATTGGACTGCCAACATACAGCTCAGAGAGTTTTAACTTATCAGTTCTGCAACTACAGCAGATTTTCATGCTGGGAATAAACAATAAGACACAACATGTATATTAATGTACAATTACAATCAAACTAACATGTTCCAAATATGAGAAACAGCAGTTAAATGAACCTGACAGTCTGTTCAATCATATATTACCATCCAGTCCTGCAGGTGATGAAGTTAAACATATTAAAATAATATTATATTTACAATAAAGACACAAATATAAAGCAACACAGCAGAGTGAACAAGCAGCCAAACTAAACGAGCCGATATATCAATTAACGACTCAAACAAGCTGATTGGCTCCTGCCGTGCAAGCCAGCCAATGAGCAGAGAGCATCTGAGGGGGGGGGGCCGTCACATCTGAACTGCAAACCTTATTAACATGAAGGACGTTTGGCTATTAAAAGTTTAATACAGAGAAATGATTATATACCTTACCTCACTTATAAAAACTTTATTTATATAGCAACTGTTTACAAAGTGTTTAACAAAGTCACTCAAGGATTTAAAACACAAACATTTTGAGGTAAAATTGATCCATTTCAGTGGAATCTCTGCAATCAGAGTTCAATCTTAAGCTGATGTTTGCCAGATCGTTTCACCTGATGCCTTTTGTTTGCCTGAACTTTCCAGTAAAGCTGAACTCATTAACTCACACTTAATTGATTGATCAATTAAGTGTTGCAGCTCTGAATTCCACTGTCTTGTGTGACTGTGGTCCAAGTATTAAGAAGACGGAGTTCAACCAGTGTCTCGATCCGACCTGAACACGTCCAACAACACGGATCCAAACAACATAAACTAACTCACCTGTAACTGCAGCTTTAATGAGCTCAGGTCAGATCCATAAAGAAGCTCCTGTAGAATAACTCACATTAAAAATAACAAACAAAAGGACAAACCAGTCGTAGCATTGTGCTTTGACTGGTTTATTCTTTTTCTACGTCAAAACAGGAGGAGAACGTCGTTGTTGGTTAATAAACTAATGAGTATAAATAATTATCCAGAAATCTGTTTAAAGTCAGACTTTATTTATGGCGTCAAATCTCAGTTTTACCAGGAATGTTCATTCAATGTAATTCATATTAATTAATTAATTATTTCTAATCGCAGGTTGTCACATGTCAAAGTGTCTTTTAGCAACACTGACGTCAGACCAGCTGCATCAGAGTGTGAACGAGCAGCACTTTGAATAAAAGTGATATATAAATGCATCCGTTCACCTTTCACGATGACAATATTTAACTGATTTCTCGTATTAATTAAACGTAGACTTTTTAAAATGATGAAGATGTGGCAGCGTTACGTTTTTTAAAGTCTTAATTCATTCAGTTAAATATCTTTACTTTGGTTTTAAAGGATTTCAAACTGTCAGGTTTGCAGAGTTTCCACCTCTGAGAAGCAGACGAGCCTCTACGAGTGGACGACCAATTAGCTGTGAAGAGCTCGTTACACAATCCAATTATCAGCAGGAGAAACCATGAGTCACACACAACAAACTTGGATTCATCATCATCATCCTCATCATCATCCTCATGCAGGGTGATGAGGAGAGATTTGAGTGACCACATTTTATCAGAGAAGACTGAAAGAAAACTGCATTATTTTTATTGATCCATTGATCTCTTGGATGTGATTCAACCCTTCGATCCAGCTGACGTTCATGTCAGATTTACATTTACTGTCACAGTCAGTCACACAAACCCCGACGACCTTAAAACACACCGAACACGTCCAGAGTTTTAGTTTTTGATCGTCTCAGTCAGACGAGATGCAGTCTGTGTCTGTTTGATATCAGTAAACTCAACATCTGTCAGAGAACAAACAAACAAATTTATTAATTGATCAAATACTCGTCTTTGCATCTGCATGTGATGTGTATCTGGATGATGACATCTGATCGGTGGGTCGTTGCATTTTACACCTGCTGTTAAAATAAGTTCTTGTTTCTCTCAGTTGTTCCCACATCGTGATCAGATCTCGTTATGCAAATGAGGTGGGCGGAGCTCATCAAATATGTCACGTCTCAGGTCAGAGAAGCTGCGACATTCAGCAGACACTTACACCCACTGAGATCTGATCACCTTCTGAGTGCATTTACAGATAAAATCATCTTCGGTTGGACGAAACAAAACATTTAAAAATGTCTTGAACTGTTTTTAAACTTCTTTTCTGCCGTGAACCAAATGAAGAATTAAAATAATCAGCAGATGAATTGATCATGAGGAGAATCGTTATATTCATGTTTAGACAGTTAAACTGTTATAACTGCAGTCGAGTTTGTCCTCAGTCGTGTCTCCAGCTGTGGATCAGATTTTGTTCACAGTGAGATTTAAACGGTTTGTTTTCTGAAGCAGCAGCAGAGAGAACAGACAGCAGACGTGTTCACGTCGAATGTCGAGAGAATTTTAAGCAAACTTTTGAAATGTTGCAAAAAAGGAGAAAAAAAGAAAATGCAAGTTAGGTGCATTTCCATCAAACTGGTTTGGAGCAAATAAACTGGACCAAACAAAGCGTCGTTTCATCAGAAGACAACGTTACACATGACTGTAATAAACCAGGAGAAGAAGAAGAAGTTCGCCTCGGAGACGTCTCCAGGAAGTTGTTTCTATTGGCCGAGTTACGTACCAGTTGTTGCTACCAGCAGCCATGTTTTTGTGCATTATGAGAACATCCGACAGCAGAAACAGCTGATCAGTCATCTGAGTTAAATGTTTGCTACGTCAGAACTTGTTCAGCAAAGACGTTTCATCTCCCATTTAGTACATTTACTCTTTTTAGAAAAAGGCACAAACCAGTTCAAGCAAGTGTAAAAACAAGAAGTTGTTGTTTCCATCAACCTTTTTCTAATGTGATGCTTCAGAATGTGCTTCAGTGTTGATACCTGCAGGCTGCATCACTCCGGGCAGATGTGATGAGATGTTCATATGAGGCTCCGCTGCAGCGTTAAAGATGCAGCAGGCATGAAGATGGTTTTATGTAACGCTGCAGGCGTCGTCCTCAGTGTCTGTGCAGCAGAGCTTTAACACAGTTGTTATACGGAAACATGAGAGGAGATTGCACCTAAGAATCCAACTTCTTCTTCTTCCTCCAAAGTGTTTTTAAACAGGATCAATAAATGAGCGTCCTGTTACTACGACGCCATCACAGCTGAGCATGAAAACACTGTAACTGAAAGAGCTTTCTGTCCTAAAATCAGAACAAGTTTGGAAGAAACACTTGATTATATGAACTCACATTAACTTTGGGATCAACTGTTTCACAGAATGAAGATGGTTGATTTCCTCCTTCGTCTCTTTTGTTAGAAGCGTCTTTGAACGCAGCAAATTCCTCCAGTTTACAGACTAACAACTACAAACAACGACAAACTTTATAAGTGAAATGAGAAATGATGATTTGTCTCCTTGGACACAAAGTCGTCATATTTAAGTGAAGCCACAAAGCATCTAAACGAGTTTTGTTCAAAATGCTGTAATGATGAATTTGAAATACATCTCTATGTTATGAAGAACAGAAGCTCTGAAACAGCTGCGACGATTATCAGTCGATCAACAACATTAATCCTCAACTATTCTGATAATTGATTCATCATTTGACAGTTTAAGCTTCTTAAACGAGAGAATTTGCTGCTTCTTCTCGTCTTATTGAAGTAAATTGAGTATTTTTGAGCCTTAGAAACAGCTGCAGTCACATCCTGTGATCATAAAGATACACCTGAATCTCTGAGTGAACTGTGCAGCGGCCGCCGAGTTGCATTATGGGTAATGTAGGCACCAAGAAAGAAGAACGTGTGGAATAAAAAAAAAAGACGATATCTCTGTTTCTGCTGCATCAATTTTCACCCTTTTTTTTTTTTTTTTGTTAAAACAACCTGTCATCATGAGTCTGAGGACGTTAGCGGAGCGAGATGACGACTCTTTTAAAGCTGAACGGATATTTTTAATCAGCGTGAACTGGATCCATCGTGTTTTTGTGGACGAGGACGATGAAGTGAAGGTCTGATGTGGGAGCAACATGAAACATCAGGCGGAATATTTTTAGGAGCTTCTTCCACACCTCCACCTCCCGTCTCTCCATCACTCCCTCTCTCTCCCTCTCCCTCTCTCTCTCTCTCTCTCTCTCTCTGGCTGAGTGCTGCTCTCTCTCTCTCTCAGCCTCTCATCACATTCAGCAGCTCTCAGCTCTGTGAGGAGGACGAGGAGGAAGAAGAGGAGGAGGAGGAAAGTAAAATAGAGCAGCAGAGAGTCGAGGATGAGGGCGATGTGTAATCTGCAGGATTCTCTCTCTCTCGCCGACACTTTGGGATTATTTTGAACTTGGTTTGTTGAATCGCCGTCGTCTTCCTCTTCCTTCAGCTCTGTCTGTGATTTCTGTCTTTCTCTGCTGCTGCTGCTGCTGCTGCTGATGATGATGATGATGATGATTCTCTGAAGACTTTATAAAAAAGATGTCTGAAAGTTGTTGACGGAGCGATGTTGAAGATGCAGTCGTGAGCGAGAAGAAAACATCCAGACGTTGGTTCTGGCAGCTGTGGATTCATCGTTGGTGCATTAAACTCCAGCGACTCGCAGCAGCTCCTGCAGCCGTCGGAGGGTCTGAAAAAGCCTGAAAACCAACGGATGAATTACCCAGCATGCATCGCTTTGTCGTCTTTAAAATGGAAGATCGCTGCTGTTCGGATCGTCAAACAAAACAGATCCATCTTCATTCATAAATAAATGTTTCGCTGGCTGGTTGTGTATCTCAGAGCTTCAGCGAGGTGTGAACGATCTCAACTTAAGGTCGCGTTTGTTTGGCCGAGCTTTCGACCGTCGTCACACAGTCGTCGTTAAACTTCACTGATGATCATCATGAAACCAGCATGACGTAGAAATATCACTTTTCATGTTTATTGTTTGTCGGCTGAAGATGTTTTACGGAGACGAAGTTTCTTGAGATTAGTCGTCATGACGGCAGCGTCGTCGCCTCCTTGTGGAGGGAAGGAGAGCTGCAGGATGTAAATGTTTACTGACATGTTGAATATACACGTTGTTTTCATTTAAAGCTGTGAGAAGAAGAATGTCTCATCATCATCAGTTCTAGAGGACGTCTGTGATGAAACCAGACGAACATGTTGGATGTAATTTAACTTCTTAACATTAAGTTGAAGGATTCTGGAGGCAAACATCAAGCAGCTGCTTCTCAAAGTGGATCTGAAGTGTTTTGAAGTGGTTTGATATCATGGAGCGACAATAAGCAAGAACACTTTGATCAAAAAAACACATTTTTAGACTCTCGGTGGATTCCACCAATCAGACATGACGTCCGTTTCGGACTAAGAAGCTTCATCCTCACCGTCAGACTCGGAGTCGGAGCAGATATTTTGTCCTCGGTGGCTCCGGCCACCTCTCGGGGAGATGGCGGCGGCCATCGCCAGCTCCCTGATCCGACAGAAGCGGCAAGCCCGCGAGTCCAACAGCGACAAGGTCGCCACCAACAAGAGGCGCTCGAGTCCCAGCAAAGACCCGCGGTCTCTGTGTGAGAGACACATCTTCAGCGTCTTCAGCAAAGTTCGCTTCTGTAGCGGCAAGAAAAGACCCGTCAGACGGAAACCAGGTGAGTTCCAGACGGTCGACAAACGAGTCCTGACAGGTGATTATTGACGTGACCTCATTAAGTGTTTTTCAGGTGACAGTCTGGCATCTTTGGTACCTCGGGCGTCTTTATTTGATGACCTGAGATGAGAAGGTGTTGATTACACACGTAAAACACAGTGACTGTTGGATCTTTAATATGTTTTTGCTGCTCTTGAGCTGCTGTATTCATATATATTCACATTTAAAACTCTTCACATTATTTCCAAACTGTCACTATTCACCAAAATCTTCCAACCAGCAGCTTCAGTTTGTTTCATATCTGCAGAAGCTGAAACTGCAGCCAGTTTTTATTCTCACAGTATCTTAAACATGTTTTATTTTCATCCATGAGTTTAAATATTTAACGCCGTTATTAAAAAACATGAGATGAGTTTGGTTATTGATGGTGTCAGCAGGCATATAAGAGAATAAAGAGGACGTGTATTAAGGAGACCTGAAGTGAGACGCGGAGAGTCGGACCGCTGGACGCGTTTCAGCATTTATACATTTATGAGCTGCGAGTCTCATTAGCCGCCTCCCTGCTGCTTGGGACCAAGCTTCATGTTTTTCTTGGCAATACAACAAACAGCTTGTTAAAGGAGCTATTATACGACGCTTCTGCTTGATCAGCTCCTTCAGAGTTTTTACAGTCCAGAAACTCTAAAACTTCTTCTCCAAAAACTTGCTCAGGTTTGTAAGAAGAGAAGAACAGAGGCGGCTCGAGATCTCCGCAGCTGCTGAAGTAATCGCTGAGTCACCGGCTGAGATTAGTTCCACATCAGCACTTTGTCGTCCTTTGATGTTTTTTGATCACATTTCTTACGAACAACAAGTTAATCCTCCGAATTCTCAGTGTGATGCTGCAAAAAGTTGTTGTTTTTTTTTTTATGAGTTCAGCACATATTTCTTCTGTAACATTTATATTTTTCATTTATAAATTCAATGTTAGCAAGTGTATTAAATATTTATAACAAAAACAGTGAGTGAGTGGTGTAAAAGCTTCCAGAAAAAGACAGATTTTGTGTTTTAAACCAGAGAGTTTTTTTGTCTGATTCGGTTTTTACAGGATGTGTCATTTTCCTCACGTCTCTGCTTCAGGAAGCAGCATGTGATGAGGTGTTTTTTCCCTCCTCATCAGACTCATCGACGTGTTAAAACTCACAGCTCCTCCTAAAAACACTTGTAAATATAGTTTAGTGCAGAAGAAATTCCTCTGGATTAGTGACGAACTCACAGATGTTTGTCCAGTGAGTCACAGTGAACAGTCATGATGATTCATGATATTTAAAAGAGTTTCTTCATCAGTATTCTGGTATTTAATAGGTTTAACCAAAAAAAAACAAGTTGCTCATCAACCAAAACTATGGATTGTTTCATACAGCTGTGGTTCTCACGACAAATACGTGAAATCAGGAGTTTTTAACTGCTTCTGTTGTTCTGTAGTTAATAAAAGTATCTTCCAACCACCTTTTTATTTTTATTATGTGTGAATCAAAGGACATTTTAAGTCATTTAAAAATCATTTACTATCATAGCAACAAGAAAAAAAATAGTTTTCACCCTGATTATCGGTCAATAATGTTTTCAATATGACTTTTAGCTCATAAGACACAAGAAAAGCTCCATGAAATATGAAATAAATGTGCAAATCTGCCCAAACGTGTCCAGAAAACGATTCTCTGGTTATTTATTTACTGCAGTCATCAATTTAAAGTATTAAATGCCAAAATATTAGATGTGTAAAAACCAGCCAATCAGAGGAGTTTGACTTGATTGACGAGCACCCAATAGATCATTGATATGTTATATCTGATAGATGGTTTGTTCTCTGCAAACTAGTGTTTAGTTCATCCACAGAGCGACTGCAGGGAAGAGCAGTGATGCACAGCAGTTATTCATGATTTTAAGTGTTTTATTTTCTTGCATTTTTTTTATCTTTTTGTTCATCGATAAGTGCAGGAAAGAAAGGTTTGTCTCGGTCGAAGGTGTTTGAGGAGAGACAAGACGCCTCCTGGACGTATAGATGTAAAGATGTCTGTCATTCCTTTAAAAGCTTCTCATTAAAATATTAGAAAAATCACTTGGTTTGGAAACGATGATGATCTTGGTTACTGTTGCTAAGAGACGGGATGCTGACATCTCTTCATCTGCAGAGTCGGGTTCTGTGTGTCCAGTAGAGAGACAGGTTAGCGTAGCTTAGCACAAAGACTGGGAGCAGAGGGAAACTGTTAGCTCCTTTCTTTTCCTTTTAAAGGAGCTAACAGCTTCCTCCTGAGCGTGGATGATGAACAGGTGAAGAGAGGGAAAAAAAAAAACGATGTGACGGTTTGATTCAGTTGTAAACGTGTCTCTTGTTGTTGTGGTTGAGACTCTTCTGTCTGTCTGTCTGTCGGTCTGAACGTTAAGTAGCACAGCAGCCTGCTCCACATTAGCTTCACCGTATTTTGGTCTATTTCTGCCAGTGATGAGTCCTTCTGGCCCACATTGTCATCTGGAGCATCACCTCGTCTCCTCAGCTTTCATTTACATCCTCAGCTCAATCCATCACGCAGGCTTCTTGCTCAAGGGACGTTCGCTGTGTGGCCGACGTGTGTGTGAATGTGTGTGTGTGTGTGTGATGTTTTATTAGGCAACAAACTGAACAACAGCCTTATTAATTAAGCATGCAATACAATTTGTTCTGTGAAGGACTCAGTGGTTTCATTTTGCAGGAGCGGCTGCAGTTCAGAGGACGTGAATCGCCTCCACGAGGAAACAAAGAAATGACAAACGATGAAGTGAGATGAGGTGATATGACATGAGATAAAACCAGAGATAAGATGAGTGGATGAGAGGAGATAACATAGGATATGTTTAGAAGAGACGAGGCGCCGATAAAAGAGATGCGATACAAAACATTTTAGTTGAGCGAAAATATTAAAAACCCGTCAAAAAAACAGGAGCTAGAGCAGAAAGTTTGCTGTCATATGAAAGAGGAGCTGAACTGACGTAAGAACAGAGAAGAGCAGTGAAACAGAAGAGAGAGAGAGACGTGAAGAGGTAAAGTGTCCGCAGACAGCGCAGCAGCATATGTAGCCGCTGTAACATCAAATATCATCCTGCACTTGAATTATACATGTGGTGAGAGTGTTTAGAGTGGACAGATGGGTGCAGATGTAGCACTCAGTAACACACTGATCCCAAACTACCTGCAGAGGAAATTGTCCAAACTCTGTCTCTCCGAGTGTCTCTGAGCGTGGTGTGTTTGTGTGCTGTTGTGTTTTCAGAGCCGCAGCTGAAGGGCATCGTCACGCGTCTCTTCAGCGAGCAGGGTTTCTTCCTGCAGATGCAGCCTGATGGAACCATCAGTGGAAACAAGGACGAGAACAGCGACAACAGTGAGTCTCTTGCCTGCTGCAGGTTTTAACTCCCACCTGTTCTCACGCTCCGCCCACCAAAACTCACCTGTTTCCCAAAAAAGCATCTGACGGCGTCACAAAGTCCATTTCATGAACCTTCTTAAAGGATCATTCTGGTGATTTTCTATATTTTTCTGATCTAAAAACACATCTGGGTCACATGTTCCTTCATCATGAAGACTTTGGTCACGTTAGTTTGTTTAGAAACGGCTCCAAAGACTAATAACAGCATCACGTTTTCAGTCTTTTCAACAGGCAAACAACAAAACTGCATCACAGCCGACACCTGAACCAAAACATTTTTAATTATTGCAAATGTCACATGTGACTAAATTAACATAAACACAGGTTAACGACAGTAGTGTTCAGTCTCTCTCATCATTAATGTGTTTTAACGCAGCTGAATTCATGATGTAGTCGTTTATTTACTCATTTATTTATTTTTCTGTTTCCGTTATCAGACAGCGGAACGAGTTTGAAATAGTGTTTTAATTTCAGCTCATAAACTCTGTTAACCAGAAGCCATCATCATGCTGCGCCGCTGGTAAAATTATTATTCTATAATTACAACGTCGTCTCACCACAGTTTTACTACATTTAAATGATGTCAGAGAAACTTAAAGGAGACATAAAGTCGTTCTTAACTTCGCTGCCACGCTGAGCTTAACTTAGATATCTTTTTGCAAAGGTTTCACTTTTGATTTCTAGATTTACACTCTTGGGACCGTTGTGGAAAAACTCAGATTTTAGGTGAGAAAAAAAAACTTTTTAGTGTGGACGGACGGCTGAAACAGAGCGAGGACACAATCCCGAAACACTTTGGTGATTTGTACAATTTGGAAAACAGTGTCATCCATCTTTTACTCTGAACTGCTGACATTAAAGGACGAGTTCACAGTTTTTCATGTGTGTCTTAAAGCTGTTTTTCTTGCTGTAATCATTCCTCCTGTTCATACTGACCATTAGAAGATCCCTTCATAATGACCTTACAATGGAAGTGATGGAGGACAAAATCCACAGTCCTCCTTCTGTACAAAAAAAATGTATTTAAAAGTTTATCTGAAGCTAATATGAAGCTTCAGCGTCCAAATGAGTCAAATCAAGTAGATATCTTTCAATGTTACAGTCTTTTTAGTGCCAAAGTCCCTCTTTTTGTTACTATACTTCCAGCTGAATAGAAGCTTCACAGAGACTTTTAAATGCATTTTGGCCTCCATCACTTCCATTGAAAGCACATTTGAAGGATCTTTTAATATCCAGTATGAACAGGAGGAATAATTACAGCGAGGAAAACCTCTTTCACTGTTACTATGGACACCTGGATGTTTGTGAATCTGTCCTTGAGAGACCAGCACCGTTTAGTCCTGAGGTTCGGCTCCCGGCTGTAGATGTGTGTTTTTCTGTCCCTTCTCTTGGACCAGCTGGATGAGCTCAGGATTACAGATCCTGCTGCTTCCTTTAAATCCTTTGGTTTGGAAAAGAGAAGCAAAAAAGAGGACAAGAGAGGAGGAGGAGGAGGAGATGTTTTGAATTTCCCTCTCTCTCTCTCTCTCTCTCTCTCTCTCTCTCTCTCTCTCTCTCTCTCTCTCTCAGATCATCTCTGTCTCTGAGTTAAATAAAGGAGGATTAACAGCAGCCATCGCCACAGGCCTCTTCCTCCTCCACCTCCTCCTCCTCATCCTCACCCACACTGCAGCTCTCTGTCCCCGAGGATTAAATCACCTCTCATCACTTCACCCCCCCCCCTCTCTCTCTCTCCACCCCCCCCCCCCCCCACAATCTCTCTGTTATTCAGTGTCTTTTTCTCTGGTTTTATCAGCTGGAAGCGTCACATCCAGCTGCTACATTATTTTAACCACCGTTAAGTAAAAAAAACCTACAACACTGTACAGTAACGCAGTGTCACATGTTGTTGAGTGAGCAGGTAGAGAACATGTCTGAGTACAGGCTGCTGCTTAACAAATATGCCTTTTGTTCAATTAATTTGTAGAAAAACACCTTTTACACTTCAGAGGAACATTTGACCTGTCTCTACCTCTTCAGTAATCAACTCTCTCTCTCTCTCTCTTTCTTTCTCTTTGTCTCTCTGTGTCTCTCGCCCCCCTCTCTCCAGCTCTGTTTAACCTGATCCCAGTAGGTTTGAGGGTTGTGGCCATCCAGGGAGTGAAGGCTGGACTCTATGTGGCCATGAACGCTGAGGGATTCCTCTACACATCAGTAAGAACATCCATTCAACCATCTGTCCGGACAGCTTTTTTTAATGTTTCTGAGTTTGCATTAAACATTTGTGAGCGAGTTGATTCAGCTTAATAAATATTATATGACACATTAGGATATTGTGATGGAGATATAACATGGGATAAAAATAAGATTTAACTGTGTGCCTCAGTGTACAGGCTGCAAGTCCAGACCCCTGAAAATCCCTGGATAATCTCTTTCGTATTAAATGTGAAGTATTTTTCAACTTTATTCAACACCAGATAAGAACATTTGCATGCTGTATATGCAATATGCATCCAGTATTTACCTGCTAACTTGATGATAAAAAGGAACCCAGAATACTGTAAAAAATCAACATTTATCGCTGTCTCAGACACTAGCATGTGCGTCTGCTTCACACGGATGACTCATTGCCTGGCTTTGAGTTGGAGGGATTTTACTGCGAAGCAGCTGAAGTCCACTACTTTTTTAAAAAAAATAAATAATTTATAATTTTTTTCCAAACACTCTGCTACTTTTTTTTGCAGATTTGAAGGGATCAGATGATCAGGTATTGATTTTGACAATTATCAGACTATTTATTGTCACTTTGCAGTTACTGTGCTGCGTTCAGGTGATGTTGAGAAAGTAAAATTGTCTGCTGAACAACATTTGCTGTTCTGTAGAAAAATCTGACCTGAGGACAAACAACCTAAACTGATCTTGAGGCTGCAGCTTGAGTTCTAAAGGAAAAGTTTATTTTCATTTTGTCTGAATCTGGAGCTCGCAGGAATCGTTACTGTTGCTAAAGGACACTTAGGCATGGAAACTGTTAAAACAGATTAACAGAAAATATCCTGACCACAAGATAGAGTTACTCTTTTTTCAAGATATTTCTGTCAAAATGTCACATTATCTGACAGATCAAGTTCCTCACATTTGAGGAAGATCCTGTGTTTTGGTTTTGACTCATATTGAGACACAATAATAGTAACACAATAGTTAATAATATTAATAAGAACAGGACAGACCTGATCAGTCTGCAGTGCAGACAGAGTGCAGCTACTCGCTGTTGTATTGCTGCTTCGCCTCAGTGAGTTCATTCAGCATCCATTATTCATGTCTGCTCCTTCTATAAAACTTTAAAATGCTATTCTTCAGTTGCTGGTGCACAGCATAAGAAACGAGATGGCGTGATGGAGGAAGAGAGAGACGATAGAGATGTTAGAGATATAAAGTAGACATGTTTTCACTGCAGGAAGCCTCCTCAGGCAGATTTTCTCTGTAAGATGTTGAAGTCTGTTTAAAGACAGTAAAATGCAACCACAGTGTCATTTCAACAAAGATATAAATACTACAAATACTTGATTTTATTTACATGTAACTTTTGTAGAATTTATGGCACTTACTGTTTTACACTTTTGTTGTTCTCGTCACAATGTGGGAGAAATCATAGCTGTTAAAGATTTGTCGGTTACTCGGATCTCAGACTGTTTAATTACAACTAGAAGCTCGTATTTATGGTCTGCATGATATGAACATGGACTTGGCATTAGTCCTGGCAGCCCTTGTTACCGGTTTAAGTCTGTTTTAAAGGCAAGTTGATTTTAATGAACCAATAAACCTATAAAATTTTAAAAACAAAATATCCTTATATGCAGATGATATGTTGATTTATGTGTCAAAACCACAAACAACCATCCTGCTAATAGTATATCTCATCATTATTTTTATAGGATTATTTAAGATCCTTTCATGTTACGCAGGCTTATCTGGAATTATATTAATGACACAAACTGCAGCACACTGTAGGTATAGAAGTTACAGAGCAATACTCCTCATTTTCCACATTTGATCGTTAGATTTACTCTGGAAAACACCACCACTCTTTCAACAAGCTGTTACAATATCAGCCCAAATATAAGACCATGATTTATTCTGGAAATTACATTTCTAAAAGTGGAGTCACTGAACAGTTACGTGGTAACAACATCAGATGTTGTTTTTGGATGTAGCATTAATGTTGCTAGGCTAGCAAGTTTCTTCCAGTGTGTTTAAAGTGAGTCTGTTAGAGTCGATCAGCACTAAAAGTGTTTGTTAGCTCAGTTTAACCTGCAGGAGTTTCTGAAGGCTCGTGTGATGCGTTTTTAAATTGATGAGGAGTGAAACTGCAGAAACACAGCGAGGACTGAATCAGCTGTCAAACAGCAGAGGAAGAATCGCTGCTGTCACTGAGGATGAGGAGCTCAGACAGACACAATGATCAGTGACGGCAGACAGTGAGAGTGTGATACACTAATGTGGGATTTACCTTCTGCTTTAACGGGAGGATGAAGACCCTCTTCTGCTTGGATTAATAGTATCTCAGGGAAACTTTCTCAACAGGACGAGCGTCCAAATGGGTTTATCTTCAAAAAGTCTGTTTACTAAAGCAGCTGTAGGAAAAATAATCTGGGTTGTCTTACGTTGCTCTTATATGATCACTTTCTTAGGTTGTATCACTGCACTTCGGAGCCTTAAGTAAAGATAAACATAAAGCGTGTAACATTTTCTTCTTCTCTTCCTCTGCGCAGTAAAGTAAAAATGTTACAGCATGTTTTCCTCACAGAGACAGTTGAAAGTGAAGTTATGCTGTGTGCTGGGAGGCCCTGACATCTAAACACTGTTTATTTGAATGATCACATGTCTTGATATGTGATGCGGAGTGCCTGCTGGGTAGAAGAAACTGTTTTCATCATGTATTCCCTCTGTTTCCTCAACCCCCCACACCCCCCTTTTCCCTCTTCCTCCTCCTTTCCTGCTTTTTGTCGTCATCAGTAGTTCTCATGTTTAGCTGATCCTGTCTGCAGAACTAATATCTGTTAAATTACAACCCCCCACATACAGTATGATCACACTGCTTGATGCTCAAATTACCAAATTACCAAAATATATCAAGAATGTTTTGTCACTTTCTGATTCAGCAAAATAATTTAAAATACGTTTTCTGTAGGTCTGTTTTTAATTAGCAGAACAAATGAATGTTGATTAAGGAAAGAAAACGAGTTTATGTTTAGTGAACTTAATGAAACATAGACTGTATGTTTTCTTGCATTAAAAAAGGTTTTTTGTCAGCAGCTAACTTTTTTAATTTCACATGTTGAGTTTTCAAAGCAGTCACTGCATCACCACGCGATTAAACAATTAGTTGATCGATCGATTCGTCAATCATTAGCATTGCCAACACTTTAGATTTGAGTATTTAGTGATTTATCAAGTTTTTAAAATATTATCAATGAATATTTTTTGGGTTTTGGACTGTTGATCAGACAAAACAAGACATTTGAAGATGAGACTTGGATTCTTGGATAATAGGAAGGATATTTATCGCTATTTTATAGATTAAACCGATTTTTTTAAAAAATCAACAGATCAGCGGGCAAGGCAAGTTTATTTATATATTTTTCATTAGTTTTGATATGATCATGATTTGATGCTTTTATATAATACACTAAAAAACGTTTTTAAAAAAAACTGCACGAAAACATTAAAATACAAATGAAAAGAACAGAAAGCCTTTAAAGGAAATTTTAAAGTTAAGAACAGAGACGTGAAAATAAACACCTTTCATAACATAACTTTGAAAATACAACACAAAGGTGCTGAACAGTGTAGATGCAGGTAGAAACTGTATGTGAGTGTTTAATATTAGAACAGCTTTCTGCATTGTGTGTGTTTGTTCTGCTCTGATTGGTCCATTCTCCTCCTTGACCACCTGTTATATCCAGAGGGCACACACACACACACACACACACACACACACACACACACACACACACACACACACACACACACACCTGTGATATCTGGAGGTAGCTGCAAAGTGCTAAATTTGGATTTTGTTTGGCTATAACAGTCCAGACTTAACAACATGGATCCCAGTTTCAGCCCAGTTTGTCCCCAGTTAGTCAAACATGACTGATTGTACCTTCAGCTTGTTGTTACTACGTTTCTGACACCTGTGTTAAACTAAGTATGGCCAAAAAATGTGTGATAAAATAAAATCTGCAGCTCATCTGATCTTTAAAGGGCATTTTCACAGCATATCGTTGTCCAGATTCTTGTTTTGTTGATGTGAAAGTATCAACCAGTGGTGGAAGAAGTATTATACTATATATTCACCACTTTATCCAGCTGCATCCTAGTTGGGATGTTTCAGATTCACAGCAGAAAACTTAATGTTTCAAACACTCTGTAGTCTTAAAAGACGGTTCTATAATTAAAAACTCCAAAAATGGTTCCAAATATGTCTGAATGCTCTGTGATGAATAGAAGTGGGACTGTGAACTTTTTCTCCTCAAAGGCAATCAGTGTAATTATCTTTCCCTCCTTAAGGTGGTGGTGACAGTTATCCTGAAGGTTAGTCAAAGCAAACCTTCAGAAAACCAAATACTAATATCGACAGGAAGATATAATTGTGTATCATCTGCATAGAAAATAAAAGATGAAAAGACGTATTACGATGTTTGCATTCAGAATCTTAGTAATCAGTAAAAGTACAGTTGCAAAATGTACTTAAAGTATCAAAATTAAAAGTACTCATCATGCAAAATGGCTCCATTAAGTGTATTATTTATTATATCTATATACAGATATATAGTGAGTGTAAAAAGTATTCACCCAGTTTTTATGTTTTATTGTTTTACAACAATGAATCAAAGGACATTTAATTCATCTATTTTACACTGAACAACAGAAATAAGTTAAAACAGATCCTACAAATGGATTTAAATTCATTACAAATATAAAAAAATGCTGTGAAACACATTTTGTGGAGTAAACAGTACAATATTCTCCTCTGAAATGTGTTGCAGTGGAAGTAGAATAAAATGTAAACACAGTAAGTACCTCAAGTAGCAAAGAAACACATGTAGGTACATGAGACATCAGCTCATTAATATCATCAGCACAGTCACCTGAAAACACGGCTAATGATGTGACAGACAGAAACATTTAACCAAAGAGAAGTTTAACCCCCCACATCGATCAGATATATTAGATATATAAACTGTAACACACTGAAGAAGGCAGAGCATGTTTCCTTTGTGCTTGTATTGGACAAGTTAAATGAAATATGAAGGATTGATTTGTATGTATGAACCTCTCCTTGTGCTTTTGGACTTTGATACACCCCCCCCCCCAGCTCCCCCCGTGTCTTTTGGTTGAAGACAATGTTTTTAACTTCTACTAAAAGGCGAGCATTTGAAATGTTAATGCTGGTGCGTCCTGGTAGCTGTACCGGTTGACATGCATGTCATATAACTGCAACGTCTGCGGGTTTCGAATCTGGCTGCAGACCTTTGATGCATGTCATCACTCTCTACCTTCACTTCCTGTCATCTCTCCACCGTCCCTATAATAGAGGCATTAAATCCCACAAAAATAATATTAAAAAAAAAAAAAAAGTTAATTGAGACGTGTTTTCTTTCTCTGTGTGTGTGTGTGTGTGTGTCAGGATGTCTTCACAGCAGAGTGTAAGTTTAAGGAGTCGGTGTTTGAGAACTACTACGTCATCTACTCGTCCACGCTGTACCGGCAGCACGAGTCGGGCCGAGCCTGGTTCCTGGGCCTCAACAAGGACGGAGTCGTCATGAAGGGAAACCGAGTGAAGAAAACCAAACCCTGCTCACACTTTGTCCCCAGACCCATCGAAGGTGAAACACCAACACCAGTTTCTGTCAGAGTCAGATGTTTCAGATGGATATCAGTTTCATCTCCAGTGCAGAGAGACGTCCAGGATGTCCAGGGGGAAACTACTGAACCCAACTTCATCTAAAGAGAAAAAAGATTCACCTTCCAATTACTCTGAAGGAGTGTTCAGACAGAAAGCAGAGTGAATTAGTGCATAATTCACATGTACAGCAGTAGAGCTGAGTTATAAACCAGTGCACAGGAGGCGTATGTGGGAGTGTGTCTGAAGATAGGTTTCCATCCAAACATAGCACAAATTTTATCTTAATTTCCAGAAAATCTGCAAAAGAAAATGTGGATTAAAGCTTTAAACCGTTGCAGAAGAAGACACACGACAAGATGACACAACACTTACACCTCAGCCGAGAGGAAACACTCGCTTAAGATAGTTTTAATTTTAATTTTTATTTCCTGCGTTGTCACTCAGGTTTTTGAATGCGTAAATGGAAAATGTGCATAAAAATAGATGGATGGAAATGTGCTTACTGGAAGGAAGTTTCTGTTGAGCTCTGAGTTCAGTCAGCTGAACACAAACAAACAAAGTGTTTCTATCCGTCTTTTTGATGAATATTTTAACTTTGCACATAAAAACTTGAGTGGAACCGCCAGAAATTAGATCTGTGTGGAGCGATGAGGAGGAGAGTGTAACTAACAGAAATGTCATACTTCCACCATGTTTTCCATCGTTTGAGCTTTTGCTCTTTTAATGACGTCATCTCATTGTGTCTTCTTCTTCTGCAACGGTTTAACGGCACCGACTGGAGAATTAGCGCCACCAGCTGTTTATCTGCTAATATTCACACGACAGCAGCGGATGGAAACAAACTGATTTCCTGGAAATTTGGTTTAAAATTTGTGCAACATTTGGAAACTCATGATTAGTATCTGAAAAAGCTCAGAATTTCTTTAATAATTTAATAATTACTTGTTTCCAAGTCATGCAAATATCTCTATATGTCTCAGAATATCTGAGAGTGCATTCGCTTCTCTAAGGCCAGGAAATTTAAAAGGCTTTCAGTCATTTAATTTAACAAATTCCATTTAAAAGGAATAAAATATGTAGCTTGTAGAATAGAGAGGCTTATCAATCTTACCTTTGATCTTGATAGTTTCAGATCAGAGAGCTAAAGAAACAATCTGAGATTAGATTTGTCTTATTTTGATGTTTTGTCAGAGTGTCAACTGTGAAGTCAGCAGTTAAAGGGGCAGTTTGTTGACCAGCAGCCTTACAGCAGGGTGACCAGTTTAACGTCCTGCATGTGAATCAGATGTTTTCAAAGAGTCTGAAGGGTTCGGAGCTCAGAGGTGAACCAATCAGCAGGGAGCAGAGGTCGTCCTGCAGGAGCTTCCTCTGAGTCTGAGGACAAACTGAAGCTCTAATATCACAGATGGAGGTTTAACAGGAAACATGAAGCTCCTTCTCTGCTTTCAGCTGCTCTGTCTCCCCCCTCACCCCCCCCCCCCTCCTCCCCCCCTCCTCCCCCATCACCATTTAAAAATATCAACTGTCAACTGTCACCTTCCTCTCCTCCTTTCCCTCAGTCCATCTTCTCCTCTTCCTCCCTGTCCCTCATCCCTCGTCCTTCTCCTTCACACCTCACTCATCCTTCCTGCCCCCCCGACCCCCATCCTCACCTGTTCCATATGTTCTCCCTCCCTTTCACCTCCTTCCCTCCCTTCCTTCTTCTTCCTGTGTATTACATACAGTATATTAAATACCTTCACATACATATTTATAAATTACATACCTGTAAATACATATTTATATATAACTTACCTGTAAATACATATTTATAAATTACATACCTGTAAATACATATTTATATATAACATACCTGTAAATACATATTTATAAATTACATACCTGTAAATACATATTTATATATAACATACCTGTAAATACATATTTATAAATTACGTACCTGTAAATACATATTTATATATAACATACCTGTAAATACATATTTATAAATTACGTACCTGTAAATACATATTTATATATAACATACCTGTAAATAGATATTTATAAATTACATACCTGTAAATACATATTTATATATAACATACCTGTAAATACATATTTATATATAACATACCTGTAAATACATATTTATAAATAACGTACCTGTAAATACATATTTATATATAACATACCTGTAAATACATATTTATAAATTACGTACCTGTAAATACATATTTATATATAACATACCTGTAAATACATATTTATAAATTACGTACCTGTAAATACATATTTATATATAACATACCTGTAAATACATATTTATATATTACATACCTGTAAATACATATTTATAAATTACATACCTGTAAATACATATTTATATATAACATACCTGTAAATACATATTTATATATTACATACCTGTAAATACATATTTATAAATTACGTACCTGTAAATACATATTTATATATAACATACCTGTAAATACATATTTATAAATTACATACCTGTAAATACATATTTATATATAACATACCTGTAAATACATATTTATAAATTACGTACCTGTAAATACATATTTATATATAACATACCTGTAAATACATATTTATAAATTACATACCTGTAAATACATATTTATATATAACATACCTGTAAATACATATTTATAAATTACATACCTGTAAATACATATTTATATATAACATACCTGTAAATACATATTTATAAATTACATACCTGTAAATACATATTTATATATAACATACCTGTAAATACATATTTATAAATTACATACCTGTAAATGCATAATTCTAAATTACATGCCTGTAAATACATATTTATATATTACATACCTGTAAATACATATTTATATATTACATACCTGTAAATACATATTTATATATAACATACCTGTAAATACATATTTATATATTACATACCTGTAAATACATATTTATATATTACATACCTGTAAATACATATTTATATATAACATACCTGTAAATACATAGTTATAAATTACATACTTGTAAATACATAGTTATAAATTACATACTTGTAAATACATATTTATATATTACATACCTGTAAATACATATTTATATATTACATACCTGTAAATACATATTTATATATTACATACCTGTAAATACATATTTATAAATTACATACCTGTAAATACATATTTATATATTACATACCTGTAAATACATATTTATATATTACATACCTTAAATACATAGTTATAAATTACATACTTGTAAATACATATTTAGATATTGCATACCCATAAATACATATTTATTTATTACATACCTGTAAATACATATTTATAAATTACATACCTGTAAATACATATTTATATATTACATACCTGTAAATACATATTTATATATAACATACCTGTAAATACATATTTATAAATTACATACCTGTAAATACATATTTATATATTACATACCTGTAAATACATATTTATATATTACATACCTTAAATACATAGTTATAAATTACATACTTGTAAATACATATTTAGATATTGCATACCCATAAATACATATTTATATATTACATACCTGTAAATACATATTTATAAATTACATACCTGTAAATACATATTTGTATACTATTTGAAAGTGGTCTCAGACTTTGGACCCCAGCATACCTGCACATACATGTACGTATTTATGTATTATATACTTGTAAATACATATCTATAGTTGACACCTACCTCTACATACATATTTGCATATAACATACATGTAAATACCTATAAATGTAATATTACATACTTATAAATACATATTAATGCATTTCATACCTGTAAATGCATACTGTGTATAGTTTTAATGAAGCATCTTTCCATACTGATACATCAACATACAGTTTCTGCTACAAATATCCAGCATTTTACCAGACTAGTAAAGTTTCTACTTGATGGTTTTAGTTGGTTAATACTTGTGTTTATTTGATGGATATCTGTGATGATCCTCATGCTGTTTGTTTTATGATTCTTTTAACGAGACCGTTTCCCTCCCCCTGTCTATCCCCCCCCCCCCTCCCCCCTCCCCCTGCTCTCCCCCCCTGCAGTCTGTATGTATAAGGAGCCGTCGCTGCACGAGCTTGAGGAGAAGCTGCTGAAGTCCTCGCGGAGCCCGACGATGAACAGCGAGGAGCGAGCGAGGAGTCTGGAGCGAGCGGAGCAGCAGCCGGAGGACTCCACAGAGCAGGATGGGTCATAGCCTGCAGCGACCCCCCCCCCCCACACAGGAGGAGGAGCAGGAGGCGAACTCCCGTTTTAACACTCCCTCTGTTCAGCAACAACAGCAACTACAACCACACCAACGACAACAACCGCCATGACGACGGCGACAACAAAGAAAACAAAAAAAAAAAAAACCTAAAAAAAAAAAAAAAAGGGGAAAAAATGTTCTTGCTCGTGATGAAATATTTTAAATCTATCGGGGGAGGGCGAGGGGAGAGGGGCTTATTTGAAAATGAAAAAAATTCAGGACGTTGACGATGATGATTTACATTTTATGCAAAAAGCCCTGCTGAAACGGCGCCGGGAGGCTAGCACATCTACTCTTCATCGCCACATCGTAATCATCATCATCATCATTACTGTCACAAAGATGACAAAATGTTTTCCGAGTCGAGCGAGCGCTGAGAACTCCGAAGCTTTAAGCCATGTAGAAACTTCACTTCCTTTCATTTCTTAACGAATGCAAAAACTTTCGCACTTTCGACACGCCGCGCTTCTTCTTCTTCTTCTTCTTCTTCTTCTTCGTATTGTTCTGTCCAATCAGAGAGAAGAGTTTTCTGTTCAGCTGCCACATGTCCTTGTTTTTTTTTTTCTTTGTTTTTGTTCTCGGGCTGGGGACTTCCTGCGGGTTTTGTTGCGGACACTGCCGATAAAAGGTTCAGAGGGGAATGAAATGTGAAAGACTTCCTGCTCTGTCTGAACCGGACTGTTTCCCCCCCTGGAGGAGGTCCGTCAGGTAATCTGCTTTATGTTTGTGATCTCAACAGTCTGACAGCCGGACGGTTTGTAGAAAAACTCAGATTATTGCGGATTACTGACATTCTGTGAGGTCGCCACAGGAGCATTGTGGTGTTTTCACGTTTCTGTCTGTTTACTACAAATCACATGAGCTTCACATCTCTGCTGATCATCGTCTAAATGCTCAGATGTTAGATTGACTTCCTTGGTTTCACTTCATTTATATGAAAATTAACCTGCAGAAACTTAAACACTGCTGCAGAAAGGCAAGGTTAATCCAACAAAAGAGTCCAGTGCTGCGTCTCAAATCGCTTCACTTCTGTATTTACACTTAACATTTTGAGTGCATAAGTGCGTTCACACTGAGATGTATGGGAAAATGCACTGTGAGAACCCGGATGGTGCACTCAAAACGGTCAAAAAGTTGAGTGTGGAACTATGGACACTTCTCGCCCTCAATGGTCGCCATCTTGGCTACGTAGCGGAAGGGGAGGGACCACTTGTCAAACTGGAAATGGCGGCCGAGTACGTTGTAACTACAGTAAACATCACCACATTATACAAATGTAAGTTATATATGTGTTTTTTAGCACTAAGCACCACTATACTGTTGTCGGATATAAGCCATCAGTATGTTTTTTGGGTTCATTTAGCAGTCTGTAATGATTTGGTAGCGCGGACGATAACGCGAATGCTAACGCTAGCTAATGCTAATTTGCGATCGTTGTTTCGGTAAGTGCACAACGGCTGTGTTTGATTTGAGACGACACTACCCTGTCAAAATTCATGCACTATGCCAGTAATTACACAGTGTACACAGTGTACTAACAGAAGTATGTGATTTGAGACACAGCTGACGTGTTTTTTTTTTTTAACCCGAATAACATACAAAGACTTTTTCAGCCCTGAGCAGCGTCTGCAGGTTTCAGATGAGAAAAGACTGGAGCACACTGGTCAACGCTGAAACACTACTGTGTCTTCATCAGAGTCAAAAAGGCTTCAGCTGGTGTCTGCAGGTCGTCTTCTCAGACAGTTCTGGCAGCCTGAGAGCCTGAGAGGCAAAACCCAGGGAAAAAAAAAAAAAGGGCATAAAATATCTGCAAAGCACTTAATAAGCACTGCTGCTTATAAATCTTGTTTCTGTGAGCACATGATAACTGATATTTTTATCAGCTCAGAGCTTCTCTCATCTGGATTGAAGCAGCTGCGCGGGGAGTAAACACAGCAGCTGTGTTACGTAACTTTAGACTCATCACTTGACACACATCAGATGTAGAGTTTCAGGTGGGAAACTTCAAACACTGTTTCCAAGGTGAGGGATGAACTTTCACGCTCAGATTTAAAGGGGGATAAAAACAGCATCTGACTCTGCAGAATTGTTTGGTTTCTTCAGTGTTTTTGACATGTAAAGAATCACTCGTTGAACCTGTAAACCAATCAGAAGCAAAATGTGCACAAAATAAAATATAAGATTATAGTAATTTGACTTAAAAGCTCATGAGAAAGATGACTGTCAAATATTATTTCTAAGGTCAAGAATTAACTTTGACACTCAGATTTAAAGTAGTTTTGATGCATCTAATAAAAGAAAAGAAGTTGCTAATAAAAGATCAAATGTGTTACTGACAGAAGAAGAAGTCAAAGTACAGAAGCTCTGAGAGGTAATGGTGATCAAACATCTAAAAAAAAAAAAAAAGTGAAAACTGTACACAATCCATCACAATCTGTAAAACAAATGTGTCAGTTGTCTTCATGTGGTGATGCAGTGATGCAGCAGAGAAGACAAACGATTCACATTCAGACAACTTTATTTATCCTGAAAGAGCAGTTCAGTCTGGCAGTAATAACAGACAGATGTATGCCAGAGACAGTCAGTACACAGGTACTCACAGACATGTCAATAAATGAATAAATAGATACATAATAAATAAGTAAAATCCTAGTCCCAGAAATAACAAGCCTCAGAATGACATCCATGAGATACATGGACGTTATGATGAGGATGAGGATGAATTACCATAGTTACTGCATCATAATTAACAAAAATAATCCAGTAGACTAAACAAAGACTGTTCAAGTCAGTTTTCATAGAGATGAAGTGAACCTGACGGATGGTTTATAAACTGATCGGTGAAGATGTGAAGCTGCAGGATTTAAAATCGCTCGATATGAAACAGAACGAAGAACCGTCCTCCTGTCTCTGCCTTCGTGCTGCGTTCAGGGTCTGATCAGATGATCAAGTTTTGCTGAGGAGTTGCAGGCTGAAATATTGCATGATGTATTTTTCCCAAAAGCGTTGTGACGCCCCCGCCGCGGCCGTTTTTGGGGGGATTTAAATGATTTATTGAGACACTAACAGCTCTGTTGTGTAACTCTGATCCGGTCTGAACAGGACTGAGCGGATGAGTCGACTCTGTTACCTGCCGGCATGCTCACGTTAAAACCTCTTAAAGATATGATCTGGTGTCTGATCTGATACGACAGAACATATAAATGTGTTGAAAAATGGCACCGCATGTTTTCTAGAGCATAACATTCACACGATCTGTCCTTTTTCCAAACACGATTGTATGTTTTCTTTTTGTCTTATAATGTGGTCGGGCACGCTGCGTTCTGATTGGTGCACTTTTTTAAAAAAAAAAAAAAAAAGGGGGGGGGGGGGGGGGGGGGGGCGTGTCGCTTTTGAACATGAAATTAATCTTTTAGAACAACATGTTAACAGCGTGTTAAAAAAAAAACATACTTAATAATGTTGGAAAACGACACGCCCTCCAGTTCACGGGCCAATCATGTGAAAGAGGCGGGGTTTAATGATGATGTCATCAGCTGGCGACCCCAATCAGTATTACAGCAGTCTCTCCAGCGTCATGATTGGTTCGTTTTTATTAACGACTGATTATTGACTATTTGGGGGATTTAATGGTTTGACTGAACACTACAGCTGATTATCAGTTATTGATTTTAATCTCAACATAAATCCAATAATATGTTTTTTTCCCTGCTTGGGTTGTTATGAGAATGATGAGAATGATCTTTGATTGTAGTATTTGATTATTGATTATCAGCCGTCATGCCAAAAACAGATATTTAACTCTTTTAACCATCATATCTGTATAATGTATTATTAAGACAAAACAACAACATGTATCTCCTGTTGCTGTGGTGATGACAGACAGGTGAATGTTGCATATATAAATGTAGACGTGCTGTTTGAAGGCTCCAGACTTACCTAATCGTGTTGCATTAAAGAAACCTGGGAATCCGGACGTTCTCAGCCTCTAAACTGCAGCCAGAGAGGACGGTGATGTCATGATGAAAACAGAAAATCAACAGGACAGAAAATGTTGTTTTGTTGAATATCAGTGAGTAAAAAAAATCTAATAGAGGCTTCACAAATGTTATTCTCATACCTTAAAGACCAACCAAGCAGCTTGTGTATCAAAATTATATAATAACAATTTAAAATGTGTAAATGAATAAACAAAAAGGGAATCATAATCAACTAATAATAATAACACATTTAGATCAATTACTGAGACAATAGTAGATGTTTACAGATTTCTTGAACACATTTACAGGCGTAAAACATCAGGAAACGTCAGAATGCTTGTTGCAAATTGCAGCTTGTTGCAGATTTGGTGAAACAGGCGTCAGATTTTTCCGTGATCATTTTCTCCTTCTAACATGAGACGAAGCAGCTGCAGGAAGTTTATGAAAGCTTATTAAACAGTGTCGAGCAACTTACTTAAAAATATTAAACTCGTTATTCAGCAGCAAAAGTAAACTCGTTACTTTACTTTCGTTAGCGGTCGTCCAGATGTTGCGTCTTTTGCGCACGTAAATTCAAAAGTGAAGCCGTCGACGCAACGCGCCTGTTTTTTCGGACGAGATGAAAATAATCTCAACTATTTCAAATGGAGCAAACACACTGCAGGTTCATGTGACAAGAATTAACCAATCAGCTCCACAGGATTTGCTCCACCCTTTCTGTCCAAGAACATCTGTTTGAGGAGGTCAGCCAATGCTGGTTGCCAACCGCCGCTAAAAAACAAAAAGAGTCAAGTTTTGGTTGCACCCGGATAAAAAGGATGAAAGCAACATCACAACATCTGTCAGCTCCGTCAGAATCCTCCACAGTCACATGTAGAAACAGAAAATGAGACGTTTGTAGTTTAACAAGCGGACAGGAAACAATTCAGAAGGACGTTAGCTAACGTTAGCGTAGCGTCAGTGATGCACGCAGCACTGCAGAAGTCCCGACCACAGCTGAACTAAACCAGCGTCAGGTGACTCCTGAATGTAGGTTTACCTGTAGCTAACGTTAATAATATCACTGTAACATATTATAAAAGTATTGCGTTACTGCCCGACGCTGCTTATTAACAACAACACTGTTTGTAAATAAATGTAAATATTCTGCAACTGCGAAACAAGTCAGTTTATTTCTTGTTTTCAGAGACAGAATTATTACAATCTTGTGTCACTGCGCAGGATTTGTGGGTAATGAAGTCTTTCAGATTTACAGTCACCTCTTGCTGCTTTATGGGGGCGCCAACGTGCAACTTCAACGTTCGTACATGTAGGAGAATCGATACTTTTAGATTGACTCACTAGTTTAAAAGTGTGACATCACTGTCCTCTCCTCGTCACAGCTCCTGGTCTCTTTGGTGTCATTTACCCACAATGCTCCTGTTCAGCAGCGTGTTTGGATGTGGGGCTGATGGGAGGATTCGGTGACATGTTGAACACTGCCCTGCCTCGTTTAGACGAACATCACTGCCCGGTCCAAACTTTAGTAATCTTCTTCTTGTCTTACTCAAACCCTTTATTCCTCTCAGACGTTACCGACCGAAATTTCCCAAAAAAATACCTTTTTTTTTTACACATTCCCCACTTCCTGTGTTTCATCAGACACATTTTATACTTCAAAATGGTAACAACCCTTCTGTCCTCCTCTACTAGTTCTATCACTGCCTTCATTTCTCTCAACAGGAGAAAATAATGTGTTAAAAACTGTTAATAGAGCTCATGTTGTGCAAGAGAAGCAGGGATGTATGGAGAGTCATTGGTGCCACAATTTTCACTTTTCAATCTCTGCAAGTTTTTCAAATCTCTGAAGGTTCCTCGATGCTGTTAGTTTTCACAGTGAATATCTCATAAGTCTGTAGTCTGAGCAAAAGCAGAACTTTTATTTCTGGAAATTCAGTGAAAACTCAACGTTTTATAAATGCAGCTATAATGTGATTTTAGCATTTTTGACACGTAAAAAGTGTGACAAAGTTTCTTTCAGTCTACAATTTTTTTTACATTTGAGAAAGTGATTTATATCATAAACTCTAACTGTGAAAGAACCAAAAAATCCTGCACACTGTCGATCACTTTTACTCACTTTATTGGCAACGTTTTGGTCCTCAGATCTTTGTCAAGTAAAACTTATGAATTTTATACATAAAAAACCCTTCAGTATATTCATGAATTTTACATGATGAAGGTCTGACACCAGAAATAACTTACAGTAGTAAAATAAATACATTACAAGTGTCCGAGTGTGCAGACTGTTTTGGTTTCCTCGCTGTATTTTTGACATTCTTATGAATGTTTCTGAGTTTTCAAACGATCTCACTCGTCGAACCTGTAAACCAATCAGAAGCAAAATTGTGTACAAATTAAAATAAAATATAAAATATATAGTAATTCGACATTATAGCTTTTTGGCAGGAACTCAGCTCAAGATTAAGATAATTTTGTCAAATGTTATTTCCGAGGTCAAGAATGAACTTTTCATTGCTGGATTCTCACCTTTCATTAGAGATAAAAACAGGTTTTAGTTGCTAATTAACGTCCAGATGTTTTAATGAGCAAAAATGAGCAGAAACTGCAGACAGATGATGAGTTTGGTGTTTTGACAGCAGAAGAGATTAAAATTAATGAAAAGAGGATTTTGGGGGGAAACTCGGTCACCTCCCGTCAGCCTCCGTCAGCTGACACAGGAAGCTTGTGGGGTTTTTTTTTGTTCGGTGACATCACACAGACGCAGAACGTAAAAAAATATTTGCATGTGAATAAAAAATAAAGATCATTATTTCTCCTGACAGCTGAATTATGATGCATGCTCTCTGCACATGCTGCCATTTAACGCTCAGTTAGAAGTGAGGAAATGACGAGGTGAAAGGGGGCGGGGTCATAGAGATTATTGGCTGACACGGCCCAGGTATTTCTAACACATTTTTTTTTTTAGATTTAATAGTTTTGGTTAAATGTGGACTGATGGATGGATGGACTGATGGAGGGAAATGAACAAACCAATCACAATCCACACCGTACTGCCTCGGAGAAAGTCTTCCAGTTGAGGTTTTGGGTCGTATCACGAGGATTGTAGAGACAGAACAGAAACACTGTTTTACTGTTTTCTTCTTCTGGTCCAAATGGACGTTGAATGTTTGTGACGAAGAGCGAATGCTCTTCTGTTTATGTTTCTGTTACCTTCAACACAACCAAAACACTCGACAGGAATGTTGTAACACGAGAGTCCTTTCTATCAGATCTACTTCTAGAGCTGTTTTTATCAGTATCTACAAATCACTGCAAAAACAGAAATGCTTCATATGTTGGAACTTGTTCTTCGGAAAGCTGTTAGTGCCAAAAAAATAAAAAATAAAGTCCCAGTTTTGGACTTTAAATCCTCAAATTCCTTCCCAGTGAATTTGTCTGTGATCATAAAGTAATTTGTGATTTATAAAAGAAAGTTGTCATCCTCTTATTGCAACTATTTCTCAGGCTCATGAAGTGAAACTGATAAATTAATAATGTTTAAGTTTCGGCATCCTGCGACTTTAACCATTTATTCACTTTTCTTTCTATTTTTTGTATTTCAATGCATCTTTTTTCTTTTGTTTTATCCCTGCAGCTATGTTTGAAAATAGATTTTTTTTGTGAATCCCTACAGACAGTAAGAATAAAATAAGCAATAAGTTCAGAAAAGGCAACAAAAATTAAATACAATAAAATGAAGAAACTCAACTGTAAACTGTGTTGAGTTTTAAACAATGAGCAGAATAATCAGATCAGAAAGCATGACTTTAATTGAACAATTTTATGAAATAAACTATTAAAACATGTGGGGTTAAAAATTTAAGCTTTGCAAAAAAAATTTATTTTGAAAATCAAATTTTAAAAATGAATCTCAGATGACTGTCAATCACAATGCGTGAAACAAACCCGCTAGCACACATTAATAAATAAAGCAATATTTACATGATGTGATCAATTTAAATCCTTTTTTGTCAAAAACATAAATATATATATTAGCAATATATGGGCTCAAATAGAAGATTTTGAACTTGTGAAAGGACAACCCAGTATCACGCCAAACCGTGTAAGGCTGCATTCACACCAAATCAGGCGGTGCGGCGTTCAGCAGCAGGGTCGAGCGGAGGTGTGCAGGGGTGGGGGGGTGTGGGCGTGTTTATTTGCGCTCTACAATGTAACCGCTGTGAAACAATCAGAAAATAACGTTTTATTGATCTGATTCACAGGCTTTCTCGCTACCAGCACTCCCTCTCTTCATTCACTCTCTAACTCGCTTGACTGGCTACAGTCCGGTGCAGCACCGCAGCGGCTAAAACAGCCGCAGCCAAGCCGCGCTACCCCCCATTCAAATGAATGGGACGACTGGCGTTTTTCGCCGCACCGCCTGATTTGGTGTGAATGCAGCTTAATGCAGCCGCCGATCCACCGTGTCAGTGTCACGTTTTCACTCGCCCAGGCCTGAAAATGCATTTATACGCAATGCCAACAACTCCATCTAGTGGCCGTAGTAATTATGACCCGGAGAAGTGACGCAGGTCAGATGACGTCAATATAAGGTGACAAATTTCCATCTTCAGAGGAGGCTGGTTGGATGGATGGATGACAAAAAGTGGACGTAGCTGCAGGAGACCGCTGTTCACTTTCCGTTTCCAACCGCGAGTTGGGACAGTTATTTAAAAACCATAACTGCGATTGTTGTGGAGGTTACTGTTGTCATGACGGCGAAGGTGGCATGTTTCAAGTAATCATTTTAATCCAAACTATGATCTTTCCCAAAACCTAACCAAGTGTTTTTTGTACCTAAACCGAACCAGACCTGAACCACGGCGTCGTCACATCATCAAACATCATTATTGTTTAACAGTGATGTCGTCCGGCTGATTAGAGGCACCAGATTAGAAAACGCTCCCAACGTACATGTGTGAACTTTTCAGGCCTAGTCGAGGTAAAACATGACACTGACACGGTGGGCCGTCGGGTGTATTACACACTTTGGCGTGACAACACACGCCACACATCCGGTGTTTTTATATGAGCCTCTGTAAATATGTAAAAGTATAGAAAAGATTTATTGTTGTAGGAAAAATTTGAGAATTCTTTCTGTACACAAAAGCACCTAATTTCTCTGTTTGTCTTTGTGAAACCTCACTCTTCATATATTTTGAGCACAAATGTTAAACATTCTCTTTTTTTTTATCGAGAACTACACATCTTTTCCACACAAACTTGTCATGCAGAGTTTTTCCAGAAGGTTGCAGTAACACCACTTCAAGCTTGAAATCTTATTGACTCTTATTTGACCCCGTAGAACATCACAATCCAGCTCACCTGAAGCTGCGTTCACATCCTGTAGGATAAAACATCCTGATTGGAAAGATTGAAAATATAAATTACAGCACAAACTAAAACTCCTGAATGTGTTTTTTTTTTTGTGTGTTACTTGTATTTACGGTAAATCCAGTGTCGCCTGAAGGCAGCATCAGTATATAAACTCAGAAGTAGAAAACGTAGAAAGGACACTCTCCAGTTAATGTCTGTGATTTTTAAAGGGAACAGCTGGTTGACTTAAAGGCGTCAAAAGGCTTCAAATATTTCTCACAAATCCTGATAAGTTTCTGTAAATACTCAATAACGTCCTGACAGTATTTCCAAATATTTTCCATTAGAATCATAAAAACTCGTGAGTCTCCTCTTGACGCCTTCGTGTTGACCAGCTGAACTCTTTATCGTAACTTTATCCAAAACCTAAGAGACTCGGCCTGTAGGGAGCGCTGTCGCTGTCGCATGAGGGAACGTCGCGGCACTGCCGACGTCCACCGGCGCAAAACGATGATGTCATAACCAAGCGACAGAAGCCCTCTGGCGGTTTGGTCGGCAGGAGGATGACGAACTGTCGCCATGTTGAAACGTCTTTGTCTTTGAAGCCTGAAATCTTTCTTTGTGTTTGCTGATGTTTGCACCTTTTTCTGAGACACCTTCATATAAACGCATCATATATTAGAAAAAAAAAAAATCATCGCAAATACGCAGCAGGATGAAAATGATTATTGAAAAATTAAAAAAAAGAACAATATAAAAGATTTTGTGTCTGTCGTGTTTGTTTTGATTCCTGCTTTTTTCTGCCTGGAAGGTTTTTTTATTTTTCTGTCAGAAACTTCACTGTTGAATCTTTAAAAAGCTGAGTGTTCAGACCAAATCACTAACGTAACTTTACTTACTTTGCAATTAAAAATTAATCAGCTGCGTTTGGCTGTGACATACAAGATTTTATTTCCTGGTTAAAAGCTTATTGAAAGACCAACAAAGCAGGAAACAGTCGTGATGTGATAAAGGCAGCTCAGTGTGCTTTAAACTATCCAGTCTGACGGCTTTCAGGTTGATTTTCCTACTTAAATCTCTCTAAATATAAATAGAAATATATATAATAAATAAAAAGACAATGAATAAAAACAAAACAAAGACTCTTATCTGGATTGTGTAACAATTTAACTCGTACCAGGAGCTAAATTTACCCACAATCTGACCCTTTTGAGTGACCCGTCAGCTCACCTGACATTGTTCAGCCGCCACAGGTGTTAAGGTTGTTGTCAGATGTTGGAGCTCCGGTTGAAAAAGTAAAATGTCTTTTTCAAAACTATCCAACACAAAAAAAAAGAAAGTTTGACAGTGAAAAACGTGCATTTAAAGGATGAGCAGACTGAGAAATGCGTGTTCATGACACCATTATGCTTGATCTGCAGTGAAACTGTCAGTAATGAAGAGTGAGAACATAAAACGCCACCAAACACGCCCCAAAAAACAGGAAGAAGACGTGAAGCAGCTGAAGTCGTGATGTCAAACCTCCAACAGAATAAATGTAATGAAGACTTAGAGCAGCGTCACTGGCGTCACACCTTTTCTCAAGTTTAAGGTCTCAGTTACACAACAAGGGAGTCACGTCTCCCCTTAATACAGAAACGCTGCTCATGTACAGAGTTCAGTGCAGTTTTTGTACATAAATCTCATCATGTAACGCAGCCTCACTGCACCTCTGATATGATGGAAGTTCTGTGACTTGTAATTGAGCGACTCTGCTCTAAAACCTTTCCTCTGACATCTGATTCACTCAACTGAGTCGCCTTCATTACTCATTACTGTGAGCTCACAGAAACTTAAAGATCCCCCTCCAGACATGTTTTAAAATATATAAAAAATACTGCTTATTATATGTTTTGTCCACAGAAAAACTTCAGTTAACAAGTTAAAATCCTGAAAGCATCATCTCCTGCTTCTCCGTCATGTAAATATCCAGAATCTATGAACGATAAGTTCCATACAGGACCACGATTGGCTCCAAACTAGCTGTGATGTCACAAATCCTGCAGGTACGTCCAGGTGTTAAACTGAGATTTGAGGTGAGTTCAGAGAAACTTTCAAAACGCACAAAGAATCTCATCCACTAAACCGCTACCGTAAAGACTACTAAAGCTGCTCCAGTTAAAATAGAAGCGCCCCGTCAGGTTTTAAATCATAACCTTCTGTCTCGGCTGTAGGTTCGGGTCCTTATGGGACAGCTTCTGGGTTCGGACCCGGACCGCCGTCCGCCAGTTAGTGACCTCTGATGTAGGAGAACCTACGGTGGCGGCAAAAAAACGTGAAAACAATGTGTAGCATACCCCACCGAAATATGGTCTGACACTTGAACTGATGATTTTAGGTTTAATGACAATCCCAAAACCAATGTCACAAAACAATATATTAGCCACCTTACCATAGCTTAACATTAGCTCGCATTAAGCTAAAGCTAACTCAGTTAGTTAAACAAACAGTAATAAAACGTTACGTAAACTACTTTAAGAACTAACCACGCATTAATATTACACCAAATACTAACCTTGTGCCTCATCGGGGGGGTTCTAAAACATTGCATTTTTCCCTCTTAGTTCTTTCATCTTACTGTTTATCTTCACTGTTGCGTACAGCAGGAACTGGGTGAGTACCAGAATGCTGCCTTCAAAATAAAAGCCCTTCTCATCAAAACAGGAAATAAGGCACTATAAACCTGAAACAGGTAAAATATGTAATGAAAGCGACAAAGTGATGTTCAACAGGGCTATCTTTTCTTTACAGCTAAAACATAAATTGGGTTATTTACACAATGAAAGGCCCTCTCTAGAGCCAGTGTTAGCCTTGTCCACTCTGGGCTACTGTAGAAACATGGCGGTGCAATATGGCGGACTCTGTAGATATAATCATCATTCTAGAGTAACGAAAACACAACGATTCTTATTTTCAGGTCATTATACACTAATTAAAACACACTTATGAATATTATACTATAGTTTGTTTCGCTAGACGTCACTGAATTCTACACACTGCACCTTTAAAGATGCATTCACTCACCCCTCTAGAAGTGGGAATTATGAGTGACTTTGCTGATTTTTAATTGTTACATCCAGTTAAGTAAGTCAAGATGTTTAAAGGCTCAGATTATGAGGCTGAATCACTGTCTTTAGTTCTTTAGTGCATTTTTTTACTCGCCACACTGACAAAGGCGAGAAAACGTTTGGTGGATGAAGCAGAGAGCCGGACTGGAGAAGAGTTGTGTTGATGTGTTTTCATGTTGGTGGAGTTGCACTACAGGTCACCCCGTCTTCACTTCCCTGTGTGCAACAACAAAGCAGAGAAGAATGAAAGTTGTTGTCCTCTATTTTTAGTTTACTGTCAGTATGAATTTCAGATGTGAACTTTAAAAATACCCTCTACTACTCAGGCCCGCATACGTATGAAACACTGATATGTTAAATATTTTAGACGATGCTCATCATGATCTCGTGTTAAACTCACTGACAGAGGAAGTTAAGAGTTTGTGGTCTGAAGTGTGTGTGTGTGTGTGTGTGTGTGTAGTTTAAAAGCTGGCTGTTATTCCTGAAACACAGTGACGGACTAAAAGCTTGCAGAGCGTCTCTCCACTCTGCCGGAGTATAAATACACTCAGCAGCTGGTTTCCACTCAACAGACGAGTCCGTCTAATGTTCTGATGTCTTAAGAGCTGCGCGGCCTCATCCAGTTTTTATGAGAAGACACAAAAACACAACTCTGCTGTTGCCGAACAACACGGAGCTACATCACACTCTATCTATCTATCTATCTATCTATCTATCTATCTATCTATCTATCTATCTTTCCATCCAGTCATCTATCTATCTATCTATCTATCTATCTATCTATCTATCTATCTATCTTTAACTGATGTCATATTTTCATACTTTATTGCAGAGGGGAAACTGGTTTGCAGCATGTGCACAACATTTAACATACACAATAAAAACTTTCACTCTAAGAAAGAAAGAGAAAACAATCAGCAGCAGTCGATTATTTTTCTATTTATTGATTAGTTGTTGGGTCCATAAAATGTCCATAAAGGGTGAAAATTGTCGATCAGTGTTTCTAAAGTCCAAGATGACGTCCTCAAATGTCTTGTTTTGTCCACAACACAAAGATGTTCAATTTACTGTCATAGAGACTAAAGAAACCAGAAAATATTCAGATTTAAGAAGCTGGAATCAGAGAATTTTGACTTTTTTTTTTCTTTAAAAAATGAGTCAAAGTGATCAAAATAGTTGGTCATTAATAATCTGTCAATCGACTAAGTGTTGCATCCTTACACTAGGGGTGTACCCGAATACAAATACGTTATTCCGCAAAGCACAAATAGTGTTTTTTTTTCTACCAATATTTGTTTCATACAAATATTTTTAAAATTATTTGTTTTCAGGAAGAAAAAAACATGTCAAATACCAGCGTGCAGGTCGGTTACATCACTATCTCAGTGTCTCTCCTCTGCTCCGCTGTGACGTCTATCAGCAGGTCTCAACGAGGGGAGTCACATCCACCTGCTACATGACGCACATTTCCATATTTGGACATCAGTCCCGGAGTTGGGGGTGTTCCCCAGAGATAAAGCTGAGCTACTGACACAGACTCTCCATAACCTGTTGTTCCTCTTCTCCTTTCCACAAAGTTAGGATGTAAAAATTAGGCAATAAATGAAAAGTGCAAAGCAAGAATCACCTTTGAAGTTCTTCCCCACACGTTACAGACTGTGCTGTCTCTGTGTTATGGGTGTATAAATAGGTAGAGGTCTGTCTGCAATCAGCGCAGTCGTCTATGATCTGGGAGACTCCAGTTTGAAACCCGGTGTGGGGACCTCCTTCATAAGGTAGTTTATTCATGAACACTTCTTGTAACACTTTAATTTATTTTCTAAAATCAAAAGCATAATAAAAACAAAAACAGGATTTTTAAGCATCTTTCTACTTTTATTCGAATACAAATACAAATAATTTTGCTGCCTCAACAAATACAGATACAAATACAAATACTGGGCTCTCTGCACATCCCTTGTGTTGCATCTTTACTCATGATGTACGAAGATTCAATGTGAGGGACGGACATGAGGAAGAAAGAAGCTCCATCTCATTAGACGGTGGTTTGAGTTTTTCATCCTGCTGAGAGAAACAAGAAGATCTGTTTAAACTACAAGTGACTGACTGGGAGAGAAATACACAACAAAATGATCCAGTGGCGGAGTAACGTTTCTGATGCAAGTCAAACCTTTTAGACTTATATCACACAGGATGCTCAACGGCTGGAGGAGAACCGCTCCGACAGCAGCATCACCTGTACGGAGCTACTTTTGTGTCTTTATTATGCAATCAAACAGAATAAGTTTGCAATCAAAAAATTATTGCAAGTAAAATAAATTTGTGATCAAAATGCAAAAAAAAAAACGTTTGTTTGTGAATCCAGAAGTTTTTGTTTGTTGTTGATCTGAACTTTGTGGGCGGGACCTGCGTCTCTATTGGCAACATCCATGTCAGTAAACAAGAGAGGCACAGCTACGTTTACACATAACGTCTGTCTCAGTAACAGCAAGAATGTTAGGTTTGAACTGGTGCACGTAGATTACTTTTGTTTAACGATCTGTGATGTTGTAACGGGTAACGAGCAAGTGGCTAGCTAATTGAGCTAAGCTAGCAGCTACGGGCTGACAAAATAATATCGATTTTTTTTTAACCCTTTACAACGTCACAGATCGTTAAACAAAAGCAATGCATGATTAAACAAACACAAACAAAAACAAACAGTCACCTCGGACACTGACGACCGGTAGAGAACCTGACACCAAAGGAGAAGCTGCAGTTTAGACATCCTTAAAGTTTAACCTCAAACGTAAAAAAGAAGAAGTTCCCCACAATGTGTTGTAAGTGACATTGAAAGAAATGTCACTGTTTTGTGCAAAGTCATATAACATCAGCACGTAGCTGGTGGATGTCCTGGTGGAAGACCATATATGGGTGAAGATGTGTTGATATAAAAAGAAAAGCAAAGAGAGACGGACAGACTCTCTTTGAGCTTCCTTCCTTTTTGGGTCGTCACTTTTTCCAGTTTGTCTTTTTGCATCTTTAACTTTTATATTTTACTTTTTGCATTTTGCAATACTCAGTTTTGAAAACCGGTTTGTATTTTTATACACGCTCATCTCTGAGGTCTTCTAGTATCTCCAGGTAAGAAGACGCCCCTCCTGGGATATGGCTGACATGAGATTTAAATGTATTTACATTACAAATTTATAATGAATTTTTGCTAAGGATAAACTCACAATGTTTATGTATGAACAGAACTGTAAAGCTTTAGATTTGATGATTGAGATCAACCTGCTGCACATGTGATAGAGATATAACTTCAGCACAGAATCAGGTTGAAAGGTTTATTATAGGTGTTTAATTGGCTAAACTGTTAGAGTCAGTGCATCAAAGCCGCCCTATAAAACCCGGTGAGTGCCCTCGACCGTCAGAGTGGGCCTCCTCCGGTGGTGACCTGTTAGAAGACCATCACCTATTTGCACTGATACACTTGGTTGCGACCCGGCTGTCAGGCATTCCTGACTAAACAGGCCCGTTTAGAGCGGTTCAACGACAGCTGGTGATTATAGACGCCAGGCTGAACTCTGGTTCCCTAAACAAGGAAGACAACCGTCTGCTGGTTCCTCATCCACACCGGCAGAGGTATCAGTTATCTGCAGACACATATGTACTATTACTGCAATACTTTAACTACATCAAGCTCATAATACTTATGTACTTTTACTGTAGTAGGATTTTTCATGCAGGACTTTTACCTGTAATGGAGTATTTTTACATTGCTGTAGTGGTACTTTTACTGCTGTAAAGGATTTGAATACTTCTTCCACCACTGCTTAGAACTATCACAGACATCTTGGACTTATGAAGCCCACTGGGAGCTCTGGTCTGCAGAGATAACCCTCTCAGGATCAGGAGACAGTGGAGTCATCTTGCAAACACAAGACATGCAGCAGCGTGGGACATAATAGGAAGACTTTTACTGTGAACACTGGTTTGAGGGTCAGAAAGGTCACTGGTCAAATAATAGATTAATATAATATCCTGTTTTATTTTGAAATGAACCTGTTGGCAGACTCAACGTTTCCTGCAGCTGACAAACTGTGAACGTTGAGACTTTTTGAGAGAAGAAGTTGACCTGAACACAGCTCAGCTGTTTGATGAAGTCAGCTGTGTCCACATATTTTTGGCCATATAGTGTGTATAAAAGGTGTTTAACTTCTGTCATGATAAATATAGACATATATATATATATATATATATATATATATATATATATATGGTTACTAGAAAGACTGAATAGGACTGAAAATAGAAACAGGTGCAGTACATGACATCAGCCACCAGGTGAATCTGATGTGTCCTTCACCTGTAATTACACAATGACGTCACAAGGGGGAGACATTTTATTAAGGATGGGGTGAGAGGAGCAACAGCTGTAAATGTAACTGAACACATCTGTGAGTAAATAATCCTGTAATTTGTGATCAGATTACAACTTTAGATCATTTATCTCCATCAGGCTGAAACAGCTGACTGATGTGTTTGTTTGTTTGTTTGTTTTTTTATAATAATCTTGAGATGTTTGTTTGTTATGATCTTGTTTAAGGTCAAGAAACTTCAGGAAGATAAAACTAAACACTTGAAGACTTTTAAAGTGTGTTTATATGAAATGAGACACAACATTAGTTTAACAGAACAAACAAGATGTGATGGAAGAAGCTGCTGGAAAAGAAGATGACAAAACATCTTATATCTCAAATATCCATAAGTTGGTTAACAATAACAAAAATACATACAGATACATAATAATCGTCTAATAGTACATTTACATACAGATACACACCGATATACTGTATAATATATGTGAGGAAAGACAAAAAGAAAGAGGATGTTTTAATAAGAGATCAGACAGAAACGAGAGAAATAATATAATAATATATTTATTTATTATTTAAATAATATATTTATGATAAAAACTAAAGTATTGAATCATTTAATACAAGTGGTTTAGTATATTATAAACATAATTTTTTTTCATTTTACTGTGATGGAAAAGCAAAAACGCAAATTCTTACATTTGAGGATGTGGAAACATTAAATATTTAAATGACCGAAACGATTACTCGATTATCAAAATAGTCATTGATTAATTTGCAGTTTTAAAATATATTATTGCATTATTTATCTATTTTTATTTCTTTATTATCTTGGGATTTAAACAAGTACACTTTGACTTGTGGAGTAAAAAGTACACGTGGAGTAGAAATATAAAGTAACATAAAATACTCAAATAAAGTAAAAGTACCTCAAAGCTGCAGCAGGTTACAGAGACAGAAGATGATTTTCTTTCATTTCAGAGTAAAACAAAAACTGATCGATCTGTGTGTGTGTGTGTGTGTGTGTGTGTGTGTGTGTGTGTGTGTGTGTGTGTATGTGTGACCTGTTGTTATCCTGGTGATCAGACTATTGGGAGGCCTCGTGCTGTTGGGAAATCACACTGATCGATGTCGCAACGGAGTCAGTGAGGAGGAGGACGAGGAGGAGGAGGAGCGTCAACCGGAATACGCTCAACTTACTTCCTACATACACACACACATACACACACACACACACACACACACACACACAAACAAACACGTACACACAAACAAACACACATACACACACACACACACACATACACACACACACACTAACACACACTAACACGTTTTATCTTATATTTTCATCGCTTTTTGCGCATTTGACGCAGTTTTAAACCGTGACGCGTCTCTGCGTCTTCCTCAGTGTCTGAACTTCAGTCCAGCTGTCAGCAGCTGTCTGACCGTCTCTTCTTCGTCTCTGTTTTGGTTTCCTGTAGCGTATAAATGCACCAATTCGATCAATTAATTAGTTGATTAGCACGTGACGTCAATCAGGTCTCGTTAGTTACTCCGCGGGCTCCTCGCGCAGCCCCCCCGGTGCGCCGCCGTAACTCCCGGAGATTAACAGCCGCGGTCGAGCCCTGACACGGGGCCGTTAATCACCAGAGACCCGCTGCTGCTGCGGTGGTAACTGGAGGGTGGGTGAGTGTGTGTGTGTGTGTCTGTGCTGACTCACACACACACACACACACACACACACACACACACACACACAGTAAAAACAAACACGGCTCCACCCCCGCCCGTCCTGCTCCACCGAGAGGGACTCGCATCCAGACCGGACAGACACCGAGCAGCAGAGCGTCCCGACCGGCTGTCAATGTAAGTGAAGCTCCGGCTGTTTTATTCTTTGTTTTCATGCTTTTCTCTTTGGACTCTGGTACTGTCACTGCTGCTGCTGTAGTCAGATTAACTTTTATATCTTATATTTATCGGTTCATTCACTAAAAGTCACCTTGAATGAGAGAATCAGCGGGATAACCGTAAACCTACAGCGTGTTTCCTCCGCACTGGACCCGGTTCACCGGTCAGCCTCCGGTCAGAGTCCTGCGGCCGGAATTTCATTTAAAAATCTTGCAATTTATTGTTCGCTCGATTATTATTAGTGTCACATGAACGGCAAGAACACAAATACAAGTTGTGTTTAGTCAGCTGAATGTGAGGTTCAGTTCGGTGAACATCCAGCTCACCAACCTGCGATTAATCCCTCAGAATTACAATGTTTGTTATTCTCTTAATCTCTAATTCAACGCGATGGACAGAAATGCAGCGAAAGAGTCTCTTAAAAGTTCATATTTCGATGCTCACTTGATTATTTATATGTCAAATTAACTATAAGACCGTAAAGATTTTAAAATATCTTGTAATTTGTAAAAAAAAGTTTTCAGATGATGAAGAGAATTTGACTTTTGTAAAAGTGAGTGAGGAGAGTTTTTCCGCCTGCAGAGTCTCTCATCGATCCGCTCTGATAATCAGATTATCCTGAAACAGATCAGATCTGGAGACTCTGCAGTGATCAGCAGGAACACAGCTGACACACTGCACTCCACCTTCACCATCATCATCATCATCATAGTCATCATCATCATCATCATCATCATCATCATAGTCATCAAATGTTTACGTTTCATTAAAACTTATGACACAAAAATAACTTCTTACATAAATCATTAAATGTCAAACGAAGAACTTTCTTCCAAATTCTACTAAAACAAACTGAAAGTTTTGTTTGTTTGTTTTTACATCAGGAGGAATCAGCAGACATGAAGAACATTTAACTAAAGAGTTTATTTATTTATTTGTTCACCCAAGTTGACAAAACCAACATACACACAACTTATAACAACAGTAATAATAATAATAATAATGTAAAACACATGAAATCCATCATATTAGAGACAATTAACAAAACACCTGAACTCAACATGTTTGTGTTTGTGACTGTTGATCATCTGAACATGTTCACATTTTATACACTGATCAATCAACGAATGATTAATAACAATAATGACAGTCCTGCTATGATGTAATAATACGATCCGTCCCTCAGTTTGATAAAACACAGAAACTAAAACTATTAAAGTCTTAAACTTCATCAGACTGCAGCACGTTTCTAAATGTTTCTGGTTCTTCGTGGGTTTGGGTTGATCGATCAGTTTCCTTTCTGTTCAACAGATCATTAAGTTTGATGTTGTCGTTGTTTGTTCTGCTCGTGTTTGTGCTCATGATGTTGTTTAATTCTTATTATTATTTTTATTATTCTCTGTTCTATTATAGTTTCTGTCCTGATGTAGATGTTAGTCTGTTTTCTGTAACACCTGAGTTTCTCCCCTCGGGATCAATAAAGGTGATCGTATCTTAACAACTAATCATTTCATTATCGATTCATCGTCTATGAGTTCATTTAGTGTCACATCTGAGAATCTGGAAACCAGAAGATGTTTTTGCTTGAAAAAGAAAACAGTTGCGGATTAATTTCCTGTCGCCGATCGATCGATCGATCAATCATTGCAGCTGTGATGAACTGACTCCAGATGTGAATCCAGACGTAGTCCTCCTGCTGTTATTGATCCGTCTGTCAGGTTTCTCCTGCAGCTCTTCAGCTGATTGATTCTGGTTTACAGTCTGTTGCTTGTTGAATGAAAGTTCAACTTCCTGTTCGTCTCTTTTCCAGAAAAAACAGCAGAAACCTTCTAAACTCATCAATCGGACGTGTCTCTTGTTTCTCTCGGAGGATTTCAGGAGTTGCTTAGCGACCGGACTTCAGTCGGCGTTTACCTCTAATAGATGGAAACAGTCGTGCTGTCGTGTCTTTTCAGTAATTGAAATAACTTCACTCTCTGTAAGTTTATTACAGGTCACGTTGTAATAAAACCTGTCAGACTGTCAGATCAACGTCTCTGAAGTCACACTGACTTCTTTTTCGTTTCATCTCCGTCGTTTTAGTTTTTATGTGTGTTTTCCTTTTCTTGTCGCTTGTGAAACGTCTCACCGACCCAGTGTGTCCTGCATCACTTCATGTCGTGTTCTGATTGGTTGGTTCGGACACATTGTGAGAGTTTTGTCTCAATCTGTCGTCGGTGGTAGTGAGAGCTGTGACGCCGTTTTGACACCACATTTCATCTCACCATCGTCAACTTTTTGTCTCTGTCTGAACAAACACGGTCAAGACGTCTTCACACACACCGGCGTTGCCTTTATTAGGACATGTCAGCGCTACATGTGAAAATAATGTTTATTTATACACTTAAGAGTGTCGATGACCACAGCAGATGTTCCTCAGAAGAGAGGAAACCGCAGAGTAACTGAGAATGATCAACTACACTTAAGATATAACACACGCTTAGATAAGATCAGACTAGTGTGTGTGTGTGTGTGTGTACGTGTGTGTGTGTGTGTGTGTGTGTGTGTGTGTGTGTGTGTGTGTGTGTGTGTGTGTGTGTGATGCATGGTGTTATTGAGGCAGCTGTGCTCCTGTATGTCCCTCCAGGGATCCACTAGCTCTAGCCTGATCGTCCACTGTGACACATCGTCTCTCCGTCTGTCTGCTGCTGCCTCTCTCTTCATCTTCCTCTTCCACCTTTTCATCGTCCCCTCACTCCCTCACCTCGGCCTCCGTCTCTCTCTCTGTGGAGACACTGTGAGACTAACAGCTGAAACTGTTTAGATATTTCAGAACAAAAGTCAAGTCAGTGTTTTCATCTCTCATGAAGCTGTTATCATACATAACATATCAGGTACGGTATTAACTTACTGCTTGAGAGCTAAACTACAGGTCTTAACTCGTCCTGTTCTCACCTCACACTGCAGTTTGTCGCTTTCCTCCAACTATCTACATGGCTGTAAGCGACTTCATCCTCTGTTCTACACTGTCTCCTCTGCTTCATCTCAGCTCTGTTAACATCAAACTGCTCTGAAATGAGCATCAGATTGATGAGGTTTATATTACTGATCCTGTTTTTGACACACTTGTAATTAGTGTGATCATAGTGATCTTAACGACTCGCTTCAGCATCACAAACTCTGCGCGAGCCTCCTCTGCACTCACAGCACATGAGAAGTGTGTTTGCAGGTTTTCTAGTTTCTCTAGAGAGAGAAACTCTCAGGACTGTTTTGCCACGATGACTTTTCTCAGTTCCAAAATAGTGAACAATGAGTGAATATCCATTGTGTCTCATGTATCGAGGATCCTACGTACCTGCTCTTCATGTCATCAGAGGTTTTTGAGTCGCCTTTAAACTTGTTACCATGACGAGAGCTGAAGAGCTCCTCCTCCTCTGCAGGGTCAGCGTGGTCTATTGTTCCTCTCAGGGCCTCTTTGGTAACTTTAACCACTGGTTGGACAGGTTGTGGAAGAGTCCAGATCTTCTCTTAAGAGAAAGACAACATGCATAAGTACGTCCTTCATCATTTGACAGAGAGCCAGTAGATGTTTAGCTTCAGTTGGGGCTCATCCAGCTGTTTCTGTTTATGCTAGCAAGAGATGCTGCAACAGCAGAAGAGGTTCGTAGGCGCCTCAGACCGTCCTGCTTTCTGCACCAGTGCAAACGTTGGCTGAACATTATTAGACATCACTGTAAACGTGCAGGAATTTCCCGCCTTGTTGGTGTCAGATTTGCAAGAATCAATGAAACTATGCTCAATACCCACAATCCTTCAGTGTCATAAACGTGCAGAAAACATATCAGGCTGATGTGTCGAGTAGTCTGAGAGATTCACTGCAGACAGATACACATCACATAAAACACAACTGCATTACAAAGAGAACAAATCATTAACAGAGAGGGAAAAAAACAAGTTTGATCATCAGGATGATTATTAAAGGCTGAAATAAAGAGCAGCAAACTGTTCCACACCTCCAGATGAACAAGCAGTGATTAGTCAGCAGATCTGAGGAGGAGTTCAGAAAGATAAACTGGAGCCAGTACGCCCAGTGCTTTTTATTATCTGCTAACCAGTGAAGAGAAACCAGTACGGGAGGGATCCGATCTCTCTGCTCGGCGCCAGCGAGGCGTCAACAGTCGATAAAAACATCTTCTCTCGTCTCCGAATCCTGAACAGACAGAAAGGATTTTAGATTGAAGAAGATGCTGACAGCAGTTTATTTATTTATCAAATGTTAAATCAGACGTAACCTGCAGTCTTTACTGTGGTTTTACTAAAGTCCTCAGTTTTATCCTGGTTTAGTTGAGTTCAGTACCTACTGGGAAGCCTCCCAGCATGCACTGGGGCAGTAGTGGATATAAGTCTGTTATTTTGTTCTGCATTTCACAATGTTTCTACTGTTTCATCACTTTCATCACACAAAATGAAAGCACTTAAAAACTCGAGAAAGTTTAATTGCATAAACAACTTTTTTTTTAAACATTTTATAGACAAAATGATTAATGCAGAAAAGAATGAAAACAATAGTTAGTAGTTAGTTTCAGCCTGTGAAACATTTTAAACTGGCACAAGTTTATCTTTTAAAATGTGAGTTCAATCAACAACAGTTTAAACTGTCACTTCTCCTCTCTGACTTTCACATCTGAGTCGATGTTGAGCAGATAAATGAAGTGAATTCATTAGAGGTGAAGGTCATTATCATCCATCCATCTCGTCTCGTCTCCCGTAACGAGCCGATTAATCCCGCCTCCTCTGATTTAACTGCTGCTGCTGCTGCTGCTGCAGGGAGGGGGCGAGAGACCTTGATACACACAGACAGGAGAGAGAGAGAGAGAGAGACCTTCTACCAGGAGATGAGCTTCACTTTCTCATTTAATGCATTTATTCAACACACACACGTCAGATTTACACTGAAACTCTCATCTGTGCAGAAACTATAGACAGTTTTGTAAAGATACATTTCCAATAAAGTTTATTCAAAGCAAATGACAAAAAGAGAGAAAGGCAGAGTTACAATGAACAGAGAAGAAGAAGACAAGGAAAACATGGAGCATGTAATAATGATAATAATAATGATAATAATGATGATAATAATAATAATAATAATACCACAACCGATCTGACAGGAAGTGGTCAGATTTTCTTGTTCTGATGTGATAAAAGATGAATGAACGGCACATTAACAGTCTCTCTCTCTCTCTCTCTCTCTCTCTCTCTCCGCAGGGCGTCCTTCATCTCCACCTTCTTCCTCCTTGTCGTGGTCGCCACGGCAACGCCGGCTGTCAGTCAGTCCAGTGACCCGTCAGGTAGGTGACAGACGTGTGAGATGTGATCGGTGCTCGTTGGCGGTTTCTATTTTCCACCAGCGCTGAAACATTTGACAGTGTTTTCAGGTCACGTTAAACATGTTCGCTGTGTTTTTGGATTGTTTTTAAAAAGTTAAATGTCCACACTGAATTATCAAAACTGTAGAAATGCACAAATATATAACCAGAGAAGAAAATCTGTGTAAAACGTCGTCAGAGTTGCAAAGATCCTTCAGTGAAAAGGATTCATTTCTCAGGTAGAAAGAGAATGAAAACTGTAAAATATGATCCTGCAGCTTTTTTATTTAATGCGCTCCACGTTGTAAAAAGCTCTCAGCTCTATTTTCCCTCCGAATCTTTCTTGTTCATATGTTGCAACTCTGCAGAAGTGGGGTTAATTAAAAACAGAAAGGCTCGCCCCCGCGGGAGGAGGAACGGATGCTCCCAGAGAGAAGAGGGTCATTTGTAACACTGTCTGAGTGTTGGAGGGCAGGAGGGGGGGGGGGGGGGGGGGGGGGGGGGGGGGGGCAGACAGTGGGGGGGGGGGGGGTCACTGTGCAGGAGGATGGATGGTGGAGGAGGGAGAGAGAGATGGAGTTGATGGGATTTGAGTGAATGAAATGAGATGAAACTTGAATTAATTATTCGGGGGGGAAACTGATTACATCAGCAAACTGCTTCAATTTATACAAACATGTGTAACGTTCCATAAACCTTACAGTAAAATGACATCATGCACATTAAAATAGCTTTTCTGGGTTCTGAGAAAAGTTTTGCAAATTAAAAAAATGCAAATCTTTGTTTTGCAGTCAAACTGAGACAAACTGACACGATCCTGCATCCAAAGAGTCGATTACAGGACAGAACGTGCTCATTATAACATGTAGATCATGTTTATTGAACCTTCACGTCTCCGTTCGACGGCGGCAAGACGGCCTCCGTTCAACTCGTGGTTTTCTGCAGAAAAATGTTGCGCAACAGTTAAGATGAACTCTGCTGTTTTTTTCCACCTTAGTGAGTGTTTCCAGATGTTCTTTGTGTAAAAAGTTATTTAAAGCTACTGATGATGATGATGATGATGATGATAATGATGATGATAATGATGTCACTAGAGTCAGCGTCTGTTGGGGCTGAAGACGTCAAGTAGGAAAAGTTTTAAAAAAAAGAAATCTAGGGGCGTGAAGTTAGAAAGATGCTCTGCTGGAGGCTAGCAGCTCCAGGCTACATTAGCTGCTACTAGCATAACATACCACAATCTCCAGGTGCATCGTGGGTAATGTAGGCGCCAGGTTTTGATTGGGAAGAAGAACATGAGGAATAAAAAAAGATGATGTTTCAGGAGTCTTTGAAGAAGAGAAGACGGTTTAATGTCACAGTTGACCAACAAATGCAGAGAAGAAGAATCTCTGTGTCCAGAAATGACGTTTAAATACGACTGAAACATAACGTCGGCTGGATTTCATTACATGCTGCATTACTATCAAGATAACGAGGAAATGTTGATTAACGAATCTGGAAAGTTGCTACGTGTGTCTTTTCTTTTCCACCAACTGTTAAACAATGAATAATATTTAAATATAATTTAGGAGATTTGAAGAAGACATTCATGTAAATAATGTAAAAATTCATTCAGCACGTTTGTTAGACCTCAAGGACACACATGATGATATTTATAATATTAGCTGTACGTGTATAAATTGGATCTTTTATATTCTATTTGGTTTGTTCCCTTTTTCTTTGTCAATAATAATAATTCTTGTTCTTACATCTCTGTGAGGCTGCAACTAACAGACATTTTCCTCATTAATCAACAAATTGTTTATTATGTTAAATATTGAGTCCAAACAGTCCGAAACCCAAAAATATTCAGTTTACAAAGAGAGAAAAGCAGAGAATGTTTGACAGACTTTATTTATTATTATTATAATATATTCAGCACTTTTCAAAACACGTTACAAAATGCTTCACATTAGCATGATACATACAAAACATATGAGATTAATGTTTACAGAATAGAAAATAAATCAACTAAAACAAAACAGAAACATCAGGGAATAAAATCTTCTTCTTCTTCTATGACTGTGAGTCGTGCAGGTAGAGATGATTTATTTATTATCAGGGTTAGTTTCAGTACTTACAAGCACAACATGGTGAAATACAGCAGACTGTACGCGGAGCAGCCGAGATTAAAACCGAGACCTGCACACGAGACTTACAGCAGCATGTCACAGATGGATGGATAGTGTGTGTGTGTGTGTGTGTGTGTGTGTGTAGTGGAGGTAGAGAGGAGGGAGGGATGAGGTTGAAGGTATTAGTGTAGATGGATGGAAGGAAAGTGAGCGAGGAGGAGAAGGAGGTGGATGGATGTTGGAGAGGATTTTAATAGAAAGACTAATACTTCAGCAGGGAAAACCTGACAGGTCAATTACCAACACACACACACACACACACACACAAACACACACACACACACACACACACACTGTACATGAGGTGTAGAGAGCCCCCATTAATCCAGCGTTCAGGATCCCGAGAACCTGCAGGACTGAAACTATCCTGCACTCTGGGGTCTCAAACTGAGGCTCCCGACCCAAAACTGGCCGTTGTTTTATCAGCAGAGTCCAGTTATTCTGCAGCTGCTGCTACAAAGAAACCAGTGAATTCCACAACTTTCACTTTATAGTTATAATAATAATAATAATAATAATAATAATAATAATATTGTTTATTTATATAGAAATGATTAAAGCAGGGATTACAAAGTGCTTTCTAAGGACAAAATGAAAAAAAATCCAAAATTGAAGGTACAGTATGAGGTAAAAATACATTTTCAGAAGCAAAGTAATAATGATATTAATAAAAACTAAATTTAATAACATTTAAAAGAGATTAATCAAAAGCCTTTTTGTTAGAAATGTGTTATTTAGAAGAAGATAGTGATTCCATCAGTCTGAGTTCATCAGACAGGTTGTTCCACAGTCGAGGTTAGTGGAATAGTGTGACACGAGACCTACCCACAAGTTCCTGTGTGAGGATATGAGTAATTCAGTGACATACTCTGTAGGCAGTGGAGTTTTTATATGTAAAAAACTGGCAGGTCACCAACTACTTCAATAGATAGGCTCCATTCCAGGAAAACTACAGTACTTACTCTTGTTACTGATGTGTTTTTTTTTTTTTTTAACATGTTATGGGTCCATTCATGGCTCCACGAAACACGTTTAACGACAAAGTGGCTTCTAGCAGGTCTCGTTCACATATACAGAGGAAGAGAGAGTGAGAGTGAGTGACTCAGAGAGAGAGAGCGAGAGAGAGAGAGAAATTACACAAGTTACACTGTCACAAGCCTAAATTATACAACAGGTAGTTTCCACCAAGCAATCTGATTGGTCAACTACACATTTAATACGTACTCAATCATAAAAATATTACTCCATCATTCCTCAGAACTGAAGACCGTGACGTCGTGCTAACAGCAACAATCACTTCCGGGTAGATGACTGGTGGTTGATTTGAAGAGAACTTGGCAAACTCGTTTTTCTCTGTTGTCATTTTCAGCCGTAACTGTAAAGTTTAAAGATGTATAGTTACACACGGTGGTCCAACCTATCTGACGTTTCTGCTGGCTTTATTTTATGTACTGTGTTGCTTTGTTAGCGTCCTTGTTTTGTTTTGTTTTGTGGGGATCTGCGGTGAAAACCCAGAGCAGAGTTTTGAGTTGTCTTTCTTTTATGATTATGAAACTGGATTGAACTGAACTGATTAGGGGGTTGTGGAGGAAAACAAAGAGGTTTTGTTGGTGCCTGAAGGGATGCCAGTGGTCCTACTGGGAGTTCCAGTTCTTAAAAGGGGTTGTTTTTGTGCTTTAGGGATCTTTAAAGTGAGGTTGTCTGGTGTCCTAGAGGTTTCAGGGGGTGTCGGGCTTCTTTAAAGGGGTTCAAAGAGTGTCAAGAGTTAGTTCTTGTTATTGTGGACATGGTGTTGGTGGTCTTTAAGATGGTTCCAGTGGTTCTCTGATCACTATTAGACACTTCTACTAAATCACCAGTCTGATGAGCTGATGGTCTGAGGTCTAATTTAAGTGTATTAGAGAGTCTGTGGTGTTGAGACTCATTAGTCATCACTGTTATTATCATGTATTGAACAGTCATCGTCTTTTATCCTCCATATAATTAACTCATCCATTATAAACGAGTCTTCTGAAGACCTGAAGGACTGTGTGTGTGTGTGTGCTTCGATTGATTGATTGGCTAAAGACTGAATACTTGACTCAGTGCTTAAACCTTTTGTCAATAAAAACAATTAGCAGAGGATAAGTCCTCACTAATTTTGACGATCAATTAGTCGTTTCAGTCTTATTTTCCAGCAAAAAACTCAAACGTGTTGGTTGGAGCTTCTCTTATATGAGGGTTTGCAGTTGAGAAATGTTTCAACATCAGTTTGCATGTGAAATGGCTCTAAATACCACAATACCCATGAGCCATTGCTGTGCAGAAGACTCCATCCAGAGATGTAAAATCAACAAACACAAAAACACAGCTGCTGTAACCATTTTTGAGTTTATCCAGTGTGTTTATCCAGTTTTTTGGATTTTATTTTAGTTTTTGAACAGCAATGCTCTCTGGGACTTAAAGTTTTGGTGATAACTAACAAATCCTCCAAACTAAACCAATTATGTGGTTTGTCATTGTCCAAAACAACCCATATTGTATTTTCTGATCCAATTCCACAATCATCAGGACGATATTGTCCCATTTGTGGCCTCAGCTTACAAATGTGTGAACCACCACAGTGTAGCGGAGCGTGACCTCTGTCCTCCCTCCCGCTCTCCGCTGTAAACACGTAGCTGTTAGCGAGCAGCTGCTTGCTTGCTCGCTGCTTGTTTTCAACAGAAACTCTCCTGCTCTCTGTGAGTTTCTCTCTGGACGGCAGGCGGGTTGCTCTTGTTCTGGTTCTAAGTGGCCGTCATCCTCCGGCTCGTCCCCATGACTGTTTGCCGCAGCCCGGCTGTACATGGAGGTCGACCGGCTGGCAGCAGCCCGAAGCTCGCTGTCACTAACTCTTAAATAAGGGGAAGATCTAAACTAAAAGTCTAATGTTAGAGATTAAAGGAAGCGATCTACAGATACTGAGCGTCATCAACAAATATCTCATCTTGTAAAATGTCTGGTGTAACTGGTGACATCGGTGTTGACAAGTTTATCAACTGGTGGGAAAATTTCGTCACCGTTGCGTCCCTAATTGTCACATTTCCATAAACGTCCACTTTCATATTTCAGATGTGATTTAGCTCCAACATGTATAGATGTATTTGAGAAGTTGACATTTGGAGTAAAGAAGGAGAAAAAGAAGTGAAATCCTGCTACTATAGTTTGTTTACGTAGCTTCCTGAAGCTGACCAATCAGAACAGAGTGGGCTCATCAGGAGGCGGGGCCTTAAAGAGACAGGAGCTAAAACGGCCTGTTTCAGACAGAGGCTGAACTGAGGGGCTGCATAAAGGACCAGTAGAAGATAAATAAGGAGTTTTTAACTGGAAATCATGCAAAGATATTCCAGTAGAGCCCCAGAATATAAATATAGAGCTGGAAATGTGCAGAATATGTCCTCTTTAAAATAATTCAAAATCTGTATTCATCATTATCAAACACAAAAACACAGAAGAGTTCAATCAGATATCAGTGTTCCCCTAAATTCTGTGTCAGAAGTTTTCCCAGCCTGATAAAAATATCTCTGAGTGCTGGGATATGTTCAGTGTCAAGGTCAGAGTCAAAGTCTGTGGCTTCAGTCCAAAAACATCAGCAGTCAGTTTACATCTTATTCTATTTTAAACCCTCTTTTCTTATTTTTTTATGTCAAATATGTCCGGTTTTGTATACCAGATTTAATAATGAAGATCTATTTTAACCTCAGATGAAACTGAGTCGTCCGTCTCTCACTGATGTAAAAGTGTTTCGTGCGCAGCTCAGATGAGTCTCAAGTGTTTTAATGCAGCAGCTGCCCTCTGTGCTGTCATCCTTTAACGAGATGGAAGTGTCATAATGTCGTTCAGTTAACAATGACGTCCACTGAGAGAGAGAGAGAGGAAGCTTTTAAGTTGAACTGAATATTATTCTCTATATGTCAACAACACCTCAACCACGCTACTTTCAGCAGTCCTATAAATACCACCTACCCCTCTCTTCTTCTTCCGCTCTTATATTCAGCTCCTCTCTGAAAATAAAAGAGACCAACAACATCACTCTGAGACAAGACTCAGATCAACAACCTGAGGGCCAAAAACGTCCCTCTGCTGCTCTTTCACTTCACTCTGTCATTTTATAATTATGAAGATATGAAAGAATTTCTTAACATTCAGAATATATAAACAGCAACCACTAGTTCTTAGTTTCTCCAAGTATACCAAATACCAAAATATAATTTATTGTGTCCAAGAAATGAAAGAGGTCCAGATCAGGATGATCCTGATCCTGATCCAGATCCTTTAATGTGTATTTAATGGATGTCTGTTGATACTGAATCAGAACTGTTTGTGTTTGGTGTCAGTTAGTTATCATGAGTCCCAGTGCAAGACCTTATATGGACCCCAGTCACCTCGAGACACACACACACACACACACCCACACGTTTGTCTTTATATCCTTGTGAGGACACTCATTGACATCATGCATTTCCAGCCCCTTACCCTAAACTGAACCTAAACCCAAATCTAACTTAAACCTTAAAGCCAAGTCCTCACAACACGGAAACGTCCTCGTAACACGGAAACGTCCTCACAACACGGAAACGTCCTCACAACACGGAAACGTCCTCGTAACACGGAAACGTCCTCGCAACACGGAAACGTCCTCGCAACACGGAAACGTCCTCACAACGCTGGTTTTCAACTGAAATTGGTTCCCTTGAAGATAGAAAGACATGCGCACCCACACACACACACGTTTGTCTTTATATCCTTGTGAGGACACTCATTGACATCATGCATTCCCAGCCCCTTACCCTAAACTGAACCTAAACTCAAATCTAACTTTAACCTTAAAGCCAAGTCTTAACCCTCAAACTGCCCTTTTAAGTTGTGATGAGGCTAAAAACGTCCTCACAATCCTGGTTTTCAACTGAAATTGGTTCCCTTGAAGATAGAAAGACATGCGCACACACACACACACACACACACACAAGAAAATGGCCCCTTCGAGGACTAACATCATCACAGATGAATATAATTTGGCTCATTGAATCCACAAGAGTCTCAGCTTTCCAGTCAGACCCAATTTATGCAATTCCAAGACTGTTCAGGGACCCCAGCATGCAGAAATATTCAAATACACCATTTTTAGAGTAGATAAAAATAACACATTTATACTGCTTCTAAAAAAAGTCCAGAAAGATTGTGAAGCTGTGTTTCAGACACAGAGAATAACACAAAAACTTTTAGTATTTTTATCCTGTTTCTTGCTTCAATTTTATGTAAAACACTTTATTTTATGTGCTGTTTACAGTTTTGTTTGTTTGTTTTGTGTTTCTGCATGTCCATGTTTTATGTTTTTCTTTTGAATCTGTGTGTTTTTATTTACAGTATTTATTGAAATTCATTGAAAAAACAAACAGTTTTCTGGTACAAACAAAACAATACAACTACTTATTTAAAATAACAATTTATAATTTTGTCGACCAGAATTTATCCCCCTACATCCTCTGGAAGCTCATTCCCTGCATTTACAACCTGAAGTTTTTTGAGACACTTCATTGGGTTGTTTGTTAGTTTTCCAGGTGAACATGTGGAAAAATTTGTCATGTTTAGGTTTATTTATGAAAAAATAAAACCAAACCAAAACTATTGTAATATTAGACGTTTTATCCTCAAAGCTAGAATACGTTAAAGTAACATTTATACTGCTTCTGGTTGTGATTAGCATAAAGTGGACTTGTCTCGAGGTTCGGACAGATGGCGGCTCTGTTGTTGAACTTTTCCTTTAACGTCTCTCCGTCTCAGAGCCCATGTGTTATGACTGGGGGGAGTCCAGTGAGGGGGCGGTCTCCATCCTGGATGGGGAGGCCGGATGGCTCTCCTGTCCTCTGTTCTCTCATCCCTCCGTCTACAACTACTCCTCCACCCAGAGCGCCGGACACAACCTCTTCTGGTACCGCCTCCCCGACGGCCATGACCTGGAGCAGCCAATCACATCCAGGTAGTCCTGTACAGCTGATGTGTGACCTCACTAATCCCTGCAGCAGATTAATGAACATGTTTCACTAATGTTCAGCTGTCCACATACTCAGATACCTTTATTACCTTCTTACTGACTAACTTCAAACTGCTGCTCTTCTCATTTTGCTTTTTAAAGGATCATAAAACCACTTTTGCAGCCACAAAAAAAAAAAAATCAGTGCAGTAAAACTGTTCAATGACTGTTAGAAGATTAATTCTGTATAAAGATGTGAGTTCACAGTTTTTATTAGCCGAGTCCACCAACCTCTTTGTCCAGATTGAAATATCTCATAAAAGTTTGATAGATTGCCATGAAATTCATGTTCCTCTCAGAATGAATCGTAATAACTTTGGTGATATTCTGACTTTTCATGCAGCACCATCATCAGGTCCAGTACTTTGGTTTATGAGCAATAACTGCAAAATGAATAAGATTCCCATCAGCCTCAGCTGTACTTTGTGTTTAGTGCTAATTAGCAAGTGTTAGCATGCTGATACACTACACTAAGATGTTGAACATGTACATATATATATATATAAATTTAATACATTTCATATCTGTGAATCCAATTTAAAATATCCAAAATTCACTTAACAGCATGTCAGAACTTTTTTTCTCATATTTGTCGACTATTTGAATATAACAGGATTAAACAGTTGATATGTCAGCTGGTTTCACCTCCTTCTTCTCTTTTTTCCTTTAACTTGTTCCTCATGAAAACAAAGAACACACAGAATTTTCTCTTTACTTCACATTTTATGTTCTGCTCTCATCTCCAAACACTCGGCGATTGTGACCACTCAGCTGTCGGACATGTTGAGGAGACCCGACCTGATAAAAAGTCAAATTTGGATCCTGTCCGACTCAGGTCCCGGGCCAGGTCTCGGTTCCTCAGATCCAAGTGGACCCATGTAGACCTCTAGTCTATAGTTCACTATATTTAACCTCCATCATGTATGAATAGTTACTGAATCTGAGCGTGTAAATTATTTCTGCTCACATTTGATTAAAGTTCTACAGCTGACAGTGACGACACAAAATATTGATGATTAGTGAGAATTATTACTTCTCACTATTGAGTAAATTATTGAACAGGGAGTACTGAGTGATATCAGGCAATGTTAGCATTGTTAGCATGTTAGCATGCTGAATTTATATTTAGCTTTTGGTTTGATTTATTAAATAATAAATAATAGCCTTATTTATGTAGCACTTTTTAAAAACATTGTCTACACATTTATAAACAAAACACAACAAAAGCACTCATGAATAATCAATACATATTTGAATTAAAGCGTTAAAAGAAAATATAATGATGCCTACAGGAAGAAGGTAAAAGAAAAGAAAACCATGAGTGATAAAAGATTAAAGATGCTGAAAATATTGTAATATATTTGTGGTTACACTTTACTTTAAGTCCCCGTTTTTATCGTGAATTATCAGAATATAAAGAGTTATTAAATGTCATGAAAATGTCATGAAAATGTAGCTGTCAGCAGATATACGTGTTTATGTGTTAATGTATTAATCAATAACTCCTGTGTTTGCTGCTGTAATAATATAAAATATGTCTTCATGACAAATACTGAACATTAATAAACACTTATATCTGCTTATAACTACATTATCTAGTGTAATAAACCATTTATTAACTGTATATATTGGTTATAAATGATAAATAAGGGGGATATTTATGATTTATATGACTGTAGACTCTTAGTGCTGTGAGAGTGGTGCATTGTGGGACAGATGTTTTCCATCTTACTGGATAATTTAGTGATTTATACTCAGCTGTAGACGAGGAGATGTTAATGTTGAACCTCTAATGATTGACAGGGGACCGGGGGGGGTGGAGGCGGGGTTTGGGGGGGTCATCAGACTGATGAAGTGCACGCTAACGATTTCCCCTCCAGGCTGGATGTATTAGGTTTTGGAGACGAGCGGCTCGATTAGCATCATTAGAGTTTGTTCTAATGTCGTTGTAATTGAATCGTATCTGATTTATGTTCGTGATCCTCTCTGCAGCTCGCGGATCAGCAAAGACAGAGACAGACTGTGGCTGCAGCCGGCCACCGCCGCCGACACCGGACAGTACATCTGTATGCTACGGTAAGACGCAGGGCTCACAGACAGTCCCAGACAGTCTTCTACATCGACTTTCACTTTGTATTTTACTGTTTTATCAACTTTTATTCACTGGAAATTCACCTCCTGTGAATTATGTTCATATTTAACTAGTTGCATTAATATTTAATGTCATGTTTTGTTCATGTGTTGTGTTCATCCTCTTCATACTGAGCATCAATAGATCCCTTCTCTCCTTGCTTCTCTTCAGTGGTCAGATATTAACACGAAGGGGGAAATTTCACTTAAAAACAGGAACTTTGGAAGAAAACCACTTGATTAATCTGTAGAGAAGTGACGCGTCAGTCAATTCCCGCACACACACATATATATCACCCCATAACCCTCACCACAGGGCTTAAACACATAATTGCATGATAGTCCACAGCTGTGTTGGAGGTTTGCCTATGATCACATAGAGCAGCTTGTTCATTCAAGAATCCCTGAACCGTCAAACATACAATACTTAAGCTTTGAGGAGTGAGTCATGTCCTTCTGACTGAAACTCTTTTTATTAAATCGGTGGGGAGGTGATATGTCAGTGCAGGAATTTACTTCTTTCTTTGGAATCGGATCTGGGGGGGAATTTATTCCCTACAACACAAGAGACAAACAGGTGGTGTGTGTGTTGTCTTTCATCTGACTCATTGTTTTCAGACTTGAAGAGTGAACCTTTCCTTTTAAGGCTCCATACCTAAACCATTCTGGTTAACGCACCAGTGTAGGTTTGATTGTGACATGATGACAAAACAGATTGTAGATTTATATTAATCTAGCAGATATGACAACTATGAGTATTAAAAAAATCAAAGATTTTGATAATAAAGTTGAAATATTTTTTCAGAAAAAAAGTCATTATATTATGAGAATAAAGTTCATACAATATCTACTACACAGTTTTATTAAGTCATAAAGTTCTGCATAATGAAGGACATGGCTGCTTTGAGTGACAGGTCCGCCAGCCGATAGGTGGCTTGTTTCAGCCGTTCGGCCCGCCTCTTTGCCCATTTTTGATTGGCTGGGAGTTAGGCAGCGTCACGCACTGCCAAGATGGTGACGGCCAGAGCGGCTCGCTTTGAGCCTCAGAACCGCTCTTCAGAAACCAACGGGTGACGTCACGGTAACTACGTCCATATTTTTATACAGTCTATGTTCAAAAGACATGTTTGTGTGATGTCACTCTCCTCTGACCAGTATACAGGCTCCGTCACCTCCAGTTCCTCCTTATTTACCAATTTGGGAATGTTTGATCCACAGTGGTGGAAAGTAACTGAGTACGTTTACTCAAGCACTGTACTTGAGTACAGTATTGAGGTACTTGTACTTTACTTGAGTATTTCCATGTGATGCTGAGAGAAAAGCTCACAGCTGCTGGTTTCTCACTGGGAAGCCTTCGAACCGTCTGACCCAAACTGGTTCAGTGTGTCGGTCTGAATGAGGAAGGTTCACTCTTGACTTTACTCTTGAAATTACAACCTTTTTCTTGAAATATTTTAACTTTATTCTCAGAATCTCCTCTTTTTTCCCCTAACAGCAGCCCTAAAACAAGCAAGAATTCAAACTATGAAGGCTCAGTTAACTGCTGTAACATTATAAATTCAACAGTGTGTGTCAAAGTAGGTTTTCAAATAAGCAAACTACAACAGTTTCTATGTGTAAGTGTTCATTAATCTATGAAAAATTATAGTTTTAGGTGTCTAATGTAGACAAAACAAAGTAATTTTAGACAAGTTTAGACTTTTAAACTCCAGTTTCCCATCAGAGGAGACCAGGATCAGCAGTGTCGTCCAAAGAGAATCAGACAGATTCTTGTTCACTTGTGATAAAGAAGTGCTTTAAAAAAAAGAGGATCCTGATGTTAAAGTTTACACCGATCACACTCATTGATCACACTCACAGTCCATCCTGCAGCTCAGAGATCAGACGTGAAGATTCTTCAGATAAAATCAGTTGCTGCTCTCAGGTTCGATCCTCCGTCTTGGCTGCTTGACAATTAATCAGCTAAAGTGTCTCTGAGAGCGTCTTAAAGATCTGCTGCTGCTGCTCTGAGGATTAGACAAATGGAGATTTGGGAGTTCAGATATGAGCAGTCAGCTGGCGACGCTCCAAACCTGCATTTGACTCTCCGCAAACAAGATCAGTTCATTTCCTGAGTGAAGGTCTGCAGGTCTGCAGGTTCAGTCTCATTACTGCTCTGTAGGCTCATAACTGAAGACTGAAATATGCAGACACAGTGTTTTTATCAAATTAGTTGTATTAATCTTAACCGCTGTTGATCTGGCTGCATGTGCACAAGCTTGTTTTCACTTTTCTTTTGAGTTGTCGATGAGAACAACTGGTTTCACAACAGTTTCACCGACAGTCTGAGTTGTATCAGCAAAGTCCCACTTCAACGCCAGCTAATGATTTTCACTATCAATTAATCTGCCGGTTGTTCTCTCAGCTGATTGATCATTTTCTCCCGAAAGTCAGAAAGTAGAGAAAAACGTATAAAAGAGTAGAATCAACAAAAGTCCAAGCTGACGTCTTCACGTCTCGTTTCATCCGATTAAACTCCAAAATAATCACTTTACAGCGATATAAAACAGAGACTGGTGTTACTGGCTGCTATACAGTTTACTACACAGTAGACAGAAGAACACAGAGCAGCTCATCTGTCTGTATTAGCAGTTTGATAAACCACTAGAAAAAACCTTTTTATGAGTCAAACAGAGACACAGCAGGACCAGAGAACCAGTCTGACCAGTCTGTCTACTGTTGCTACAGGAGCGTCACCTCGTCCTCCTACTGAACTGCAGCTAGTTTACGGTTAAATGAGTCCAGCTGATCAGTTACAGTTTGAGATTCTACAAGAAAGACGGTGAAACTGTATTAAAACTTTAAACCTGCTTCTGTTTGTGCTGTTTTTAGCGTTTTAGTTTAGTTTTAGTCAGTTAATGTTCAGGGTTTTGCAACATACAATTCACTGTTCGGTTTGATCCAAGGTGATCATGGTTTGTTAAGTAATTTTACAGTATCATAGTATTTCAGGAAAGTTTGATTTTTATCATGATAAAACCGTTTACTGTGATATTTTTGGCCACAATGATTGTAGCATGAAAACTGGATATTGGTACATATGTACTTCAGCTTACCGTCAGTACAGCAGTACTGTTAACTACCACTGCAACCCATCAGCTAGCGTCTGACGATGGTTTAGCCTCTGCGGGCAACCTCCAATAACGGATATCCGGGCCGAGACTTCCTCTTCTGTGCGCCGGTCATCGTTTACAATCTGATTAGCAACTTGAGATGTGAGAATGAAGTCGGAGTTGAGAGACGATGTCTACGACTGTCATGCGACCAAAGCATGTTCATGTAGAAAAACGCTGAACGGAAATGGAAACCAGAACGCTTCCGGTCCCAAAACCTCGTCTCGTGCTCACAGATTGTGTATTCATATGCAGTTGTCTGTTTATAGAGGTTAGTACCACTGACACTGCTGACCACAGCGATGCTGCAGCTGGATCTGAACCACCTGCTTCAGTGTGATCTAGTTTGATGTTCCTGTGTGGTCAGATGTCACTTCCTGGTTCCTCTGTCTCATCGTCTTCAGAAAAACAACACATACACACAAACAACAGCGTCACATGATCAGGGCCTGTTGTCTACCTTTACTTAAGCTCTTTCTTTATCTCTCTCGATCTTATTTTGTGTCTTATGTCTTCATTTTGCTGTTCTGACACCGATACAGATTCCTTGTATTCGTGTTCTCGGTGAATAAAGTCTTAAACGTTCTCTGACCTCAAAATCTTTAGTTTTCACAGTTGCTTACACACATTTCTCAAATCTCTTCATACCTTCAAGCACAATATGGACCAAACTGTGTCTAAACTTTTCATTGTTTTTACACAGGAAATGAGCACATCTTTTAAATTTCTAACTTACGGTAAACTTAGCAAAACACTTTATTTACCATCTTACAAACTGGGACATTTCAGAGATAAAAGCCCAACAAGGCATCAAGTGGGTTCTTGTTGTTGGTCTGTGGTTTGTTGACCTAGATTCTTCTTTTTATCTCATTTTTTTTTAAATTTCCTCTGCTCTCTTTCATAATGTGCTGTTTCCTCCTGTTTTCCAACACGCTGTAGGAGAGTTTCTTCATTTTCTCCTCAAATCTCTCAGGCTTTTTCTCTTCATTGTGATCTTTCTGTTATTCTGTTCTCCTGGTTGAATCATCCGTAAACATTACAAACTGTGTCCATGATACTCTAGAGAGAAGTTGACTACAAGTCCCAGAGTGCTTTGCTGCAGTTTTCACTGTTTTCGCTGGTCTCTCTTTGTCTCGCAGTAACAAGTCATCCTGCAGTAAGATCGCCATGCGTCTGAAGGTGCTTCGGCCTGACGAGGTGTTGCAGGGCGCCAACTGTGACACACCTGTTGCCGCAGTGGCAGCCAGTCAGATGAACATCCCGCTGCAGGAAGGGGGGATACTTGACTGTCCAGACCTGCAGGAAGCCGCCAAGATGCCCGAAAGCAAGCCAAACGTCACCTGGTACCATTTGACAGAAAAGGTAACGTTTACTTTCAGTATCAATTAATTGTCAGTTACTATTTTTTCTTTTTTTGATTAAATTACAACGAACAGTGAAACCTGTTTTTCTTGCTGTAATCATTCCTCCTCTTCATACTGACCATTAGAAGATCCCTTCATAATGACCTTACAATGGAAGTGATGGAGGACAAAATGTATTTAAAAGTTTATCTGAAGCTAGTATGAAACTTCAGCGTCCAAATGAGTCAAATCAAGTAGATATCTTACAGGATTTTTTGGTTCTTTCGCAGCTATTAACACTTAAAACAGATCAGAAACATGTAAAGATTCTAACAGGAAGAGAGTCAAAATGTTCTTAACATTTGTGGAGTTTTTTAGTGTCTTAGTTTAGTTTTAGTTTGTTCATTTGCAGGATACCAGGAAGTCGTTCAGACCCTAACCCATAACCCTAACCATAACCCTAACCATAACCCTAACCATAACCCTAATCCTGTACTTCAAACAAACAAACAAACAAATTCCTCATGGCGTTTATAATCCAACAACAAAAGAAATAAAACTACTGTCCTTCTAAATATAAATGAAAACCAGCAGGAAGCTTCACAGTAGATGCTGATGTGTGAGAATCAGTATAGATGTGCGTTCAAAGTATCAACGGGTTCTTGGTCTAACTAAACCTTACTTGGCTCATGAATGAATTGTGGTGAAAGCAGCTGTTTGCTGCCGTCCTTCATTTAGGATTCACTTCATTTTAATAAGCGTATCAGTATCCTGTAATCCTCTAATACATATGTCAAACTGAATAAATAGACTAAACTGGTTCTAAAGCAGTAAACAGTTCACTGATCAGTTTGTTCTGTGAATGATTACAGTGAGGAAAACATCTTTCTGTTTCTATCAAGGCACCTGACTGTTGTTTTAAGACACCTGTCCCTTAAATTTGATAATTGTTTGGTTTGTAAAATGTCAGAATAAAATGAAAAGGGTCCAAGGAGACGTCTTCAAATAGCTTGTTTTGTCCAATCAGCAGCCTAAAACCCAAAGATATTCAGTTTACTGTCACATGATAATAAAGCTTTGATGAGAAACCTCTGTGTGTGTGTAATGTGTGATGTGTGTTTGTGTTTCAGCACTGTAATAAGGCGCCGTTCTGGGGCAGCGATCGGCAGCAGAAAGGATTCAGGCTGCACGTTCATGTCATGTACGTTCACTACCAGGGTTTATACTTCTGCACAGTCCGCTACCAGCGAAGAGGCCAAACACTCAACTTCACCAGGAGCATCAACGTCACCGCCGTCCGTGAGACAACAACGTCACTGACAACACCAACAATAATATTACTGTTATATCCAGTTTAATAATATCACTGTTTCATTCTGTCAGAGCCATCATCTCTACCCAAACAGCCGAGCATCCTCAACCCGACTACAGACCAGATCTACACTGTCAAACAGAGTGAGTCTTCACTGACTGTGTGCTGTGTTAGAGGACGCTGTCTGCCTGTCTGCCTGTCTGTCTGCCTGCCTGTCTGTCTGCCTGTCTGTCTGTCTGCCTGCCTGCCTGTCTGTCTGTCTGCCTGTCTGTCTGCCTGCCTGTCTGCCTGTCTGTCTGTCTGCCTGCCTGCCTGTTTGCCTGTCTGTCTGTCTGTCTGCCTGTCTGCCTGTCTGCCTGTCTGTCTGTCTGTCTGCCTGTCTGCCTGCCTGCCTGTCTGCCTGTCTGCCTGCCTGTCTGTCTGCCTGCCTGCCTGTCTGTCTGTCTGCCTGTCTGCCTGCCTGTCTGCCTGCCTGTCTGCCTGCCTGTCTGCCTGTCTGTCTGCCTGTCTGCCTGCCTGTCTGCCTGCCTGCCTGTCTGTCTGCCTGTCTGCCTGTCTGCCTGCCTGCCCGTCTGCCTGCCTGTCTGCCTGTCTGCCTGCCTGTCTGTCTGCCTGTCTGCCTGTCTGTCTGCCTGTCTGTGGACAGGAAGCTGCTGTGATGGAGATGCAGCTTCTCCTCCACCAACAACAACTTCTGTTTGTTTGAAACTTGTTTTTTCCTGTGAGCGGCTCGGACCAGATTCAACATTCAGAAAGTTAATCGTGCGAACAGAATGAGCGGCGGCGTCCGCAGGAGCTCGTCCCATAAAACAGAACAAGCTGTTGACAGCGTGTACGGACGCTGACACATATATGCACATACAAGCTGTATGATGCTGCTGATGAAACTGGAGAGTCAGTGAACAGCAGGATTACAGCCGCCAGCCTGCATCCAGTCTGATTAATGTTTCACTCCCGTTCACTGTTTGATGCGTTTATTCTTATTTTTAACGGAGACAAGTTCAATAAACTTGATTTAAGACTTAAATATGAACAATTTTATCTTCAGGAAGATAAAAAAATAGCTGTTAAACGTATCGTTTCTGTACCAGGAGACAAAAAAAGGACAAAAAAAACCCACATGATTTTATTATTATTTTCTCCCTCAGACATGGAGGCGCGTCTGGTGTGCCGAGGGATGTTCCCCCACCTGGTCTCACCGTGGGACATCTGGTGGACGGTCAATGGGAAGACGGTGGATCAACTGGGTGACAGTCGATTCTCCAATACCAGCAGGTGAAAAGAAAACATGTTTGTTTGTTTTCAGTTTGAAACATTACGGTGATGTAGTTTAGATACAGAAGATACAAGTTAATCTGACAGTATGGACAGAAAGTTTCAGCATCGTGTCTCTTTAAGAGGAAGTGGTCTCGGTTCGTTTGCGGTGGATCGTGATCCCACCTCCATCTGACTGACTACAAGGCTGCAAGTATGAGCTGAATGGCACCCGGAGCCCGGAGCGCTTTGCATTTCCCAAAAACATCTTAAGGCCAAGATGATCATAAAATCCATTTTTACAAACCCTCTTAATCTTAAAGCCTTTGGAAATGTGGCTTGAAATCATAAAAATGCATATATGATATCAAAGTTGAGTGTCTCATTAAGCATCCACAAGAATCTGAATGAAAATAAACATTCATAACTATTAGAAAACTGAGTTCAAAAACAGCTGATTTGGCCGCTCAAATCATTTCTCAGGACTGTGTGGGCGTGTCCAGATCACGTTTGATTGACAGCTCACTTTCAGCTCAAGTTCCGTTTTATTTTCTATTCACTCACTAAAACGTTTTGCTGATATAAAATAAAATACCAAATCTATCAAATGGACCCTACTTGGTTAGAAAGCTTGACTAATCCACTAACTAGAAAAACAGGTTAAACCACCCAAATCTGTGTTTTTCTTTAACTATACCTCCCGGAGTATGATGCTAATCGTTTTAGCATCTTCCATTCACTTACATGAAACGGTTAGCTTTAGCTTTTCTATTCAAAACTTTTGAGCTTATTATCAATTACCCCAGTGGTCTACTAGTTATCTTGACTAATCAGCTAACTAGCAGACTAGAGTAGACCAACCATATCTGTTTTTATTGAACTATACCTTCCAGACTACGAAGCTAAGTGTTTTAGTATCTTTCATTCACTTACATGAAACGGTTAGCATTAGCATTGCTATGCTACACTTTTGAGCTACTTATCCACTCAGTGATTAATACAGATTTGGATGATGTACCCAAGTCTGCTAGTTAGCTTAACACAGTAACTTTCAAACCATATCAGGCTAATTTGAATTCTCATTCTAGCTAAAAGCAAAGAAAAGTGCACTGCATTGTTTTCTCATGCGGGAGATGAGAGTAAGTGTTGTGAAGTCAGCTCGGCCAGATAGCCACGTCAGACATCTTTCTCTTAAATATGATTGGGCAGGTATTTATTACGTAATAAATTCCCTAGTTTAGCCCCGCCTAACTGTAACCCAGTAACAAGGGAAGGGAGAGAAACTTTCTAAAGAATTACATAGACTATGTCAAAGGCTGTTCTCATACTTTTTAGGTGTTTACTATATGCACATTAGATCCCAAATTACATAATTAATAGCCAATCATGGATTTGCCTTTCCAGGGGCTTTAAGAGATGTTTCCCAAAAGCATTAGAACTGAAAGAGGCTCCATGAGGAAATGATGTAGATGAACGAGTGACTCCTAAACACATTAGCAGGAGGAACCAACAACTACACGTTTTATTGAAGTTTTCATTGTTTTTGTTCATTTTTAAGTCTCTACTTTATTTAACAGCTTTGTTCTTTATGAAGTGATGTTTGATGTAAAATGTGTGATGATGAAAACTTTGATGGTGTGTTTTTGTTGTTTGTCTCATGCTCACATACAGCAGGTTTAACACAGCAATGATGACAGAATGATGCACGTTCATGAAACTTATACGAGGCTTCATTGGTTCATTTTATTGTGAATCTGCAGCAGATCAATCAAAGTTTACTTTCTTAAACTGGCTTCCACCCAGGAACGTGAATTATAGATTGTACACTGTTTACTGCACATGAAGCTTTGTTTTCATACTGAAATATATATAATAATATATTAGTATAAAACATTTTATTTTGTGTTGTTCACAACATTTACACTCTGTGATGTATTTTTACAGACAGTTGAATAGCTTGCATGCACTCGCTCTTCAGTTCGAAGAAACACTCTGAACTTTTAATTGACTGTTATAGGAAAACAAGGCTCTGATCAATAGTGTTTATACTGTTTGTCTTCAGAGGAAACATCAGACAAACAGAAAACTGTTAGAAATGAGATCTGTTTCCTGGCAGATGAATGTTTTCCTCTGACTTGTTTTCATTTTGTGGGTATTTATTTCCTGTCATTTCCATGTTTTAATGGATGAATAAATTGAACCTCTGACTTTTTGACTTTAACTTTCTGCTGCTGAAGTGCCTTCGAGCAAACGACTGAATCCCAAACATCTCAGTGAACTGTATGATTGTCAGGCAGGATACATTTTTGTATCAAATTGTAGCAGAAAAAGGTACCAGAGCAAAAAACTCTCTCTTGTAAATAAAAAGGGAGTCAGAGGTCCAAGCAGCAAAGTGTTCTTTTATTGCCTGCAAAAAAGGGGAGCAAGTAGCACTTTTACAAAGAACCAAATCGCTCCAAAGGTTTTTTCTTTGGGACATTGTTTTTATGTCCTTGGGTCGGCTTAGGTCACACCTTATCATCCACCCTCCCTAATTTTTGACCAATTATTATGTATCTTTTATCTTTGTCACTCGTTGTTGGTCAAAACTCTTCAAAACAGGTTTTGAGGTGTTTGAGGATATGTACTGGCATATTCAATTCTACCTGATTATATCCAATTTTTATATATAAGTATTGGGAATCATTTTACACCATTATTGCCAAGTTGTTTTCTGGCCTGTTATTTTTTTTATAAGTTATTCTAGTCATTTTACACCCTTATTTCTTGATCTCCTCCAGAGAGTATGTTTGAAAGGTGAAGACTTTAGCAGACCCAAGCAAAGTGACATGTAATACAAACACACTCAAATTTCTCCAGTGTATGATTATGATTCTTCTACCGTGCCTCTATACGTACAGTGTAATTAAATATGGTTCATGAGATTATAACTACACCAATACAAATTGTATCACACTAGCCCTTATTGCTTATAAACTTATAAAATCAATCTGCATAGCTTAATATTGCCTTTAAGCACACCAATGACATTTAATGAAAATACACCACAACATCTTTAAATCAAACAGAGCTCAGCAGGTCTCTGCAGGGGAAATTCAGGGTCAAACATACAGGATTTATTCAGTCGGTCTATGTTTGACCTTTTTAATAAATGGTTGTTTGTGTATCTGGTTGCAGGCATGTGAGTTATGACTATGGGGACCGGATTGAGGTGAGCGAGCTGGTGATCAAGGACTTCCAGTCTGAAGATTTGAACAGAGAGTACAATTGCTCCGTGAGGAACGCCAGAGGCTTCGACACTCGTGCAGCTAAGCTGCAGGAGGAGGGTGAGAGACAATAACTCGATAAATCTGTTTATTAATCTCTGTACCGCAACGTCAAACTCATTTTAACATCCACTCCGTTTTGCACACCAGAAAGTCCTTAAAGAAAACTTCCAGGTGAATGGTTTGACAGTATACTGCCACTGACAATGTTGATAGGAAGCTGAACTGTTTTTCTGAATAGTTTGCAATATTCAGAGTATTCAGAGATAGTGACTCTGAAATGTGATTATGTGCATAAACTTAAAAACTAGGGCGCTAGTTTCCAAATTGCAGGTCAGAGTATCAGCCGCATCTTTAGAGTCCCAAACAAAGAAAATAAGTATTTATCAAAGTTTTGGCACAAAATGTGTAAAAGAACCCAAAACTCTGCGTTTCTTGTCCAAACAAGTACAAACAAGACATTCCTCCTATTCAGACGTCTCTTTTCTTTCCTTTTTCGACCATGTTACGACCCTCGCCCACAACATAATTAAGAGTCAGGATTTCACAATGATTAAGCAACTTTAGTAATGAAAAACAACAACCAAACAACAAAAGCCAGTGAGCCGTCCAAAAAGAAGAGGAGACACCCAGACCAGCCCACAAAGGGCCGTAGGATCTGAGCTCTCCCCTCTAACCCTAAATCCACATAACAACTAAACCTGACAGAAATAAAGCCACGAAAAGAGGACTACCGGACTCACCAACCAAACCAAGAAACTAACAAAGGCAAAACTAAAACATAACAGAACTAACACAAGAACCAAACTGCTGCTGGAAAAGAGAGAGACCAACCCTCTTCATAGGCCCTCCCCTCAATCATCCGATCAGGGCCACCTGGGAGAGACTCAATAGAATCAGGCTATACATATCCCATCCAGCACAGACAGACCAAGTATATGCATATTTTAATTTTTTATTTTTATTTTTTATTTATGTAAGTGATTATTATATTCAGCTCAAGTTCCGTTTTATTTTCTATTCATTCACTAAAACGTTTTGCTGATATTGAATAAAATACCAAATCTATCAAATGTACCCTACTTGGTTAGAAAGCTTGACTAATCCACTAACTAGCAAAACAGGTTGAACCACCCAAATCTGTGTTTTTCTTTAACTATACCTCCTGGAGTATGATGCTAATCGTTTTAGCATCTTCCATTCACTTACATGAAACGGTTAGCTTTAGCTTTTCTATTCAAAACTTTTGAGCTTATTATCAATTACCCCAGTGGTCTACTAGTTATCTTGACTAATCAGCTAACTAGCAGACTAGAGTAGACCAACCATATCTGTTTTTATTGAACTATACCTTCCAGACTACGAAGCTAAGTGTTTTAGTATCTTTCATTCACTTACATGAAACGGTTAGCATTAGCATTGCTATGCTACACTTATGAGCTACTTATCCACTCAGTGATTAATACAGATTTGGATGATGTACCCAAGTCTGCTAGTTAGCTTAACACAGTAACTTTCAAACCACATCAGGCTAATTTGAATTCTCATTCTAGCTAAAAGCAAAGAAAAGTGCACTGCATTGTTTTCTCATGCGGGAGATGAGAGTAAGTGTTGTGAAGTCAGCTCGGCCAGATAGCCACGTCAGACAGACCAAGTATATGCATATTTTAATTTTTTATTAACACAAGTTCAGTTTGTTTTTGTTGTATTTGTTTTCATGCACAGTATTTTACTTTTGAAGTTACGCCACATGAAATCTTACCCGATCCTGAATGAACATTGAGTGTAGTCAGATTGAACTTTGTTCAGCGTTAAACTAAGATCACAAGAAGCCAGAAAAAGCCTGAATCCTCAACTCAAAATGGCACGTTGCTCTGAAGAAGACAGCGACGCTTCAACCAGATACCAGCTTACTGATGGCAGTGCGGCCCCCAACTGGACCCTGGTTGTCCGCTGTCAAAGCGAGGCGGTCACACGGACAAACAACCCTCCGCCAGGTGCTTAAACCCAGAGACTCACTTCTTCACGCCGTTGCCTGGTAGCTCAGCCGTCAACAAAGACTCTTTAACGGCTCAGTCTGAAACAAGACTCATCCACAGCGTGGTGACTCGACACTGCAGCGAACTCCAGCTCAACCAACACAACACCAGACCGACCGACATCTCTGCAGCTATAAATCTTCAATCCAGTAGGCAGAAAATGCCTTTTTGTGATCAAGGGTCGATGTTGAATAATGTTAAAATAAGAAGATAATTTCTTTAGAGAAGTACGTTAGCTTTCCGTAGCATTCCCCGTTGCTATACGTTAGCCTCGAGTCACACACTTTCAGCCACTATTTCGAATTGTTTAAATTTTTAATTGCTTTCTTATGAGTGTATCCTGAAGACGTTTAGCTATTAATAAATGTCATTTATCTTAAGAAGTCTTCGTCATGGTTTCTTTGAGCAGATGGAGGTCACTGTTTTCAAAAGAACTTACAGTTATGAGACTGATCAACTGATCAAAGACATTAACGATTTCCTTTTAGGAGGTGGCTCCCTGGTTATTACGAGGTAATTAATGAATAAAAGTAGATTAACTCATTACAACACAAAAGCAAAGCAAGGCAAGTCTGACATTTGGACAAATTCCCCAGTTGTTACTGAAGAAGATGGAAACAAACTGGACTTTGTTAGTTGCGACAGATGTGCAAAAGTATTGATCTACAAGAGGCACAAATCTGACAACCTTCTCCGTCCTCCAACCACAGCCTGCAACACGTTCTAACATAATGAATAAAATAAATAAATACAAATACAGTCATTTTGCCCCATGCACTAGAACATATTTACGCCACCATATCACTGACAGACATGCATCTCTTTATCAATACTACTAAATAACGTGTTTTCCATGCGGGGGTGAATGTTCAGAATGTGTCGGGACTAAGAAAACAGTCCAATGAAGAGCTAAGCTGAAGAAAACTAATACTGATGATTAGAAGGAAACATCTGCAGTGATGAGAAGCATTTTATTTTTTATTTAAGTGACTTGGAGGTAATTACAGCCACAGGCAAGGTAAGTTATTTGCTTTTCATTTCATACTCAAGAGCAATTCAACGTGCTTTAAATAATGCATTCAAACATTAAAAGAGAAAAACATTAAGATGTAAATTTGATGCATGCTCACTAGAGACTTCCGCTAGCTAACGGCGGCTAACTTCTGGTTAGCTTTCTGCTAACTTGAATGGGGATAAAATAATTCAATTGTGCGGCTCTGCTAGACTTTCTAAATTTTATCGGACCGAATGGATCAAATCCTGATATTGAAATGAGTCATTTCACAGAAGTTGAGGGACGTTTAAAACAATTTATCCACCGTTTTATAGCGGCAGCAGTAGCGACGGAGTGGGCTGCTATGACGTACGCATGTGTCACCAGTGTTTTTGTAATTATCCTCACTGCCAGAAGGGGGAAACAAAAGTCCTGCACTGAGCTACAGGAGAGAAAGTCAGAATCTAACAAGATGTGTTGCATGTCTGTCTGTGTGTTCAGATTGTACACTTCCTGTTTCACATTAAAACCCTGTCACGAAAAGACGGTTTGAACTGCTGGAAGGCTTTTAATGTGAAATCTCAGAGCTGAGTCAGTTTTCCATCTTCTTCTCTGCTTCTTGTGGAAAGAGAACACGTATAAATGTCAGACCGCCTTTAAAACAGCTGGATGATGTTGTGTTTCGTTGTTGTTGTTGTCAGTGTCGCTGCCGTCGGTGGAGCTGGGTTGTGGTCTCGGTGTGACTCTGCTCCTCATGCTGCTTCTCTTCGTGGTTTATCACGTCTTCTGGTTGGAGCTGCTGCTGCTCTATCGCTCCTGGTTCGGCACTGACGAGCGACACACAGGTACGTAACAGGTTCATCTTCCATTTACCCTCCAAAAACAGTCATGATAAATCCAATATAGTGTCATAATTATTAAAAGGCTACCAGGGAAGTCAGGATTTATACTCTTTGAGCTGCTGTAAGGTTTTTAATAATAAGAAGAAAGTTTATTTTTATAGTAGCTGTATGCAGCTCAAAGTGTTTCACATAAAATTGCAATAAAAACATTTAAACAGACAAAATGTCTCAACACAATAAGCAAAGCAACAAGTCTTTGATTCGGCTGTTTCACAGTTTGGTCCAGACTTCTTTGTCCAAACTCTTGGTGCTTTACAAAAACATAAAATCATAATAATAATAATAATACTTATGAAAATAAATGTACTTCATCTACTACTACTTCTGTGTATCTTTTGAGGGAGAAATGCACATTAAATCAGTTCTAAAAGAGACAGGATCCAGTGTAAAGACACTAAAATGTGTGTGATGTGCTCTTTTACTACTAATGTGGAACATCTGCAGGAAGTGTCGTCGTGACAACAGCTGTGAGTTCCAGTGAAGCAGAACGTAAGAGAGTCTTCACCTGCGTTACTGTGACGTCTTTCTCAGTGAAATTTAACTTGAGAGCGATGTGCAGTTACAGAGAGGGACTAAAAATCTCATTATGTGTTTCCTGCGTTAAACATACAGAACAAAATAATCCAAAAAAAAGAGAGAAAAACAAAGCAAAAGTAGAAAAGTACTCGACTCGTTTTCAGGAGATTCATATACGGAGTCCTAATGTTTTAAATGTCTTTATTTATGTAAGTGATGACAAAGTGAAGTTGACTAAACATCGACTGTGATGATTATCTCTCTGCGAGTTGATTTCCACAGAAATGAAGAGAAAGCAGCGGCTGCCTGGAAGGAAGGATATCAATCTAAATCTAAATGATAATAATTATATTATGATCGAAATTATTAAAAACTGATCAGCAAGCATGTGAAGTTTATCAGATATGTGTCTAAAACATGAAAAACCAGCAGTATAGTCCTTAAATGAACATGTTTAATGCTGACTGAAATGTTTCCACTCATGATGATTAGATCAGGGAGTTTTTTGCTTATTAAAAATGTTTCCTGTGACTTTACGTCTTATCTCTCAGACGAACATGTTGACGCTTAAGTCACGACTTCATTTCCTGTTCAGAAAGATGACATTGACGAATATGTTACCATGGAATCTGCTCTTATCTGTTCTAATCAATACTGTGTGTGTGTGTGTGTGTGTGTGTGTGTGTGTGTGTGTGTGTGTGTGTGTGTGCGTGCAGATGATAAGGAGTATGATGTGTACATCTCGTATGCGAGGAACGGTGAGGAGGAACAGTTTGTTCTGACGACGCTCCGCAGAGTTCTGGAGAACGAGCTCGGATACTCAGTGTGTATCTTTGACAGAGACAGTCTGCCGGGAGGGAGTGAGTACACACATGTAGTACTGCAGTACACACACATATACTATAGTACACACATGTAGTACTGCAGTACACAAACATATACTACAGTACACACATGTAGTACTGCAGTACACACACATATACTACAGTACACACATGTAATACTGCAGTACACAAACATATACTACAGTACACACATGCAGTACTGCAGTACACACATATAGTACTGCAGTACACACATATACTACAGTACACACGTAGTACTGCAGTACACACATATATACTACAGTACACACGTAGTACTGCAGTATACAAACATATACTACAGTACACACATGCAGTACTGCAGCGCACAAACATATACTACAGTACACACGTAGTACTGCAGTACACACATATACTACAGTACACACATGTAGTACTGCAGCGCACAAACATATACTACAGTACACAAACATATACTACAGTACACAAACATATACTACAGTACACACGTAGTACTGCAGTACACACATATACTACAGTACACACATGTAGTACTGCAGCACACAAACATACTACAGTACACACATGTAGTACACACACGTACCACAGTACACACTCTGACAGTCTGCCAGGAGGGAGTGAGTACACACACGTAGTACTGCAGTACACACGGGGAGGGAATACACACATGTAGTACTGCAGTATACACAGGGAGGAAATACACACATGTAGTACTGCAGTACACACAGGGAGTGAATACACACATGTAGTACTGCAGTACACACACATACACTGGTACACTACACATTCTGACAGTACAGTAAAGTAAACCACCGTAGTACAATATACTACTACAGATAACTATAGTACCTCTACAGTACACTGTTACAAATAGTAAAAGATAAGAGTACTACAACTTTAACTACACCTGCTGCTACTTCAGCTACTAGAACTACTGCTAGTATTTCTGGTATTAATACTGCTTCTGCTAGTACAGTTGCTACTAGACGTGTTACTACTACTACTCTTCCTAGCACTACTTAAGCTACTAGTATTTCTGCTAGTATTGTTGCTCCTTCTACTACTACTGTCGCTACAGTACTTCTCCTCCTACTACTATAATAACTACTATTACTACTACTACTGATACTGCTACACCTACACTGCTGCCTCTACTACTCTTCTTACTCCTAATAGTACTGCTAGTACTCCTGTTACTTCTACTACTACTGTTGCTACTCCATCTAATGCTACTTCTACTACTGTTACAATTACTACTTTTACTGCCATTACTTCAGCAACTAGTACTACTGCCAATATTCTTGCTACTTCTACTATTACACTTGCAACTACTACTTCTATCCTTTGTAGTATTTGTCCTCCTCCTACAACTTTTCTTCCTACTACTGCTCTACTAAATAATAGTGCTAGTATTCTTTGTACTACTGTTGTACTCCTCATCGTCCTCTTCCTTCTTCTACTACTACTGTTCCTCTTACTACTACTACTACTACTACTACCACTACTTCAGCTACTGGTACTCTTGTTGCACCCTCTATCTCTCCCCCTTGTAGTTTTCGTCCTCCTACTGCTGCTACTACTAAAGCTACTAGTAGTACTCCTAAGCTACTAGTAGTACTCCTAGTATTCTTGTTACGACTCCTCCTAATGCTACTTTGCCTGCTATTACAACTACTACGACTTTTACTGCCACTACTTCAACAATATTTCTGATACTTTTGCTACTCCTCCTCCTGCTGCTGCTGCTGCTGTAACCGTTACTGCTCGTATTGCTATCAGTAATACTTGTAGTACTCCTGTTAGTACTTCTGCTACTACTGCTAAGTTGAATGGATGAACCAAACAACACACACAGACAGGAACACACTTCATCCCTCCATCTTCCCGCCATTAACCCTCCATTAACCCATCGTTAACCTTCATCCCTCTCTCCCTGCAGCCATCACAGACGAGACTCTGAGTTTCGTGGCTCGTAGCCGGCGCCTCCTGGTGGTCGTTAGCCCAGGCTACGCCTCCCAGGGCTCCCAGGCCCTGCTGGAGCTGAAGGCCGGTATTGACGGCATGGCGCTGGGCGGACACCTGCGGGTGATCCTTGTCCAGTACAAGCCAATCCGGTGGCAGGGCTGGGTCAGGGAGCTGAGGAGGACCCGGGTGGCCCTGGCGCTGGTCCGATGGAAGGGAGAAAAGTCCAGGGAGCTGACGTCCCGCTTCTGGAAGAGGCTGAGGGTGGAGTTACCTGTGAGGACGGTTAGCAGCGGGGAGGAGGACAACAGTAAGGAAGTGGCCTTGATGAGGCTGCACAGTCAGAACAGCACCAACTCCCAGACAGGCCTCATCACCAACATGGTCAAAGAGCCGCATAAAGTCTTCAGCTCTGCAGCGTAGATGTGACGTAGGTCTGCAACAGTCACATGATCTGAACTTTGATGCGTCAACAAAACCAGCACAGACATGTTAGAGACATGATAAACAGTATTACGTCATTATGACTGAGACCTGGAGGTGCAACAGTCAACAGATCTGTGGGACAGCTTGAACAGGAAGTCGCATTTTCATCTTTATTCTTCAAGATGTTTTCGTGCTCTAAATGAGAGTTCTGGCTCTGCAGTTCTTCTCCGTTCAATTTGTACCTCAGGCTCAGTAGAATATCACACATTTAAAACCAGTTTCAGTACAGGCCTTGAGATCCAGTTACACTTTTTAGTGCCTTATGAATTTTCAACATTTCTTCAAAACTCAAAACTTTTCTTTTCATTTAACAAATTTAGCTAAACTTCTTGAATACATCAGTATGTAATAATACGTTCTGGTGAGACAAACAGTCATCATCAAGATGTAAACTGGGTAATTACAGCTGCAACTAACAATTTTCACTATCGATTAATTTGCCAATTCTTATTCTCTCTCGTCAATTAAATGTTAAAAATAGTAAAAGACATGTCATTCACAGTTTCTCAGGGCTCATGATTATGTTTTCACTATGGCTGTTTCAGTATTCAATTTTCTGTCATATATGACAAAGAAAAACAGCAAATCGTCACATTTGACAATCAGGAACCAAAGAACGTTTGGCATTTTTGCTTGAAAAATGACAAAAAGAAAAGATTAATCAGTTTTCAAAAAGTTACCACTTAATTTTCGATTAATCAACCAATTGTTGCAGCTCTATTTGCAGTAACTAATCAACTGTCATGAGCAAATTATATTTGGGTGGTTCAAAGCCATTTCAGTTCAATCTTTGTTGCTAATTATTTAGCACTTGCTAGCAAAAGAGCTAAATTAGCTAACTCCTACTGCCCCCTACAGGCCGCAGTATTCATTGCAGCCACAGCAACATCCTGATGATTTAACTATCATTAGTCTTACCAGTTGAAGAGCTAAAATGAGGAGAGCAAGAATGTGATCAGAAAGTATCGTACAGCGGGTGCTGAGAAACCAAAGAGTTGGTGGATATTTCTGTCCTGAAGTCATCCTGGAGAGGAAGAGTTATTTAAAAAGAATACAGAAGAGAGACAAAACACTCAGTCAACAGCATCCAAAGAGCAACAGAACAAGTAAAACAGTAAAAAAAAATGCGCAATACTTCTCAGATTAATACCTTTTTGTTTCCTGGCTTCAGTATTAGTTCTCTCATTATCATACCTCACTTTTCATCTCACACTATCTGTTCATTATCACTGTATATTGTATGATGCCAGAGTGTCTTTCCAGATCACAGATCATCATATGGATGCAGTATTTTACATGAAATGAACCACTACTGCATGTGTGCATTTTGAGGCCTGGAATTTTGTTTTACATCTTACTGCTTGTGCAAAAAGGGCAGAAGCAATCAATCACAGCAGCTGATACGATGAGACACCCGTCAATCAAGGCAAAATATATCAAAAATGTGCCAGGAGACACAATAGAAAAAGTGATATAAACTGCACTTGTTGCAATAAAACAAGCATTTTAGGACATTTCAGACTGCGCTTGACAGCCTCCATGTCAACCTGTGCTTTGAGCTTAATGCTAACATTAGCATGTGCATATTTAATGTTTAGCGTTCTAGCATTAGCATGTTAGCACACAGTGTTTGGACAGCTGAGGCTGAAAGGAGTCATTAGTTTTACAGGTATCCTATGATTAACTTAAGTTTTTGGAAAAATTGTACATTTGATCTCATGGTGGTGCTAGAGGAAAAATCAGAAGATCACTAAAGTCAGCAGGCGTAATCCTCTGAGCCCCATGAATATCTGTACAAAGTTTCATTACAATCTTCTCAGTAGTTGTTGAGATATTTCAATATGGACCAAAGTGGTGGACTGAACAACATTTCCATCCCTAAAGCTGCACCACTAGAGTGGCTAACATGTATTGACTTCTTATTTGTAATGAAGTGAAATATTTTAAAAATGAAAGAAAATCAGGAAAAACAGTACAAAATTGAAGTAAAATTCTAGTTTCCTGGGGTGAAAACTGTATTTGTATCTCTAGCAATAAGTCGGGGGGTTTTGCATTTTGATACACTTAAACACTGCTGTGGTAAAAACACTGAAATAGAGTTGAGTGTCATCTGCGTAGAAATAGATGCACAAGATCACATGCAATAGATTCGTTTTATAGCAACACAGCTATAAAATGTTATAGGAAACACAGACAGGAGGGATCCATGTACTGCAATGTTTTAAATATTAGTCACAGAAAATGTATAAACAAAGTAAATCCTACCTAACCTTTACCTTCAAATGTTACTATTACTGTGCACTTTCTGTGTTTTGTTGATGTTTTTGTCGCTATTTTTATTTTTCTACATTCACTATATCAACAGTAAATCTACTATAGTTACTTTCTTTTAAGAATGTACCGTGCTATTCATTTTTAACACTTTAAAAAACAGAATTGTTATGGGAGAATGCACATCAATCCTGCACTTTGTCATGCTCTAAATTTCCTATTTTAGCAGTCTACAATATTTCTTTTTTTTTTTAATAAATGAATTTTTCATCTGGTATTATGTTGCCATCATTATTCATTTCAACGTGCTTCATTTCATGTCTTTCACTTCCTTAAATACACACATATACAGTATGTAGTTAGGATCATAATTCACGCATAGTAACAAATATAATTCTTGCAATTATTATTTTGGCTCCAGTAGTTAAATGTGAAATCACAGATTCTACACTTGTACAACACTTATGTCTATTATATACTTCTGTGCATTAACATTTAAATTTCATTTTTAGATAAACAGTGCAGAGTTTAAATCAATCTGCACTTATTAGCATTAATAAAGTTTACCAAAACATTCTTCATGAATTAACTTGACAAAATGTTGAATTATCAGTCTGCAGCAGGTTTTGAGTTTGTGCATGTTGGTTTTGTTTGTTTTTCAATTAAATGAAACCAGCAGCTGAGTGGGAGGCAGGAATTATAGCAATGCTAACAGTTTATAGCCACATTAGCAGCACTGGTACATAATTAAAAACAATCAATTTTTATTTATATAGTGTTAAATCACAACAAAAGTCATCTCAGGGCACTTAGAGCAGGTCCAGACCGTACTCTTTAATTTACAGAGACCCAACAATTCCCCCATGAGCAGCACTTGGCGGCAGCGGTGAGGAAAAACTCCCCTTTAACGGGTAGAAACCTCAAGCAGAACCCGGCTCTTGGTGGGCGGCCATCTGCTTTGACCGGTTGGGCTGAGAGAGAGAAAGAGAGAGGGAAAGGGAGGGGGGGACAGAATAACAACAATCATAACAATAGCAACAGCAGTAGCAACAGCCTGGGAAGGATGCCAACAGGACTGCGAAGGACCGCGAAGGCTTGGCCTGCAACCCAGGGTTTCCTGTGAGATGAGAAAGCACAAAAAACTCCGGGGAAGAAGCAAAGTTAGTGACATGCATTGATTTTACATGAATGCATACAGATGGAGAGGAGGAGGAGGAGAGAGGAGCTCAGTGCATCATGGGAAGTCCCCCAGCAGTCTAGGCCTATAGCAGCATAACTAAGGGCTGATCCAAGGCGAGCCTGGTCGGCCCTAACTATAAGCTTTATCAAAAAGGAAAGTTTTAAGCCTACTCTTAAACATAGAGAGGGTGTCTGCACCCCGGACTGAATCTGGAAGATGGTTCCACAAGAGAGGAGCCTGATAGCTGAAGGCTCTGCCTCCCATTCTACTTTTAAAGACTGTAGGAACCACCAGTAAGCTGCATACTGGGAGCGCAGTGTTCTAGTGGGATAATACGGTACTATGAGCTCTTCAAGATATGATGGTTCCTGACTATTAAGGGCTTTGTAAGTTAGGAGAAGGATTTTAAATTCTACTCTAGATTTTACAGGAAGCCAATGTAGTGAAGCTAAAATGGGAGAAATGTGATCTCTTTTTCTAGTTTTAGTCAGAACACGTGCAGCTGCATTCTGGACCAGCTGGAGAGTCTTTAGAGACTTGTTAGGGCAGCCTGATAATAAGGAATTGCAATAATCCAGCCTAGAAGTAACAAATGCGTGAACTAGTTTTTCTGCATCTTTTAGAGACAGGATGTGCCTGATTTTTTGCGATATTATGTAAGTGAAAAAAGGCAGTCTTTGAAATTTGATTTATGTGGGAGTTAAAGGACATATCCTGATCAAAGATTCCTTACGGTGGTGCTGGAGGCCAGGGTAATGCCATCCAGAGTAGCTATATCATTAGATAATGTGTTTCTAAGGTGTTTAGGGCCAAGCCAGGTGTTCTTTATCAACATCAGCTGAATTTAGGCTTGATCAGCTCTGATTTGAGCTTCATGCTAACAGGAACATACTAAAAGGGCATCTGTAGTATAAAGAATAACTTTAATAAGAATAACCAATGTGTTTCGGCTTATGGCCTTCATCAGAGTTAGCCCTCCCTTCAAACAACATTAACATGCATACATTTAGCATTCTAACAGTAGCATGTTTTGACCTGTTAGTGGCACTAGATGAAAAGTCAGGAGGCTTCCTATGGAAAACTTCAGGGAAGCGACTGTGTGCTGCTTTGTTTAAAGTGAGGAAGTTAACCAGATGTACATTTACCAAACCAAACACTTTTTTCATACATTTTTTCAGACAGTTAACACAGTGAACACAATCTGCATTCAAACACCATCTCAGCTGTCTTCTTCTTGTACTGATGTAAAGTTGTTGTGTTGTCAGATCTGTCGGAGGCCATCGTGCACTCGATGCAGCGAAGCCGCCGCCTACTCTTCGTCCTCAGCCCCAACTTCCTGGCAGAAAAGAGCTTCAGCCTGCTGGAGTGTCGCCTGGGTCTGTACGTCCAACACGGCCACCATGCCTCCATTGTTGCTGTCACTTACCGCTCAGTCAGTAAACTTCCCTGTGTGGAGGTGGCTCAGCTCCGGCAGGCCGCCGCCACCACAGTGACGTGGCGAGGGAGTCGATCCGAGTCGCGGCGGTCACGCTTCTGGCTGCGGCTGAGGCTGGCGTTGCCGCTGCGGCCGCTGGCTCTCGGCAGGAGGCTGATAGACAGCACGTCGTCTCACTCTGACCTCGCCATGCTGGCGCTGCAGAGGGCGCAATCCATCCACAGCCAGAAGCAGAGAGACAGAGCAGGAGCCAATCAGTGCCGTAGAAACAGGCGGGCCTCAGCCAACCAGAGCCGCAGAGACAGACATGCCCCACCTAGAGGGAGGGGTAAGGTGAAGAGGGAGGGGGCATGCAGGGAGGCGGGGTCAAATGGCAGAGGCAAGGAGCCACAGCACAGCTGCTCGGGGGGCGCTGACTTTGTCAGTCAGGTGGAGGACACGGGGGTGGAGCTTACAGTAGAGATACAGCAGGTGTCACCTGACAGGACTGAGATCAGGTCTGACCCTGTCCCGGAAACAGACCCTGCCCCGATTCCTGACCCCGCCCATGATGCTCACTGTACTCCTGACCCCGCCCCCGTACCTGACCTGGCTCCTGATGTGGACTGTGACTCCGCCCTCCCTACCTGTCAGCTGGACGGAGGAAAACACAAACAACAGCAGATGATTGGTTCCAGGTGAAGGGGACGCTCCCCTGACACTAACCCCACCCCCCCCTCCCCCCCAAAACCAAACTCAGCCTTTGAAACAAACTTTTTACTTTTTACTGATTTTGAAATTAGAACAAGTTCTCCGAATTAAATGACAAAATGATTGTTTTGTAACTGGCCTTGAGGACGACACAGTTAAAGGACCAGTCTGTAGGATTTAGTGGCATCTAGTGGTGAAGTTGCAGATTGCAACAAACTGACAAACTGGTTTGTCTGTTCTGGGCTACTGTAGAAACATGGCCGCCTTCCATGGAAGACGACCAGCTCCCTCTGTAGATATAAAGGGCTCATTCTAAGGTAACGAAAACAACGATTCTTATTTTCAGGTGATTATACACTAATTAAAACATACTTATGAATATTATATTCCATATCTGCAAAGTCTGTTCTGCTAGATGCCACTAAATTCTACATACTGTACCTTTACATGTTTTATAATCTGATCAGCAGGATGACTACAAAAATACCAGTTTTCAGTTTTACAAAACAGGACACGAACAGTACAGAATAACATCACACTACTTCCTCTGTCGCTCCAGACAGAAAAGAGTCATAATTTCTGTGGCCACTAGAGGGCGCTGTCACTTGATGGATGTTGTTTTTCTAAGATAAAATATAACATTTGATCATTACAAGTAAATCCATAAAAACTAAACAAACAACATGCTGTATGTCCTTCTATCGTCCCCTAGAGGCAGCAGTGTTCATTGCAGCCACAGTAAGTAACATTTTGGAAAAAAACAAACTGATAAACATTAGATTTATTATTAAAATATTTTCCTGTGTACAAGAGGAAATGTTAACCATGTTGGGGTTCATCCCCTGAGGAGCAGGAATACCGTGAATGTCTGTTTTCATGGTCAGTACTTGTTAAAATGTCTCTGGATCAAAGTGTTGGACAGACTCAATCACACCAGAATGTGTCTGAATCCAGCACCTCCTTTTTCCATCTTTATCCACAACACCTGAACGCAGCATTTGGTTCCTTCATTAGCAGGTGAGAAAATATCACAAGTAAAAACAGAATGAAACACTGACAAGAAGATGCTTTTTAATTGAAAATAATTCACCTCTATTGTAAAATAACTGGAAAATGCTTCATTTTATATATCTGACTCATAAATCTGTTGTGTTTTCTAACACAAAATCTCTTCTTTAACGAGTCACATTCATTTATATTATAATATTTTTTACACGGCAGAAGCTCCAGCTGTTCAGTCATTGAGGTCTTTACAGGTCCAGTTGGTTCCTAAAACCAGGACTTGAGTCAGACCCGGAACAAATGAAATCCAGTTTAATCAGGTCTGATCCTGTAGTGTTTCTTTCTGAAGATTAAAGGATATGTCTGGAAATTTTCTATATTTTTCTTCTTGTCAACAAATCTCATGTTTGGATCCAAATCAACAATGAACTGATCTACTAACAAGTATTGTGTGTGTATATTAAAGCCTGATATATCTTATTAAAAACACATCAATGAGCCATTCCGCTGCACTGGGTCACATGTTCCTTCATCATGAAGAGTTTGGTCTCGTTAGTTTGTTTAAAAACGGCTCCAAAGACTAATAACAGCATCATGTTTTCAGTCTCTGGAGAGTAGTTCTGTGTAAGGCAGATGCTACTGAGCATGTGCAGGAACACGGTTCTTCACTAACTTGTTGTGTACTACACTGTACATTGTAAAAAACTTCAGTACAACTTTGCTGTAAACAGAACCGTGTTCCTGCACATGCTCAGTGGCGTCTGCCGTACACAGAACTACTCTCCAGAGACTGAAAACATGATGCTGTTATTAGTCTTTGGAGCCGTTTTTAAACAAACTAACGAGACCAAACTCTTCATGTTGGAAAAGCAAACAGAAGGTAAATTAGATTTTAAGGCATATGAGAGGGATAAACCACCAACTACATTCTTTATTCCAACAAATATATTCTCCATTTTGTCCATCTTGCAGTGAATAAGTCATTTCTCAACCTTACATCTCATTATCTCTGATGATTTTAAACCAGTTACTGTACAAGTGACCTAAAGCTGCTTCAGACTGAATCCTCAAAAATGACTGTAACATTTTAACAAAAGCTGAGCAGATGAGAAAAACATAATTTTACTTTATCAAATTAGAGTTTTAATTAACTTTATTGGAAAATAAACACTTGCATGCTGTGTGTTCTGTACTGAGATGGACCTGCTGGATGATGTTAAGCCTCAGTTTTTTGATAAATAAAGATTTGTATTTAAAGAAGTGCTGTGATTCTCTCTCATATTGTTCTTGAACTTCCTGATGTTTTCTATCAGCGTTGTTGTGTTTGGAAAAAACACAACAACGAAAAAGGATTCAGAAGATGACAAAGTGAGGGTGAAATAGACCGAGTTGGTTCATCAGGACAGATGTAAAATATAAAATGATCCACTCTGGTATGAAATGAATGTTCTGTATTTTGTATTTCTGGTTGTCTTTTTCTTCATTCGTCATTTTGGGAAAATCAGGATGAAACTTTACTTAACATAAAACTGGATTTCCTACAATTTAAGTTTGAACTTACTTCCAGAAAATTCTTTATTGACAGAAACTGCAGCATGAAGAAGAGGAATCATCTCATACTGCTGCAGGATTTCAAGGGAAAAAATAACTAGTTTTGGCTGTTTTTGCAGCATATTTCTGCACAAACTCAGCTGAGGTCAATGAGCTGATTGACAGCTGCTGCTGAGTCATTTAACTGTGAGAACAAGAGCAGAACCTGTAACACTGAACAAATGTTCAGTCTGTCACATTTCTGGTTCTGTTTATTAACTTTGTGTATACTTTATGTGACGTAAACAGGTTTTGACCGCAGCTCTGTCAGATGATGGGATCAGAAAATGTTTGATTGATCAAAATTATCCACAATAAATGTAATTTCTTCTCACCCAAAACAGTAAAACAGACACTAAACAGACAAAGCAACAGATTTCTCTCCTGACAGTGAAGATTCATGTTCAAATGACTCACCAGGTGTCACTGTTTGACCACTCAACCTGCTGAACCGTGTGTGTGTGTTTGTCTGCTCTTCTTCTGACTCTCTGAGGACCCGTTTGAGTTTTTAACTCTGAGAGTGAACATTTTGTCTTCTCCTGTCACATGCAGACATGTTAGTGTGTTGTTTCTGTGGTTTGTGGATCGTTGTTGTTGGATGTTTAGTTGTAACGTTCAGCTGATCTTCTGCACCTGTTGCATCGCATCAATTCATTTGTTCATACATGTGAAACATCATACAGGAATTTAATGGAATCAATTAATCTTTTGCCATTAATTTAATGTGAATACACAAGTTCATTGATTTTACTTGAAATTTCCAGTTTAGATAATCAGACTAACTGGATAACAAATGGATGGATGGATTTATGGATGGATGGATTTATGGATGGATGGATGGATGACTGGATTTATGGATGGATGGATGGATGGATGACTGGATGGATTTATGGATGACTGGATTTATGGATGGATGGATGGATGGATGGATGGATGGATGACTGGATGGATTTATGGATGACTGGATTTATGGATGGATGGATGGATGGATGGATGGATGAATGACTGGATTTATGGATGGATGGATGGATGGATGACTGGATGGATGGATGGATTTATGGATGACTGGATTTATGGATGGATGGATTTATGGATTTATGGATGGATGGATGGATGACTGGATTTATGGATGGATGGATGGATGGATGGATGGATGACTGGATGGATTTATGGATGACTGGATTTATGGATGGATGGATGGATGTATGGATTTATGGATGGATGGATGGATGACTGGATTTATGGATGGATGGATGGATGGATGGATGGATGGATGGATGGATGGATGACTGGATTTATGGATGGATGGATGGATGGATGGATGGATGGATGGATGGATGGATGGATGACTGGATGGATTTATGGATGACTGGATTTATGGATGGATGGATGGATGTATGGATTTATGGATGGATGGATGGATGACTGGATTTATGGATGGATGGATGGATGGATGGATGGATGACTGGATGGATTTATGGATGACTGGATTTATGGATGGACGGATGAATATTCAGACTCTCAGCATACATTGTTTGAGAGTTGAAACTTGAAACATGTTTGGATCCAAACCAACAACGAACTGATCTACAGTATAAGTATTGTGTGTGTGTATCTACAGCCTGATATATCTTATTAAAAACACGTCAGTGAGTCACATCGCTGCACTGGGTGACATGTTCCTTCATCATGAAGAGTTTGGTCACGTTAGTTTGTTTAGAAACGGCTCCAAAGACTAATAACAGCATCGTGTTTTCAGTCAGTCAGCTGCTGGTTGAGATGACAGACAGATGATGGTTTTCGGTTTGTATCTAAGAACTAGTGGTGGATCTGGAAAATCCTAAACAGGAGTTCACAGTTTGTAGTGATGAATAATGAGTTTTATATTGTTTCAGTCATGTGTGAGTCTGATTTTAGTCGACTCAAAAGTCTTTTAGATATCTACAGAAAATGAAACTAATCTCTGTAAATTAAGGAATTACCTGCACTGTAAAACCAGAGGAATAAACTCTGGAACGTGGTCAGATCCTGTCTGTACCGTCCTTTTCTGTCCATGTAAAACTCTTTATAATGTGTCGCTAAGAAACTCTTAGCCGGTTTTCTTCTTCCTTAATCCTGCTGCTAATCCCTGAAAAGTGCAGCTTTGTGTGTGATCGTTTGGTTTCATTGAGGGAGAGATTATGTCAACTGACAGCAGTTTAACCTCCGAGTCTGACAGCAGAGCCATGCAGAGACAGAGTTCTCACAACGCTTGTTTCACTGCCTGAGGTCCGTCCTGCTCCTCATTCCTTATCATGTTCCATCTCAACAATTTAATTAAGTTTTATGTTAGTATGTAAAATATCATTAATGGTGATTAATTAGTTTTAGTTATGCAGGCAGCATGAAAACGAGCAGCAGGTCTCTGTCCACCACTTAACTCAAATATCTCAATAACTATCAGATTGTTTGCTATGAAATTAGCTTCAGACATTTGTGTTACATCATGTGGTCAAAATTTCAGTTTGTCCCATACTTTGGTTTATGACCAAACACCTGAAAAACTAATGACATTCCTGTCAGTCTCCAGCTGTACTTTGTGTTTAATGCTAATTAGCAAATGTTAGCACGGTAAACACCAGCATATTAGCATGTAGATGTTTGCATTTAGTTCAAGTAATAATAATAAATATACTTAGAGACCAGAGAGAAAAAACTCTGCTGGTGATGTGATGATGTCAGACGCTTCAGACTGGACTCAGAGTGTCTCAAGTGACCCCTCAAGCACCTGCCCTTTGACCTCTGACTACATTAGTGGCCTTTATGCATTTTTGTCTATTTCTTTTTAAAATTTTATATCTTAGTTCTTAAATTTGGCTCATGGTATCGACTCTCGATTAAAGCATGTTGTAATGCCCAACAACTGCATTTGAGTTCCTTTGACAGGAAACTGAAACAAATAAATAAACACTACATGGTTAATAGTCTACACAACCATATCTGGATATCTCTCCTCTCCTCTTTAGATCTAGTTAAAAACTGCAGGATTTGTTCTGATGAAACACAGTTTGGCAGTTACTGCAGCAGCCTGCTGATGAATGAGACGACCCAACAGACATGTAGTGTGAATTCATGTATTCACTTATTCATTGGGCCAACATGTCTGTGACGGTCCTGAACCTGTTGATCTCGTAGTTATTTTCCCTCCAACACAAACCATAGAAACCAAAGCGTTTCCTCTCTGCTGGATGAGGTTTCAGTCCTGAAGCTGAGCTGTAATCTGACACAAATCCGACACACTCCTGACCTTCCTCTCCTCCTCATCGTCACTCTGCTTCCTATTTCATGTTTCTCTCATTTAAAATGAGTTATGTCAGTATGTCTGTTGTTATCATCCAGAAATCAAACTGATATAAAACTGTTTCTGTAATGATTTATTCTCTGCAGCTGCTCATTAAACAGACACAAATTATACAATATACTGTGTGGCATTAAAGGCTGTTAGATGTTGTTTTACAGGTAGTTTAATGTCTTTAATTTGGCCATTAAAACAACCAAAGAGGAAAAATGGTTAATATATGAAGGTGAGAGGAAAACTATAAATAAACAAACAAATAAATAATCACCGAAGCTATAAATATAACTGTAATTATTCAAAGCTCTGCTGGGAGCATCATCCATCATTTCCATTCACATTTCCTGTCGCTGTTAACTGTGTGTGTGTGTGTGTAGGGGGGGGGGGGGGGGGGGGGGCATGGAGATCAATAGGAAAATGGCAGAGTTGATTAAAGCAAGTCTCTCTGTGTGTGCCACAACACAAAGGATCAATACCAGCTTATGATATTGCTTATTGAAGGTAGGTATGTGTGTGTGTGTGTGTGTTTGTGTGTGTGTGTGTGTGTGAGGCTAGCTTACAGTACAGTATATGTTAGTACAGTATAGAGGTGTAGCAAGTACATTTTACAGATAATACTCCCTACAGCCATGTTTAAAGACATAAACATATACTGGAGCCAGAAGTGACCATATTTGGGTGGAGCTGACCCTAATGCTAGCTACTAGCTGCTAGCTTGGTTAGCATGGTGCATTTACAGTCTATGGTTAAATGTGATAATGCTAATTTTTGCTAGTGAAAAACAGTCTTAAAACCATTAAAACAGAATGTACTTACTGGTACTTAGAAGCTCTTTTAGTTCAACCAAACACTGAACAAGACTTTTTTAGGCGACCAAATTGTTACAATTAACTTTCATGAACTGAAAACACACTGAAATAGCCATAGTTATGTGACCTAACCAATGTTGTCGCCACGGTAGCGACTTCCCTGTGACGGCACCCACCTGTCACTCAAAGCAGCCACGCCCTTAATTATGCATAACTTTACTTAGAAAGCCCTGGATGGAAGTCGCTACCACGGCAACAACGTTGGTTTGGCAACATAATCATGGCGTAACCCCAGTGTGTTTTCAGTTCATGAAAGTTAATTGTAACATTTTGATCGCCTAAAAGGTCTTGTTCAGTATTTGGTTGAACTAAAAGATCCTCTAAAGAATCGGATGTTCAGTTGTTTCTTAAGTACAGTTTGTTTTAATGGTTTTAAGCCTGTTTTCACAAGTTAATATTAGCATTAGCATTGGAATTAGCATTATCATTGTTAACCATAGACTGTATATAGACCATGCTAACCAAGCTAGCAGCTAGCATTAGGGTCAGCTCCACCGTCTCGTCCAAATATGGTCACTTCTGGCTCCAAAAATCCAAGATGGCGACAGTCAAAATGCAAACTCAAGGCTTCAAAACAGTCCAAAAACCAATCGGTGACATCATGGTGGCTACGTCCATTATTTTTATACAGTGTATTTTATCAACTTTCTTTGGTTATATTCTGTCCAACTGTGTGTAAATGAAGGTGACAGAATATTAGAAACTCATTTCAATAAATAAATACAACATCACGTTTAACTGCAGACTCACAGAGTTAAATCTCTGACATGGTGGCAACAAAAATGTAATTTTATAAGGATTTATTTCAATTCTGTTGTGTTGGATTGAGTTCAGGTGGACCCAAGAAGCTACTAAGAACAGCTCAGCTCTTTTGGCTTCTAATTGAAACTCATCAGCACCATTAAACAGACAGTTAATCAGATTTTATGATCTTCACGAGCGTTGTCGAACATCATTGTCACCCTGACCTTTACCTCCTCCTCCCATCTGTCTTTACCTGTCGTCTTTTATTGTGCTCACAATGATAAAGCAGAAATGGCTTTTAGAGAAAAACAGACTCATCAGCGTTTATTAATGCGAGCTGCAGCTGCAGCATCACACCGTCTCCTCCCTGTGAAACCATCCGTCTTCCGCCGCCGGCGAGGATCCCTGCCAGACAGCAACACATCGATTAAAAGTTTAGTGCGGGGGGAGTCTGCAGCCAAGCTGAGCATTTAATCATCTACATACATGTTTTATAGGAGCAGAACATGTGATATGTTGGAGTTACGCAGTTAAGACAGAACTTACCTTCCTGAGCAGGTGGAAGTTCGTCATTATTAACTGCAGATAACCAGCCTGGTCGCCAGAATAAAACGTTGGCAGTTTACATTTCTGCAAACCACAGAAACGTTGAATTTCAACCAATTTCACGTTTCAACATGTGAAATACGTAGCATATTAACATTTCTACAGTGACGTAGTTCACATGTGATCTATATGAGTTGATCTTTCCTGTATAGGAGGAGGAGGAGGGGCAGGCGGATGGTTAGTAAGTTTGTTGGCAGCAAGTTGGAAATCAAACCGGTGAGAGACATCGGACGTTTTTTATTTTATTTTTTATTTTTATTTTAACCCAAACCATGATCTTTCCCCTAACCCTAACCAAGTGGTCTTTGTGCCTAAACCTAACCAGACCTTAACCACAGCGTTGTCACACCATAAAACATCTTTATTCAACGGGTAGAAATGTTGATATGATACGTATTTCACATGTTGAAATGTATATATTCAACGTTTCTATGGTTTGCAGAAATGTTCAATGCCAACGTTTTCTTCTGGCGACTGGGTTGAAATAACAGTAAAGGTGGACCATACTGGAGGCTGTAACTGGTCAAAAGAGGAACATTTCTTCTTGATATGAAGATCTGACGTCTTTTAGTGTTGAAATGTGGGCCGAGGAGGGGGCGGAGCCTGACACAGGCGCCAGGAAGAAGGAATCTGATGAGGAATCTCACAGAGCCAATATCAGATTTAACAGTTCAGATGTTGGTGTGTAATCCAGTCCTGCTGAGGACGGGTTCAACTGGTTATTAATTATAGCTGTTTAGTTAGTTTGCTCATACCTGTGAGTGTGTGTGTGTGTGTGTGAGTGTGTGTGTGTCCATTGTTATGCAGTGAAATGAGTGTTAACAGCAGACTGTGGCTCTGTGCCAGCAGCACATTATGTTTGAGTTGTGTGTGTATTTATTTGTACAGGACTGAGTGTGTTTATGGCGTCGTGCCAGTGCAGAGGTATTGTGCCAGGTGTGTGTGTGTGTGTGTGTGTGTGTGTTCTCTCGCAGTGCCAAAGGTCGTCTCCGTTGGTCGATTTACATTCCACACACGCTTAGAACACGCGACCGCCGCTATTTGATCCACTGAAGGAAACCAACGCCCGCCAAATCAGTTTTTATGGGATTTTATTCCAGATTTTTCTCTACTTTCTCTACTGAACTTCACTTTAAAGGACGGCTTCACAGTTCTTCAACAGTCAGGTGTCCGTATGAACAGTGGAAGAGGTTTTCCTCGCTGTAATCATTCCTCTGTTTAATTTAAAGTTTGCTCTAAACTCCAAATCCTGACCAGACCTGCAATTAACATCTTATCATTAACTCAAATTACAATCTTTTACTGGACTTAACTGAGTGTTTTTGTTGCCAAACACCAACTTAAACTGAACTGTTACTAAGAACAGATATAGTCCAAAGTGAGATTTTTAAAATTGAATTTTAATCTTTGGTAGAATCATCCAATATCACTGTTTCCTCTGGCGAGTGATGTGTACAGTAATGTGTGTGTGTGTGTGTATGTGTGTGTGTGTGTGTGTGAGTGTGTGTGTGTGAGGATGCGTTCGTGGGTTAATGGTTGAGCAGGAGACTGCAGCAGTTAGTATGTTGGTATGTAGTTACTCATCATCACACAGAATGCCATAAAGACTCATCAAACATTAAACTGAGAGCAGACAGACAGAATCACCATAGAAACTGTACATGATGCTAACAGCAGTCGTCTGTCTGTGTGGATCCTCTGAAGTGTCTTAAAGGACACATATTCTGCTCATTTCCAGCTCTATATTTATATTCTGGGGCTCTACTGGAATATCTCTGCATGATTTCCAGTTAAAAACTCCTTATTTATCTTTTACTGGTCCTTTATGCAGCCCCTCAGTTCAGCCTCTGTCTGAAACAGGCCGTTTTAGCTCCTGTCTCTTTAAGGCCCCGCCCTCCTGATGAGCCCACTCTGTTCTGATTGGTCAGCTTTCAGGAAGCTTCCTCCGGCTCCGGAGACTACGTAAACAAACTATAGTAGCAGGATTTCACTTCTTTTTCTCCTTCTTTACTCCAAATGTCAACTTCTCAAATCCATCCGTACATGTTGGACAACGTGAACAACACATGGAAACACCTTAGCAACCACCTTAGCAACCACCTTATCAACAACGATTACAGAACAGATTCACATTTATGGACATGTGTTGAGCTGAAAAGTTAAAAAATATCACAAAAGAAGCGTCAGAGCAGCTTGTAGAACATCTGACATCAGAGCAGGAAATAAATAACAGAAAATCACTAAAAACACTTTAAAGGATGTTTGGAAGCAGGAAGACATCTTACAGGTAGACAGTCGGGGTATAATTTAAACGTTAATTAGCCTACAACAGCATATTCTATTAAAAGAAATAAAAGATGAAAGATTTCATCATACAGCTTAATTTTTTAGAAATTTTGAAAACCACAAATTTTTATATTTCTATAATATCTTCGGTGACAGAATGAAACATTGTTCAGGCACGCTTACGAGGAGAAAAGTTCATATTAAAAAAAAAGGTTTACAACACTCACCACTCTCTGCTCTTTTCTGTGATGAATTTTGACATTTCTTGCATTAAAAACATTTCTGCTCAGCCGCCAACTGTCACATCTCAGACGTCTGTGCTGCCTGTGATCTAAAGTTCAAACAATGGACGTAATAAGTTATCACTGCTGTCTGTACCAGACTCAAAGATGAACAGCCTGGTCGCCAGAATAAAACGTTGGCATTGTACGTTTCTGCAAACCACAGAAACGTTGAATATCTACGTTTCAACACGTGAAATACGTAGCATATTAACATTTCTAAAGTGACGTAGTTCACATGTGATCTATATGAGTTGATCTTTCCTGTATAGGAGGAGGAGGAGGAGGGGTTGGTGGATGATTAGTAAGTTTGTTGACAGCAGAGAACACGGTTCGAGATCACCTCGAAACCAATGTCCGCTTCCTGTTTCAACCGACGAAAGCAGGTGTTTTTAGCGAGACGTCAGGACATTTGCAGCCGTTTTTTATTTTAACCCAAACCATGATCTTTCCCCTAAACCTAACCAGACCTTAACCACAGCGTTGTCACACCATAAAACATCATTATTCAACGGGTAGAAATGTTGATATGATACGTATTGCACGTGTTGAAACATAGATATTCAACGTTTTCTTCTGGCGACTGGGTTGAGATGGGACATGTATGAGCTCTCAAGACCTAAAGGTGAAATTTGGTCTTAAAAAACAAGATTTCTTTAGATACTTACAATACTGGACTATTTTATAAAAGAGGTGAAGACTGACTGACTCCAACATGCTTTTTGTCCTTTGCTCGTTACAGATCCTGCAATCACCTCATTCCCCTCACCTGAGCTTCTCCGCCCATCTCCACACCTGGATCTCATTATCTTCATCAGTCACTCATTCATATATCGGACCCAGATTCACTCGTTCTCTGCCAGATTGTCTTGAGTTTGATGCCTTTTGTGCTTTCCAGTGATTCAGAGCCTGTTTTTTGGACTTGATTAAAGATGTTGGACACTCAGTTACTGCCTCTTAATTCGTGCTTTTAGGTTCTTTTTGAGTCACTACAAACATAGATTTGAATGGTCTAATTGTTCTAGAGTACACCTCTTGGTGCTACTCGGACACATCGTCAGTGATGAACCCGAGGTCATTGGGTGTTTCGGGTCTTAGATCATCAGACACCCTCTCCCAGGTGACCCAGTCAGGGGTGATCAGCCCCCGACTTGTGTCCAAGTGGCCCACTATTCCAAGGATCCCTCCTCCGGATCCACAGCCATCCTGAGGCCTCTATGATGTTTCTTGATGGCTCTTTCGCACAGCTGGCCTTTTACTCCAAGGAGTTTGAGGGTTCGGTGTAATGACTGGCCTGGCACCCCACCTCAACTGCTTTGCTCCAGGCTTTCCAGCACTCCGACACCTCAGCGTATTTGGCCCTCTTGTGCCCATCAGGGGACAGTAAGCTCTACCAGAACCACTTGCTTCGTTGACTCTGATGTTAACACCATGTCTGGGCGGAGTGAAGTGGCTGAGATGTGTTCTGGGGACTTGAGCTGCCTTCCCAGGTTGACTTGGAGCTTCCAGTCCCGTGCAGTGGTGAGAAGCCCTCCGGAGGAACTTGGCTGATGTTGAGCCTTCTCCCCAGCTCTGATGAAGGTGATGGATCGCTTGGGGGTGTGCTGGTACTTGCTGCTGATGATCGCTGCGCTAACCGTGTCTGCCGGGGCTTTGAGAACCTAGTCATGACGGCAGCGATACCGCCCATCCCCCCCCCAGCACCTTCAGCCTTCAGACAGCAGCTGAGGATGTTAATCTGATTAATATGATTGTGGATGCATATCACCAGGGCAGACCTCAGGTAATCTCAGCCTTCTACCAGGCCTGAGGGGAGACCACAGGAAGCTCAACACTACACATAAAAAATAAATGGGAATCAGAGCGAATTATTGAAATCTAAGTTCTTCATAAGACTCCAGATCAAAAGCAGACAGCTTAAACAGCCAGAAACCATGTTTGAGGCTCTGTGACGACCTGGAGGCCAAACATACCCGTCTTCTCTGGAGCTGCAATAAACTGAAGCACTTCTGGGAAAATATAAATGCAGCTATCAAAGACAACTGTGCTGTGATGCATCCTGGGAACAAAGAGGAGATATCTGGCAAAAATGACCTTCCTGCTAAGAGTTAAAGGAAATATTTTGGGCAAGAACTGGCTGGAAAAGTGGATAATTTAAATGAAACAAGAGGTGGAACTGTTGAGGGGTCAGAGGTCACAGCCAGCAGGATGGAGGATCCAACATGGCGGCTGCTGTAGGGGCCGTGGAGGGGGGAGGTGGGCGGAGCCAGCAGCTGTCCGTCAGGTGGAGGTGTAACATTAACAGCACAGACTCTGACCACAACACCCTCCCACAGAGCACATTAACCCCACATTAACACTTAATGAGCTGCCTTCAACCACCATCCTAAACCCCGCCTCCATGATGTCACCCCGTCTGCCGCTGACATTTCCCACAATCCCACTGTTCTCACCAAGCTGAGACATCACACGAGAGGAAACAAACCAACAGATATTCAAACTTTTATGAAGAGAAGTTGGAAAAAGTAAATTTATGAGCCGTTTTAAACGTCCATCACTTCGCTTACAGACTCACTTCCTGCTTCACCTTTGACCTCCAGCGCAGCGAGGGATCATTAGTGACGTCTCGGGTCCAAACAAAGTGTTTTAGATCATCTGGAGTTTCCCTTTTTAAGAACATAAAAGTAGTCGCTGTAGTTGAAGTAAAATTATCACCAAACGAGCAACTCTGTCTGCTAGAAACACGTTTATATACAACTAAACGCTGCTAAATCACGTTTTCTCTCAACATAACGAGCAAAATGTTGTTCATATATTTAGCAAGTTGCAAAAATGTTGATACTGAATGTGAGTGAAATGTTCAGAGACGCAACATAATCACCAAAATATCAGATCTTGCAGCAGAATATCAGCTGGTAGAAACTACAGCAGTATGAAAGTGTTGGTTAAGATCAGAGAGAGATCCTGGTCTCTGTTTAATAACCCAAACACACAGTCAGAGGACTCGGTGGTGAGTGGATCCAGACCTCTAAAGGGTCTCTGTATGGTTGTTCAGATCGTTCAACCGGACTGAAAACTCTCCACATGAAGGACGCACTACTTCCTGCGTTGGGTCCGAGTGTCGGCACCGGATGTAAATCGTGAGGTTTGAAATTGTCTAATAAGATAAAATAGACGTTATTGTCCCAGTGGGAAATTTACCTTTGTGTCTCAAGTGTAAAATAGTATAAAACATGCACACATAGAGTATAAATATATAACAGTGATCAACAACAAGAAGGACGATTACAGCACAGACATATGTCAGCCTGGTCGGTGTGAAGGGTTTAATGAACAGAGAGACGAAAGAATGTTTAAAGATGAGAATTAAAAATAGATAAAAAATAAAATAGATGTAATGTGAAATAGATATTTATTTGCACAGTAAAAACAAAACAACATAAAACAACAAAAGAGAAGAAACAGATTGTGCAGGTGAGATCTAGTAAACCTCCGAGGGAGTAAACTCACCTCATTACACTTTATAAACACAAACAAAAGTCATGTGATTCTACGGAGGACAAAGGCTGTAAAACACCAAACTACATCATTCATATATTACAGTTCTCAGCGGTCGTCCTCCTGCTGACAGTCAGTGTAAGAAGCTTCACCAGTAACTCGCTTTAATATTTATAATTTAACGTTCAGAGCGAGTCTCAGGAGTCTCAGTTATTACGTTGGGTTTGATTAAAGCTTTAATATCCTATAAAAGCATCAGAGAGTCACTCCAGATTTAAAAGACTTGGTAAATACATCTTATTAGTGTAAATTCAGTATATTAATTATATAATAATTTAACAGAAAACAAACTAAACTGCTGCCTGTAACCACATACATATAAATATTTATATATAGGATGTAATTTTAACATTATGTGGAGAAAAATAACTTATTTACAGCTGCGACTGCTCTCAGCTTCCATACAGTGTGTGTGTGTGTGTGTGTGTGTGTGTGTGTGTGTGTGTGTGTGTGCGCAGACTTTATTGATTAGTCTCTAACAGTAATTAGATGATTGATGAGTCTTCACAGTCAGGAATGCAGACACAAATATGCATACATTTACACACACACACACACACACATGCAGAGTTACAGATTGACGGAGCGTCCGATGTGTTTTCACACTAATTGGTTTTTGGGTAATACGTCATGTATAAGTGTGTGTGGATGCTGCTGACCTTTGACCTCTGGATGGAGTGATCAGTGAGGGAGAAAACCAGCAGCGGAGAACAAAGAGGACAAAGTAAAACACTGTCTGTGTTGATGTTATTCAGTTAATTATTGTATGATTAACACATCGGAGGAAGGTTTTACTGAACTTTTATACTTTAAATTTGGCTTTTAATTCAGGGTAACGTTACTGGTATCATTGTTCATGTTTTATTTTCTTTTTGTTTTTACTTATTGTTATTATTCATTTTCATATTGTTTTTGGCATAATTTAGTTTTTGATCTTGTTTTGTAAAACACTCTGGATGAAATCTCTGCAAGAAAGGTGCTATACAAATAAATGTGTTGTTGTTGTTGTTATTGTTATTTTGATGATAAATTGAACTGAATTAGTTCAGAAGGACAGAAATCGAATAAATACATAAATAATAAATACCTTATAGGAGCTCATTGGCTGGAAACTGAACCTTATCGATCGATTAGCTTGATTTTTATGTTCTTCTGTATATTTAAAAAGTTTAATTTATGTCTTTAGAGGCCCATAAACATATATATATGTAAAATACTGTGTCAGTCCTTATTATCCAATAGGAATAAAATAACTACAGTCATTTTTTAACATAAAGACTATAGTTTGGACATACATAACAGACATAAAGAGGTTAGAAAACTTATTGCCAAAATGTCCTTTAAGCTTATATATGGACATTTTCACTGTTCACAACAAAACCTGCTGGATTGATGTGTAACAAGCTCCATTATAATAGCGTAATAAATTCATTTTTGTGTGAGATGATGTTTGTCGGTTGTAATTTCTGTGAGTTATGTGTCGAGGACGTTACGTTATCTTTGTAACTTTGCTAACCAGCAGTTAGCTTAGTCATGTCCTCCTGTGAGACACCGGCCGTAGGGTTGAGCTTCTTCATTAAACTGTTAACTGTTTTCACCCAAAACACACAGTCACACAATATTACAGCATATAAATAACAACTTCTGGTGATTGACACATGTATCCAAAGGAAAACTTAGCTGCCAACCACATACTGAATGTAGCATAATAATAAGTTACGTTAGCATTAATAAAATTCCTGCCATTTGTCTGCTGCACAAGTATAAAAACAAAAATATTCACCTTCTTCTTAAAATCCAGATCATTAGACACTAATGGCTAATTCTACACTTTGAGCTAATCGGGATGTTTCCTTCTTCTCATGTCATTCTGGTTTGTTTTCTACAGTCATCGTGTGCATTTTGTTTATTTTTTGTTATGTTTTATTTATTTGTTCAGCACTCAGGTTCCCCTGAGCTCTTTGCCTTCACTGCCCAGCAGCAGCAGCAGCAGCAGGGTACAAGTCGGGTCAAAGGTCAGATACAGGATGGATTTAGAGATATTTTCGGGTCCGGTCTGTCGAGGGCTGCAGGTACAAGTTTATAAACTGGATCTGTGCAGGACGCCACCAGGAGAAAGAAAAGCTTGGTAATTTCGGTAAAATTCTTTTTTTTGCAGTATAAAGGATGAATAACTCTGAACGTGTGTCTGATGTCGGTCTCCTCTGTCTTGGACTCTTTACTGCAATCAATTTATTGTTAGTTTTAGTCTTTTCATGGGATTTGTAGAAAATCACCAGACTTGTATTTTAAATTCAGGTGTTTTCTGCAGTTGAGCTTCTGTATTGTATAAAGTCGGAGGAAACTCCTGAAACTAGCGGAGCTGCTCTGAAGAGAAGGAAGATTAAGGCTTTTGTTTTGTGTGACGTTTGAACCTTCAGCTCAGCTTCCTGCAGGAAACTGTGGAGGAAAAAGCTTGAAACAAGTTGAGACTCTCTGGGAGAGAATCGACTTCATTAGCCGATGTGTTTTGAGGTGAGCCAAGCTGTCGGGTTCTGCGAGAACGTAGCGGCGAGGCCGTTCCCTCGATCGGCGGGGCCGGATTGAGTTTCAGCCGGCCGGCCTCTTTAATGACCCCTTTCCCTGGCCCGACACTCAGCCCGCCTCCTTTCACATTCCCCCGCCAGACTCCGGGCCTCCCTGCCCTGAAAGAGCCTCCAATCTGTCGGACATCTGCAGCCGGGCCTTACCTTGTCATTAGAGATAGACCACTCGGTCGGCCCGCCACGGACAGAGCTCACACCCGACTTTCCCTCGGCCCCCCCGGCTTCATCTCAGGGGACCCGGGGCAGGGCCGGGACCCCGTGTTGGTAACCCTCAGGGAGAAGAAACCCCACCATCGTTACCTGTGGGGGGCGGATCAGGGAGGAGGGGTCGAGGTCTCCGGGGAGCCGCTGGCCTCCCTTTGTTCCTGAGAAGAGAGGGAGTTAAGGGCGAGGAGGAGGATGGTCAGACTGGTTTAACTGGTAACTGAGCTAAAGACAGAGGCGGCTGTCAGACTGAACCCAGCCCTGAATCTGACACCTCAGACGGACGATTCACAAGTTTTTCTATATGTTGATGAGATCAGATTTTAACTAAATGTCACTTTAATCAAAATGAAAAAAAGTCTCAAGTCTGTTTTTCAGAGCAAGACTTTAAAAACCCTTTAGTGTGTGTTTGATCTGTGTTTCCTGGTTTCAACCTGGGGGTCAGGACGCCTGCAAGGGGTTGCAAGATAAAACTGAGGGGTGTTAAAATAATTAACGAGACATAAACGTAAACAAAACCATGTTTGCAATCTTTGCTTTTTTCTTTTATTCAACCAAAACAAGAAAAATAAGATTTTTTTTAGTCACAACTGTAGAAAACAAAGCTTTGTTTTGAGGAATCACGAACCAAAAATGTTGCAAATCCCAGTTTTAAACCAATTGAGGGTTAATATTTTACTCTGCACTGTTACTTTTATTCTCGTTTTATCTCTTATTCCCTTTTTAGCTTTTTTTTTATTTCCAAATGTAACACTTTTTAATTGTTTTTATGTCTTTTTACTTGTGTTGCTTTTATATTCTGTTTTAATGCCTTTTATTCTCTATGTAAAGCACTTTGAATCGCCTTGTTGTTGAAATGTGCTGTACAAATAAACTTGCCTTTTGGAGAGACTGTCTGCAAAATTATAACAAAGTCAGTAGTTTCACTGGTTTCCCTGTTGCCTGTTTAACCTGCCAGAGTTGGCAGGTGTAGATACTTGTCAGTTTTAATGAATGAAGAACATGTGGCCTCATTCTCCAGCTGCTTCTTAATAAATATCATCAGAATCATTTATATTGTATATAGCTGCAGAATAACTGGAGGAGTCAGGTGTCACTTTGTTGTAGCTTAAATCCACTTAAAGACCTTTTTCCACCTGTGAAACTTCATCCTGTCACAGAGGAAAGTTGACAATCGTCAGAGAAACGTAGTGAAATCTTCGGATGTCTCAGATCTCGACTCGACGGATGATTTCTGGCAAAAAATTTAGGACTAAATCCTCACCATGTGACCAAAGCGACCAATCAGAATACGACATGAAATGAGCAGAATCCAGTAGTGAGCTGTTTACCTCAAACTCACTTTTCTATGTTGTCGTCTTTGACGTGGACTCCGCCGGCTCCACTTTCTCTTCTTTTTTAAGGTTTTTTGATACACAGAAGCATCAGCTGTGTGGGAGACGTTTGTTTATTGAGTGTTGCAGATGGAGGACACGAGTTGATGACGTCTCTACTTGCTTCTGTTTTTTTTATATCATAACAGCAGGATTCATCCAACCTGAACTATTCTGCAAAATCCCAGATTATGTTCAATGCCAACAGTTTTTTAAATTCTTGTTTTGTAGAATATTTTGTGCATGAAAACTATAAATTTAGGAAATATGGCTACAGTTAATGAAAGCTGTTGTGCTCAGCTGGTATCTGAGGACAGACGGCATGTTTTCCATCAGTAAATGAGGACTAACAGAGTTTATTTTAAGCCTCATTTGGCTAAAAATGACTCATATGTGAAAATATGTTCTGGGATGCACTCGGAGACCAGAGACGTACTTTATCACAGCTTCATTTACGGTGGATTGAAAGAAAGAAAGAAAGAAAGAAAGAAATGGCATCGACACAGCTTTTCTGTTTGTGTTTGTGAAGAACGAATGTGTTCTGGCTCAGCAGACTAACGATGTGGAATTAAAATTCACACATTAATGGACTTATTGTCAGCAGCATCACTGTTCAAACAGCACAGTGACTCCAGGGTTTTTAATGTCTCTCCTGATGTGGAACAAGCTGATATTCACTGGGATTTCTTTTGTTATCTGCGGTAGATTTATGAAACCTGATGTCAGAGTTGTGATGTTGCTGATGTTTCTCGGTTTCATTGGGTTGTAAAACAAACGGAGACGACTCAGACGTGTCTGTGAATCAGTTTTTTGTTTTTGTTAGTTCACAGTTTGCAGGCAGTTACATTATGTACAAGTTCATATAGAAACACAAACAGCCTGTTAGAGTGGTTAAAGCCTCACTGAGCGGCCGACATGAAACGTGTTAAACAGTTGAACAGAATCAGCTGCTGATATGTGGATTAAATATTTATGGATATATTCTTCACATTTACTTTGAATATGTCGCCTCTGATTTAGACTTTTTATATTTAAGCAGCAGATCAGCAGATATCTGTGACAGGACAGAGTTTATGGCAGTAAAGTTTACAACAAACTCAACTCATTTAAATGGAAACATCATCTGTGGAAGTGAACTTTGACACATGAATTAGTCCTGAATACCAAAAACAACACAAAACAAATAAAACATTACAAACGTTAAGTTATGTGAAACACGCTTTCATATGCAAAACCGTTCACACATATTCATGTAACTCTCAGATATTTTACATGTGAAATGTTAAGACTTCACATGTGAAAACAACACTCACAAAGAATACAAATCACATTTTACATCTTATTCGACACATGAAAATTTCACACGTAAGCACACGTTTCTACGGACAGCAAAAGAGGCCAAAAACGTACAAAGTTGACATCTGAAGTCAGGAATTGACACCATATTGTCAACATGTTGTCAACACGTTGTTATAATGTGTTGACAACATGTAAAACTTTCATGTGTTAAGAACATGTCAACAATGTGTCAATGCATGACTTCAGATGTCAATTTTGAGTGTTTTTGACCTCTCTGGCTTTCCATAGAATCACAGATTTTCATGAGGGAAATGTATGACATCACATATGAAGACAATAATTTTACATGTCATATTACATGTGAAACCTCTCACATCTTGATAAAACATATCACATTTGATTTTTGCTTCCATGATATATGCACATGGTTTTCAAACATGCATTTAACGTGTTTTTTTTGTATGTAGAAATGGAGGAAAACCTCTTTTTCTCATGTAAAATATGAGATTTCACGTGTGTCATTTCATACAAACCACATATGCTCATGTTTCACATATGACATTACATGTATTGTTTTCACATGTGAAATATATAAGTCACATGTGCCTATGTGTGATTTTTTTTTTTTTTTGCATATGACAGCATGTTTCACGTAAATAAGTAATTTTTTTTATGTCAGTCATCTGAAAAACATACATGCTGGTGAATTTATCACATACGAAATGTTGTTCCACATTCAATAAATTCATGTTCTTGTGATGTTTCTCTCATGTTGTTTTAAACACATCTGGTAAAATAAAAAATTGCAGAGCAGAAACTCTGTGATGTCACAGATTCAGAAGATTTTAACTTTGTGTTGAAAAGTGCTTTGTGTTTAGCTGGCGAGCTTGCTAGCTGGCTAACGCGCTAGCTACATTACTAGTTAGTACGCTACCATTACCGTCGAGAAGTATTTGAATCCAGAAGATAAAGTTTTAGAAGTTAATGTCGCAGATTGTGTTTACAAATAGAACCAGTTTACTGGTGGCAGCGTTAGCGATGGCGGCAGTGAGGACTTGACCATGTCCTCCAGTTAGTGGCAGTTTTACATTGATTAGCTGTATTTTTCTTTTTAGTCTCATTTTTCTTGGTTCTCGAAATCTGCTAAAATCTGCAGTTACTGTTTTACTTACGAGGCAGTCGTCGTCGCTTTGTGGCGCCATGTCGGATCCGTTTTATTTGATATAACAAGGGACACAAAATGTGATCACTAATGTTTTTGTGGCAGTTTCACAAACAAACTAAATATATAGTTCAGCATACAGACAACGTTTTAGTTAATTTTTTATGTTACACTCATTGTAAGTTTATCTCTAAGTTATCTACATACTTAAATTGTAAAATGTTCCCACAGTTTTTGGTGTTAGATGTAAATCCTAAAATGAGGTTTATAATGCTTCCAAAGAGCTGGTTAGTCTCATCGTACCACAAGTTTTCTTCTTCTTCTTCTCACTCTAAACTCTCTGAACAAAATGCAGCTTTTTTGAAATCTCAGGATCATCAGGTGATTAATGTTTCAACAAACAGTTATCAGAGGAACCATTCCCATTAAACCAAAGATAATAGTCTCTGTCTTTATGGCCCTAAACTGTTGTCTGAATGTCCTTTAAGGTCTTTTGCTGGTTGTGTTGTCTCATATAACCAGCATCAAACCAAGAGCCAAGTCTAACAAGCCAGCAGTAAGTTCAACACTGACTCGCAGATCTAAAGGTCTGGCCTGGGATGGTCAGTCAGTCTATGGTCCTTGTCTGGGCATCCAGGTGAAGTTCCACCTTCCCTCGGTGTCCTTCCTGACGAAGGCTTGTCCCTGGGGGAAGCTGTGAGTCTTAACGCTGCTGGACGGGCTGAGGGACATGCTGAACGCCAACTCAGTCCGGCTGCGAGGCGCCTGAGGCGTGGCAGGAGGCTGAGAACCCGCCGGCGGGCTCGCTGGGCCGCGGCCTTGCACCGGTGTCCACGGTTGGCTCATGACTGGACTCAAGGACGAGACGGGGGAGTAACGGATTCTTTCTCCTGCTGGACTGAACTGGATCGTGTCCTGCGATGGAGTCGAGCTGCCTCTGAGTTTCGGTGGTGACCAGTAAGCTGCTGGGTTCACCTCCGGACGCTGGGACTGACCCGAGGCTGTGATGGAGCAGATCTCTGCTCTCTCTGGTGACCGTCTGAAAGGTGTTTCTTCTGTTAAAGGTGAATGAAAAGCAGTTAATGAGCCGAAGCTGCTGATCACAGCTGCAGGAGCGTCATACTGTCCAGCGGCAGTGAAGTCAGAGCGCTGATCTGGAGAACTTGTGCAGTTCGGAGCTGAGTTATTGACGGCAGGATCAGCACAGCTCCTTTTATTTGCCTCTTGACGTTCAGCAGCTCTGTAGCTAAATTCAGTTTGACGTCTTTGGCAGTAGCGGTGGACAGACGGAGGCGTAAAGGCGGCGACTGAAGAAGAATTCAAGGTGGACTGAGGACGGTGCGGCGAGGTGACTGCAGCATCGTAAACCAAACTGCTGAGGCTGAGTCCGGAGGAGGAAGAGGAGTCGTTGGACGTGTCGATGGTGTCTCGGTCTTTCAGCCCCAGCGTTCGCAGAACCCAGAGGTCCAGGTTTGGTTCGGAGGCGGCAGACGTCTCGGAGAAATCAGAGCAGAACTCAGCGGTGAGGTTCCTGCAGACTCGCTTGCTGACCTGCTGAGAGGACAGAAGATGAGGTCCGTCATCAACGTACATCAGGTTCCTCTTCAGCTTCTTCCTCCCGTCAGCGGTTAGTTTCTGTGAGGGAAGAACAGAGACGGAGTTAGATCATCAATAACTTACTGGTATCACAAACTGATACTGCACTCATGAGATCAACTCCAAGATGTAGTTGAGAAAACATCTAATGGACTGATGGTTTTCAGCTGGAGATGAGTAATCCATCACAGGAGCATAAAAATGAAAGATGTATAGATGTTTATAGATTTGTTTTGTGGTAATCTGAGACTTCAGAGGCTGCAAACACGTTTTCAAATGAAAAAAGCAGCATCTGTGTTTGGTTTATGTTTTCTTGGTTTGATTTTCTCACATCATACCTTGTAAATCTAAAGCTTTTAACTGCATGTACTCTTCACTGATATGAGCATTTTTCCTTTCTCACATTACAGCAGTTTGAAACCATTTTTTTTTAAAACTCAAGTGAACTCACTTTAGCCTTTTCCTCCAGGTTCCTCACAAAGGAGGAGTTGAGGAACTCTCTGAGTTTGTTGTTCTCCTCCTGCAGTCTGGCCAGCTCCTCCTCTCTCTGCAGCAGAGTGTCCTGAAGCTGAAACATTAAAAAAAACAACTTAATGTGAAACCTTCTTGTCTTCTCCAGAGTCAGACGAGAAGATGGACACCAGTTACATCTCTGTGTATACAGAGAGATGCAGGGTGTGTTTAGCCTAGATCAGCACAAACACTGGAAGGAGGGACACTGCCAGCTGAGTTAAGCTGGACTTAACATATCGTTGCCCTGTTCAGATGGTTCCCAGTGAAAAGCTTTCTGGAGCAGCTGTAGTACCTGTTTATTCCTCTGGAGATGAGGGGAGAGCTGCTCTGTCCACGTCAAACCAGCAGGAGGAGAGCTGTTAAAAACACACTGAGCCTCTGACACAAAAAAAAAACACACAGAGAAAGACAAACGTTACTTTCAGATACAGTAAATCTCTCTCCCACATAACATAAAGCTTCTGTATCCTTAAATACAGCCTCTAACCTGCTGATAACACATCACACATGTATCATGTGTTTCCTCAAAAATCAACACTAAACTTTTGCAGGATGCAGCTGATATGAAGGTTGGTACTCTGAAGGAAACAGCTAAAGAGGAAAGTTTGGAGGAGAATCTAATCTTTGATGACAACGCAGACACAGTAACGTCCTCCAGTGAAAACGTGTTTAGTTCTGTTTACTAAAGCAACTTATTCCTGATTTCACCCTAATGGATAAATGTTTTAATCTTCCAGATACACACACAAAAAACTCATAGCATTAAGGCCTTTTACTTAAGTAAAAGTAGCAATACTACAGTATAAAAATACTCCTTTACAAGTAAAAGTCCTGCATTTAAAATCGTATGTAAATCTTTCAAATTCTTATCTACAGAAGTATTAGTTGGAAAAATTGCTTTAAGCATCAAAAGTAAAAGTACTTTATGTGTTGTATTTATTATATACTGTATACTCAGATATACGGCGCATTAATTTATGTTTTATTATTTTACAACATTCAACAGGAAACAGGAAAATACATTTTAATGTCAAAGTGAAAGCAGATCTATAAAAAGTCATTTGATTTAATTACAAATATAAAATACATCATCTGTTTTGCACATAAAATCAAGTAAAAAATTGTACAAAAGTGAAACTTTTCCCTCTGAAATGAAGTGGAGTAGAAGTACAAAGTAGAATAAAATTGAAATACTCAAGTACAAGTGCTGCAAAAAAGCACTTAAGCAAAAAAACCCCAATTTATTTAGTACAGTTTGACATCATGTCTTCATCAGGACAACTCAGACCATCTAATTATTTACAATATTTACAACATCAAACTCTGAGAGATCAGTTACATATCAAAGGTAACAACTTACTTTAAATCATAATTGGTTAATATCACACTATAATGTAGTTATAAGCAGATATAAGGTCATTTCAAGTGTTTATTAATGTGCAGTATTTGTCATAAAGACATATTTTATATTATTACAACAGTGTTTTGTCGTTATCTGTTTATACAGCGTTAAAAGTTATAGCTGTTAAAACATTAATAAACACTTCTGCTGGCAGCTACATTAAAGTGAGTTATAAACCAGTTATTAGCTGTTTATAGATGTTTTATTCATGATAAATAAAAGTAAAGTTTTACAGTAATAGGATGTGTTTACACTACTTTCTAACTTTGAGTTTCTGGTGATGTGAAGCCTGCTGCTGCTGATGTGTGATTGGCTGAGACACCTGTCAATCAAGAAAAACGTGTGCACTTCTGCTTAAACCTTAATTAAAAGGTATTTCTAAAATCTCACATTAGTAGAAGTGAATTTAGCTTTTGTGAGGATGAACTGTTCAGTCTCTTGACGTTTCCATCAGCAGCCTCTAGTGGCCGTTAGAGGAAGTGCAGCTGCTGCTCAACGTCTCCAAACCTCAGATTACAGCTGAGAGCAGCTTGATGAATTGAACACTCTGAACGAGGTGACACAGAGAAAATTAAAAGATCGATCTTAATGTAAACCATCATAGATATATTTCAGTTGAGACAGATCGCTCATGTGGAACCTGCCGCGGCGTTTGAGCTCACAGAGGAAACCGGGAACCTCCTGTGTTTGATGAATGAGCCGCCGGTACGCAGCGTCCCGCTCAGCTGAATGTGGCATTTACAGAGAAATGGAAATATTCCTTTCATAAAGATCTCAGTCAGCAGATAAAGCTGCTGCTGCTGCTGGATCAAAATCTAAATTCAGGCCCTCTAATAAGTGTGCTGGTGGTCATTTTGGAAATTATTGCTCCATTAATAAGATTTGAAGACTTATAGTAGCTTTGATGTCTGCTGTGTGGGTGTTGATTGACAGCTGTGATTGACAGTTGACTCACCTGCTGACTATTGTCTCTAAATTCCAGTAAGTTTAATGTGACTTAATTATGATATCTGCCCTGTTTAGCTAAAGTAGCTAACGTAGCCCGAGTGCAGCACACAGTGTTCCCAGTAAGCTAACGTTAGCTTGGGTCCAAGGTAGCGCTTATCTGGAAAGGTCCTGGCTCCAAACAGAAAAGACGGCGCCGACCAGAAGCTGCAACTCTGGTCTTCAAATCGGCAGCAAGCAGCAACCTCCGGGGCTGAAAAATGAAGCCAACAGGAAGTGCCAAAAACTGCAGTGCCTTGAATGACCACTTGAGGCTCCAAAAGCGAGTCAATCCCCATAGACCCCCATGTTAAAATGCCCAACTTTACAGCAGAAATAAACATGTTTACAGCCTGGTACAAACAACGGTTTTGGTCTCTGTAGCTAATTTCCTCTTTCATGACAACTGTACGGGGGGTGATTTTTTTTATAACTCACCCGTTTAAATTTTATTAAGCCGTAAAGTTATGCATAATGAAGGACATGGCTGCTTTGAGTGACAGGTCCGCTAGCCGCTAGGTGGCTTGTTTCAGCCATTCGGCCCCGCCTCTTTGCCAAATTTTTGATTGGCTGGGAGTTAGGCAGCGTCACGCACTGCCAAGATGGCGACGGCCGGAGCGGCTCGCTTTGAGCTTCAAAACCGCTTTTCAGAAACCAACGGGTGACGTCACGGTAACTACGTCATTTTTATACAGGCTATGAGCGGCACCAATGAAACTATCGGGTGGCGTCACACCTCGCTACGTCCATGTTTATATAAAGTCTGCGTGATAAACGGATTTATAGTTTAAACTTTTCAAACATCACAGAATTGAAAACGTCTTCGCTGGATAAAACTAACATCAGTTGATATTACGTTTAAATTTCAGGCTCGTTATATCAGCAAATATATAATCAGTAAAGTCAACTTTTTGTAGAGTCAGGCTTTTTATGTGTGTTTAAATAAAACCAAATCTACACCCCCGCCCCACACATTTAGCTTTTCAGGTTTAAAACCGAAGTGTAAATGTCAAACTATTCCTTTAAAAGCAGTGAGTACATCTCCCCCAGTTCTGTACTACAGTATAATTTTAAGGTACTTTAATGTTACTTCAGTATTTGCATTTTATTCTACTTTATAATTCAGTTCCACTACATTTCAGAGTAAATATTGTACTTTTTACTACATTTATTTGACAGTTGTAATTATTGCAGATACACACAGCTCAGAGGAAAGAAAGAAAAAAATAAATAATCACAAAGCCAAAAAAAGCTTTAAAAACAAACAAAGAAAACAACAAAATACATGTAAATGTATATAAGACTCCAGCAGGGACCATTCTGCATAACGAGTACTTCTACTTGCAATAGTATTTTTATACTATAGTATCGATACTTTAAAGTATCCGAGTACTTGTTCCTGACTCACCCCACACCGACGACGGCTCGTGCCGCTTCTCCCCGAGGTCGATGAGGTCACAGGGGTCACTGGGGTCATGGGCCCAAAGAGAAGCCAAGGTTTCCATGGAAACGTCAACAGTGTCAGGGCTACGGGCCAAGTCCTGGAGCATGTGGTGATGAAGAGGAGGAGGAGTAGGAGGAGGAGGAGGAGGAGGAGGAGGAGGAGAGGGATTCCCTACAGGGAGACGGAGAGAGTTTGTGTGTGAATGAAGAGGAGGGTGTGTGTGTGTGTGTGTGTGTGTGTGTGTGTGTGTGTGTGCCAGCTGACTGTGTGTTGATATGGTGATGATCAACACTTCACTCAGTTAAAAAAAAAAAAAAGTCGTCTCTCTCTCTCTCTTTCTCTTCACCATCACATCAACTGGAACACACTACATGGCCAAAAGTATGTGGACACTGAACCTGCTGCTCTAACAGGCTCCTCTCTTCTGGTTTCAGGCTGGTTTCCAGCAGATGTTGGAAGCTGGTTGCAGGGATTTGCTTCCATTCAGACACATTAGATGTTAGTGAGGTCTGACACTGATGTGCAGGCCAGTCAAGTTCTTCCACAGTAAACTGGGAAAACCAGAGCTGGTTTGTCTGCAGCTTTAACATAAAGTCTAAACCCAACCAGGAAAAACAGACAATGCCAGGGGTGTCCACATACTTTTGGCCATATAGTGTATTATTCCACAAGAAAAACTCACAGTGTGTACAGACTGTGAGTCCCTGATGGTTTACTGTGGGAATATTCATGTAATAAACCGAATTAAAAAACATTAAAAGCAATAAAATAACACTATTAATAATATTATACAAATCAAATTATAGATCGAATAATAAAAATATTAAGATTCACTATTAAGAAACAATTTGTCATTCAGAAAAAATATAATATTGGACTGAAATAAATACATTTTATCTTGCATCTCTCCTGCAGTTCATTTTCTCACTCGTGTTTTATTTACATCATGTTGTGTTTATATTATAAATACATTCATCTTATTTGCCGTTAAGTTTCACGTGCAAACAACGAGCCAATAAAAACCGGAGCAGTTAATATGCAGCAACATCTATTTAATAAGTCCATTAAATATAACAGAACAAAATAAATCTGGACTTTTACTCTCAGCAGAGGATTTAAGAACTTTTTTTCCACCTGTTGCGTCTCATCATCTTGTTCACCTGCAGCCATCACTCCTCCATCACATTAAAATACCCGCCTGCAGATTCATATTCATTCACCTTTTTTTTTTAATCTCTGTTAAAGCTCAGACATGAACACACATGAACTCACTGAAGCTCAGACCTGCACGGCGCCGAAATATTCTCCAGATCTTCGTTTGCAGGCTGCACGTGTTGCGCCTGGTTGTGCGTAAAAAGCGCGCTGCAGATTCCACAAATACAGAAAATCCCGCGAAGGTGCAAAAAAAAAAAAAAAAAACACTTAAAAGGCACTTTTATTTTCTGCACGTAAATCCGGAAATAAGTTGGTTTAAAAGAAATCCTGAGAAGAAGAAATGAGACGATAAAATATCCAGATTCACAGCTGAGGGTTCGTGTGTGAGACTCACCGCAGACTGAAGCACAGAAACAACCAGCAGCCACACAGACAGACAGGTGTGTGTGTGTGTGTGTGTGTGTGTGTGTGTGTGTGTGTGTGTGTGTGTGTGTGTGTGTGTGTGTGTGTGTGTGTGATGACAGATTGAGTCTGTCCAATCAGCTGGTTGGCCGGAGTGACGCTGTCGGCTGCAGCCTCAGTGTGAGCTGCTCTGTCAGGATGAGGAGCTGCCGGTGGAGTAAAAAGTCCTGCAGGCAGGTAAGAAACACCTGAACAGAACAGACCTGCAGGAAAAAAAACACACAAATATTTCCCACCTGAGCCTAAACTTTCTCTCAAACACTTTTATTCCACAAGTGTCAGCAGCTTATAGTACAGTAACCTGAGTACTGTACTACAGTGTAGTATTGAAACCATATATTACTGTATATTACTGTATATTACTGTATATTACTGTATTGTGCAGTGCAATACAGTAATAGCAGGATAGCATAGTGTTGTAAAGAACCTTATGCTGCAGTATAGTATTGTGCAGATTAGTCTGTACACACAGTTGTGTAAGTGTAGTATTGTACTTTATACAGTACATGACCTGCAGTACAGTATAATATTATATAGTAAGCTACTGATTGTGCACCACAGAGTAGCAGCTCAGATCCGTCGTTATAGTATTGTGTCATTATTCAGACCAAAGTGAAGAATTTACAGGAAGTTTGAACAAACTCAGTTAGTTTTATGTTTCTGTTTAAAGCTCGTTGAGGAAAGTTTGAAGATTAGAAAGATTTTTCACTGACTGAAGTTTAAAACATGATTGTTGAAGCTGAAGTTTGATGAAACTTGTGTTGAGCTGATACTATACTACACACACACACACACACACAGACACACAGGCACGCACGCACGCACACACACACACACACACACACACACACACACACCTGATGCTCCTCTGCTGAGTTAACCTGTAATCTGACAGCAGGTCAGTTAGTCTGCAGCAGCAATTAGAAATCTAATTCACAAACTGACATACCAACGAGGTGACACATTAACAGAGAGGAAGAGGAGGAGGAGGATGAGGTGGAGAGGAAGATGATGAGGGGAGGAAGAGGAGGAGAGGAGAGGTTTGGTTTTCAAAGTTCCTTTGTGAGGAGAAACCAGATCACTGTCACATCGTCATTTGAGGGCCAAAAAAAAAAGAAAAACTTTCCTAAAATACATCAAAACCTGTCGAACGAACACAGAAACACGTTTCTCTGATCAGAAGTTTACAATCAGCTCCGACTTCACTACCAGCTTGACTTGTTGACCTTTGACCTGTCAGTAATAAATAAAAATAAAGGACGGCAGCGAGTGATAATCACATCACTAAAGCGTCCGACGGTGTTAACATTCATACTCCAAAAGGATTTTGGGATCAGAGATCAGGCTGTTTGCCAACTTTGGAAGAAGCAGCTGCCTGATTCCTCTTCCTAACGTACAGCGAGCGAACTCTAGCGGACGGAGGACGAAAACTGTCCATCCACAGCTGTCACTCACAGTCACCGGAAACATAGAGGAGAGGAGAAGAAGAGGAGAGAACACAAGAGAGGAGGAAATGAGGGAAAAGGAAAGGAGACACATAGAGGAAGGAAGGAAGTTAAGACAAAAAGAAGAGAGAAATGTTTTGTTTGTGTTTCGATGGAGGAATTAACCATAAACAAGGTTTAAAACATCTGGATCACCTCTCAGAAAAAGAGAAATCCTACAGTATCATCTCTGATCATGTTGAGAATATTGATCTGTGCGCTCACTCAGGGGTCAAAGGTCAAACTGCAGCTTCCTCTTCTTCTCTGTCTGTCTGCAGTTTGAGTATAAACATCAGGAAGAAGTTCAGTCTAACGAGCAGTCAGTCCAGCAAACGTTCGATCGCCTCCAGCGGAGACAGAAATCTGTTCCCTCTGACCCCCCTCCCCTCAACCCTCCCTCAACCCCTCCCAACTGGCTAACCATTAAATTTGACTTTTCCCATTAGCTTTTGTGGCTGGTTAAGTGGTCGTGGAGGGGGGTTAATCACCTCGGCCAGCGGGCCTGCTGCTCGTCAGATAGCAGCAGAGAGAACACAGCAGCAGACATATGTGAGTCTGCAGGAGAGGACGTGTGACCCGCTGGTTTGAATCCCCCGAACGGCTCAAAAAGTTCATATGAATCATCTGATTTCTGCTCGTTCCTGTTCCATCGTGAGGCTGCACGTAAACAAATATAACAAATACAACAAATACAACGTAAACAAATACAGCAGGCAGTGATGGAAAGTATTTACATTGTTAAGATGAATGAAACTCAGACAGCGTTACTTTTTCTTTCTAACTGTATTTGTTGTTTTAATTAATATACACGTATATATTAAAAAGAGATGAGATCCTTAAAAGACTTGGCAACCTGACTCCCTTCATCAAATCAGAGGTAACAAGCCAAGGAGTCATTTTAGATTCTGACTTGAACTTTAAGTCTCATATAAACAAAGAGACTAAAACAGCATCTTTCATCTCAGAAATGTTGCCAAAGTTCAACAAGATGCTGAAAAACTAATTCATGCTTTTATTTCAAGCAGATTAGACTATTGTAATGCACTTTTTTACGGGTCTTCCCAAAAGGTCGATTGAAAGATTACAACTCATTCAAAACTCTGCGGCCAGACTGTTAACAAAAACAAAACATAGAAGAACACATCAGTCCAGTCTTGGCTAGCCTACACCGGGTCCCCTGTTATAAAGCCCTCAATGGATCAGGGCCGAGCTACATCACAGACTCCCTGATACCTTACGCTCCCTCATGAACCCTGAGATCATCCTCTGCAGGACTGCTTGACATCCACATTCTTTCTCTCAAGAAAACTGGAGATGCAGCTTTTTTCAATTATGCTCCAAAACTCTGGAACGCCTTACCGAAAGACGTTAGAGAAGCAGTCTTTAAACGACACCTTTCTATAATATGACTTTTACACCATATCATATACATTTATATTCTTATTCATGAATTATTAAGTCTTTTACTCCTCTGTTTTAATGTAGCTCTCATTTTTCTTGTTTGCCTCCTTTTATTCTTCCTGTTAATGTTCTCAATTATTTATTTATTTATCTTTTTAATGTGAAGAACTTTGAGCTGCATTTTGTATGAAAGGTGCTATATAAATAAAGTTTATTATTATTATTATTATGTATAAGTGTAACTTTTAGGAGAGAGCTGGGTGAACATCAGCCGTATTGTGTGCTTGTATTCTCAAACTTCAACATTAATCAGCAGTTACATATTTTTATGAGCTGTGAACATTTAAGAGGTTGTCAGACTAAAGAGTTTAACAACATCCAGTAATTCACAAGGAAAAAGCAAAGATTATTGTCTTAAAAAAATATTTTTATGGATCAAAAAAACACATTTAATTCCTCTTTTATAACTTGTTAATCATCTCATGACCTCTCAGATTTATCTTAAACTAAACAGCCTCTATATAAATGTCAGTTATAAAACCTTTAAAGGTGTATTTATTCTTTTATAGTCCGTCACAGCGACATGTTGGCGTGTGTGTTTGGCAGACAGGGGGTGTGTATGGGCGTGTCGGTCAGCAGGTCGTCCTCTCAGCTCCTCTTTGATGTGTCTCTGTTGTTGCCGGGCAACATGCTGAGCTCTCATTTTAACCCTCTGCCAATTAGACGGAGCCTCCGGGTTGCCGTAGTCGGCCAAAACCCGACCGGTAGGCAGCAGGTTGGAGGATTACTGACCGTCTGTGACCTGAAGTTCAGCGGCCAGCTGGTGTCATTTAGTGAAACGACATCCTGACCTGCGTTTTTACTGAAGAGCTGAGAGTCTAAACTGAACTTTGTCAACAGTTTCATGATGCTTTAGATGCTACAAGTGGATGCTGTATTGCAAGATCATCATAAATATGTTGTCAGAGTCACGTATATATTAATTAACATTTTCCTGAAACATAATCTGATTGGTTTAGGTTCTTTTTGTCTCAAACAGTTGCTTATTTCCACATCTAGCAGTTACGGAGCAACATTATCATTCATTTAGAGTCGTGTTTCTGTCCACCTGGTGAATATAAGTCCAATATTCTCTCTCTTTTAGCTCTGTTTTTAACTCTCTACTAACTCCTGAGGGAAATATCTGGCTCTTTAGCTGCTAAATGCTCCACTATGTTCACCAGCTAGTCTACAGCTAACTGTGTCTGTTTGCTGTTTGGTGCTGAGCAGGTAGTGTACAGCGGCTTTTTACAGCTTTTTCTCTGAAAACAGCTGCCCTCTGCGACCCAAAACGACGCTATAAGAGCGCTGAGAGTGAACCAAAACAGTAAAGTTGCAGCCGGACAGATAAACAATGAGATGGAACTCACTATAAAGCTGCAGAGTCTCTGTAGGTTCATTACACACTGACAGATCAGACTGTGGAGTTGTAGAAATATGCATTACGTTAAGCAACTGACAGAATTCTCTGAAGCTCTGAGTTAGCATTAACTTACTGCAGATCTCAATGGAAACTGTGAAAAATGTCTAATTGTTAGATTATCTACAAGAAGCCAAACTCTTGATGATCATCTTTTTTTGTTTTGTTTATCCTAGAAAATATTGTTGTACGCCAGTATTGATTATAAAGATTACATGTCTTGTATTAACTAAGATAGTTAATGTGTTTGCTGTGTGTTTGGTTGTATATCATTATTATCAGGATTATCTTGAAAGTGACACATTAACACCATAGACTGTATAAAAACATGGACGTAGTTACCGTGACGTCACTCGTTGGTTTCTGAAGAGCGGTTTTGAAGCTCAAAGCGAGCCGCTCCGGCCGTCACCATCTTGGCAGTGCGTGACTCTGTCTAACTCCCAGCCAATCAAAAATGGGCAAAGAGGCGGGCCGAACGGCTGGAACAAGCCACCTAGCGGCTGGCGGACCTGTCACTCAAAGCAGCCATGTCCTTCATTATGCAGAACTTTACGGCTTAATAACATTTAAACGGGTGAGGTATAAAAAAATTCACCCCCCGTACAGTTGTCATGAAAGAGGACATTAGCTACAGAGACCAAAACCGTTTTTTGTACCAGGCTGTAAACATGTTTATTTCTGCTGTAAAGTTGAGCATTTTAACATGGGGGTCTATGGGGATTGACTCACTGTTGGAGCCTCAAGTGGTCGTTCAAGGAACTGCAGTTTTTGGCTTCATTTTACAGCCCCGGAGGTTGCCGCTTGATTAACACATGTAACAGACATCATTTGGATCATCATAGATAGTAGAGCATAGCCTGTTTAGTTGGTAATCTATAGGATGTGTAAAGCTGCAGAATGCACACTGTGTACAATGATGGTAATGACACATTTTAACAGTTACCACTACTACCACAACTTTCATTTTGGAACTATTTTTGAACCATTACAGGACAACTTGAAGGAACGTTCAACAGTCTTTCAACATCTCAGTTTTTTTCCGGGTTAAAGCTGGTTTAAGGTTGTTAAAGGTGACAGATATTTAAACAAACTGCCTCCGGTCCTGGCAGCAGTTAGCAGCTAATTACTCCTCAGTGGGGCAGTATGAGGACTACAGGTGGGCTACCTGGTGGTCTAACTCAGGTTCAGTGGGACAGATGTTAAAGCCTGCCTGCCCTCCTTCTTACTCCGCCTCCCTGCTGGGATCCTAATAACAGAGAGGACGGACGGCAGGATTTGTTGGACAACAGCGGCGGCTGCCTGGCTGCCGGCAGCCTGCTCGCTACTGGACGTCCACACACACACACACACACACACACACACACTGACAGCTACTCCCACCTCAGCTACACTTCATCTGAACCTGACATCACTGTTCTTTAAACAATCTGTCACTGCAGTCAGACATTAATTACAGTGTTTAGTGGTGAAAGATGAAACAGGAAAAATCCTAAAACTGACATACAAAACCTTACAAATGTTATATATATAAGTAAGTAAGTAAGTAAAACTTTATTTATATAGCACCTTTTTAACACAGGTTACAAAGTGCTTTACGGTGACATTGGGACACAAAGAAAATAGGTCACAAAAACCATGAAAGACACATTCAAGAACACATACAGACATCTCACACATACAAACGCAGCGAGCGTGCAGTCATCACCCAGAGCACACACTTGAATTTATCAAATGTTATGAGAAAGCCGTTCTAAAAAAGTAGGTTTTTAGGTGTTTTTTGAAACAGTCAACAGATTCAGCTGATCTGATGGAAGTGGGGAGATTGTTCCAAAGTCTGGGTGGGGGTTAGAGGGTTAGGGTCAGGGGGTTAGAGGATTAGGGTTAGGGTTAGGGTTAGGGTTAGGGTTAGGGTTAGAGGGTTAGGGGGTTAGGGGGTTAGGGGGTTAGGGTTAGGGGGTTAGGGTTAGGGTTAGGGTTAGGGGGTTAGGGTTAACAAAAGCACAGTCGCCTTTGGTTTTTAGTTTGGCACGTGGTACGGCCAACAGGTTTTGGTTGGAAGACCTGACCGCATGGTAGTATACGGGCTTAGTAGCTGGGATATATATGCAGGAGCTAAACCGTGTAAGGCCTTATAAGTTATTAAGAGAATCTTGAAATCAATCCTGAACTTCACTGGCAGCCGATGCAGTGAGGCTAAAACAGGAGTGATGTGGGATCTGCGGCCACCAGTCCTGGTTAATAGCCTAGCTGCTGCATTTTGTACAAGCTGAAGACGTGACAGGTCAGCTCGGCTAAGGCAAGTGAAAAGGGAGTTACAGCAATCGAGACGGGAAAAAATGAAGGCATGAATTATGTGCTCTAGGTCAGAGGCTGACAGTAATGGTCTGATTTTTGCAATGTTCCTAAGTTGAAAAAAGCAGGATTGAACCATTTTATTGACACGGTGTTCAAATTTCAATTTAGGGTCAAATATGACACCAAGATTCCTGGCGTTAGTTTTGACATAGGGGATGAGAAGCTCAGTTTTGTCAGAATTTAACTGAAGAAAGTTGACATCCAGTCTTTTATCGCAGCTAAACAGCTGTGGAGAGTGTTTAGGTTGCTAAAATCATCTGGTTTCACAGAAAAATATAGCTGAGTGTCATCTGCATAGCAATGATAAGATATACAACCAAAGCGACTGATTATCTGGCCCAAGGGCAGCATATACGAAGAGAAAAGAATTGGACCAAGTATTGATCCCTGGGGTACCCCATATAGCAGCAGAGTGGATGAGGACACATAGTTACCCATAGAGACAGAAAAACTTCTATTTGACAAATATGACATAAACCATTCTAGAGCTTTCCCTGAGATACCAACACATGTATTATATATATATATATATATATATATATAAAACATATAATAACGTATAACAAAGTATTTTACACTCTTAAACAGTACAAACCTGAGTATCTACAAATCTCTATCAGGTAAAAACCACATTATAACTCATATAAACCCTCATGCAGCAACCAGTGACCATAAACCACCATATGATCATCTATAAGACCTGTAATGTATCTATAAGGAGAACAAAACCTGTTTTATGCGAGAATATCTTACCTGCAGGGATCAATACCGAGTCCACATGTTAAAACTCTTCACACAGTCGACAGGTATGGATCAAACTGTGACACATTTGCATAGTTTTCACACAGAAAGCATTCAGTGACTACAGCCTTCACATGTCCTCAATACTCTTCAAACACAAACAAGCAACAAAACATTTGACATGTTTACATCCTCACTTCTAAAACTCTTCAGTTCATCTTCAAACACTAACATGTATTCATACGGATCATAACCGCACTGAAATACATCTTTATTCAACCAAAAAAACAAGATGAAAGCTTCCTGCTGCATTTCTCTGACTCATTTCCTGTAGATACACTGTAGTACGTTCTATAGAGAGCTACACATCTGACTGTATTTACACTATATACACATTTATACACTATCAACCATTAAAACTACATAAACACAATAAAACAGTGATGTAATAAAGATCCTCATTTGCTGCCTGTTGTTGTGTTTTTATCTCAGTGTGTCTGATTGATACATGAGTCGTTGTGTTTGTGTGTAAAATGAGCTGCTAGTTCTTTTCAGACATTAACAACAAAAAACTTTTTTTCCTAAATTGATCTCATAGTTTTTTAATTCTGTTAAAGTCTCTTGAAAAGTCCGTTTACAATAAATATTCCAGTTTTGTCTCCGATTAAGTTCATTTAAAGATGTTTGTGTTTGTTTCTCAGAACAAAACACACTCACACATAACAGATCATACTGAATATGTAATACATACAGGTGTGTGTGTGTGTGTGTGTGTGTGTGTGTGTGTTAACCTGCCTGGTTAATCTTGAGTGTGTTTGTCCCCCGTGGAGATGAACTGAAGACAACAAGCTGGAACGGCTGACTTCTGCACAGGAGGTCACTGCACACACACACACACACACACACACACACACACACACACACATTAACTACCCACCTCAAAACACAAACATGGACACACAGGTAATACCCCCCTAACACACACACACACACTCACAAAATCATGCATCTATGATCAGTGTACCTGCTCTAACCATCAGTGTTGTCAGTGTGTGTGTGTGTGTGTGTGTGTGTGTGTGCGTGTGCGCGTGTGTGTATGCGTAGCTAGCCGTTAGCCGCCGGGCCTCGTGCTGCTAAGCTTCTTTTACGTCCACAATGGCGACCTGCTGAGAGCTCAGGGCCAATTAAAGCCCCGGGAGAGAGAGAGAGAGAGAAACACCTCCAAGGCCTCTAACCTCGCTCGCCCACTGCTCCCAGTTCAGACTGGCAGCTGGTTCATATTCAAGCAGACAGACATGAAATATATTCTCATATTTCATCAGGGTTATCGAGGTTTAAAGCTACAGCAGAGCAGGGGTTAACCCTCTGGAGTCCAGCTTCATTTTGGTTAAAACATTTTAAACTCCTCAGTCTCCTCCCCACATGCACGGTGTCATTTATTCAGCTCAAACTCAGCGATAACTCTTCATTTTGTCATTTTAACAAAGTATAAAGCAGCCAGAAACCCAAAATACAAGAAATATGACACACATGTCAATAAAAATGTACAAATCTTTAGTGACAATCACTTAAGATACTTCTATAGAACAGTTAAAGACAGTTTCACTGTTCATGCACATAAATACAGCAGAAAAATATGAGAAATAAAACTATAATACAGTTGATTTACATGTTAAGTGACTTTATCTCAACTCATTTTGGTGCCTTTTTCATTGAAGGTACATTAAAAGAATATTTATGCCTTTAAATTAATGCATATATTAATAATTCACAGTTTTAGCAGATAGTTTCTAACTTTGTGTTGTGTTCAGGTGCTTTTATCAGACGGCTGGTAGCAACGAGTGCAAACTTTAAACTTTATTCCACTTTCATCTGAGTTTCAAGTTCACTACAATACAAAAAACTGTATTGTTACATTTGGTGACAACATTAAACCGCTGCCAGCAAAGTAATGAGATTATTTTCAGAATGAGTGACGGCTAATGACACGTTACGAACACGTCCAACAGTAGAGAGGAGTCGGGTGTCGTCCCGGCAGCGTGCCTCCCTCTGTTCCCTCAACAATACACACTGACACTCACCTGGTGACATCACCGGCTACCTGCCTTCTCATTGGCTGTCTGCAAAGGTCTCAAGAAACTCAGAGAGGTCAGTGTGTGTGTGTGTGTGTGTGGGTGTGGGAGGGTGAGCGTGTGCCATCAATGAAGCGTTGTAAATGTGTTTTGTTGTGTTTGGACAAAGCGTTCCCCCGGGTTATTGAGGTGTAAAGAAAAAGAGAGATTTGATATTTCCTCCCGCAAGTGTGTGTGTGTGTGTGTGTGTGTGTGTGTGTGTGTGTGTGTGTGTGTGTGTGTGTGTGTGTGTGTGTTGGGGGGGGGGGGGTTAAACCTGTATATTATAATTAAGTCTCAGAGGTTTGAATTGTCCTGCATAGTTGTAATGTGAGGATCATTGTGTGTCTTTTTCACCCCAAAACACCAGAAAACCAAACTCCATTCAAATATCACACAGTTTAAAGATTCCCTGATTATCAGCAAACTGTCACGTCCTACCGGGACTTTTTCGGTTTTTAGTTGGACTTTTTGAGGGGCTCTTTCATTTGTGTTGCATTTGTGTTTCCTGGTTTTGGTTTCCTCTGTTCCCCTTGTGTGTTCCTCCTGTGTTTTTTGTGTCACCTGTTTGTTTACTTTAGTTCCTGTTTTATTTTGAAATATTTCCTCCTTGTGTCACTTTACTTCCTGTGTTTGATTATTTTATGTGTCTCACCTGTGTTTTATTTGGGTCCAGGTATCATCGGATAATTCGTAATTCATTTGTAATTCACAAATCTAAAAACGGTAAATCTGTTATTTGTTTCAAAACAAAAAATAAAAACATGTTTTTGGTGTCAGAATCAAACCCGGCCTGTTTTTGGTTTTTGCCGATTCGTTTTATTGTTATTCCTTTTTGGATTGAATATCGAGCAGGTCTGCGGACATCAAGCCAATTCGTTTTTGCATTTGAAACCAAAAACAGAGGTCATGTGATCTATTCCTTTTTAGTTTCCCAACAAAAATCCAGAAAACCAAATTCAAATGACCAAATGCAATTTTGGTTTAGAGATCAGGTATTATTGTCAGTTTTGTACGATAACGGAAGCGGCTACATTAGCGTACCCATGATCCTCAGCGACCGTTGCTATGGTGAAGACACCAGCGACAGCCTTAACATATAGTCAGTATAACATTATGTAGTACTGCAGATTATTGGTTATGATCGGGATCAACGTACTTTACTGAACATTGAACTGTAATGTGTGCTATGGACAAAGAAACAAAGTGTATGAAATATAAGAAAGGTGACAAGAGAATAAATTAAACATAAATAATTAATAAATAATTACATGATGTAACAGTGGAGGTTGAATAAAATACACAATCTAAAGTCCAGTTTGATGAACATTATGAAAGTGAAAGTGTAGGGTTTAAATGAGGGATGTGAAATGTAAAGTTCAGTTTTATAACCCCGTCTTCATCCCGTTGACACACACGCGCGGCTGTCACTGGCGTCTTCACCATAGCAACGGTCGCTGAGGATCATGGGTAGGCTAATGTAGCCGCATCCGCTATCATAGAAAACTGACAAAAATACTTGATTTCTAAACCAAAATTGCGCGGTCTTTTGAATTTGGTTTTCTGGATTTTTGTTGGGGAACAAAAAAAGGAATCGACCCCCTTCTTCCCCCTCCTCGACTCGCATCCAGCCCACCGTACACTCTCCTCATCAATCCTGAACCCTCTCGACAATCCAAATAAATCTACTTTTATACCGTTCAAACGGCGTGGTCTTTGTTAGTGAATAGAGTTGTGAAGTGGGAGGAACTGTTTAGAAAATGTTAGTACCTCTGAGTTCAGATCAACATGAAAACTCATCATCAACTCATAAGAAGAAGACGAACCTACGGCTCAAACAGATCCAGGTTTCAGGATGATAAACTGTAGCGCTGCAGTGAGCCATCAGGGATGAAAAGGCTGTAAGTGCTCAAAGTGTTCATCTTTTATTCAGGATGTCTACAATAAGAAATGAGCTTCCATCAGTAACCGTGTGACCTGTTTAGATGTTCTGAAGGCACCGACTGAACCTTCCACCTTCCAATCTGAACATTTTCCTTCTCGGTCAAACAGCAGCAGGTTGAAGTTGTTCTCTCCTCAGCAGGTTCCCGCCACACCACAAACTAATCTGGTTTAATCCCAACAGGAATCCAGCAAACTTAACGCCTCTAAATCTAAAATCTGACCACACAACTTTTCATTACTTCCATATTAGAGCTCCGCGCTAAGACGGCTCGATTTAACACAGCAGTTAATGTCCCCAAAACAGCCCAAAATATCTCAGTGTGTGTGTGAACGTGTGCATGAACTAAAGATTTTTTTTACAAAAAAACAAGACTCCAGTCCTGTTAGCGCCCCCTACAGGCTGCAGTGTTCATTACAGCCACAGTATGAAAGAACAACATCCTGAGGATTTAAATGTCAGTTCAGTCAGATGAACATCACAGAGGGAGATGAAGAATGAAATATTCTCGGTGCAGAGAGTTGAAGGTGAGGTGAAGAAGAATCAAAAGTCCTTCTGGGAGTCATAACTAAGCGGCGACCTCCGGGGCTGTAAAACGAAGCCAATGCTGAAGTGCCAAAAACTGCAGTTCCTTGAATGGCCACTTGAGGCTCCAAAAGCGAGTCAATCCCCATAGACCCCCATGTTAAAATGCCCAACTTTACAGCAGAAATAAGCATGTTTACAGCCTGGTACAAACAACGGTTTTGGTCTCTGTAGCTAATTTCCTCTTTCATGACAACTGTACGGGGGTGAATTTTTTTATACCTCATCTGTTTAAATTTGATTAAGCCGTAAAGTTCTGCATAATGAAGGACATGGCTGCTTTGAGTGACAGGTCCGCCAGCCCCTAGGTGGCTTGTTTCAGCCGTTCGGCCCGCCTCTTTGCCCAGTTTGGATTGGCTGGGAGTTAGGCAGCATAACTGGACGTCCTCCCTGGCCATTCAAGCAATGTTAAAATGTGTCATTACCATCATTGTACACAGTGTGCATTCTGCAGCTTTACACATCCTATAGATGACCAACTAAACAGGCTATGCTCTACTATCTATGATGATCCAAATGATGTCTGTTACATGTGTTAACCAAGCAGCAACCTCCGGGGCTGTAAAATGAAGCCAAAAACTGCAGTTCCTTGAATGACCACTTGAGGCTCCAAAATCGAGTCAATCCCCATAGACCCCCATGTTAAAATGTCCAACTTTACAGCAGAAATAAACATGTTTACAGCCTGGTACAAACAACGGTTTTGGTCTCTGTAGCTAATTTCCTCTTTCATGACAACTGTACGGGAGGTGAATTTTTTTATACCTCATCTGTTTAAATTTTATTAAGCCGTAAAGTTCTGCATAATGAAGGACATGGCTGCTTTGAGTGACAGGTCCGCCAGCCGCTAGGTGGCTTGTTTCAGCCATTCGGCCCGCTTAAAAAAGCTGTCGTCAATCTTTCCTTCTTTTCCAGGCTTATAAACACAATTTAATGGATAATTAACTCTGTTAAATCACAACAGTTTATACAGTACAAAAGAAAACAAGACTCAAGTTTCCACTTTTCCTAAATTACTCAAATTTTTTATGATCCGTTTTCCTCCTGAATATTTTCCAATCTCTTGACCTCAACAGCCAGAGGAGGAACACCAGCTCTCCTCTAGATAAGAAAGATGTGAATACAACATGTATAAAAGCTTTCAATAGAGTTAACATTAACAAACAGTATAGCAAAGATTGAATAAAGCTCTTTTGTCCATGGAGAACTGTGTGATTTACTCCACATAAACACCTTCTTATTTATTCTGTCCTCTGTCATTTCAAGTAGGAGATTCCATACGTCACATTTCCATGAAACGACCCTGATACTCAAAAGGGATGTGCAGAGATCCCAGTATTTGTATTTGTATCTGTATTTGTTGAGGCAGCAAAATTATTTGTATTCGAATAAAAGTGGAAAGAGGCTTAAAAATCCTGTTTTTGTTTTATTACACTTTTAATGTTAGAAAATTATTATGATTACTGAGCTAAAACTTTACTCATTGCCTCATTGCAGACAGACCTATCTATTTATACACCCATAACACAGAGACAGCACAGCGTGTAACATGTAAGGAAGAACTTCAAGGGCAATTATTGCTTTGCACTTTTCATTTATTGCCTATTTTTTACAACCTAACTTTGTGGAAAGGAGAAGGGGAACAACAGTTCATGGAGAGTCTTTAAGAGCATTTTGCTTGTGTCAGTAGCTCAGCTTTATCTCTGGGGAACACCCCCAACAAATAATTATTTAAATATTTGTATGAAACAAATATTCGTATAAAACCCACTATTTGCCGAATAATGTATTTGTATTCGGGCACACCCTTAATGCCCAACACACACGTACAGCATCTCCCTGAACTCACACTACAGGAGCAGATGTAAGTGAGCTTCTTGAAACATGTTTAATCTCTTCTGTGTCCGTTAAAATGAACAAAGGACTTTAAACTCTGATGTCAGCAGCGGTGGAAGAAGTATTCAGATCCTTTACTGCAGTAAAAGTACCATTACAGCAACGTAAAAATACTCCATTACAAGTAAAAGTCCTGCATGAAACATCCTACTACAGTAAAAGTATAGAAGTATTACCAGCTAAATCTAAACTAGTAAAAAAAAAGTAAACTCATTCTGCAGAAAAGCAGCGTATGACTGATACATGAAATAAATTTAACAGTAAATGCATTTCACTGTTGTAGCTGCTTGAGGTGAAGCTAGTTTGATCACAAGATAAATCTGAAGGAAAGAAAAAGAAATAAAGTTCTGCTACATAAATCTGGATTCATTTTTCTGAATTTGTCTTTAATCTTTTGCATTTTAGTGAAATATTGGAGAGTTTTTCCTCTTCAGGCCTCAAATAGTTATTTATCTGAAACCATGTGAGGAGAAATGTCTCTTTGTCATCTGAAACATGAAACAAACACACACTGATGTTTTATAAACAGCCACAAGCCACAATACACTGTAATTTATATTCTTATTATTATGTTATTTTATGTAAGATTTTAATCTGAAAAGTAACTAAAGCTGTCAAATAAATGTAGTGGAGTAGAAAGTACAATATTTCCCTCTGAAATGTATAAAGTAGCATCACATGGAAATACTCAAGTAAAGTACAAGTACCTCAACATTGTATTTAAGTGCAGTAATTGAGTAAATGTACTTAGTTACTTTCCAGCTCTGAGTGTCATCAGAGGACAAATCGTGGTACTCTGAGGGTGACGGCCGTTTTGTAAATCCTAGAAACCTCTGTTACACACACACACAATCACACACACACACACACACACACACACACACTCCTCTGAAAGACCAACGCAGCCGCCACAAAACACCACAAAACAGCGAGGAGAAAAGGCTGCGAGCGGGGCCGTCGGTGGCTGTTGTGTCTGCAAACCAAATACTGCAGGAGGGGGGAGGAAACCTGGAGAGCTGCACCGAGTGTCTGAACCGCAGCCAAGCCTGAAGGGGCAACCGGCGCGCCAACAACGCCGGTTGTCACGGTAACAGTAGTAGTAGTAGTAGTCGTAGTAGTAATAGTAGTGAAAGAAGAACTATTCAGGGATTTCACGGCAGTGTTTTAATGTTGTGCTCAGTGATGGATCAAACACTGGAAATCCTTTAAAATTAATGATGGATGTTTTTGAAAATTGGGGAACATTTTTTGTAAAATTAGGACTTTTTTAGAAAGTGGGAATGTTTTATTAGAAAATGAGAACAATTTTCATAAAATTAGGAGTTTTGTAGAAAGTGAGAAAAGCTTTTTTTTTATAAAATAAGGAAGCTTTGGAAAGAGGTAACATTTTTATTTTAAATTAAGACTTTATTGTAGGAAATTAGGACTTTTTTAGAAAGTGTTTGAGGAATCAGACGTGGTTTTAAGGTTAAAGTTAGAATCAGGTTTAAGTTCAGAGACAATAGATAATAAGGGGACATACACACACACAAGGGTTAAATATAAGGAATTAATTTTATTTAACAGAGATTAATTTTGTTTCCGAGAAATAACAACATTCAACAACTGAGACGAGGAGGGAAAATAACCTTTACAGAAAATCAAAATGCCAACAAAACATGGAACTGATTATCAATGAGAGTCCTCTCAAGTATACAAATGTGTGTGTGTGTGTGTGTGTGTGTGTGTGTGTGTGTGTGTTCAGCAGTGATGTTTCTTGTCACCGTAGCGATGGAGCGAGGCCAGAGTGTCCCACAGTGAGCGCGCTCAGACCAGAGTGAAATCCACCAATCAGAATGCTGCTGCTACAGTTTTCCTGTCGCAGGGGGTCGCTGGCATCAATCAGGACCTCAGATACCTGCCAATATAACACACACACACACACACACACACACACACACACACACACTTTGTTTACTAGTTGTGTAGAGTCTTCAGTCTGAAGCAGCCAATCAGGGTTCGAGAAGAGGATCAGTGAAGCCAAAATCAAAGTTATGTCGGTTCAGCCTCTCGCTCAGTTTCAGATGTGACAGGTTTAAAGGGTCAGTTCACCCAATTACCTGCATGTTTTTGTTTTATGTGTCCAGGTTTGCAGGTTTCTGCCTCCATCACATCACAGAAACAGTTTACAGGGTTTAATCTTCAGTAGAAAGTAGGGATGTGCAGACATCCCAGTATTTGTATTTGTATCTGTATTTGTTGAGGCAGCAAAATTATTTGTATTCGAATAAAAGTGGAAAGAGGCTTAAAAATCCTGTTTTTGTTTTTATTGCACTTTTAATTTTAAAAAATTAAAATGATTACTGAGCTAAAACTTTACTCATCACCTCATTGCAGACAGACCTCTACCTATTTATACACCCATAACACACAGACATGTAACACCATGTAATGTGTAGGGAGGAACTTCAAAAGTGATTATTGCTTTGCACTTTTCATTTATTGCCGATTTTTTTACAACCTAACTTTGTGGAAAGGAGAAGGGGAACAACAGTTCATGGAGAGTCTTTAAGAGCATTTTGCTTGTGTCAGTAGCTCAGCTTTATCTCTGGGGAACACCCCCAACAAATAATTTTTAAAATATTTGTATGAAACAAATATTTGTATAAAACCCACTATTTGTGCTTTGCTGAATAATGTATTTATATTCGGGCTCACTCCTAGTAGAAAGTATTATTTGTATCTTTGGTGGGAACAATAACAAAAACATATTGATTTGTCTGTGAACTCTCTTTTTACTGAATATAAACGTGTTAGTTAAGAGAATTCACAAAATAATAATAAATACTTATTATAATAATTATAATAAAAAACAGCAGCTGATTTAAACAACAGCTTAAAAATACATTTTTAAAGAGAAAGAAATGAAACTTTTAAACAACATTAATTTTAATTTAAAATGAAATGAAAAGGACATTAACAAACAATACAAACTGCAGTTATCATTACCATAAACATTTATGTTATTTACTATAAAAACAAACAAACTGTCATTTAAACACACATGTGATGATCTAATGAACAGAAAAAAGTAAAAATGTGGGGAAATGATTAAATATATAAAAATAAATGATGCATTCAGCTCATTAATCAGGACACTCTGTTTTCTCCTATATGATGGTAAATTTGATGCTTTTAATGATGAAACTTGCTGTTACTGTGACACACACACACACACATCAATGTCCTGGAGACTAACCTCACTTTAAAACTAAATCTTTACTGTAAATTTAATGATTTTCATGTGTTTACTTGTATTACTACGTTGTGGGGACTCTTTTGGAGGTGAGTCCCCACAACGTAGTAATACAAGTAAACACATGAAGAATCTGGACGTGTGGATTTAGAAAGAAGCTCCTCATCTCTGCTGGAGGCTAACAGCTCCAGGCTACATTAGCATCTTCTAGCGTATATACACACCTCAATCTACAATTGCATTGTGGGTAATGTAGGCGCTGGGTTTTGACAAGGAAGAGGAATGAGTAAAATAAAAAATGATATTTCTGGTTCTGCGGCATTGATTTCCATACTTTTTATTAAAAAAAACTATCTATTGTGAGTCTGACTGTGTTATAGGAGTGAAATAAATTAAATGCAAACCTGAATCGATTCACAAATCTCACAAATGTATTTTTGTAATAACTTTAGTTAATAATAATAATTGAGGGAACAAATAGACGGTGTACAGTGCAACATATACTAGAGTTTTCTTGTAGTTTATCTTCAAAAAAGACAAACGTTTGGTCACATTTTGGATGTGTTAATAATAAATACTATAATAAGTTAATAATGATGTTTACAGACAAAGTATTTAGTGAATCTCATCACCCAGAGACTCACATTAATCCAGCACAAACACTACAGCACTTTACAAAACTTCAACCTGTGATGAAGAGAAGTTTCATGTCCTGCAGTCTTCCTCATCTTCTTCTTTTTTCTGCTAGAAACTGGATTATCTGTCTGCAGCAAGTTTCAAGCGTCTGATGTAGAAATTAAGTGAAAACAACAGCTGTCTGGAGGGAAGGAAATCAATCTAAAAACTGATTGGTAATAAGCAAAGTGTTGATTGTTTGTAGCTAATAGATAAAAACATGTCAAACCTGCTGATTGATGACCTATTTATTTGTGCACCTGTGCAGGTAGCAGGTGTAGACGGTCATCTTGTCTTTCATGTTGGCTGCAGCTGAGTTTTGAGATTAAACCTAAAAACCTGCACGTCGTCTGTAAAGCTCAGGGGGCGGGACTTGGCCCGCAGCACGCCGCTGTCCGTCAAACTCTGTCTGGGACTCTTTAAATCCAAAATCAGCCGCCGCCGCCGCCTCACGTCAACCTGCCGCCTTCATCTCCTGCCAGGAGCCGCCAACCGCCCGCTGACACACTAATTACAGCTTCATGTTTGCTTTTAACCTCGATGATGTTTCAGCTGTTACCTTTTTAAGCTGTCAGACCTTAACGTAAACAGATACTGCATGTCAGAGTCAGATTATCAGAAATACTTAGTGTTTCTTTGAAGGATGGACGTTAATGTCAGATTATCACTGAGATAACTTTATTTTTAAAGTGTCTTCTGTTCAAATAGATAAGTGCTGCAGTCGTGTTTAGAAGCACAGAGAGTTTAAATGTCACACTGACAGATTTGTAAAGTGTAACTGTTGACAAACTGAGTCAGTTTGTCCGTTTGAGAGACAGACAGCAGATTCGTTCAATGTGAAACTGACAGTCAGATGTTTGTTCGTGTTTTTTATTTCCAAAATCTGACCTCATGGTCCAAACATCATGATCACAGTCCAGTTCTTTAAAAGGGTTTTTTAAATGTCCTCTCTGCACTGTAAAAAATACAGATATTTACTTTGGATATTGTCTGCATTTTTACAGTCCAACCATTATACAATAAAAAGAAAATCTCATTATAAAATATCACTAGAATGTTAAACAAATGTATAAATCTGCACAAAAAATGAAAAAGATTGCAGTACTACCTTAAAATTACCTAATTTAAATGAAGACTCTTGTTTTCATACAGTAATCTTTGGTAAATTCATGGGATTATCCAATCCATCCACAAGAACTCCCCCTCAAAGTACAGATTTATGGATGTAAAACACAGAAAAATTATGTAAAATTACATTTAAATTACCCTCCTATAACACCCATTAATGGTATCTTGAGAGCTTTAAGCTTTTATTTTATGTGATTATCCAATCTATTTACAGTAGATCCCTGGTAAATGTTGGTTTTATACTGTACAAAAAAATAACATCATGTGATAATAGTTTACAAAAACATAATTTTAATAATCGTTACTCTATATAAACATTATTTGACAGTAATTACAAGCAGCTCTCCAATATATTTACAGGCTTTTCCCATAAATGTATGGAGTATACTTTGTATAAACATTATTTGATAGTATTTAAAAAGCAACTATCAAATATATCTACATACATTTCCCCATTAATGTATGAGGTTAACTTTATATAAACATTATTTAACAGTAATTACAAGCAGCTCTCCAATATATTTTCAGGCTTTTCCCATAAATGTATGGAGTATACATTATATATGCATTTTTGACAGTAATTAAAATCAACTCTCCAATATATTTACAGGCTTTTCCCATTAATGTATAGGGTTTACTTTATATAAACATTATGTGACAGTAATTGCAAGCAACTCCCCAATATATCTACAGACATTTCACATTAATATATGGAGTTCTGAATGTACAAAAACCAGAAGGTCTATGTAAAAGTACGTGAATAAATATATACATTTTTCTACTGACATTTTACAATATTGTGCAATCCATTCAATACAGATCCCCATTTGAGATGTATGAGATTTCAAAATGTTTAATAACCAGAATATATCATAAAATTACCTTTTACTGCTTGCTTTACAAAGTAATTCTGTAGACATCGCCCAAGCCTAGTATACAGGTACATTTTATGTTTCAGATATGAAAGTTTACTATAGAATAAAGCTTATTTGGGTATTAAACTTACTACAAAATTAGTTTCACATTCATTGTATATGAAGCAGCTCCAGACTTTATTCCGGATGGCATCACAAATTTATTTGAGTCTTACGTCTCTGGTTTGTGGCTTTGGGAGAAAGTAGTTCATGTTCACAAATATCAGAAGTGGGAGTAAGTTACACATGTGCAAGTCACAAGCAAATCTCAAGTCTTAACCTTAAAGGCTCAAGCAAGTCTTAAATCACTGTGACTCTCACTGTAACTTAGACTCAAGTAAGCCAAGTCAAGTCAATGCTAAACGTCAAGCAAGAAAAGTCAATTAAGTCACAAGTCAGTCACCATGAAAGCACTTAAAACACGAGAGAAAAGGGTACAATGGCAAGCCATGTCATGAGAAAACTGCACATGTTAGTTAGTCTCTACAACTAGGGATGGCACTGATGCAGTGTTGGAAAAAAATAGACTTGAAGCTTAAACGAACAGAGCAGCAGAAAAGCAGGTCCATCTCCCGTGCAGCATATGCGCTACGGCTGTCACTTTGAATGAATTCACAGTGCTATGGAATTCGTTCAAATTATATAGAACATTAGCATTATGTAATTTATAGGCAAAAAATAGGAAGTTGGGCGAGGTTGTGTAGCTGCTGGTGCTCTGATTCTTTAGCCTCGCTTGAGTGAGAAGCTAACAGGTGACTCCATTTGTTGTTGTGGTAACGTTACTGTAAAGTAGTTGCTTCATACGAAGTCGGCAAACAGCCTTATCTTTATCAATAATTTTGCCATTGATAGAGTAAAATCCAAAATGCTTACACACAGCGCTTCTGAGGTGCGTTAGTGTTGACATGATCCGAGTTTCCTCCAGTTTTCATCGCGCTCTCTCTACCTAGCCCTACGTCATGGAATAGGTCCAGCATGACAGTGCGGTTTAGCCACTGATCTATATAATGAGTGAGCTAGTGCACACACCTGGTAAAGAGATATTAGGCCTTTCTTCACACCAACACTAACTTAGTCAGTAGACAGCAGGTTACTGGTAACGTATTTACTAGCAGTAAATAGGAGCAGCTGGGCAGTCTGATGTTTCTTTAATAAATAATATTAGTAACTTATCAAGCTAACTGGCTGAACTTATTAACACTAGCATACTAGCTGTCACTTAAAGTCTTCCTCAGGTCACAACTTGCCACAGCCTTTTATTTAATGTTTGCAGGACAAATGAGTGTGTATTGCGGAATGTTTCACAGCACTGAGGGAGTGACATCACCAGGAGCAGTTGGAGAGGAGGATTTTAGAGTACGCTTCTTGTGAAATCTCCTCATAAATCCCATGACTTTGGCAAAATCTTACATTCATCATACTTTAGTAGGAAATTTCGTGGTGAATCCATTAATTCAGGTTTGAAAGTGGTCAGACTTATAGTTCAGACACGAGAAGCCTCTGTTTGACACAATGGTGATGTGGCACTGCAACTTTCATGGTTTATAAAATCCAAACCGTTCGAGTTTTTATCTACTTTTTTCAGCATAGTGTCATAAGTCATGTATTAAAGTTTGAAGCCAATAACATTAACGCCCTCGGAGGAGATAGCGTTTGTTCGGGAGCTAAAATTGAGAAAAAGTCTCATTTTGAAAGGCTAAATGCGGACTTCCTGTTGGATTTAGGTCAGGGGTGTCAGCATATGATTTGTAGGTCTTGATGAGACAAATAACTTGGTTTTGGTTTGATCTCTCTATGACATTCCTACGGGCCGTGGTGGCCATTTTAATTACATAGGTGGCGCTAGAGAGCACATTTTTGCACTTTGGGGGTTAATTTTTACATTTTATCAAATATTTCACCAGACCTGATGTGTGTGCCAAATTTGGTGAGTTTTTGAGCATGTTTAGGGGGTCAAATTTAGGTCTGATGTCCCGTAATAATAAAGAAACAAACAAACAAACAAACACACGAAATACAATAGTGCCCTAAATAGTAGAAGCACAAAGAACTGAAGATGAGATATTTGCAGCACTCACCTTTCTGTCTGTCAGTGGAGATCTCCGATACAAACTGTTTGCTTTAATGCCTCCTTCTGTGCAGCGTTCACAGGACAGGAAGATTCTGTGAATGTGAATCTGTGGTTACTGCATGATGGCTCAGAAAACACACACACTGCTGTTCAGATGCTATTTCATTTCCTGTTTTTTTGTTCATTGTTTGTTGGAGGACCACAAAAGAAATAGAGTTAGGTTTTACTGGGGCTGTTGCTGTGTCACTAAGCATCAAATTAGCTCGGCTGTGGTCAGTGGTGGAATGGGAATAAAAATCAGCTGGGTCTTTAGACTCAGACTGGCCCGCCAAAATCCACCTGCAGACACATACGACCTATAACACTAGAATCATGTCATAAACAGAGATCCATTTAAATGCACAATATGTAATTTCAGGTGCTAGGGGTCTCAATCAAAACAATAAAAAAGACAGAGTTTGATGATGGTGTGAAGTAGTGTGGGATCATGGGACTTGTTGTCTTCATTGTTAAACAACCAGTTTCTTCAGGTTAGGATTACTCCAGTGTTCATGGTTGAGGATGTTTTTACCAGGAGCCAAATTATCCGCAGAGGCCTTCTCCTCTCCAAAACAAACAGACCCGCTGATTAAAACAGGTAAAAACACTGCATAAAGCAGTTTCACGTTAAAAATTGGTGTTTCTCTGACATTGTTCGACAAGCACCGAACTTTGTGGAGGGCCTTCTAGCCGGGCTGCTGCTAACATTTGTTTAGCTTGTTTCTCTGATAACTTAAGATCCAGACGTTTGATGACTAAAATCCTTCATCCAGTTAAAAGATGTAGTTAAAGACGACCAAGATCTAGAAGGTTTATCATAAAAATGTGGCTTAAAACTGAATAAAAGTCCATTTATAACAGTTTCTGTTGAACAACCACAATACTGACGTATTATCTTGTATGGATATACTCTTTGGTAGACGCCATTGTGGCAAACAGCCACAACACCAATGTTTTATCTTCTATGTGTGTAAGTTACTCTTTGGTTGACACAATTATGGTGGACAAACACAACGCCGACACATGCATCTTGTGCACTATACTCTTTGGTAGAGGGGTATGACGCCATTGACAAATGGCAATTTATTTACAGTTTATTTACACAATGTGTTTAATACAAATACATGCAAAAGAAAACAATGTGTTTCACAAAAGATGACAAGTTAACACAGAAACATATAAATATATATGAATATATATCCATGTACATACACACAGACGGGTGACACATTAAAGGAAAAACCTACATGAAGTGTCTCAAACATGCACTCGTCCACCTGTTGAGAATATGGTGAAGGATGACTCATCTCATCAAACCACTTTTTTCCATCTCTCTGTAGACCACTGCCTGTGGTTTTTGCACTACTGAACTCTCAAATGTGCATTCTTCATTTCTTGCATTGACATTCTCAGTCACCTTCTGTATGTCCTTGCATATCACACTAATGCACCAGCATCAACTGTAAACTGTCAACCACAGTTTCCTCCCTTATTTCCTGATGACATTCCCTTAGATCTAAATGCAGATGTCACTTTAGTCACTGTTCTTATTGAAACTTGAAATTGTGACTGAAGCTCTTGCCATCTGTGCCTCAACCCTCTATCAAAGTCACTTAGATCTTTTCCTCTCGCCATCTTGATACAAAATCAGAATCAGCTGGGCCTGCTCAACATTTGTACACAAGCTACAGAGCATGATTGGATGTTAACTGCTTGATTGTACCACGCAGCGCACCTGCATTTGTTTCTCCACTCATTTATTCAGGTTTTTCCTTTAATTTGTATTTTAAAGATGTTCAGACATATTCATATCTTTGTCAGCGTACAAAAGTTAATAAGTCTTTATTTCAGTGGAACACTGGTCTCTCTCAGGGTCAAACTACCACATTACTTTATTTGGCTGCCTACCTGTGCATCAAGAGCACCTATTTTGTTTCACATCACTGTCAGATCCAAGATCTCCGTTGTTTTTTTATCAGTTTGGTGCTAATTATTATCTAATTAGTCTAAATGTAGTTATTAGCCATGATTAGTCCAGTCAGAGTGGAAGTTAAATTGATTATAGGTGGGTTTGTCATCTATGAATCAGTGTTGGTGCAGCACCGTGTGACACCAGCAGAGGGTGGTGTGACTCTTATGTTTAAATGCACCCTGATATACTTGTACTTTACTTGAGTATTTCCATGTGGTGCTACTTTCTATATTTCAGAGGGAAATATTGTACTTTCTACTCCACTACATTTATTTGACAGCTTTAGTTGCTTTTCAGATGAAGATTTGACACAATGGATAATATAACAAGCTTTCTTTATCCCAAGCAATCAGAAATGAAGGAAAATTCAATGACGTGCTCTCTAGAGAGATCAAAGAAATGGAAATGAAAAAATTCAACAGAGACAAGAAGGATGCGAGTGAGGGCAACATCTATTACTGGAGGAACCCTGAACAGAGCCCCAGAAGACGGCCTGCAGGACGTAAAAACACTGACCAGCTGAACAGCCTCAAATTCCAGTTTTTTATCCAAACAAGCCATAGACGAACCAGGCATGACAGTCAGAAGAAGGAGTCAAGGCAGAGGAAAAGCTATACATGACACGGGAAGAAGAGAAAGACCCTGGACCTGCTCTGATCATCCCTTACTTTTAAAAAAAATTCTCCCTTTTAGTCAGTTTTGCTGATTAAAGCGAATTTGCCAGAAAATTGATCATTTTGACAGGAACATGAATGAAATGACAAATGACACAACAATTTTTAACAAAGTGGATACAAAAAAATCTGTCCTAAATGATGCAGCCACTATAATAAAAGACAGATCTAGGTCTGATCTTTTAAAATAAACCTACGGTGAAATCAAATGACTGTATAATATTTAGAGCAGAGTATTCTGAGAGTGCAGAACAGATAAAGGGAATAATAACAAAACACTGGCATATACTTGAATCTGATTTTCAACTCAATGGTGCATTCAAAGAACGACCTCTCATGGTATATAAAAGAGGTAAAAACCTGGTACATTCATATTTACCTCCTCTTCAATCACTACCAGCACGAGCTACTTTAACACCTACTGTATCGCTGAAGGCAACCGTCACCGTGGTCATTGTAGTCAGTGTAATTATATTTACCGTTGTAACAGTTTTAAACATCCTCACACAGGTAAAGAGATCCCTATTAAAGGAGTTTTTTATGTCACACTAAGTCAGTCATTTATCTCATCACTAGGACTTGTGTCGTATGTTGTAAAGATGAGTAAAGCACTGAAAACTCATATTGCTGAACATAGAAGCTGTTGGATCCACCGTCTGAGAACCCTGTCACCTCATGGAGTAAATATAGATTATGACTTGAAGTGTTTTCTGTAATGTTCCTCTATTTAGTAGATATTTAGAATAAGTTGTTTATGATGTTTATGCACAGCTGAGGTTGAACTTTTTCTGTATATCTATTAGAAATCTAGTCAACATGAATGTATTTTTTAACATATTTGAATGTGCTTAACCAAAGGGAATGTAAAATTTGAATCTCTATATGTGGTATGAAACATATTGGTTTTTGTCAGTTTATTTGAAGAGAATTGATTGGCTGTAGTTCCTGTCACTGTTTGTTAAAAGTTTTGATCTTCTGAAGGCCTTTTGATTGTTTTTCTCCCCCTAATGGTGGAACATGATTATCTAATCACCATCAGCTGTGTTACTAGGGTGTAGCCTATATAACATACCCGTGCCTGTGTCCTAATATGATTGTTGAATTTGAAGAAGACCTGAGAGCCGAAACATCATTCGAATAAAAGAGAAATACAAATGGAGCCAGAGTGTGTGTGCAACTCTTTTTTCCTACTCTCAAGAAGAAAAATATAGAAAATCACCAGAATGATCCTTTAAGTTATAGCCCATCGGTTTGTCTTGTTGAAGTGCTGAGCGATGCCTCACTGTTTGTGGCTCTCGGCTGCCCTTCACTGCGCCTCCTTGCCTTCTTGCTATGTGGACGGCTCAGCTGAGCCCGGAACGCCTCACAAAAGATGAAGTAGATTAGTGGATCCAGGCAGATGTTGAGAGCTGACAACAGGATGGTCGTCTCCTTCAGGTAGTACAACACCTGGCTCAAAGAGCATCGCCTCCTCAGGAAGGTGTAGGGAAGGCGAACCACGTGGTACGGCACGAAACAAATGCAGAAGACGCTGACCAGCAACAACATTTTCTTGCGTGACTTCATCAGCTTCTTGCAGCTGGAGGATGCCGGCTGCCTCTGCTGTGCCAGCAACACAGTGCGGGAGGCGCTGTAGTAGAAGAAGACCATGGAGACGAAGACGAACAGGAAGATGGCTGTGGAGAAGGTGTGGATGATTTTGAAGAACACATTGACCTGGGCGCTTCGCAAGGCGTCACAGGTGTCAGGGACATTGGTCAGAGTTTCCTGTGTGAGTAGTGACAAGGTGACGTAGGTGATTACTATGGCCAGCAGGAAAACCCAGGTTACCGTGGAGATGATGCGGGCAGCCTGCACTGTTTGCAGGATGTGATTTCCTAAAGGATGGATGATCTTCAGATACCTGGAGAGAAGAGAGGCAGGCGTCAGCAGATTATTTCACTGATTAACAGTGATACAAATAATCAAACCACAGATTTCATGAGGAATAAAGATTCTAATATTAGTTCTAGAGGAGAGGACCAGGTCTTTACTCCTGCAATGATACGAGGACATGGAGAAAGCTCATGAACATTTCAGCTTGCAGGAGTTCCAATGTGCTTGTATTCTATGTCTGTGCATATGGGAAGATAAACTCACTTGAACTTGTATATTGTAAAATGTAACTTGTTTCAAATTAAGAGTATGAGTGAAAGGGCTGCATTCATAGTTTAGGTTAAGTAAACAAATACAAATAGCTCTTCTAACGCAAACAAAAGTTATCTTGACTAAATTTTGCATGTTGTATAAACCCCTGGTCTTCATTCAGTGGATTCAGATCTGTTAATTTATTGAACTGCACAGGTTGTTGTTTGAAATTGTAAATGTAATTCAGATGAAATTCAGTTTTCATCTGTATTTTCTGAGTTTGAAGTCAGTTTTTTATTTGACTGTAAGAACTTACAGCTGTAGTTGCTGCTGTTGCTCTGTAGAGTCAGTATAAAGATAATGTGCAGGAATATAAAAACAGACAATAAAGCAATAAAACATTTATAAAAAGTATTAACTGTGCTGATAAACTGCATGGTTTGTTGGAGTCTAGGGTGGGGGATCTACCTGTTAGCAGCGATGTGGCCCATGAACAGGATGCTGGCGTACGTGTTGAGGTAAAAGGTGGAGACTCCAAAGGTGCAGTAGATCACGTGGAAGGTGATGGAGCTGTTGGTGTAGTTGATGATGCGGAAGGGGAGGCCAAGGCAGAGCAGGAAGTCGGAGACTGCCAGGTTCTTCAGGTAGACCATCATGATCCTGGATATCTGCTGCTGAGCTGAGCAGAAGTAAACCTTCATGGTGAAGCTGTTGAGGACCAAACCCACCTGGAGAGGAAACAGGAGGAACTCAGGACAGGTTTTTAAGAGATTAACATATGTGTTGATTAGCATACGGAGGAGGAGGGAATGTGACTGTAATGTGAATATTAGACACTCACCAGAAACACCAGACTGTAGACCGGCATCAAGAAGAGGTGGGCTGATGTGTCGACCTGATCACAATGAGTCGTATTATGATCATTGTTGGTCTGGTTGGTGACTGAGGTCACTCCTTCTCCTACCAGGTCACCCATGTTTGTGGAGGTTCTAGGAAGGGTGAACACAATTATATCATCTTTATAGTGTTAAATATAGTTTCACACATTAACTATGTATCCTACTGAACCATCAGCTGACTTTATCATTACACATGTAAGACAGGAAGAAGCCTTTTGGATTAAATCTAAAGTGAGTCCAGGTGCCCTTTGTTAAGCATGTCTTTCAGCAGTCAGGTGTCCATATGAACAGTGAAAGAGGTTTTTCCTCGCTGTAATCATTCCTCCTGTTCATACTGGATATTAAAAGATCCTTCAAATGTGCTTTCAATGTAAGTGATGGAGGCCAAAATCCACAGTGTGTCCACACAGTCATTTAAAAGTTGATGTGAAGCTTATATGAGGCTTCAGCAGTCTGAGTTAGTCATATCAAGTGGATATCTGCTGTAAGTGCTGTTGCATAAATGCACCATGTTCATGATGCATAAGTGATAATTGATTCATATTTGATTCCATTATTTAATACAATAAATAAATAAATAATTTATTTGATTGAAAAAATTTGATGTAAAGTTAAAATTTAAATCTGATGTGATTAAACAGATTTGTCTTGTACAGTATAGGAATATACTGATGTATAACAGGTAGCAAATGAACATAGGTGACTGAAAGGGTTGTAACCACTAGTGCTGTAGCGGAGTGAGTGGTGGGCAGACGGGTGGCTGCCCCGGGTCCAGTTACAAAGGGGCCCACCTTGGGCCCAGTCTGCCTGCCTGAACATGCATTTTGTTGTTTAGTTGAATATTAATATTACATTATTAATATTATATAATAATATTATATTAATAAGTCTGTTTGTGTGTCTTGATCGTGACAAAAAATAAAAAGTCCTCAGCAATGGCATTTAGACAGCATATTTATGCTGTCTAAATGCCATCCTAGAGTTTTCTAATTGGATGTAATGTGGTTTGTTGTATTACACCACTATGAAACACTCCGTTAACTCTAACTTTGTTAACTGTTTTGATAAAATGAATGTGTGAATGAATGATTGAATGAATGTTATCCTACTGTATACCTTATTTCCTTTAATGACCTGTCTGACTGGCTTCTGACCACACCACTGCCAAGTGCTTAGTTTCAGACTTAATTTAGCTAAACTTGATAAATGTGTGGGGTCAAGAAAGTATAAAACAGAAAAAAGAGCAATTTTTGTTAATTTTTTCAGATTTTTTTCTAACTGCTCTTTTTTTGGGAAATGCCTGTTCAGAGCTCAATGAAGTTACAAACATCTATAATTAGTCTTTATTAACTTAAATTTTGGTTATGAAGAAATGAGTCAGAATGTTAGATGAATGTTGTTGGGACTGGTAGGAGTGTGTTTGGTTATTATGAAATCATGAAATTATTAATATTATTAATATTAATTAATAATACATGACACCAAGTGTTAGAGACCCTCACAACAACCTACACACAACAGAACATTACATACACTTACAATGTCAATTAGAAATTAATAATGTAAACTTGTCAAATTAAAAGCAAGACTACTTGCGCTAATGAGAAGACCCTAGATGAAGTTTAGATTCAGAGGTTGCAGAGCTGATTGGTCTTTAGTTGATGTTTTAATTTGGCCTTGAATATATTGTTGGAACTACAGCTCTTCATATCATCAGGTAGGACGTTCCACTGAGTTGTGGCTTCCACAGAGAACGCTGACTGCCCAAATGCAGTGCGATGAAATGGTCTGGTACAATCTTGTATAGAGGATATTCTGGAGGATCTAATAGAATTTACTGAGTGAGTGTACACAAAGTCACTTAGAGGAGGAGGGGCCAACCATTTAAAATTTTATAAACAGTATCCTACAGTGATGGAAATGCATTGGCTTTTCGTCCAGAGTTTTAGAGTTTGTTTGTATAAGGACTAAAGAGGTTTTATGGCTGTTTCTCTATGTGATGCAACATGTGATGCAATAAGACATATGGGAAAGAATCATAGCATGCATAAATATCTTGGCTGCATCCAAAGGGAGACAGTTTCTAAAATGTCTAAAATGTGCTAAGTTGTACTTCATGGTTTTTTTTTAACATGTTTCTTAAAGTTCAAATTTGGATCCAGTGTCACACCAAGATATTTAAAATCAGTAACTATTTCAATCTTTTCACCTTTGTACTATGGTTTTAAAGAAAAACATAACTTTTGTCTTGTTTACATTTAGACTCAGACATGATTGATCAAGCCAATGTGTGATCCTTTCCAATGCAATTGTAAGCTTAGCAGCAGCTAACTCAGTTGTTTTTGCATGTGTGTACACAACGGTGTCATCTGCATACATTTGTAGTTCTACATCATGACACTGTTGAGGGAGATCATTAATATATAGGCTAAATAATAAGGGACCTAACACTGATCCTTGTGGAACACCCATCATGCACCTCATGGAAGTGACCACTGTGTCTTGGTTAGACAATAGCAAGATGGTGCCACCTGGTGGTCGGCATCTTGCACTCACCCAAGAGAGTTTCCGGTTTAACACCTAGGTGCACACGGAGCAGTGCATGGTGGGATATGGAGTCCGAAACTGACTCATTTTGTTTGACTGTTTCTTGTTGTCAGGCTTTGTGGGTTGCATGCATGCCTGCCTTTGTTTTATGCACATGGAGTATGAAGCCCAACAATGTGTTGTTAAACTCCTTGCTTACGGCATCTTGGCACCTTGTCTGTGTCACTGCCTATGGTGTTGTAGACTGTCTACTTTGTATTTGAATAGGCCTTATAGTGATGTAGACCACTGTGTCTATTTTATATTTGAATAGGCCTTATACAGTACAGTATTGTAGACCACTGTCTCCATTTTATGTTTGTTACTCCTGAGTAAGAAAGACAGGCTTTCAAAATACTCTCGAGGACTCGAGAAGCAACCGATGAGTTCTCATGGCATGACTAAGGTGTGGATGCATCAGAGAAACAAGACGTGCCACAGCAATAAATACCCATTTCAAAGAACTGACCTGTGTGTGCCATCATGAAGAGAGCTACATCTGCCACATTTACAGTCTTTTTACCATCAAATTGCCTCTTTTTGTTTCCTTAGACAGTGTTTCCCTGTTGAGCTGCGGTGGAAGTATAGCAGGCACAGTGTTGTACAACACACTTGTACAACTGGTCAATCCTAAATGACTGACTATATCTTCTTAACTTTTATTTTTAATAATTAAAATGAACATTTAAATACACAATAAAGACTTAAAAAAAATTAACCTTTCTAAAAAAGTGAAAAACATTTATTAGGCTACTATCATGTGTGAAGTCTGGACCAATCACAACAGGCCATTTTACATTGACCCAGGCCAGTTAAGCCTGGGCACGCACATCATGGTAGGGAGGTTGTTCAGCAGCAGATGATGGCCAAAAACACTTTTTTGAAAAATCGATCCAATATTGTGTTATAAATACTTTAAAGAGTTAGAACAGAGTTGCCAGAATCCTCAACTGCCTATGCCCCATCATCACAGGTGTTTCCACCACCAGTGGTTTCACTGTTAGTGAAAATCAAGCTACACTAGCGCAAGCTCCACGTGGGACGTGGGTTCTGTTGGCGGGACAGAAGGGGCTATAACTGAAGGACAAGGCTGCCAGTTTCACCTAGGTGAAAATCAGTCATGTTCTCAGGGATATATTTCCATTCCCATCTTTTCTTCATCAATCTCATCCATTGCGACTGCCTTGTTGACTTCAGTAGACCTTTCAGCTATAGATGAACCAGCAACACAGCCCAAACTCAAACAGTACCCCATCTCAGTTTTTGGACATGAGGCCAGGAGCTTCTCCTTATATTAGTATAGGAAGTATGCATTTTTACATTACAGACGTAGCAAGGATGCAGTATTTTGTAAAATGTGTCAGCAGTTTGGTGAGATAGGTGGGGAAGAGTAATTTAGACGTCATGGATATAAGGATTAGAGACACATGAACACAGCTTGTTATAAACATGAAACCAGCAGAGCTCATCAGATAGCTGTGGAGAAATACAATAACTACAGAGAAGGCCATGGCACAGTCATTCACAATCAGCTTGTCAACACAGAAGGCCGACAAAGTGAGATAATAGAAAGAAACTGGGAACATATAAAAGTTATAGTTGACATTGCGCTCACATGTGCAAAGCATGAGTTACCTTTATGTGGATACCAGGAAAATTAAGAGGCACAAAACGCCAGCAGTTGGCGGGCTCACAGGGGATAGCAGCTCCAAAGAGGACGGCAAGCAGACGATTGACGAGCCCCCGCAACGAGGAAAGACACACTTGAAAAATTGTGAACTTTCCTTTAACTTAATACTTCTAGATATAACGTTACCAGAATTTTCACAGACATATCTGACCATTATGTTTCTGCTCATATTTGACATAAACAGCCACCTAGATTATTAGCCCTTGACAGAGTGGCTTTGTTAGCCAGGCTAAGATGGTGTCTATTATTTGGTCCTCTAATTTGGTACAGATGTAAATATTTCAACAACTACTGGATGGATTGCCATAAAATGCAGCATCTGTATGACTTATACAATATGTTTCTCATATTAAAAAACACAGTGCGACACTTGTAAGGCCAATAGCTCACTTGGTAAATTGATCTCCGACTGCCTTGACCTGAACACCGGCGTTCCACAGGGGTGCATTTTATCTCCCCTTCTGTTCTCCAAATATACAAATGAAGTAAAATGTTCATTTGGGCTGGATAAGATCATTGGAGATAAACAATTGCAACTCCAGAACTTATACAACCAGTCCACAACCAAAAAGGCAACCCAAGTCTATAACAATCCCACCCACCCCCTTCACTCATCATTCCAGCTGTTGCCATCTGGCAGGAAACTCAAGGTCCCACTAGCCAGGAAAAATGGATACAAGAAGTCATTTGTGCCCTTTGCTGTAGCCACCCCCCACCCCCACAAACACAAAAACACAGTTACAAAAAAAAGACAATTACATCTGATTGACAAGAGCCGTGACACTGTTTACATAAAAGTTGGTAAACTCTTCAAGTAAAGGCGTGGACTGCCCGTCCACCTCAAGGTGTAATTATCAGTCTTTACAGCTTGAGCACCTGGTGTGGAAGTTAGTATGCACACAGACTATCTCAGTGGGCTTTTCAGTGCAGTACAGTGCATGTGTCAACCTGTCCCTTTATTTCATGACGAAATATACCAAAATAATAAAGGAAAAGGAGGGAAGACACCACACAAATACTTTGAATATAAAGGGGGGAAGAGGACTAAGTGCTGAGTGTAAGGGATTGATGGATCGTCCGAATGGAGTCGGCACATGGACTGTAGTTAACCTCCTATAAACTCTGTGCAAATTGTCAAGAGTTGTTTAAAACAGTTTTTATCTTAAGTTGTCTTGGAAAATATATTAAGATTTAGATTTTTAAAAAAAAGACTCAAAATTTCAACATAAAATTAAAGCTGCAAGCAACGTTGAATGGGCCTTCGCGCGTTTTTAACAACTTTTTTCAGCATAGTGTCATAAGTCATGTATTAAAGTTTGAAGCCAATAACATTAACGCCCTCGGAGGAGATAGCGTTTGTTCGGGAGCTAAAATTGAGAAAAAGTCTCATTTTGAAAGGCTAATTGCGGACTTCCTGTTGGATTTAGGTCAGGGGTGTCAGCATATGATTTGTAGGTCTTGATGAGACAAACAACTTGGTTTTGGTTTGATCTCTCTATGACATTCCTACGGGCTGTGGTGGCCATTTTAATTACATAGGTGGCGCTAGAGAGCACATTTTGGCACTTTGGGGGTTAATTTTTACATTTTATCAAATATTTCACCAGACCTGATGTGTGTGCCAAATTTGGTGAGTTTTTGAGCATGTTTAGGGGGTCAAATTTAGGTCTGATGTCCCGTAATAATAAAGAAACAAACAAATAAACAAACACACGAAATACAATAGTGCCCTAAATAGTAGAAGCACAAAGAACTGAAGATGAGATATTTGCAGCACTCACCTTTCTGTCTGTCAGTGGAGATCTCCGATACAAACTGTTTGCTTTAATGCCTCCTTCTGTGCAGCGTTCACAGGACAGGAAAATTCTGTGAATCTGGATCTGCCGTTACTGCATAATGGCTCAGAAAAGACACACACTTCTGTTCAGATGCTATTTCATTTCCTGTTTTTTGTTCATTGTTTGTTGGAGGACCAAAAAAGAAATAGAGTTAGGTTTTACTGGGGCTATTGCTGTGTCACTAAGCATCAAATTAGCTCGGCTGTGGTCAGTGGTGGAGTAAGAATAAAAATCAGCTGGGTCTTTAGACTCAGACTGGCCCGCCAAAATCCACCTGCAGACACATACGACCTATAACACTAGAATCATGTCATAAACAGAGATCCATTTAAATGCACAATGTGTAATTTCAGGTGCTAGGGGTCTCAATCAAAACAATAACAAAAGACAGAGTTTGATGATGGTGTGAAGTAGTGTGGGATCATGGGAGTTGTTGTCTTCATTGTTAAACAACCAGTTTCTTCAGGTTAGGATTACTCCAGTGTTCATGGTTGAGGATGTTTTTACCAGGAGCCAAATTATCCGCAGAGGTCTCCTCCTCTCCAAAACAAACAGACCCGCTAATTAAAACAGGTGAAAACACTGAATAAAGCAGTTTCACGTTAAAAATTTGTGTTTGTCTGACATTGTTCAGCGGGCACTGGACATCTGGTAGGGGCTGCTAGCTGAGCTGCTGCTGACGTTTGCTCAGCTTGTTTCTCTGATAACTTAAGATCCAGATGTTCAGCAGGTTTCTACCAGGAGTTGAATTATCCACAGAGGTCTCCTCCTCTCCAACAACAAATGTGCATGGGGATTAAAACAGTAAAAATACTGAATAAAGATATTTCACGTTAAAAATCAATGTTTCTCTGACGATGTTTGACGAGCACCAAACTTTGTGGAGGGGCTTCTAGTCGGGCTGCTGCTAACATTTGTTTAGCTTGTTTCTCTGATAACTTAAGATCCAGACGTTTCATGACTAAAATCCTTCATCCAGTTAAAAGATGTAGTTAAAAACGACCAAGATCTAAAAGGTTTATCATAAAAATGTGGCTTAAAACTGAATAAAAGTCCATTTATAACAGTTTCTGTTGAACAACCACAATACTGACGTATTATCTTGTATGCATATACTCTTTGGTAGACGCCATTGTGGCAAACAGCCACAACACCAGTGTGTTATCTTCTATGTGTGTAAGTTACTCTTTGGTAGACACAATCATGGTGGAAAAACACAACGCCGACACATGCATCTTGTGCACTATACTCTTTGGTAGAGGGGTATGACGCCATTGACAAATGGCAATTTATTTACAGTTTATTTACAAAATGTGTTTAATACAAATACATGCAAAAGAAAACAATGTGTTTCACATTGAAGTGTCTCACACATGCACTCGTCCACCTGTTGAGAATATGGTGAAGGATGACTCATCTCACCAAACCACTTTTTTCCATCTCTCTGTAGACCAGTGCCTGTGGTTTTTGCACAACTGAACTCTCAAATGTGCATTCTTCTTTTCTTGCATTGACATTCTCAGTCACCTTCTGTTTGTCCTTGCATATCACACTAATGCACCAGCATCAAATGTAAACTGTCAACCACAGTTTCCTCCCTTATTTCCTGATGACATTCCCTTAGATCTAAATGCAGATGTCACTTTAGTCACTGTTCTTATTGAAACTGTTGAAATTGTGACTGAAGCTCTTGCCATCTGTGCCTCAACAATGAACCCTCTTTCAAAGTCACTTAGATCTTTTCCTCTCGTCATCTTGATACAAAATCAGAATCAGCTGGGCCTGCTCAACATTTGTACACAAGCTACAGAGCATGATTGGATGTTAACTGCTTGATTGTACCACGCAGCGCACCTGCATTTGTTTCTCCACTCATTTATTCAGGTTTTTCCTCTGATTTGTATTTTGTATTTATAAAATGACAATAAATAACAAGTAATGAACAAGAAACAATAAGAATATATTTTTACATTTTTAAAATGTTAACAGATACTGGGATGTTGAGCTAAATGTTTTTTTGATTATGCATGGGTGTGTGTTTGCATATATAAATATATGGATATGTGTATAGAAATGTGTGTGTTTATGGGTGTGTATAACGTGTAATTGAAAAGACAAGTAAAGATGTTCAGACACATTCATATCTTTGTCAGTGTACAAAAGTTAATAAGTCTTTATTTTAGTGGAACACTGGTCACCTATTTTGTTTCACATCACTGTCAGATCCAAGATCTCCGTTGGTTTTTTATCAGTTTGGTGCTAATTATTATCTAATTAGTCTAAATGTAGTTATTAGCCATGATTAGTCCAGTCAGAGTGGAAGTTAAATTGATTATAGGTGGGTTTGTCATCTATGAATCAGTGTTGGTGCAGCACCGTGTGACACCAGCAGAGGGTGGTGTGACTCTTATATTTAAATGTGTCCTGATATACTTGTACTTTACTTGAGTATTTCCATGTGATGCTACTTTATACTTCCACTCCACTACATTTCAGAGGGAAATATTGTACTTTCTACTCCACTACATTACGGCCTGCAGGACGTAAAAAAACTGACCAGCTGAACAGCCTCAAATTCCAGTTTTTTATCCAAACAAGCCATAGACGAACCAGGCATGACAGTCAGATGAAGACAGAGGAAAAGCTATACATGACGCAGGAAGAAGAGAAAGACCCTGGACCTGCTCTGATCATCCCTTATTTTTAAAAAAAATTCTCCCTTTTAGTCAGTTTTGCTGATTAAAGCGAATTTGCCAGAAAATTGATCATTTTGACAGGAACATGAATGAAATGACAAATGACACAACAATTTTTAACAAAGAGGATACAAAAAAATCTGTCCTAAATGATGCAGCCACTATAATAAAAGACAGATCTAGGTCTGATCTTTTAAAATAAACCTACGGTGAAATCAAATGACTGTATAATATTTAGAGCAGAGTATTCTGAGAGTGCAGAACAGATAAAGGGAATAATAACAAAACACTGGCATATACTTGAATCTGATTTTCAACTCAATGGTGCATTCAAAGAACGACCTCTCATGGTATATAAAAGAGGTAAAAACCTGGTACATTCATATTTACCTCCTCTTCAATCACTACCAGCACGAGCTACTTTAACAACGACTGTATCCCTGAAGGCAACCGTCACTGTGGTCATTGTAGTCAGTGTAATTATATTTACCGTTGTAACAGTTTTAAACATCCTCACACAGGTAAAGAGATCCCTATTAAAGAAGTTTTTTATGTCACACTAAGTCAGTCATTTATCTCATCACTAGACCTTGTGTCGTATGTTGTAAAGATGAGTAAAGCACTGAAAACTCATATTGCTGAACATAGAAGCACTATTAGATGCAAAAACATGAATTATCCAGTAGCAGCACATTCTGTTGAATTTAATCATCATATTTCCTCTCTAGAATATATTTGTATTGAGAAAGTATTACTCCCTCCAAGGTACCTTGGATGTTTTACTTTCCAGTAGGGAACACTGTTGGATCCACCGTCTGAGAACCCTGTCACCTCATGGAGTAAATATAGATTATGACTTGAAGTGTTTTCTGTAATGTTCCTCTATTTAGTAGATATTTAGAATAAGTTGTTTATGATGTTTATTCACAGCTGAGGTTTAACTTTTTCTGTATATCTATTAGAAATCTAGTCAACATGAATGTATTTTTCAACATATTTGAATGTGCTTAACCAAAGGGAATGTAAAATTTGAATCTCTATATGTGGTATGAAACATATTGGTTTTTGTCAGTTTATTTGAAGAGAATTGATTGGCTGTAGTTCCTGTCACTGTTTGTTAAAAGTCTTGATCTTCTGAAGGCCTTTTGATTGTTTTTCTCCCCCTAATGGTGGAACATGATTATCTAATCACCATCAGCTGTGTTACTAGGGTGTGGCCTGGCCATACCCGTGCCTGTGTCCTAATAGACCTAAAGACCTGAGAGCCGAAACGTCATTCGAATAAGAGAGAAATACAAATGGAGCCAGAGTGTGTGTGCAACACTTTTTTCCTACTCTCAAGAAGAAAAATATAGAAAATCACCAGAATGATCCTTTAAGTTATAGCCCATCGGTTTGTCTTGTTGAAGTGCTGAGCGATGCCTCACTGTTTGTGGCTCTCGGCTGCCCTTCACTGCACCTCCTTGCCTTCTTGCTATGTGGATGGCTCAGCTGAGCCCGGAACGCCTCACAAAAGATGAAGTAGATTAGTGGATCCAGGCAGATGTTGAGAGCTGACAACAGGATGGTCGTCTCCTTCAGGTAGTACAACACTTGGCTCAAAGAGCACCACCTCCTCAGGAAGGTGTAGGGAAGGCGAACCAGGTGGTACGGCACGAAACAAATGCAGAAGACGCTGACCAGCACCAACATTTTCTTGCGTGACTTCATGAGCTTCTTGCAGCTGGAGGATGCCGGCTGCCTCTGCTGTGCCAGCAACACACTGCGGGAGGCGCTGTAGTAGAAGAAGACCATGGAGACGAAGACGAACAGGAAGACGGCAGCGGAGCAGGTGTGGATGATTTTGAAGAACACATTGACCTGGGCGCTTAGAAAGGCGTCACAGGTGTCAGGGACATTGGTCAGAGTTTCCTGTGTGAGTAGTGACAAGGTGACGTAGGTGATCACTATGGCCAGCTGGAAAACCCAGGTTACCGTGGAGATGATGCGGGCAGCCTGCACTGTCTGAAGGATGTGATTTCCTAAAGGATGGATGATCTTCAGATACCTGGAGAGAAGAGAGGCAGGCGTCAGCAGATTATTTCACTGATTAACAGTGATACAAATAATCAAACCACAGATTTCATGAGGAATGAAGATTCTAATTGTGTAATTAGTTCTAGAGGAGAGGACAAGGTCTTTACTCCTGCAATGATACGAGGACATGGAGAAAGCTCATGACCATTTCAGCTTGCAGGAGTTCCAATGTGCTTGTATTCTATGTCTGTGCATATGGGAAGATAAACTCACTTGAACTTGTATATTGTAAAATGTAACTTCTAACGCAAACAAAAGTTATCTTGACTAAATTTTGCATGTTGTATAAACCCCTGGTCTTCATTCAGTGGATTCAGATCTGTTAATTTATTGAACTGCACAGGTTGTTGTTTGAAATTGTAAATTTCAGCTTAAATTCAGTTTTCATCTGTATTTTCTGAGTTTGAAGTCAGTTTTTTATTTGACTGTAAGAACTTACAGCTGTAGTTGCTGCTGTTGCTCTGTAGAGTCAGTATAAAGATAATGTGCAGGAATATAAAAACAGACAATGAAGCAATAAAACATTTATAAAAAGTATTAACTGTGCTGATAAACTGCATGGTTTGTTGGAGTCTAGGGTGGGGGATCTACCTGTTAGCAGCGATGTAGCCCATGAACAGGATGCTGACGTACATGTTGAGGTAAAAGGTTGAGGCTCCAAAGGTGCAGTAGACCAGGTGGAAGGTGATGGAGCTGTTGGTGTAGCTGATGATGCGAAAGGGGAGGTAAAGGCACAGCAGGAAGTCGGAGACTGCCAGGTTCTTCAGGTAGACCATCATGATCCTGGATACCTGCTGCTGAGCTGAGCAGAAGTAAACCTTCATGGTGAAGCTGTTGAGGACCAAACCTACCTGGAGAGGAAACAAGAGGAACTCAGGACAGGCTTTTAAGAGATTAACATGTGTGTTGATTAGCATACGGAGGAGGAGGGAATGTGACTGTAATGTGAATATTGGACACTCACCAGAAACACCAGACTGTAGACCGGAATGAAGAAGAGGTGGGCTGATGTGGCGACTGGATCACAGGGAGTCATATTATGATCATTGTTGGTCTGGTTGCTGACTGAGGTCACTCCTTCTCCTACCAGGTCACCCATGTTTGTGGAGGTTCTAAGAAGGGTGAACACAATTATATCATCTTTATAGTGTTAAATATAGTTTCACACATTAACTGTGTATCCTACTGAACCATCAGCTGACTTTATCGTTACACATGTAAGACAGGAAGAAGCCTTTTGGATTAAATCTAAAGCAAGTCCAGGTGACCTTATTCAAGCATGTCTTTCAGCAGTCAGGTGTCCATATGAACAGTGAAAGAGGTTTTCCTCGCTGTAATCATTCCTCCTGTTCATACTGGATATTAAAAGATCCCCTTCAAATGTGCTTTCAATGTAAGTGATGGAGGCCAAAATCCACAGTGTGTCCACACAGTCATTTAAAAGTTGATGTGAAGCTTATATGAGGCTTCAGCAGTCTGAGTTAGTCATATCAAGTGGATATCTGCTGTAAGTGCTGTTGCATAAATGCACCATGTTCATGATGCATAAGTGATAATTGATTCATATTTGATTCCATTATTTAATACAACAAATAAATAAATAATTTATTTGATTGAAAAAATGTTATGTATAGTTAAAATTTTAATCTGATGTGATTAAACAGATTTGTCTTGTACAGTATAGGAATATACTGATGTATAACAGGTAGCAAATGAACATAGGTGACTGAAAGGGTTGTAACCACTAGTGCTGTAGCGGAGTGAGTGGTGGGCAGACGGGTGGCTGCCCCGGGTCCAGTTACAAAGGGGCCCACCTTGGGCCCAGTCTGCCTGCCTGAACATGCATTTTGTTGTTTAGTTGAATATTAATATTACATTATTAATATTATATAATAATATTATATTAATAAGTATGTTTGTGTGTCTTGATCATGACAAAAAATAAAAAGTCCTCAGAAGACTCAGAGTCTGTCTTCCACAGAGTAGAGACAAGCCCCCACCTCAGCCAAGGGGTTCTCGTCTTGTGTCTGGACAGAAAGTGTGTCAGACACATTTTCCACGTGCACATCTCATGCAAAAGATATGTTGCATGTGTTGCGTGTGATGTGCATGTGAACAATTCACCTGACATGCAGTATGATATGTGCATTGTTTCTTTTTGATAAGAACATAAATATGCTGTCTAAATGCCATCCTGGAGTTTTCTAATTGGATGTAATGTGGTTTGTTGTATTACACCACTATGAAACACTCTGAATTTGTTAACTGTTTTGATAAAATGAATGTGTGAATGAATGATTGAATGAGTGTTATCCTACTGTATACCTTATTTCCTTTAATGACCTGTCTGACTGGCTTCTGACCACACCACTGCCAAGTGCTTAGTTTCAGACTTAATTTAGCTAAACTTGATAAATGTGTGGGGTCAAGAAAGTATAAAACAGAAAAAAGAGCAATTTTTGTTAATTTTTTCAGATTTTTCTCTAACTGCTCTTTTTTTGGGAAATGCCTGTTCAGAGCTCAATAAAGTTACAAACATCTATAATTAGTCTTTATTAACTTAAATTTTGGTTATGAAGAAATGAGTCAGAATGTTAGATGAATGTTATTGGGACTGGTAGGAGTGTGTTTGGTTATTATGAAATCATGAAATTATTAATATTAATTAATAATACAGGACACCAGCTGTTAGAGACCCTCACAACAACCTACACACAACAGAACATCACATACACTTTCAATGTCAATTAGAAATTAATAATGTAAACTTGTCAAATTAAAAGCAAGACTACTTGCGCTAATGAGAAGACCCTAGATGAAGTGTGGATTCAGAGGTTGCAGAGCTGATTGGTCTTTAGTTGATGTTTTAATTTGGCCTTGAATGTATTGTTGGAACTACAGCTCTTCATATCATCAGGTAGGACGTTCCACTGAGTTGTGGCTTCCACAGAGAACACTGACTGCCCAAATGCAGTGCGATGAAATGGTCTGGTACAATCTTGTATAGAGGATATTCTGGAGGATCTAATAGAACTTACTGAGTGAATGTACACAAAGTCACTTAGTGGAGGAGGGGCCAACCATGTAAAATTTTATAAACAGTATCCTACAGTGATGGAAATGCATTGGCTTTTCGTCCAGAGTTTTAGAGTTTGTTTGTATAAGGACTAAAGAGGTTTTATGGCTGTTTCTCTATGTGATGCAACATGTGATGCAATAAGACATATGGGAAAGAATCATAGCATGCATAAATATCTTGGCTGCATCCAAAGGGAGACAGTTTCTAAAATGTCTAAAATGTGCTAAGTTGTACTTCATGGTTTTAACCTTTTTTTTTTAACATGTTTCTTAAAGTTCAAATTTGGATCCAGTGTCACACCAAGATATTTAAAATCAGTAACTATTTCAATCTTTGCACCTTTGTACTATGGTTTTAAAGAAAAACACAACTTTTGTCTTGTTTACATTTAGACTCAGACATGATTGATCAAGCCAATGTGTGATCCTTTCCAATGCAGTTGTTATCTTAGCAGCATCTAACTCAGTTGTTCTTTCATGTGTGTACACAACAGTGTCATCTGCATACATTTGTAGTTCTACATCATGACACTGTTGAGGGAGATCATTAACATATAGGCTAAATAATAAGGGACCTAACACTGATCCTTGTGGAACACCCATCATGCGCTTCATGGAAGTGACCACTGTGTCTTGGTTAGACAATAGCAAGATGACACCACCTGGTGGGTGGCATCTTGCACTCACCCAAGAGTTTCCGGTTTAACACCTAGGTGTACATGGAGCAGTGCATGGTGGGATATGGAGTCCAAAACTGACTTATTTTGTTTGACTGTTTCTTGTTGTCAGGCTTTGTGGGTTGCATGCATGCCTGCCTTTGTTTTATGCACATGGAGTATGAAGCCCAACAATGTGTTGTTAAACTCCTTGCTTACGGCATCTTGGCACCTTGTCTGTGTCACTGCCTGTGGTGTTGTAGACTGTCTACTTTGTATTTGAATAGGCTTTATAGTGATGTAGACCACTGTGTCTATTTTATATTTGAATAGGCTTTATACAGTACAGTATTGTAGACCACTGTCTCCATTTTATGTTTGTTACTCCTGAGTAAGAAAGACATGTTACTGAGACAGAGCAACTGGTCCATCACTGTCTATCATCGGTGGAGCTGAACCGTTCATTAATCAATGCACGTAGAGCACCGCGTGCTGAAATATTTGAACACAACTGGCAACCTGTTTTATTTTTTTGATCTTCAGAACAAGCTTGTCTGACAAAGTAACTTCCCTGTATGTTTTCTTAGACATAGGCTTGCTCGGCTCAATAAGTGACAATTTGTATTTATGGATCGGATGGGATATATCAGCTATTTTACAGTTGTGAATTTTAAAATGATTTTATCAGAAGGGCCCCTTGAGGATGCTCCACCCCTTCTGTGTTGAGAGTCTAGTTCCACCCCTGCACTAGTGCATTAGTCCATTGTTTGTATTTCCATGTTTCTGTTCTCTGTTCGTAGTACCACAACAGCAAATTTCATTGTAACACTATGTACAATGAAATGTGAGCGGAGGTCTCTCACGAAGCTCTGCTATATTACATTCAAAGTTATAATTATTGATGTATGAAGCCAAAGCAGACAGTCAGAAGGGCTTTCAAAAGACTCTCAAGGACTCGAGAAGCAACCGATGAGTTCTCACGGCATGACTAAGGTGTGGATGCATCAGAGAAACAAGCAATAAAAACCCATTTCAAAGAACTGACCTGTGTCTGTGCCGTCATGAAGAGAGCTGCATCTGCCACATTTACAGTCTTTTTACCATCAAATTGCCTCTTTTTGTTTCCTTGGACAGTGTTTCCCTGTTGAGCTGCGGTGGAAGTATAGCAGGCACAGTGTTGGACAACACACTTGTACAACTGGCCCATCCTAAATGACTGACTATATCTTCTTAACTTTTATTTCTAATTATTAAAATTAACATTTAAATACACAATAAAGACTTAAAAAAAGTTAACCTTTCTAAAAAAGTGAAAGACATTTATTAGGCTACTATCATGTGTAAAGTCTGGACCAATCACAACAGGCCATTTTACATTGACCCAGGCCAGTTAAGCCTGGGCACGCACATCATGGTAGGGAGGTTGTTCAGCAGCAGATGATGGCCAAAAACACTTTTTTGAAAAATCAATCCTATATTGAGTTATAAATACTTTAAAGAGTTAGAACAGAGTTGCCAGAATCCTCGACTGCCTATGCCCCATCATCACAGGTGTTTCCACCACCATCTCCGCATGTTAGTGAAAATCAAGCTAACGCTAGCGTGGGCTCCACATGGGACGTGGGTTCTGTTGGCGGGACAGAAGGGGCTATAACTGAAGGACAAGGCTGCCAGTTTCACCTAGGTGAAAGTCAGTCATGTTCTCAAGGATGTATTTCCATTCCCATCTTTTCTTCATCAATCTCATCCATCGCGACTGCCTCGTTGACTTCAGTGGACCTTTCAGCTATAGATGAACCAGCAACACAGCCCAAACTCAAACAGTACCCCATCTCAGTTTTTGGACATGAGGCCAGGAGCTTCTCCTTATATTAGTATAGGAAGTATGCATTTTTACAGTACAGACTTAGCAAGGATGCAGTATTTTGTAAAACATGTCAGCAATTTGGTGAGATAGGTGGGGAAGAGTAATTTAGACGTCATGGATATAAGGATTAGAGACACATGAACACAGCTTGTTATAAACATGAAACCAGCAGAGCTCATCAGATAGCTGTGGAGAAATACAATAACTACAGAGAAGGCGACAAGTCCAGACATGGCACAGTCATTCACAATCAGCTTGTCAACACAGAAGGCCGACAAAGTGAGATAATAGAAAGAAACCGGGAGCATATAAAAGTTATAGTTGACATTGTGCTCACATGTGCAAAGCATGAGTTATCTTTATGTGGATACAAGGAAAATTAAGAGGCACAAAACGCTGGTGGTCGGCGGGCCCACAGGGGATAGCAGCTCCAAAGGGGACGGCAAGCAGATGATTGACGAGCCCCCGCAACGTGGAAAGACACATTTGAAAAATTGTGAACTTTCCTTTAACTTAATACTTCTAGATATAACGTTACCAGAATTTTCACAGACATATCTGACCATTATGTTTCTGCTGATATTTGACATAAACAGCCACCTAAATTATTAGCCTTTAACAGAGTGGCTTTGTTAGCCAGGCTAAGATGGTGTCTGTTGTTTGGTCCTCTAATTTGGTACAGGTGTAAATATTTCAACTACTGGATGGATTGCCATAAAATGCAGCATCTGTATGACTTATACAATATGTTTCTCATCTTAAAAAACACAGTGCGACACTTGTAAGGCCGATAGCTCACTAGGTAAATTGATCTCTGACTGCCTTGTCTTGAACACCGGCGTTCCACAGGGGTGCATTTTATCTCCCCTTCTGTTCTCCAAATATACAAATGAGGTAAAATACAACAGCAAAGACCTGTCACTCATAAAGTATGCTGATAAGTATGCTGATGACATCAAAATTTCAACATAAAATTAAAGCTGCAAGCAACGTTGAATGGGCCTTCGCGCCTCCGCACACATCAGGCTGCGGTCGAAGATGGGCATGTAGATGTCTTCAAACCTGGGCTGTTTTCAGACAGTGCAAGAAGGAGATAAACATCACTTCCTTTGTCCACTATGTTGCCTGCTGCTGGTGCTGCTTCACTGAAATTTAGTAGGGGGCACTATTCAGCCCGTTTGCATCACTGATGGAATATTGTCATGTAGACGTGTTCAAGCTGGGAGAAGTTTGGTGCAGACTGGAGCATTTACAATAAAGTTATAGCAACTTCCTCTGTCATGGCGAAACATCAAATCTCAACGGTGTGAGGATGAGAATTTTCTGCAGGGTGAGACATGTCTGTCTTGCTCACACCTGTGTCATCAAAATTATGCAAGTTTTGGGCCCATTCACTTGAATTTCAATTAGTAAATTGAAAACTCTTGATGAGTTTGTGTGTAAAACAAATTAATTTCCTACTTTTCATCAAGTCTATTTTTAGAAAAGTAAAGACTTTTAACTCACATGACAAGTAACTGCAGCTGGACACAGAAAAATACTCATATATTTGAATGGAGAGTGTGAGCGAACCCACACCTTTTTGAACATTTACTGCTTCCAGATAGTTTTAGATACAAACTTCATTTGAACTTTAAATGAGTCACAAGACTTTGACCTACAAATCTTGAATTTACATGTGTTTTCTATCTTTTACTGTTTTTGAGATATTAGAGTGTGAGTTTTAAAGTCTTTTCTTGCTCCTCCTGTGATTTTATAATGAGTGTGTGTTGCGGAATGTTTCACAGCACTGAGGGAGTGACATCACCAGGAGCAGTTGGAGAGGAGGATATTAGAGAACGCTTCTTGTGAAATCTCCTCATAAATCCCATGACTTCAGCAAAATCTTACATTAATCATATTTCAGTAGAAAATTTCGACATGAGAATCCTCTGTTTGACACAATGGTGATGTGGCACTGCAACTTTCAGGGCTTATAAAATCCAAACCGTTCAAGTTATTACAAAGTTTTTAACAACTTTTTTCAACATAGTGTCATAAGTCATGCATTAAAGTTTGAATCCAATAACATTAACGCCCTCGGAGGAGATAGCGTTTGTTTGGGAGCTAAAATTGAGAAAAAGTCTCATTTTGAAAGGCTAATTGCGGACTTCCTGTTGGATTTAGGTCAGGGGAGTCAGCGTATGATTTGTAGGTCTTGATGAGACGAATAACTTGGTTTTGGTTTGATCTCTCTATGACATTCCTACGGGCCGTGGTGGCCATTTTAATTACATAGGTGGCACTAGAGAGCACATTTTGGCACTTTGGGGGTTAATTTTTACATTTTATCAAATATTTGACCAGACCTGATGTGCGTGCCAAATTTGGTGAGTTTTTGAGCATGTTTAGGGGGTCAAATTTAGGTCTGATGTCCCGTAATAATAAACAAACAAACAAACAAACACACGAAATACAATAGTGCCCTAAATAGTAGAAGCACAAAGAACTGAAGATGAGATATTTGCAGCACTCACCTGTCTGTCTGTCAGTGGAGATCTCCGATACAAACTGTTTGCTTTAATGCCTCCTTCTGTGCAGCGTTCACAGGACAGGAAGAATCTGTGAATCTGAATCTGCCGTTACTGCATAATGGCTCAGAAAACACACACACTGCTGTTCAGATGCTATTTCATTTCCTGTTTTTTGTTCATTGTTTGTTGGAGGACCAAAAAAGAAATAGAGTTAGGTTTTACTGGGGCTGTTGCTGTGTCACTAAGCATCAAATTAGCTCGGCTGTGGTCAGTGGTGGAGTAAGAATAAAAATCAGCTGGGTCTTTAGACTCAGACTGGCCCGTCAAAATCCACCTGCAGAAACATACGACCTATAACACTAGAATCATGTCATAAACAGAGATCCATTTAAATGCACAATATGTAATTTCAGGTGCTAGGGGTCTCAATCAAAACAATAACAAAAGACAGAGTTTGATGATGGTGTGAAGTAGTGTGGGATCATGGGAGTTGTTGTCTTCATTGTTAAACAACCAGTTTCTTCAGGTTAGGATTACTCCAGTGTTCATGGTTGAGGATGTTTTTACCAGGAGCCAAATTATCCGCAGAGGTCTCCTCCTCTCCAAAACAAACAGACCCACTGATTAAAACAGGTGAAAACACTGAATAAAGCAGTTTCACGTTAAAAATTTGTGTTTGTCTGACATTGTTCAGCGGGCACTGGACATCTGGTAGGGGCTGCTAGCTGAGCTGCTGCTGACGTTTGCTCAGCTTGTTTCTCTGATAACTTAAGATTCAGACGTTTCATGACTAAAATCCTTCATCCAGTTAAAAGATGTAGTTAAAAACGATCAAGATCTAAAAGGCTTATCATAAATATGTGGCTTAAAACTGAATAAAAGTCCATTTATAACAGTTTCTGTTGAACAACCACAATACTGACGTATTATCTTGTATGCATATACTCTTTGGTAGACGCCATTGTAGCAAACAGCCACAACACCAGTGTGTTATCTTCTATGTGTGTAAGTTACTCCTTGGTAGACACAATCATGGTGGAAAAACACAACGCTGACACATGCATCTTGTGCACTATACTCTTTGGTAGAGGGGTATGACGCCATTGACAAATGGCAATTTATTTACAGTTTATTTACAAAATGTGTTTAATACAAATACATGCAAAAGAAAACAATGTGTTTCACATTGAAGTGTCTCACACATGCACTCGTCCACCTGAGAATATGGTGAAGGATGACTCATCTCACCAAACCACTTTTTTCCATCTCTCTGTAGACCACTGTCTGTGGTTTCTGCACTACTGAACTCTCAAATGTGCATTCTTCTTTTCTTGCATTGACATTCTCAGTCACCTTCTGTTTGTCCTTGCATATCACACTAATGCACCAGCATCAAATGTAAACTGTCAACCACAGTTTCCTCCCTTATTTCCTGATGACATTCCCTTAGATCTAAATGCAGATGTCACTTTATTCACTGTTCTTATTGAAACTGTTGAAATTGTGACTGAAGCTCTTGCCATCTGTGCCTCAACAATGAACCCTCTTTCAAAGTCACTTAGATCTTTTCCTCTCGCCATCTTGATACAAAATCAGAATCAGCTGGGCCTGCTCAACATTTGTGCACAAGCTACAGAGCATGATTGGATGTTAACTGCTTGATTGTACCACGCAGCGCACCTGCATTTGTTTCTCCACTCATTTATTCAGGTTTTTCCTCTAATTTGTATTTTGTATTTATAAAATGACAATAAATAACAAGTAATGAACAAGAAACAATAAGAATATATTTTTACATTTTTAAAATGTTAACAGATACTGGGATGTTGAGCTAAATGTTTTTTTGATTATGCGTGTGTGTGTGTTTATATATATAAATATATGGATATGTGTATAGTAATGTGTGTGTTTATGGGTGTGTATGACATGTTATTGAAAAGACAAGTAAAGATGTTCAGACACATTCATATCTTTGTCAGCGTACAAAAGTTAATAAGTCTTTATTTTAGTGGAACACTTGTCTCTCTCAGGGTCAAACTACCACATTACTTTATTTGGCTGCCTACCTGTGCATCAAGAGCACCTATTTTGTTTCACATCACTGTCAGATCCAAGATCCCCTTTGGTTTTTTATCAGTTTGGTGCTAATTATTATCTAATTAGTCTAAATGTAGTTATTAGCCATGATTAGTCCAGTCAGAGTGGAAGTTAAATTGATTATAGGTGGGTTTGTCATCTATGAATCAGTGTTGGTGCAGCACCGTGTGACACCAGCAGAGGGTGGTGTGACTCTTATATTTAAATGCACCCTGATATACTTGTACTTTACTTGAGTATTTCCATGTGATGCTACTTTATACTTCCACTCCACTACATTTCAGAGGGAAATATTGTACTTTCTACTCCACTACATTTATTTGACAGCTTTAGTTGCTTTTCAGATGAAGATTTGACACAATGGATAATATAACAAGCTTTTAAAATACAACACATTGTTAAAGATGAAACCAGTGGTTTCCAACCAGTTACGGTATGTTCTAGTCCCCCCTTTGGAAGGATGAGCATGGATGAATGCATCATGCATCGGTGGCTGAGAAAAACACTGGGCAGAATATCTTCTAGAGGATAAACTACATGTCTCTTCGGTGTCTGTGTCAGAGAGATGGGAAGTCAGGTAGCTGTTAGCTCTGTCTCTCAGTGGAGGTTGAGAAGCTGACTTCATTCTCAAGAACTTAGGGTCGGTTGGGAATTGTTCCCATCTTCTGAGTGGAGAGGGAGTTAACCTTTCATTATGGGAGGAGTGTGAATCAGAGTAACCAGAATCACATTGGCTGAACGACTGTAGTGGGGCAGGACGTTCTGACCTAAGCCTTAACACTTCCTCCTTGTGTGAGCAGAGATCTAACGCTGAGTGCAGGTCTTCTAAATAGCGCATGGCTTTCTTATTGGCCGTCTGAACCTCGTGGAGGAGGCAAGCATTTTGCGCTCTAAGGAAATCTACCTCCTTTTCTAGGGCTGCTTTGCTCTGACAGGCAAGGCTGGTTTGCCTGTGGAAGTTCAAAAGCAAGCACAACAATGAGTCTTTGGATGCAGTCTGTGCATCTTTCCTGTCCTTGAGTAGCGAGTCTATCTCTTCTCTCTATGTGTCACAGGGCCGGTGGCACACCGTGTTTTAATTAACAAGGAGAGCACTTGAATTAACAACTAATTCTGACAGCTTCACTAGATTGCATTGAATATGTGGTATTCGAATGCTGAACCAAAATTCTTACAATTTCTACAGAGTAGGTTCAACCTGAGTGGCTAGCAGCAACAGCAAGCTCTTAATGTAACACTGAGGGCTTAAAGTGGTAGTTACCAATAACTCAAGATTTAGGTTATTAATTGCTTTAGCTGAATTTGATTTGAACAAATCAAATCTCATAACACTTCACTTGTTTGTAAGTACAGTTAGATATCTACTCCTGTGGCAGACTAGTTGTGTTAAATATAAGGAATATTTTGGATAGTCTAAAGGTTTTAGATTCCAGAATTGTGGTACTGGTCAAAATTATGCTAAAAGTAATATTGCACAATTATGAATAATTGCCAACAATGCTCTGCCTCACACGGGGCACCATTTTGTTGGGCCATGGCTACAAGTTTGGCTATCAGCAATAATTAATGATTATCAAAGATAATTGTTAATTATTAAAATCAAAATCAAAAAATTATTAATAAAATTAATAATAACAGGGCACCACCCTGGAGTCAGGGAAAAGATAGCCAATTCAGTCTCAAAATTTACTAATCTATCAATTTGGAACTTTGATTAACAATTAACTTAATAGCTATAAACAAAATTACCATATCAATAGCTAGTTAAGGTTGAAGGATTTTGGAGTTCTTTGCAGAGCAGAGGTTGGCAAAATTCATTCTTGCGCAACATTAAAACAGACAACAGGTATATCCAAAAGCATTTATTTAACAAACAGGTAATTTTACGTAATTTTTTTGTGTTTTACATCTGGAAATCTGTGCTTTGATTAGGCGCCTTAAGCATAAATGGATATTTCTATGAATTTACAAAAGAATACTGTATAAAACAAGCCTTTATTTAAATGAGGTAATTTTAAAGTATTTCTGCAATGTTTTTCTTTTTTTTGTGCAGATTTATACATTTCTTTAACATCCTAGCAATATTTTATAGCGAAAGGCTCGAAGGGGCCACGGCTGGGGCACCTGAACAGGAGCCTCGACAGGTGGAATGCAACACTGAAGGACTGGGATATTGCTGCAAATTGCTGATGTGTTTCATATAGGCCACTAGAGTAATAAATCTACAAGTGCACAACACTACACAGACAGCGATGGGATATTATCGACATAAAATTAAGTTATTTGGGCATGTTGTCATATAAAACAAAGTAAAATGAAACTCACTGTGTAATTTGGAGCATCAGAATCACAAGTCCAGCTCCGCTCTCAGAAATGTTGACTTGCTGCTGAAACAAGACATTATTTTAGCAACAGTACAGATGTGGTAGTTAGCAAGACTGATCTCAAAACTTAACTCCTGCATCTTCAGTCCTATGCCTTTTACATTTCAACAGAATTAAATTCACTTCAGGAAAACAATTTGAGCAAAAACTCCAAATTGTCAAGATTGGTCAGTAAGTCGGAGAGAATCTGAAAGAATAGATCACAAGGAAAAAAAAAATACCAGTAAAATAGCTTTTTGTTTGATGTTGTGATTGGATGACACGGTACCAAATCGTTATCATGACAAAAGCAAGGGCATATAGCACAATTCAAACTGATTGGAAATGTAATGTATTTTGACAATGGTACCAAGCAAAGCAAAAAGGAACTCACCTAGTGATTTGCTGGATGAAGATGGGTGAGAAAAAAAACAAAACAACGTCATACGCTGCTGTCCAGGTGCACATATGCCAACTCTACTGTGTGATCGCTTGCAGTAATCACATTAATTATCAGCCTTGACCTACAGTACACATCAGCAACACATGCTGACACTCACACAGTTTGGACATGGGGATGAAAGGACTGTTTAGTACAACCCCAAAAGTTAAGAGACATTACAGCACCGTAATGTAAAGCTGCCTGTTCCCTTTTACTCAGCATTTACTGATCACTGTCTGTCTCTCACCCCTCCTCTCCCTTTCCCTCCCTCATTTTTCGACCCACTAGTGTTCTGTTTATTTTCTTATATGAATAGATAATGGGCAAAAAGCAAATATCTTCATTTGCATGCAATACAATTTAAAAGTTAAATTAAATCCTAAAGGATTTTGGATCAAAAAGACAATTGACAAGATAGGAAACAAGAAAAATGAAACATTTCTGCAGCCCTTTCTGGCTTTGTACAATCATTTGCTGTTTTACTGTGAAATAAAGTTTTGCCTGTGAGGACGTTTTGCCAGAGTGTCAAGGAAGGTGATAAGGGACAGACTCAGAGGCTACTAAATGAAAACAAGCAAAATCAAACTTACCTTCACACAGCTGTGCTGACATCCTCTTTGGTTTCTGCTCTCTCTTAAACTAACATCTCTCCCTTTAAATAGGCCCTGAAATCTGTCTAGGCAGAACCATATTTCTATCAGGGGTATCCTTTCCCTTAAACCAACAACTGGTGAATGACAATGTCACTTGTATCAGTTAACATTGTTTACACACACATCAACTACAGCATTGTTCCTTATCGTAAACCAAAATAAGTACAAATAACATAAATACAAAACCAAACATTTAACTAAATAAAATAAATTCCCTCACACTTGGTCTATTCCATGACATCACTAGTGATGTCAGCAAGAGCTTAAAATCAGGAAGTGGTTCAGTGCCTCCATTTTGTGTCCTGGCCGCATGGTGGGTGAGTATGGGAGGTTAGAAGCTAAGCTAATCTATAACTCAAGAAACCATAAATAATGAACTTCAATACTTTTCTGTCTTGATTGAACCATAAATGACAGCGATGTGACTGGCTAAACAAACAAATGACAAGTATGGCTGGAAATGCAAAGTTTAATGGAGACAAAATGGAGGTCTCACCCACTTTTTCACAGCCTCTAAAAACTATTCAGACAAAACAATCCTAGAACTACTTTCCTCCACTGATCTTAAGATTTGATATATTTGATACTGACATAGTCAAAACTCTTTTTTTAACCAGGAAAAATTAAGCTAAATAATTTGGTTTTGGATATAAATAGCTTGACTCAACCAGTGAATACTGAACTGTGTTACTATTGAACATACTGTATGTTTGTATGCTAAGTCCTTCATATATTTTAAGTTGTCATTTATATATTTATTGTCATTTCTCTTTCCTCGTAGGCTCAAGTGAAACATGCGTGCTGAGGTTCCTTGAGCTTCAAAGAAATCTCGGTATGATATATTCTGAAATACTGTTGGTATTGCGCGAATTATTCCAATGATTATTTCTTGACTCATCAATTATATAATATTATAATACAATTATATAATTGCGTTGTCTATAAACTGTCAAAGTAAGAAAATACACCAATTTTAGTGTCATTTGCAGAAGCCCAAGGGAACTTCTTCATATGTCTTGTGTCGCCCAACCAACAGTCCCAGACCCCGAGATATTCAATTCACAGTGATGTAACATAAAGAAAAGCAGCAAATCCGCGTATTTGATAAGCAGAAACCAACACATTTTTGGCATTTTTTCTTGTGAAACAATTATATAAAATTAAGATATTATTGCTGATTAATTTTCTATTGATCAACTTTATCAATTTAACATTGTAGCTCCACTTCAAACCCTGCCCATATTACATTTGAAGTTTTTACTTGACTGTTATTTTGTAAACTAATCAAAAGTTCATATTCATGTGTTTTGTGCACATCTAGGACTAAATCACTCACCAGGAAGCGGCTATTGTATTGGTAAGTCAGATAAATATTTACATTTTGTATTTAAAAAGTCACTTAAGCATTTCATTGTGAAGTCCTTGTTAACTGTATAACTGAATAATTAGCAATTAGGACTGTAGCACAAATTATAGACAAACATTTTTTTTTTTAAACAACCATCGTTGCCCAAGCCAGTGTTTGAGAATTATATATATATAAATGTTTGCGGTCATGTTTCCAGACTTTACAAACTTGCCAGGGTTGTAAAATACTGACTTGCAGTATTATAAAGTGCTATGCAGTGTTTTGGCATCTGAGCAGTCTAATAGAGAGAGAGGAATCTGGGCTGTAAGGAATGATGGATTTAAAGAAATCTAAACAACTTTTGGTGAATAAAATGTCACAGATATGTTTAAAATAGACTCAGTATTTATGTCAAAAAAGGCCACAATACCAGATCTTTAATGTCCTGGAGGAGTTTCAGGATGTTCTTAAGGCTTCTGATGAGGTTTCAGGGGTTTATTAAGGGTGTGACAGTTAAATAATCTCATTTCCACCCAATTAAATATATAATAATGACTTTTATTTCACCTCAAACTCATGAAATACTACTAGATACATGTGGTGTAATCTCAGAGCTGTTTCTGCTGTACTCTGCTGCCACACTGTGGCTACAGGTGGAACTACAGGTGTGTGTTTTCAGCACAGATACAGATGAAGACTCTTCCTTCATCACTCTACAAACATTAAGAGGAGCATCAGGCAAACATCTGTGTAAGATTTCAACACATACACTGATTTGTGCTTCAGGCCTGCAGGGTTGAAGGTTCAATTCCCCAAACAGGTTAAAGTGAGGAGCAGAAGAAACCAAACTACGCTGGGAAAGAGAAAGAGAGGTGTGTTTTCTTTGTGCTGATTGGCCAGCTGATTGTGTCGCTTTGTTTGTTTACTCAGTAATGAGCCAGTCACATGGCTCAGTGGAGGCGGCAGGCCGCTGGGACGGTAATTAGGTGGAAAACGGATAATGTGTGTGATGTGAAGCAGCTGGTTGTCCTGGTCAACAGATTATCACAGAGACTCTTCCTCAAACTGATCACATGTAGAAAAAGTGAAATTGTGAGAATCCAGCGGTGACAGGTGAAACAAGACATTTGAATACAACTTAACATTATTATGGGTTTTCTGACATCTTATAGACTGAATGATTAATCAATTAACAGAGAAACAGCAGATCATTAGTAATCATTAGTAATTCCCAGACAGTCACATATTCACATTATTACTGATAGAAATGATGTGAAAAAATATGACCCAAGTTGTAATTATTTTGTGTGACGTGTCCCTTTAGTTTCCTTGTTACAGTTCAGGCAGCAGCTGATGGATTTCACAGGTTTGGCTGCACACACACACACACACACACACACACACAAACACACACACCGGCTGTACGTGTTAAATAAATTTGTCGTTTTCCGTCGGTCTGTCCAGCATCCTGCAGCTTTCATTATCACAGACACAAAAGCATGCGAGCTCCTCCGTCTGCAGAGACGTCATTATGTTTGTTTCCATCTGTAAACCACATCAGGTGCTGAAGCTTGTGAGAGCAGAAAGAGACAAAGGTTCAGAGTTGTGCTAAAAGGTTCTTTTGTACTTTCTGCAGCTGCAGAAATATCAAACCGGACGCTGCTGTCAGTCTGTCGGTCTGTCTGCTCCAACAGGCCTGGGCCTCGTTTCCTGATTACAATCGATCTTAGAAGTTCAGAGAGTTTCTCAAATTTCTGCACGTGTTTCCTGAAGCAGATCATCACAACGAGTGCACGTTAAAAGGGACATATTCTGCTTTTTGTGATTTTCTGTTATTTATATACTGTCATGAAGTAAAATATGGTCAAAGTTCAGAAACTTGAGGTTGATATATGTAGAAATGCTGCTAGCAAGATAAAAGTCTTGAAACATGAGAATCAAGTAGATATCTTTCAACGTTACAGTCTTTTTAGTGCCAAAGTAAACTTTTTATCATCTCTTTATTGTCTTTCTTTGCCTTTGGCCGCCATCTTTTTGAGGTCAGATCTGTTATTGTACTGCTTTTGCTTTGTCTGTCAAAGCACTTTGTAAACTTTGTTTTTAAAAAGTGCTATATAAATAAAGTTATTATTATTATTATTATAATGTTACTATACTTCCACCGCAGCTCAACAGGGAAACACTGCCGGTTATATTACAATATAGAAATTATAGACACAATCCAATAAAAACTGTTTTATTACATTACAAGAGTCATTTACAATAAAGTAGTTCCCGGCTGACTGCGGTTGCTATGCAACATTAGTAAACTGCTGAACTAACGTTCAGGCTCGTCAGCGATCTAATCAGAGTTTATTTATTCACATTAATTTGAACATTAAAACTGTTCAGCATCACTGGGATCAGGTGGCAAAGTGTTTGCAGTAGCGTTAGCATTCGTTTTGTCAGGAGATGCTTCGCTTGGTGTGATGAGGATGCCGCTCCACCTTCTCCAGACACCGAGCTTCAGTCTCCAATAGTTCTTCAGAGATTTCTCACATCTGTACTTACAGACATGATCTCTGCTGCTTCAAGGCATCTGAGAGCTTTTACAGATTGATTACAGATTTAATAGCTGCAAAGTGATAATTATAAATAGAACCTCAAACATCATAACTGTAGTATGAACCCAGTATAACCACAGATATTAACCAATCAGATAGCGAGATATTAACTACCTGTTTTATAAAGAGAGTTAAACCTGAAGACTGGATCAGGTCTGAACCACAGAGAGTTAAACCTGAAGACTGGATCAGACCTGAACCACAGAGAGTTAAACCTCAGCGTTCGTGTGAAGCAGACTGAGTAAACAGTCGGGTCCGGGAAAGCTGCATGGGAATCCAACAGGCTCGATTTGGCAGAGAGACGTTTCACCCACAAGATCTGAGTCATCTGATCGCTGTGAATCATCAGGTGTGATGGAACCGGAGCTTTACATCATTACTGCAGAGTCAGCTGATCACATCCTGCAGGAAACTCAATGAGCAACACTTTCTTTCCACTTCTGATGACTGAGCGCAGATTCAAGTTTCTCCAGCGCCAACTGCAGGAAGTGGTTAGTGTCATTTATAGAGAGAGAAGAGGAAAGTGTGGAGGTCAGCAGCTGAACATGACCGAACACAGTTAGCTGTAGACTAGCTGGTGGATAGCATAGTGGAGCATTTAGCAGCTTAAAGAGCCAGATATTTCCCTCAGGAGTTGGTAGAGAGTAAAAACAGAGCTAAAAGAGAGTGAATATTGGACTTATATTCACCAGGTGGACAGAAACACGACTGAATGATAATGTTGCTCCGTAACTGCTGTTTGCTAACAAGTTTAACATATCAACTTAAAAGCTGATGATGTGTTTCTGATGAAAACTAGTGGACAAAACATCAGTTATTTTACATTACTGCAGGTTTAATCCCATTTTTATTTGATTTGTCCCAAACCTTGAAAGATGAGAACTCCAGCAACACTTGTAGTACGAGGAACAACTTTATTAGTTGACCGACGCGTTTCGGCTTGTGGCCTTCATCAGGGTCATCATAAAACACAAAAAATATAAAAGACAACCATATCAGCCAATGGGACGTCTACAAAGATGGGTTGGCTATATGGTCATGTGGTTTCAGGCCAATCGTTGTCCAAGAAGAGACATGGGTGACACCATATTTAGTCCCTTAACCAGAAAGGTGCAACTAGGGGGTGGTACTTGGGTTTTTTGTTCATCCAAAAATGAATTAGATATATTAGATATGGCATACAGGCTTTATAAAGTGCTGTGTATAGAGGGAGCAGAAAGATGCATAGTACAACAATATAAATTGATAGAAAATAAAAAATTTGTCCCAAACCTTAACTCCTTCCATAAATCCTTGACACTCATTAGCTTCAAACTTTGTGATAGACGATAGACGAGTGGTCACATGACCCTGCAGCTCCAGTCATTGTTACCGGTGTGCGTAATGCAGACATCTGTGTTGAAAGTTGTTTGGCAGCTCTGCAGCTTTGTTCTGCTTCATTTCTATTTGTATCAAAACCTTGTAGAGTTGCAGTTGAGAATTTATACAACAGCTAGAAAGACAAGCAGAAGTAAAAAAAAATACATTTTACAGTTTGTTGTATCTCAGAATTTAGGTTTGTCTGTTTTTTTCTTCCAAAAAATAGCCTAAATTAACCATACAGACGTTAATTCAGATTTTGCAGAATAAATACAGACGTTCTTGTCTGGTTCTCAGCTGATTTGGGCCTATTTTCTGTTTTGTTTAACTTGTTTTAAATCCTATTTATATGTGTTTTTTTATATTGTCTTGTGTTTCTTTTACATCTTGTCTTTTAGGTCTGATGTAGAGCACTTTGTCTTGCCTTGTTGTGTTGGAGCTGAATCTGGTCACCAAACATGTTGGAGTTCCTCCTGACAGGAAGCTGGCAGGAACCAGTGTTGCCATCATGTGTGACGGTGCTTTGCCGGAGCATTTTGCCCACTCCGTGACTGTTGCTATGGGTTTCTCTGTTGTCCCCATGGCAACAGTGATGTTACGGAGGATGCTGGACCACATTTAAAGGCTAAAAACAGAAGCCAAAAACCATGACTCACCTGTAGCTCTATTTATTTCTCACCTTAATGAAAGGTTCTGTGAGTTTAAACTTTAACGTTAGCTTAACCTCTGCTGATTCCCGTCCAGCCTCATCTCTCAGGAGGAAAAGTTACAGTAAAGCCAAGTTAAACCTCAGCTGACGGAGACTTTTAGCTGAGAGACACGGATAAAAACTATAGAACTATAGAAACGACTCAGAGGTGAAGAGTCTATCAGGATGGACCTCACAGCAGCAGATAAGCAATATTTTAAAACTCAGATCAGGATCAGGACCATAAAAACTTTTACAGATCTTCATAATAAAAGGTAAACTTTCACGACCCTAACAAAGTTAAATGACAATCCTTTCTTTTTTCTCTCCAGGTAAATTACCTGCACAGCAGTTCAAGCACTTAACGTCACTGTAACTTGGTTTTGTCCATATCCATCAAATTCATAAACACTTTCTTATCCAACTTTTTAGCTGCATCTTTGTCGTCTAAAAACATCGACAGCATGTCTGAATGAACCACAGACGCTCAAGGAAGACTGATTTTAATTTGTGCAATTATAAATGTACAGAGCATCTAAAGTCCTGAAAGGTGTTGTTAGTTTTTTTATCTTGGAGAACAAAGTCATTTACATCATGTGTCTCTAACATACAGCTGCTAATCAAGTTTTATTTTCACCTCAGATTGTCACACAATGAAATTCTTGCTGCTTTTGCACATAAAAGAAGAAAGAAAATCAATTTATTTACAATTTCATAACATTTATAACTGCAGACTTTAACTATCTGCAGACCTGATGACTTGGAACATGTTTATTAATGATTCATAATCATTAATTATGATGATGTATGATACACAGAGCCCATATATATATATATATATATATATATATATATATATATATATATATATATATATATATTATAGTAGTTATTGTAGTAACATTAGACTGTTACTATTACAGATGTTTTACTTTATCTCACTGAAAACATTCAGTTCGTTATTTTACCTTTTTGTCTTCTAGCTTCACCCAAAATAAGATTTAGTAAAAAGTTCTTGGGTGTTTGAAAAGATGCTTATTAGTCACAGTTACTGATAAATCCTGCAGTTATAAATAATTATGAGTCATTAATAAAGGGTTAAATGTTTCATTGTTATTATTGTTTGCACAAGATAAAAAAGTATCACCTCTCAGGACTTTGCGTCTCCGTAAACAAATGTGATTTTGAATCAGGTTTTCTTACTTCTGGAGCAGAAACCGGAAGTTCAGGTTTATTTGACATCTTTATTCTGCTTTAACGCAACATTTCGAGACAGTTAACTCATGTTTGGCCGCAGTGAAACTCAGATCCGGCAGAATAAAGACGAGGTTCGGTGTCTGATAAAGTTTCGTGTCTTTGAACAGGAAGAGCTGATCACCGTCTGTCCACCTTTCAGCAGGGATTTCACAATTATCCTCCAAACTCACTTTTTCCAGCGTGTGTGTGTGTGTGTGTGTGTTTCTTCCTCAGGAGGCTTCATAATGGTCAACGCACTGCCCACGCCATGTGTGTGTGTGTGTGTGTGTTTCGCTGTGATGAACCTGATATTCATCTATCTGCGTCTACGAATCTGTATTTGAATATGTGTTCTGTTCCCATAGCCAAAGGGAGGGAGGGGTGGAGGCGGTTGGGGTTGACATGACATCATTGTGAGTCGAGAAGGTCGTCGCTAATTAAAGGGCGAACGGGCAGAAGGCGTTTTTTCCGTCATTATTAGCGTGTTAGCCGCGGTGTCATTGCGATTATTATTCAGCCAGGTGTGTTTTCTCAATGACCCAATCCTCCGTCCTGAGCGGAGGTCGTCCAGCCCCGGGGGGGACGCCACGACATAGGAGAGGGCCCTGTCACCGGTAGCAACAGCAACACAAAGAAAAAAACTGCTAATCGAAACGTCCATCACCAGAACTCATCCCGAGTTCTTCCAGTTGAAGCAGAACAGAAACAAACTTTTAAATGTCTTTTCGTTTTCGAGTATTTCGGATGACAACCTCTTCAATACACTTGAAAAATTATGAACTTGTCCTTTAAATATTCCTTAAGACATTAACTTTTGATAAAACGTGCACAGCTGAAGTTGAAGAAATACGCGAGGAGTCTTTAGATCCCATTGTGATGTCATCACGCCATTAGCCGAACAAGGAAAGAGTCATGAAGTGTTTATGTAATAATAAACCATCATATAGGTTTAAGTTATGGTCATCAGTTTTAAATGACTCAACCTCGTTTCAGAGATATTTTGTTTTACATCAGTGTTTTTAAATAAAGAGGCTTTTCAGTTCAGTTTAAAGACTTCCTGCTTTCCATCTACACACAAACGCTGCTGCTTTCATTGTTGATAATATATAATGAATGTATACGCCTGTTATTATGACCATATTTATATTTTACAATATCAAGTTATATCACGATATGGCAAAAATATGCAACATCAGGTATAAAATAATCAAACTGATGTTCAAAGCAGTGAATATGTTCCACTGTCATGTTTTACATGAGACTAAACTCTTCAAATGTGTAAAACAAAAACATTTTATTGGCAGATTTGCTCAAAAACTGGAATAAAAACAGAAGGTCACATCATCATAATTATGATTTTGCTGTTTATTGCCCAGCCCTCGATGTGGACTCAGTCAGAGTCCTCCAGTGTTGTATATCTGCCAGTACTGAGCCGATGCGTTTTTTAACTATATATTTTGATTGTTTTGTGGGTCAGTTTGGCGAACGGCTCAAAATACTACATTACCCACGAGCCTCAGCTGTTGTTGCTATGGAGAAGAAGCCAGTCAGACGTGTGAATCAGAGCGGATGTAAATACAAAAAGCTTTGTGGTTGAATTTGTGAAATGAATTAGATTCCAAAACAACAGGCTAGCTTGTTATGCTACATATCATAATAACAAGCTAGTGAAGCGTGGCTGTATTATCAGAGCTGGATACCGGACTAAAAATGGCGCCCATTCAGTCCAATAAGAACTGCTCGGCTGGTGCATACGCCAAAAAAAGTTTCTTCCGTTTGCTTCTGCGTTGTGCGGCCTACTGAATATACACAGCAGTGTTTCCCCCGCTGGCCCCGCCCCCACAAGCTCCTGCTTTACATTGTGATGATGTCACAGATTTTAAAGTTTAAAGTTTTTAAGTTCATCATAGAAAGAGTAATAACATTGTCATGATCTTGTTTGCAGTTCGAGGCGTCCTGTCAACAGTTTTACAGACGTTACTCTTACAGTGGTGGTCTACGACGAGCCGCAGCTGCAATACTGTGAGTGACCACTGGTGGCGCCATATCCAGCCCTTATTATTCATCCATGTAGTGAAGCTGTAAACAGAACCGCGTTCCTGCACGTGCTCAGTAGCGTTACACGGAACACAGAACTACTCTCTGGAGACTGAAAACATGATGCTGTTATTAGTCTTTGAAGCCGTTTCTAAACAAACTAACGTGACCAAACTCTTCATGATGAAGGAACATGTCACCCAGTGCAGCAGTGAGACTCACTGACCTGTTTTTAATAAGATATATCAGGCTGTAGATACACACTTGTTAGTAGATCAGTTCAGTGTTGGTTTATCTAAACTATCTTAACACCCGTCTCTGTGTAGGTTTGCAGAGATGTTTGTGTATCTTAAACTGGAATTATTCTTCTCTAATGAGTTCAAAGTTTACTTTTAGCAGTTTGATAAGTACTGCTGCTGGACTGTGTGTGCAAGACATCCTGGATATTTATTTGTAAAACCTGAGCTGTAGGAAGGAGGAGATGAGAGGGAAGGAAGGATGTAAGGAAGGAGGGAAGAGGTATCTGCTCCCGGGA